>NC_140139.1:702588-1302588 GCF_964035555.1 Netta rufina | reverse complement strand
GATTTTCTTCTTCGCTCCTACCTTATATGTCCGAAGATAAATCCTGAAGTTCTGGGCTGCAGATTGACCATGACTATTATTTTAAAAAGACCTTTTTATATCTAGCAAGACAGCGATGGAAGCTGGTTAAAAAGGGATTAGCTTCCCATCTTGAAGCCTGTAGGACTTCAGAAAGCTTTTGCCACTTCACGTACAAGATGCAGACGCAATATTCAGCCACAGAAGCGCGCGTTCACGCGACTGAAAAAGATCCTGCGAGGCTCGAGGCACGGAGCATCTGCCTCTTCGGTTACAGCCCTAAAAATAGCTTACATTATTTAACCTGCACCTCTCTCAGCGTTATGGAGCCGGGGAAAAGAAGAGGAAAGAAACCTCCAATTCACCCCGGGGAGCACCACGAGGAGGATCCGCTCCTCTCTTCGGCTGCCTGCTGAGGCTGCACCAGCGCAGCCAGAAAAGCCAGATCCACGCCTCCGGGAGAGAGGCATTAGCAAACATGCCCCTGGTAGGCAGTGATGAGAATCCTGATGGGAGCAGGAGGAGGAAGGAATGAGAAAAGGACCGCATTTCAAGATTCATCATTCTTACGGCGCGATATTTCATTACTAATGCAGAACGAATAACCCTTCTGAGCATCCATCTGTCAATCAGGGGCATTGGTCCTGTTGCAGGATGAAAAACGGCCCCATTGCAATTTCTCCCGAAGCCTGGGGGTTAGGAAAAACACGCGGCAAAGAGCCTAAAACCCAAACCCTTCATTTAGCAGTGCTTGAGCGGGCTGGGTTCAGACCCAGCCAGCAGCCAAGCACCCCATTTCCTGGGAAATTAGTCAGCGTGCGTCATGCCAGAAGTGACCCCTTACGCAAGAACATCCTGCAGAGGGAGAACTGCATCCCTCAGCACCCAAACTTACTCTCTAGAGGGCAACCCGGTGTTCTTCTGATATGGGAACGCCGTGCCAAGGTCCCCAGGGCGGAGCAGCCTTTTCTTTTCACTTCCTTGTTCTTCTGCGGCCCGATAATGGTAGCCCTGAGCTGCAGATGTGCTGCTGGAGTCCTTTGTTTGGAGAACGGTAAAATATTGCTTCCTCCACCATTGGTTCTTTTTATCATTTATCATTTGGGAACTGTTCAACTCAATGCTGTTGCAAGCGATTCATGAGGAAATATGATTATAAAGTGGGCTTTTCAAAACGTCCGTGGAAGATTTTTAAATGGATGAGAATTCCTCCAAAAAGCTGGAAAACTTTTCATCTTTTTACACCCTGTGAGTTGCTCAGCTCTCCTACACCCATCATTGCCAAACAAAACGTCAGAGCTTCTCGACGGGCTTGGGAGGTGGAACTTCACCTCCTCAGCTTCCTTCCATCCCTCTTTTTTGATAGTTCTAACAGCCATCAACCAACAAGCTTCAGTTTTCCAACCCAACCTGATTTTGGATCCTAATCTTTTAAGTTCATCCGCAGGAAATAAAATTGCGTCTATTCGCCATCCTGCCATTTTTCGGGTAAATTAGGCTTTTGAGACTGCACCTATCTTATGCAAAAAGTGGCTGTGGTCGGATTTAGCTTGTGATCTATCATCTTATTCAATAATTCATCGCAATACAATCCACGGCAAGTATCTATAAAGTCTGCTAAGGATAAGATAGACTTTCAAATCAATTGCGAAGAGAACTTTTGGCCTGAAGACAGATTATTTTATAGGCAAATCTAACAGGTTTATCCTCAGGTGGTTTTATAAAGTGAATACCGGCAGGTTTATCCTCAGGTGGTTTTTTGAAAGGTGGCTATCTGCCATAGCACTAGAGGAATCAGATCACACAGTATTAACTGACTACTTGCTCTTCTTGAAGGAAGCTTCAAAGAGGAGGCTGGATGCGTTTTAAACAGTTGATCCATGCTCACGGATTTATTTTTTTTTTAGCCAAATGTATCAGGAAGGTAGAGCTGAACCTTTTGCAAATTCGGTTTTATAATCACCACTTAAGTTAGTTTATTTTACTAGCGTGATTTCAAGTTCTCTCTATCACCACAAGCAACATTATACAGCAGAATTAACAGGTGATTAATCAAGTCCTTGGCAGTCTGAGGTCCTTTAACTCAATACCTCAGGTATGCTACATGTTTGGGGAGTGAACTTGGTGAAAAAACTTCTGAAAAAGGCCAGTAAGCGTGGAACAATGTGAACCAAGGAGCTCTGAAACATGAAGAAGACGTTAAGTGCTCTACATAAGACACAGACCTATGGCCTGCGAAAAAAAGTCTGATTTCAAGAAGAAATCTGATTTGCAGCACCGCTCCATTCGATCCGATTAGGTACAAGAACGCTTGACATTCAGTTTCTGCAAAGGCAACCTGACTTTTTAAAATCCAAACCATTACTCTGAAATTTATCAAGAATATACCATTAGGAGGCTAAACTTTTTTATTCATTTATTTTTTCCTTTGCAGGACCCACTAAAAATCTGACAGGGTTCTTTTTCTTATACTGGCTTATTTGTGGACGCTGCAAAGAAAAAAAAAACAACACAGAAATAGTAAGGAAACCTATGCGAAGTAAGCTTATGGACAACTAAGATACATTTGAGCAGGATGATGCTTCAAAAAGAGATGTGAAAGCACTCCGAAGGAAATTGCAAATAAGGCTCCTAGATTTGCTATTTAAGAACAGATTTGCTGATTGTTTGATTAGGATAAAAAAATCTGAGAAATCTCCTGGATTGACTGGTACTGGTGTTGGAACAGAGGCCTCTTAGGGGAAGATGACTTAGAGAAGTCTTGTGCGTATCAGAAGACCCTTTACGAAATGCACACACACACAACTCGAGTACTTCCAGAATTCTCCAGAGCATTGCTACTCCTTCTTGGATGAAGTTCTCCGCTCTGATGATCAGTAATCTATGAAAGTCTAAAAATCTGAAAGCCTTTAAGATGCTGTCTCGCAGAGCAGTTGCTTGAAAAAGTCTTAGACAAGCTTGTGACGCTATTTGTGTGCAACTAAACATCGCGCTGAATACGTGGAACCAGCAGTTGCTTTAATTGACAGCTTTACCTCCACCCAGATCCCAGGCAAGCTGTTATCTTTCCAGGAACTACCACAGGGTTTAGTGCTTAAAGAAGAGCTGCTGCCAAACGCCTTCCCTGCCAACACTAATAACCATGTCTGCTCGCTCCCAGGTCACGAGAAAACTCCTGACTGCCAAAGGAACTCCAATGCTCGGTTCTTTTCAGCTCTACCTAAGGAGGAAGGCCAAAGAGAATCTGCAGGGAACTCTGGTGAGGCTGTCTTTTGAAAAGGGAGGTATAACAGGTACGAGTGAAGCGAGGCTTTTGGAGATGTGTATCTCGAAATACAGAAGGAAGAACCCCGTCAGGGATTTGGGGCCAAGAATTGAAGAAATGGGGAGGAATGACACTGGAAATGGTAACTGAGTAAGCTTTACATACAAATAGGCAATAGTCAGTGCTTCAGCAGCTGATTATCCAACACTGATTTAACGTCTACATATTGGGAGGTTTACATGCCTGAGTATAAGAGAAGGAGGATGCACGTAGGGATCATTTATATGAGGAGAAATAGAGTTTAACTGGAAGAGAACTCAAGGCTGCACTTGTCTGACAATTGTATCTCAAGTGCTCCAAGGTGTCGGTTTTATTCCTTCCTATTTCTTTTTTATTTCTGTTTCCTTTTTATTTCTTGTATTTTTTTTATTCTTTTTAGAAAGAATAAAATTTTCCAGCAACTTCACTCCTCGCCCTGGTTTTTCTATTTTATCTCAACTGATCGCACCAAAAAAAAGAATCCTTGCTTTTTGAAAACCAAGCAAAAGACCACATCCATTAATATTTACAATCCAGACAGTAAGTAGAGCATCCGAGTGAACTTCTTGATGCTTTCAAACGAGATGTGCATGTCTGTGTATTTACATACCTTCAGTTACCAATGCCTAAAGAAATACTGATAAACGTGTGATGGAAATCTGTGTGTAAAGAAACCAGATCACTGGAAATTGTTTATGGAATCTGGCAATTTGCTTAAGATTCTCCAGGAATTGACGGCGTATCTACACTAAACTGCTTTGTTCCAGATTTTTTACTGGAAGTTTTATTCAGAACTCATTGAAGCTTTACGTAAAAGGCAACTGTGACCAACTATTCTCTCCCTTCTCCAAGTTTCCCACCTGCGTCAGTCACCAAGACAAACATAAGATCTCAAAGCAGCATTTTAGGTTGGGGAAAGGCAAAAGAGCAAGACATTTCAAGATTTCCTTTAATATTAGACATATAAGATAAACTATTCTACATTCAGTGGAAGTAGAGTTCGCATTTCTTCAAATGAAATATGTCAATACAGAACAAGAATAACATTTTAAGTGTCCTCTTCTGAAGATGTACTCTTGCAAGCAAAGCAAAAGGATGCTAATCAAACCCAAATGCTGACGCAGTGATCAGCAGACATGGATTTCTTGAAGATCTTGCTATAGCTTCAGCTGCTAGAACTTAAAGAAGCCAAGATTTAACTTGGGTGGGTTTGAAAACCGACTATTCTTCAAGTCTTTACTTGAGAGTCGTTCTCAAAAGACAAGGGATGCATTCCAGATGGTTTCAGTTCACTATGTATTTCAAGCAAAGATTCTGGAAGAAAGAAAGCTGGGAGGAAACAGGCAAGCACAAGAGGATTTGAAATCCATCAAGATACGGATCGCCAAACATCCACGTCTCTTGCCACAAAGGTGCCGTAACTTTCTTACCCTTCAGTGATTATTACTGGTTCAGCAGACATCCTAACACACCAAGTGTAGTAGTTTAAAAGGAAAACCCAAAGAACGTGAAGAGAATCAATAGACACATGCAATTATGCATCTTTAGGATCTGAACGTGATACACTTACATGGCCCCTGTTGAACTTCACGGGACCAACAGTGAGGTTAGCTGAGGCCTTCAAATCTTGCTAAAAGACATCTCAACAAGATGATCCCATACGGCTCGATATTTCTTCCTTCTCTTTCTCACCTGAATTTAGAGGATGCAGAGTCTAAATTCCTTATGTTATTTCTAACGAGAACAGCATTCAAGAGGTTTGAAAGTTCAATATTAGAGACAGCCTGAGTTTCAAAGGAAACGTTGTTAAAAGTTAGTGACACACCAACGTACAAAAACGTGAACATGCCTCTGCATTTTCTTCTCATCCCAGAATAAGATGTTTCAGTTTGATGAGAGCAATGCTATGACTCCAAAAATACACATCAGACTTACAAAGTAACACCTAAATCCTATAAACACTGTTATGCAGCTGATTATTCCTTCCACTAAATTTCCTTTTCTTCTCTGCTCTTCTCCCCATAAAAAACAAAACTGAAAAAGCATCGTGTGAAGAGGTGATGTCATTGATATAGAGAAAAGCAGCTAAAAAAAAACTTGTGTAAGGTGAGTTTAAGTCACTGTGTTTTGCATTTGTAGTAGTATTATACTGAAAGAGGAATTTCAGATAATTTTAAAATTGATTTTGCACAAAGCTCTTCTATATAAAAGCGATAATAGTTCTTGATGACAACTGTATGTTTTATAGAGACTTCAATTAAGAAGCTGCACGTGAAAAAAGTTTTGTGTTTGAGGTCCAATTGTGACAACACAGCACGTATCTGCAATTCAAGAGGAATTTTTCTGTCAAATCTGAAGGAAGTTTTGGATTAAGCAAAAATAATCTCCATAAGAACTGACTTATTTCTGGATTTTAAGGGTATTTATTACAGCGTATTTCCATAAGTAACCATCAAGACAGGATAGCTCATCTGCGATTGAAGCGCAGCTGAAAATATTTTGATTTTCAGCTTGGAAATCACAATAGTTTGATTTTCAGCTTGTCTCAAATGTTGCACAGCAACAACAGAAAGAGATGAATTCGTACCTGCCGTGGCTGTTCCGTCACTCGCTGCGGATCGGATCTCACTTTGTTACTAGGATGGTTGGTGACTTTGGTGACGGGCTGCTTGAAAATCGATGCAGTTTGTCTGATGGGCAAAGTCGTATTCAAGTCTGGTTTTCCCTGTTTAAAAAAAAAAAAAAAAAAAAAAAAGGTGAATTAACAAGAGATACACATAAAATTCCTACAAATTAACGTTGGATAAACCATCCTCTACTGACGAGCAAAAGAAAGCAGCTTTTTCTGGAGTAAAGATTTCCCTGAAATGCTGTACTTAACTAACCTTTGCGGCCACCCAACTTTAAAAAAAAATGTACCACTTAAGCAGCTCCCCACGTTCTCACCTTCTCTGGAAGAAGCACACTGCTTCAAAAGTCCACCTTTTCTTTTAGTAAATGATAAATGTCATTTGTGCAAGCGACTTACATTCTGAAAACAGACAGCTTCGTGAAAATACGCTTGTAGTGAATAGTTTAGAGAGTCCCACATCTTAAAGGACAGCAACTTGCTCGTTAATTCATCACAGATTTCCTAAGCGATTCCTCCATAATACAATTTTTAATCCAGTGCAGTCATTCGTTCTGGAAAGAAACTAAAACTATATAAACTTCAGCAAAGCCTTTTGGCAAAGCTAGTTTTTATCAGGTTTGTTAACAGATGGTTCCCTTGCACCAGATAGAACAGTTCCCCAGTAAGAGCTTGGCACATACAGAACCCTCAGACCTTTGGAGATACTACAGAAAGGCATTTAGGCATCAGTACTAACACCACCAGATGAATCATTTGGGATGGGGAAGTCCCCCCTTACCCCCAAGACTGCTGAAGACAAAAGCACATTAACCTATGCACCATTCAGAGTCTCTGAATGGATCTATCCAAGAGCTGCCTGCAAGTTTGAAGTGCCATGCCAGCAGAACAGTCCCCTAAAGCTTTATTTTTTTTGTAATCTCATTTCCTAGAAGTCCTGAAGACCATTCAGACCTCTCTGCTTCTGCATTTTGCCTTGTTTTCCCTGAAATAATCCCCATTTTTCCTGGGATGTCACTGGCAAGACACGTTCTTACACCCACATAAGACACTGAAAATAAATATCCTATAATACAGAAGTCCCAATTAACACGTACCAAAAAGCACCTTCATGTTTTGTGAGACTGTCTTACAGATAGATCTATTTTTTGACACACAAAAATGGTTTTGTTTTCTTAAAAAATACTGCTATTTGCTCAAAAGGAAGAAAAGTTATTGCCCGTTACTTCAGATCTTAGAAGAAAGTTTTATAATTGGCTTTGAGCTCACTGGATAAAAATTGCACGGTGAACGTTGATAGTGGACTACAGCCAAAGATCACATTAAAATGATTTAAAATTAAAATGATTTAAAATTATTTCTACCAAGAATCTCCTAGCTCTGTGTCATCCTGGAGAGGTTGCAGAAAGAGGTTTCCCCACTTGCCTCTCCCCACACCCAACAGATGACTCAAAAAGCTGAAAAAACAGCCAATGTAATAATCATCGTGGCTTGTGAGGACATACGGCATTAAGTGCCTTGCCTGCGGGAAGGTTTTCACGTTGAAAATTACTTTCTGCACACTTTCTGTGCAAAGATATTCTTTTGATGGCTGGTTTATAGGTGTTACGCTGCACACATACAGAAAGAAGGACTTCACACGCTCCCTCTCAAGGACAGAAGCGTGCTAAAACGCTGGGCATGTTGATGATGGAGGATCCACCCCGTCAGACTGACCTAGCAAAGCGCTGAAAGAGGGAAACTCTTAAAAGAAAAAGTTAGAAATAGGGAGGATATTTTTAAAATAAGAATTTCAATTGAGACAGGTGTAGTGAAAAGACTTACTGGTTACTAATGTGATAATAAACCTGAGTCTCTAACAGTTTTAAATTCATTTTTATACAGATCATTACAGAATATCCACCGTGAGTATCTAGCTGTCATCATCTGGACGTGTGTTTAGCTTAGAAACTTAATGATTTTTAAGAACCAGAGAGCACACACTCGTTTAACAGTGTCTTTTATGAAGTCATCTCGTCCAAATTGCGTAATCTAAATACCGAGGGTTTGAAGACTGAGATTTAATTCCCGTTTCTAAGCCCAAGAAATTGCTTTTTTTATCATAAAGTTCTTTCCAGGAGAAAAACAAGGAATTCCTCCACCTAATGTTAAGGAATGCAATTGATAGGAAAGAGAAACAGAGAAATGCTTCATATTTATCTCAGTATTACCTAAATGAAGGGATGGTTGCAGTACTTCAGGCCTGCTTTTTTCTCCAGATGGCAAAGAAGGTGATTTATCAAGAGTACCACGTACATTCCTAGCTATTTAGCATTATGACTCAATTCACACACTCATTTTTAAGCTCTCTCTGTAGCATTTTAGGAATCTTTGCTTAATATCGATTCACTCAGCCTCTGAGGAAAGCCAAAACAATTTTCCAGAGCAGCAGAAGTATGCTAGAACACAGAACTGAATCCTGAAAGGGTTCTAGAAATAGATTATTTTCAATGGAAGTCTTTCTGCTTCTATTCCTACCACTCCTTGAAAAACACCTTGCTGTTTTATAGGTCCCCATTCTTCATTTCCAGCTAGAGCAGTCAACTCGTTTAGATATAATAAGGCTAAAAGCACAAATTCCCATGGAAGTCATCCTCAGAAATCCAGGTATCTGTTGTTTCTCATTCATAAACTCACAGCTAGAAGCCAGTCCCCATGTCTTGTAATATTATTCCTGCTTTTAGCAGGAATATGTCCCTCCTATCAAATATGGGGCCCACGGTGAACCCTCTGACAGACTCTCTGATTGATGTCTAATGAAATCTAATGTTAGACTTTTTCCATATATTTTTTTTTTATATCTAAAGCAGCTCTGATGAGCACAGAACCACCAACCAGAGCCAGACCAGAACCTTGACAGACTTTATTTCTCCTCCCAGCTTCGCCTTCCCTGATCTTGTGACATCGAGTTCAAAGCCATCCGTGAAGCTTTGAAGTCCATGCCTCCAGGACATTCTCTGCAGCAGCATCAGTAGTCGTGGTAAAACAGCTATTAAAGTTCACAAACACAGTAATATGACAGAGCCACCCACAACACGGGGGGTAAATCTGGTTTAGCTGACACTTCTGGAGCAGAGGCCTTGGTTTCAAGTTCCTGGAAAAAAACCCACAGGTTCCTTTTGTCCTGTAATATGACTTAAAGGGGAATTTTTAAATTATACCCATTAAACTAACTTTAAAAAAATTAAAAAATTAAATTCCTTCAGGCAGTGTGAGAACTTAAATTCAGCTACATTAATGACCTAGCCCCGAGAATGAAAGCAAAACCCCGATGAGTAATGAACTATCCAGGAAATGCCATTTGAAGGACTAGATGCCCAATCTACTTTTTAATCAAAGCAACGTACTCGAAAGTGGCCATTAGGATAAACTGTTTAAACTAAGAACAGATCAAATCCCAAGTAGTATAATTGTACTCGTTACTGTCTTACTTTGTTTCCCCTCTCATCACACTCACATCTGGGCTCGCTGCTCTCCTAACCAAGCGGTCACTGGGAGTGCTGAACAACAAATAAACTCCTTAGGACAGAAACTCGCTAAGCTCATCTATCTCCAGCACCTGCAGATGGTCAGAGTTAGAGGGAAAAACCATAAGTTAACAGGAAAGGACGGATGTTCAGAGAAACTCTTTTTTTCACAACAAACCATAAACGAGATTTGTTCCTGACACAAGAAGAGCTTCCAATCCGTCTTAAAGAAGGCAGCGGCAGCAAACATCCCTTGATGTACAGCCAACACCTCTCCTAAAGCATAGAGGACTCTTCTGAGCCTTCTGGCCAAAAGACTTTACACGTTTCAAGTGCTCAGACACAGGTTCACCACCTGAAGTTCACCACGTTGAGCTTTAAGCACCCCTACAAAACTTCAGCATCCAGAAACCCAAACCTGTGGGAGTTACATCACTTGCTCACTAACAAAAATCTTCTGCTCTAGGAACGATAGCAATACATTAAACAGCAGAAATATCGGTGTCCCCTGTTCGTTTTTATCCATGAGGAGCATCTTATTTATTCTCCAGTAACAGTTTCCAAAGAATTCCAGTCCGCTACCTTTTTGAAGACCTATTTCCAGAAACATCAACACGCTCCCATCGTGAAAACATTTTAAAAACTCGATATATTTCCTGGCCTTTCATATCCTAAGAAGCCATCTATCATCGGATAGCATGTTAAATTGTAGCCTCTATTATGGCGTACGTGAATGTCAAAAGTGAAAAGCATTTATTAGCATCTATTACCCTCGGTTCCAATTCAAACCAGGAGAGGTTCACAGCGTTTCCATCCACCAGATGCATCAATCTAACCGTCTAGACACGTCGCAGAAAGAAGGCCAGAGTCTTATTTTGATATTCGTTCTTGGAACAGAAGGGGAGCCAAGGAGTTTAGAAACGTTCGTGGCGAGTTGTTTGTCCAAAAACAAACAAGCCATAAAACATGAGCAAGTTTATACACAAACATGCCTACGCACGGCTCGCGTTTATGGTCCCTCCAGCAGCACAGCTGCACGGCGGACTAGAAGACGACCACAACCAATGTTTGGCACTGTCTGGTGGAAGGAAGAAAGCATAAACTTCAGGATTAAGCTGAGGTCCCCTTTTTAACTATCGCGGAGGCTGCAGAAATTCTGGAAAGCTCATGAGCCACACAGTCATTCACTTTCAAATAATAAGTGTTATTTACCTAAAAAAGAGAAAGCGTTAATTTATTCTAATCTGATAGTTAAAGAGTTACTGCGAACGACACCCAAAATCACAGCAATACAAAGTTAGCACAGTCTCGTCTGGATTTTATATACCAAATTTTGCAATTTCTGCCCCTGCAGACTGCCCACCCAAAACGTTTCCTTGGAGTAGCCCCAATAGCTGTCTTAATTTGAAAGCCTCCCGTCTGCGGGAAGGAAATGAAAGAATCTGAAGGCATGACTTAAATAAAAAGCAATCAGCATGAAATGTTTGGGTCACAAATTACAAGCGGCAGATGACCAAAAACGACAGTGCATGAGACACAGCTAAAACTCGTTAGGTATTTTCAGACACTACTGTAAATTAGGAAACCTCAGAGAAATAAAGCTCTTTCAAAAGGAAAAACGTTGTTACCGAAATCCTTGGGAACTTGTGAGAACTGTTGTACAAGAAATCTATATTTTGTTTAGGAATAGAGTATCTGAGGGTCTGATAAGTTTATTTGTCCTGTCCTTACATGCTACAGCCGTTATTTTACTGCTCTACGCTTCAGACTTTCATTTTTAATCTACCTTACACATTCTCTTCAGTACTCAAAAGGGCGTGTTTGTCCAAAGAGAACTAAGACAAGAAGAGAACAATCAGATCAACTGACAAAGGCCCAATCAAGCAGAGAAATATCTGGCCTTGTTTGGCTCCAGACATTCGGATTTGTACAGATAAGCTGCCTCAGAAAACAAGCTTCCTGGCACATACTCAAAATGTGAACTATTTCATCTCAGAACAGGAAGATGAACATAGAATTTAGGAATTTTGAAGCCTTGCACAGAAGAAACCGACGTCAACAATCCTAACTGTTACCGTTTAGAAGAACATTACTCAGGCAGATGACTAAAACTTCGAGCTCTTTATAGCCTTTAGCCAACTTCTGGCTTACTCAGACCTTTGTTTCATACTTAACATCACCTTGGTATTTTCTGGTAGTAGCAGAGCATTCCCTCTATTTAAAAAATTTGCATCTCTACCACTACGAAAAATTAAACATACACGTACATCTTAGAAGCAGGCTGCTTTAAAGCAGAAAAGAAATTGCTAAATGAACTACAGGAAAGGAAATTCTTAGGATATCCTTAAACACAGTATTTTACTAACAAACCTTATTTTGATTGAGAGAATCATTCCTTAGTCTCTGTTTGTTCTTCTGCAATTTACTGGGCATCATCTTTCCCGTTCTGAAGTCAAAACTGCTGAGATCAACAGTGTTTCCCAGGTATCTTGCCAACTGAGGCTTGCTTCTGAACTTCTTACCACTTGGACTAAAAAGAAGAAAACACTTTAGTATGTTTTGTTGTACAAGAGGACACAACCTTGACTTCTTACAACAGCTTTTACGCCTGGTTAAAGATCCAAAAAGTTTCCATTAGCTTTATTCCACGTGGCACGTTCATTGGTGTGGGGGTTAGCGATGGCACAACTGCCCAATCCCTGCATACATCCAATCCCCTCCTTGGCACGGGTTTTAATTTACGTGTCAGGCTAAACCTTGGCAAGTCAGGCTGCGTCCAAGGGCTGGAACTTCTCCGCACAAACCGTAAAGATCCTGTGCAAGGTCTAAATTGATTGCTAAGGTCAGCCTAGACTCAACAGCAACCCTTTTCGGCTAGCAAACAGCAAGGGATTGAAGCCACGGGCACAACTAAGACTCGAGGTGACATCTCTGGGCTCTGCAGTCGCTTACACTGGTGAGCAGAGGCAGCGAGGAACCTGAGCAACAAGCAAGCAAGCAGCAAGCGAGATGGTGCGGAACATGAAGCAGGTCCCAGGCTGCAATTGTATTTATGGCAGATCCCATCATCACAAATTCAAATCGTACAGAAGTTATTTAAATCGGACTCGTTTGAAATTACCGCATTGCTGTTACCCCAAATTCCCAGCTAAAGGTCTGAATAAGCGAGATACTTTTAGGTTTTCCTAAGGAAGGGCTATTTCTCCCCCTCTTTACGTTACAGAATCCTCTCTCTTCGGCTCAAACACCCAGGATGGTGATGCACATACCACACACACGCACTGCCTGCTCTGAATTACGCATTTCATCTCTGACACATTTCATCTCTGTAGATTTTCACCGAGCTCGATGAGGCTTCCCCTGCACGGACTCATCAGCGGGTCAACCAGGACTTTAAGGGACAATTAAGGGACAACGGTGCTGCCCCCAGACTCAAAAGCTGGGGGAAAAGCTGCTGGCAGGAACTGCTACACACAACTCAAACTGCAGCCCTGGTTGGAGGTGGCTTCTCAGTACATGGTTGTAGAAACAGCTACATACCTATCGCATCAAGTCAACAGCCATTTGATGGTCTACTGCAAATCTCTCTGCAGTGAAATGACCTAAAAAAGGTCAAAAAAGGACCTGAAAAAGTGTCAAAAGCTTCCTTACGCCAGAGGTTAACCAATCTCAGGGTGTTTTCCACAACACTTTGTGCAAAAAATTACTGAAGATTTCTGTCTACGCTTTTCCTCCGAAGCGTTGTGTGCTTTTTTTTTTTTTTCTCCCCACCTCAAAAAGCCCTCGAGGCAAGAACTTCCACACAAAAGAATACGTACTGAATTCTGGGAAAACCAGCTCATTAAGCCAAACGTTTTTTTTTAAAAAAAAAAAAAAAAAAATATTTAAATGAATCCAGAAATATGGAAAGATATAATTAACGAGAGGTAAAGGGTGGGAGAAAAAGACTTGAAACAGATCGCAATCTGAAAGCTAACCTCCTCGAGGATGGGTGTGGGAGGGAAAAAAAAAAAAAAAAGCAACACATACACACACACACGCTCCCCACAAAAAAAAAAAACTCCTTTCTGTTTCTTGCAAGCCAAGAACTGAAGCTTTCCTGGAAGCCAAACTCAACCCAGCGCGTTTGAGTTGTATTTTGGATGGTGGAGATGAATGCCCTGGCTTGCTGAGAGCAGAAATTCTACACTGCAGGTCAGACAGTGAGCAAATCCCTCATGGGGCAACTAAGTTCTCTGCTAAAATAACCTGATCTATGGTCTTTCAGGCTTCTTCAGAAACCTGCGAGAGAAATTCAAGATAAAACCTCGTCTAGAAGTGCCGGCTGCCTAGCCAAGAGGCCCTGCTTGCTCCGACTTCACCGAATAAAGCCTCCTGGTAAGAGCTGCCGTCCCATCCTTCATAAAATCCTGAAGGAAAAGGGGAAAACAACGACTATAAGCAAATTGTGAAGTCGATGATTACGTTTTCTGTTTCAAAACCTTTCTTTTTTTGAATTAAAACCCTTATACACACTGTCATTTTAACCCACACCTAAGTCACTACTGAAAAGATGGAGAAATTGGAATTCCAAACACCTTCTTCCATTATATCCTAATTTTTGCACCAAGGAAGAATCGTTTTATCTTTCGTTATTCCCCCATCACCACCTTTTTTGTTCTGTAATAAGCTACCAGACTGCCACGAAGATAGCACTGTGTCTGCTAGCCTTCCTCTTCAGCCTCCTTGGAGAGAAACGCTTCACCTGCACCTCGAAGGAAGCCAAAATTGCAGCAGCGAGCAGCCACCAGCCTAACTCCACGAAAAATTCTTCCTGGAGAGCTCTGCAAACACATTTCACATTTATAAGCTGAATTTATAAACGCACCCAACACTCTTAAATTCTATTTTTTACATATTTAATATCGCGGGGGGCTCTTCTGTTTGTTTTGTTCAGTAACGCGAGAGCAAACGCTCCAATATTCTGTATCAGCATCAGCATGGATCATTGGCAGGGATTTATTATTAAAAACTATTTGGATCCGTAGCACAAATTCCCCCGCTTTACACTGAAACTATTAGCAGGGAGAAACCGCGATACGCTAACCAAATCCCTCCTTTCACCTTTAATTAAGTGTTAAGAAAGAAGCACGCGCTTGGGCTGAGATTAAAAGCTAAAAGTTAAAAAATACAACTTAAAAAAAAATCATCCGAAACGAAGAGACTTTGGAAGAAGACTTGCAAAATGGCAAGAAATATAAAAAAAAATATACGGATTTTTAAACTGAAAGTGTCAAAGCACTGAAGTAATGCCTTCATTCCTGAATCGCTCCCAGATTACCTCTCCCCTGCTCCTGCTGCCAAGTTGCCTCACTTCTCCTACCTGCAAAGAAAGCTCCACGAGGCAGACGTCAAGCAGAAAGCCCATTTGCAGCAGCTTTATCTGCACATCTATTAAGTAATTGCCATGCACTAACGATAACGAGAGGGGTTACAGAATCTGTCTGGGCTAATGCAGCTGCACACAAGCCTGCTACTCACGCATCTGGGCTGAAACTACGAAGAGGTATTTTCTTTTCCTTTATTTTCTTTAAACCAAACTAAGTTCAAACTTTATTTTCGGTAGAAAAGAAAGGTGGATGGAGGGCTGTGAAGCTTTCTTCTCCCAGAGAGGCCCCTCTGGATGATGCTCTGGAGGCACCTCAGCAGTCAGGCTGCAAGGGATGCTGCAGAAAGCTGAAGGAAGCGCAAACTTCAAAGCCACGCTTTGCTCTGAAGGTTTTTAAAACGCGTCGGTCTGAGTTCATACGGCCTAGAATTTAAACCGCTACAAGAGTCAAAAAATGGATCCCTGCACGATTTCAAAGACAAATTGCCCAGATGTGGAGGAAATCGGTACAATTTGCCCTCATCCAAGCGTCCTGAAGATTATTTTTACACTTCTTTCATGCAACGAGGAGCAAGTGAAAGAGCTCTTTCAGGGTGCTGAGCCACAGGGGAGCCTCTGCTCTGCCCAAATTGCTGCATAACCCAACACCGAGACAGCTTAGAGTCGCAAGATGAATGTGGAGATGCACATGAGTGTCTCCAAAACCAATTTCAAAACAATGGATGGGTTTAGGACTGTTATTCTTGTAAACATGACCTAAAAGTTACAAATACGTAGTCTCACCTCAGGACAATTAACTTTCCGGAGCTTTTTTAATAACTTGTCAACCTCGATTCGAAGTTTCTCAGTTTTTTTCCAAATGGAAAACTTATTTTCTATATTATTTCCAAATAGAAAAATTATTTCAAATCTTATTTAGTGTACCTGTGAGACTTGGGTCTATCATAGCTGAAAAGCGTCCCAGCATCTGCTCTTTGTTCTTTCAAAGTCAAATCTGGGGATGTTTTTCAGCCTCATCAGTTAAGGACTAACAGCACATCTCCCGAGCGCCTACAAACTGCTCCTTCGGTGACGTTATCAGGGCTCGGATCACTCCGTACGAGATGAAACGAAGCACGCTACACCTCACCTACAGCTATGCGCTTGTGCAAATTTACATGCCAGACAAATTGAAGCTCTTCGCGGGCTGAAGGCGATTAACTTCGACAATGAGCTTGCAGGGAACTTTATTAAAAAAAAAAAAAAGAGAGAGAGACTTTACAGATGTTTCCTGGGAAGCAGCAGAACAAGTTAATTAGCATACAGGGAAGTTACCTTGGGTTTTATGGCACTGCAAAGCCTACTTGACGCTCCTCTCCCCGGCCACCCCCACAGTTCAAAAACATAGCAGCGGTGCATATTAAAAACAATAACCTTCAGCTTGGCAGACACTTCTGTTTTTGGCTGCTTTCAAAAAAAAAAAAATTGGCAATCTTCCTCAATTATTTATTTATTTTTACATGCTGGTCCTCCCCATCCAACAGATTTGAGAGGAAAATTTCCACCGGAGCAAGCTCGATGCTCCAACAGCAGATGGTAACGGGGAAAACACGTTGTCTTTTTGGGGTTTAAAGTGCCTAGTTTTTTTGGAGCTACCCCAAGTAGCCATAAATTAAAGGGCTCCCGTTTTTAAGGATCCACTCTGGCATCCTGCAGTCCGACCCAGAGGAGCACGGAGCGGCCGGCCACCAAAGGAGAGAAAGAAAAACACCAAACTAGTTTTGAAAGGCGATTCAGATTAATGATGTTTTAATTTGGCCACCTAACAGAGGTGAAGCAAAGCGAAGCGTTTCTCCCAATCACTCCTTGTGGGTTGGGAACGAAGCCCAAGGAAAGGAAGGAGACTGGGAATATATCCGAGCGTTTCACGGGGTATTAGTAAATAAGACCACAGAAATCCCTCGTTTGATCTTACGTTCAAGGGAACCTAATATTGGAGGGATGCTCCTTAAAGCCTCCTCGGCAGCTGACCTCTGCAGGGAACGTGAAAGATTTGTTCCACCAGCGTATAAAAACTGCTCTAGGATCCTTGGAAGATCCTTCCCTTGATGATTTGAGTGCAAATGCTCAAACACACGCTCCTAGACATTCAAGGATCGGGTAAAGAAGTCACCACACGGATGGGGAAGCAAAACATTCTCACGCCTTCAGGGAATTCAAAACTTAGGATCTAATTTTCCTTGCAAGAAAACACTTTTTTTTTTTTGATTTTAAACACACACTTCATATTGCCACGCTAAACCACCAACAGCAGCCGATGCCGACGAGCTTTGAGAGGTTATTTTCTAGAGGGCTGCTCGGTTTTCTAGTTCTGAAAACATTTTGCCTTCGTTTTTCAGACTCCCTTCCTACGTTTCCTGCACGACTTGACCAGCTGCTTCGCCGAGGCCTGACTCATCGTGCCCTCGTAAAACGAAGGCAGTTACCACGATGGCTTGGTAATAACCACCGGTATTGTTCGGTTTTACACGCTAAGACCCTCCTTTTAGTATTATGAGCAGTGATGGAGGAAAGATGCAGAGCTTCCAAAGAGATTAGAAGAACAAGAAGGCGACTTCAAGGTCATCCCACGAAGGGGGTGCTCTGCGGGGAGAAGATGGAACAGG
This sequence comes from Netta rufina, assembly GCF_964035555.1. Lineage (NCBI taxonomy): Eukaryota > Metazoa > Chordata > Aves > Anseriformes > Anatidae > Netta > Netta rufina. The sequence continues at coordinate 1,285,118 of NC_140139.1, read as the reverse complement.
AAAAGCACTGAGAAATGAACAAACTGCTAAATTCAACAACTTTTTGCTTGCACGGAAGGCAAAGCACGTTCCCAAGACTTAGCCCTCGCTATTAGAACTTGTTCTGTGTCCTACCTACCTCTGGAAGCAGCAAAATAATTAAAAAAACAGTAAACCTACACATAACATAAGCATAATTCAGCATCCGAGAGCAGCATCGCTCAGGAAGTTACGTCGTGCTCGCTTTTAAAGATAAAGGTCTGCCCTCCGAAAACCGGCACCGAATTAAACTAATCCTGCTGTCACTGGAAACTCTCCGCCGTTTATCTTCCTGTCAAACCACAAAACAAAACTTCAAAGGGATGTCTGTTTGCCCCACGGGTACACCTAGGCTGGAAAAGCTTTTGTAGTTCAACGTCAGAGCCTGTTAGAACCCACTGAGAGCCGTGTCGAACTACTCGGCGTTTTTAATCTCAATTTAAAAAAAAATAATAATAATAAAAAAAAAAAAAGAAGGGCAGCTCGTTCGCTTTTTTCCCACGAAGAACAAATGCACCAAAACGGAATATTAACTGGCTGGAGCTGTGAAAGAAGTCGTTTCATGCCAGGTTTAAGAAACATCTTTCAGCAGGTAAACGCCCGAGGGGGTTACACACGCTAAGGAGACAGCGCCAGCAGAAAGAAAGGGGTGATAAAGCAGAAGCTGAGAAACCCTCGCTCAAAATTCCCACTTTTGCAGGGCTCTGGAAGCAACTCTGAGTATTTAACAGGACAGCAGCACCCCCTACCTCACGGCACACTGAATAAATAATCCGAAAAAATCGTGGTGCTGATTTCAATTCGGTACTAGGACCTGGAGAAGCGAGGAGAGTCGAAGTGAGCTCGATTTAAAAGGGAAGAAAAAATCTGATGGGGAGCCTTCAAGGCAATATCCTGTCTGCAGGCACAGTGAGAGCACGGGCAGGATGTCATAAATGACACAGAGAGGTGAGCTGCTCAGAGAGAGGATCCTCATCCTGAGGATGAAGGAGCAAAATCACCTTCCAGCTTGCCTCTGCTGATAGCTGATGGGGCGCTATCACACGGACAAGACGGGCAGGAGGAGAACCTTCTTCCTCCCTCCTTCCAACTAGATGGAAGCCTAACGGGAGCATTTATTCTGAGCAAGCGTGCTGTTTGCATTTGCCCTACATTCAGCGCCGCGCTTTTTAATGCAGCATCGCCCAGATCAAATAAGTTTGCAGGGCTAAATATAGAAGCTCCCCCTCGCGCTCAGCTCCGGCGGAATTAGGTTTTTGCTGCCTCGCCGTCAGCAGGGCGAGGATTCCCCAAGCCAGCTCGGTCAGCCGTGAGAGCCTCCTGGGGAGAAACACACAGAAATTCACCCGGCACACACAGAAATTCACCCGGCACACACAGAAATCTGACAGTCTGCGTACAATGAAGCAACTGGACGTTTGCTCAGATCACGCCGCCGCCCTTCAAACGCAACGTGGATTTCCACCGCTTCCTACGACTGCCAAAAAAAGTGGAATATTAAACTTCAAGAGGCCGTGCCAAGTGCTGGCTGCCCAGGCTTTTAGGGAATATTGGCCTCTCCGAGGCACGCCAAGCAAAGCCCGCTCTGTACCCACCTACGTATTTCAGCATCGCCGTGTTTATTAACCTCCCCTTATTATTATTATTATTATTTTTAAAAAGGGGTGACACAGCTCTTCTGAACCCATTTGGCCTGCTCTGCTTTTGCTGGATCAAAACAGATTTCCATTTGTTTGAAACACAGCGCTGCTGAAATCTGCCTCAAAGCCATAAACAGAAAAAAAAAAAAAAAAAAAAAAAAGAGATAAATTTCCTATGCCAGTCCCGCCTGCAGCCATAAAAAACATTTTTTTTTATTTGTTTCGCTTTGGTTGAGCAGCAGTAGGCCCGCTGCTGAACAGAAGTTATTTCTCCAGACATAAATGACTACTTCTTCTTCCAAACCTGTAATCTGTAGCGAAATCAACAAACTCTGAGCTATGAGCTGCCTGGTGAGTTTTTAGTTTCAATTTTGCGGTTGTTTGGCAGAAGATCTGCATCACTGCTAACCATGCTGGAAGGCGGCCTGAAATGGGAGGCATTTATTCCTCCCGCTTTCCCACATGAAGAAAAAAAAAAAAAAAGACAGAATTCCGGAGTCGACGATGAGCAGATTACAGCCCTGCATCTTAAACCGGAGCGTGCTAAGGAGCTCCTCCTCAGCAGGATTTTCGGCAGCAGCAGAGTCTGGAGGCTCGGATCATCACACAAGGGGCTAACCCTAAAAGCCACGGTTTGATCTCGCGCGGTGCTTGTAAGGTATTTCCACCACACCCCTCCTGGAATAGCTTTTTGATGATAATCGAGGTCGCTCAGCCTCAAGGTTGAACGCGAACGGGGGGCGAAAACCGTCCCAGCAGAACCGCCTGCAAGCGTTTCGGTCCGGCCGAGCAACTGATTCACCTCTCCCGAACGCGTGGCAGCTTCAAGCACCATAAAGCAGCCCCGAAACAAGCCAGTTTCGAAATGCAAATCAGGTAGATTGCAACATGCATTAGCCTTGCAAGAGCTGTTCTTAATTACTGCCATTATTTAGAGCATCGCCGTAAATGAAGCTTCGTCCAATCCCTTTTTATTGGGCCTTCTTTTTTTTTTTCCTCTAGCCTTAAGAAGTCATAAACCCATAAACCTCAGGTTTTTAGTCAGCTAACTAGTTCTAAGCAGCTAATATTAGTGCCTTAATGAACTTAATGAGGTTCCATTATCATTCTTCGCGAAGCAAGAGCTAAAACCTGGAGCTTGCTAGGACGTACCGCGTCCTCCCCGTATTTCGGTCAAGAATTTGGGATGTACAAAACTCTGACATCCCTGCGCTGTAGCGGGATGGACACTGGACTAGGGTTAAGTGTTTTTCCAACAGTCCATTTTGAGGAAATACCTGAAGTTACGTGGGCTTTCTACATTAAATGTGCTGTAACAGAGTTAGCAGCGAGTGTCTAGCCTGAGAAAAGCCGAAAAGCCTGGCGTTTAGCTCTGGAAAAAGAAGCCCTACGCAGCAAGTTGAGGTCAACGGGCTGCAGGAAGCCAGGAGCCCTCCAGAAAACGGGACTGACGCGGCAGGACTCGAGTTCAACCTCCGAGCCAGGCTTCCCGAAGGCAGGCCAAGCAGATGCGGAGAGGCAGGCAGCGAGGCCAGGAGGCAGAGGCACAGCAAGACGGCAGAATCGGCTTTGAGGAGTCGTCGAGGAGAAGCGCCCATCCCTCCTCTGCACGCAGGGCCACCGATGTCAGAGATTTCACGTTGCTTCGCAGCGACGGGTCAAGCGGTGCCACCCCGGGGGCGCTGGCAGGAGCAAGGCTGCCCGCTCGCTCCTCCAGCTGGCCGGAGGAAGGCTCGAGTGCCTCGGCTGCAACAAAAGGAGGCTGCTGAGGCTGCTCGCACAGCAGCACAGCCTTCACCAGAGGTTTCAGGTGGGGCCCGTCAGATGCTGGGCGAGCTATAAATAGAGGAGCTGCGGCCAGCAGGCCGGCCTGTGCACGGGGTGGTTTCCTCTGCAGCGGGCTGGACCTACTCGAGCCCGGCCTAAGAGCACGTTTGGAGGCTCGATCCTTTTATCAGCCTGGAGAAAAGGAGTTATTCCCATAACATTTCTAAAAGCAGGAGGGAGGGGGGAGGAAACGGAGGGTGCCGGAGCTTTTCTTGCTTCTCCGACAAGGCGTGCTGGCAGCGGGGAGGCTGGCAGCCCTCGCTTGTGTCGAACTTTTATTAAAAATTACAGCTCCTGCTCCCTGAGGCGCTGAGGGAGGCTCCCCCCCGCCTCACCTCACCTCAGGGCAGCTCCGGCTCTGAGGGGCCGCTCCTGTCACTGAGGGGACAGCGGGCCCGGGGGGTGCCCACAACCCCCCAAAACCCCCGGGGGTGCCCCAAAAACACCCAGAGGTCCCCCCAAAAAAACACAAAGGTGCCCCAAAAACCCCGGGGGTGGCTGCTTTGAGGGGAACCCCGCCGCTCCGAGCCCGGTCAGGGGCTGCCCCCCCCCGGGTCCCGCTCCCTGAGGGGCTTCTCCCCGGCAGGTGGCGGGGCAGGGGGGGGGCTCCGCTCGCTCCCGGCTCCTACCTGAAGTAGTAGACATCGCTCTTGCCGGCGCTGAGGCCCGATTTGCGGATCACCTCCTCCTTCTTCCAGCCGGGGGGCAGCGCGGGGCAGTCCATCCTGCCCTGCCGCTCCATGCACCGGCGCCGCGGCCCCGGCCCCGGCCGAGAGGGGACGGGGCTGGGCGGGCGCTGGGAGATCGAAGCCGGGCGAGGAACCGGCAACGGGGAGGGGGGAAGGGGAACCGGGGGGGAACCGGGCAGGCACCGGGGACCCCCCTGGCGATGGCGGCGGCGGCTGCTGGGCGCCAGGAGCGCGGTCGCTGCGCGCGCAGCCGGCGGGGCGCTCGCCCGGCGCCCGCTTCCGCGGCCGAGGCCCCGCGGGCGGTGGGAGCGGCCCCGCGGGCGGGGCGCGGCCTCGGAGCCCCGCTCCCGGAGCCGCCCTCACTCGGGCACAGCCGGGAGAGAGCCGGGAGCCGTGCCCGAGCCGCTGTCGGCGCTCTTAGGGCTGCGTTTCGGCCCGCAGCGGCTCCCCAGCGCGCCGTTGAGCCCCGTGCTAGGGCCTGCGTGGAGCCGCCGGGCCATGGCGCAGCCCCGGGGCGGGCAGGATGAGGAGGAAGAGGAGGAGGAGGAGGAAGAGGAGGAGGAGGAAAGGTGGTGGTGGCCGCAGCCGGGCCCTGAGGCCGCTCCGCCCGCCCCGAGTGAGCGCGGGCTCGGGGCGGGGGGTGGAGGGGCTGCTGTGAGGCGGCGTGAGGCGCTAGCGTGGCCTCAGCGACTATTGACTGATTAATTGATTGGCTAATTGACTAATTGATTGACTAAATGGCTGACTGATTGATTAATTGACTACCTGATTCATTAATTGACTATCTGATTGATTAATGGGTTGATGGGCCGACTGCCGGACCCATTAACCCGGCAGCTTTGGGCTTGCTGCCTGGCAGGTGGAGATCTTGCCTTCCCCCCGGCGAGGTTTCAGTGTCCCAGTCCCACAAGCTTCTCAGGAACAACTCAGTTTGCCTCAAATTTGAGCTGAAATGGTGTGAAATCGGCAAAGGTTCACTCCATGTTTAACCTGAAATGGTGTGAAACCGGCGAAGGGTTGACTCCGCAAGAGGTGGAGGTCATTGCTGCTGTGCTTCTGTTAGAGCTGAGTTAAAAACAGAAAACTTGACAGAAATATACCAAAAAACCGTCAATATTCCACCAAGAACAGGTACTGCAGCACATAAACAATATTCTGATATGGCCCAGTGAAAAAGAAATCCAAGTGGCCACCTGAAAACGGGAAGATGCCCAGCAGTAAGCTGAGCCGCTGTGGGTGACTTACCCTCCTTACTGATCCTAGAATTAACACGGTACTAAAATGAATATAAATCTCATCGGTTTTATATTCTCGTAATATGTTTGGTAGTATAAACTGACTTAAAAATGAACCTTTCATTGCGTTGAAGGCGGCTAGTAATGTTTAATCTGTTTGTTTGCTTTCCTTGCAGCAGGCCACAGCAAGCCGGTGCCAGCCAGAACCGCGGCGGGCAGAGTAATTGTGCACGTGGACTTGGACTGCTTTTATGCCCAAGTAGAAATGGTCCGTAATCCCGAGCTAAGAGACAAGCCTCTAGGTAGGAGTTGCTTTGCTGCTGATTAATCTGGGGAATGTCTGGTTCAGGCCAGAGAAACCGAGGAGGTAGGGCTGCACGGTGACACGCAGGCAGTCACCCGGCAGCTGTAACCACATCCGCAGTGAGCAAGGTGCAGGCTCGGCTCCGCGCAGCTGGGTGACTGCAGGATTCATAAATCCTCCGGAGCACAAGCGTGGGCACTCGCCAACACGTCCCAACAGTTCTGGGGATTGAGGCTGGTTCGTAACGCATGTGGGCACGGAGAGGGCAGAGCTCCACGGGCGAGCCGTTTGACACAGTCATGCTCAAAGCATGCTTTATTCCATCCCGAAGCTGAGCCTGAATGCAAGGCAGTCAGTAATGGCTGCAATCTGTGGAGGATGTACAATCTGAAATTAACTAACACATAAAGGTCACTTTCATGGGTAAAACTGCCTGAAAAGGGTCAAGGGTAAGAGCAAAACGTGAGGTTTTAAAATGTTCTTCCAGCTGCTGATCTAAACCAACAAATCTGTCTTTCTTGTAGTCTTGTGACGTTAAGACTTTGGGGATTATTTGTTCTACAATGTCATGTTCTGATCAAATTTTATGCTTTGGAGTCTTCGCAGTGGCATGAAAGCACTCTGGCCTTCTGTGAAGTACCAAGAAACACAGACTTTTAAAAACTTTAAACCCTTATTTTTAGGTGTGCAGCAGAAATCCATAGTAGTAACCTCAAACTATGAAGCCAGAAAACTCGGAGTTAAGAAGCTGATGTCTGTGAAAGATGCTAAAGAGAAGTGTCCTCAGCTGGTACTGGTTAACGGAGAAGATCTAACTCCATACAGGGAAATGTCATACAAGGTTACAGGTACAAAATTAACAATTTTTCAGTACAGGACAAAAAAATCCAGTTAAATTCTGTGTGCACATTCACACGTATGCAATATTACTGCTGTATGCTGCTCTAAAAGTTCTTGAGCCTCCTACTATGGTGATAATTATGGTCATCAATGTCAATATTTCATAAAATAAGATACTAAACTTGGTTGCAGTCTGGGTCAGGCATTATATCGTTCCGATGTTTTATGGGATCTGTATGCTGTATTAGGTTTATTAGCCATGTAGTTCTTGAGGAACATTTTTTCTTCCTTAAATACTGATTTCATTAACATATTTCTAAGTGTAAAATGATGGAGAACAGAACCCTGAAGCCTTCGAGTGGGTAAACTTCTTTAGTATCTCTTAATTACATGGTATGTCTGTGTTGTCACTTATTACTGCTTTTTATTACTAGCAGCTGTAACGGGTGAAATAGTGATAAATGTGAAAGCCAGGCTGACTAAGAGGCAGGTTTCCTTTAGAGAAGGTACTGCAGAGGTTAAGAGCTATTATTTTGTAAAGAAATGAGGAAAGAAGTTTGAGAAGAAAAGCAAATGACGGAGTGTTGTGGGACGGAGAAATATTTTTCTTTACATGCTCTTCATTTATTCAGTAAATATATAAATAAAATAAACGTATATTCAGTGTCTTATCATCCAGAAGAGAATAGGATCTCTGTTCTTGAAAGCATCCTGTTGGAATTCATGGGAAATATACTGTGAAACCCCAGGTTATTGGTTGTGTGTATGTTATATTTGGGTATCTCTTCCTCCTAGGATTGTTGGAAGAATTTTGTCCTCTAGTGGAAAGGCTCGGGTTTGACGAAAATTTTGTAGATATCTCAGAGATTGTAGAAAAAAGGCTAAACCAGCTACAACAAAGTGGATGTTCCAGAGTGTGTGTGTCTGGCCACGTGTACAACAACCAAGGTGAGTATAATGTTCTTCATCCTGAAAAATACAAGATTTGGGACATTTAGGAAAAATATCTAGCTTCTTCTAAGTATTGTCCAATGCTGAACAGGTGGAAAACTGTTGCTTTGTGCTTTGTACTTGAGATTTCATGTATCACAAGTGTGAATGGCTGTTCCTATTAGACTGTACATAAAATAAATCTCCATGGCAGATTATAGAGAACTGATTTTCCTTTTTTCTTTTTTTATTATTATTTTCTTATTCTTGAAGATAGCCTTACCAAAGGCAGGGCAGCCCTCTAAATCAAAGACTCTGAAATCTCTCATTTCATTACGTTGATGCAAGAATCTGCAACGCTTAAGACCTTGACGCCTATTAATATATTATATTTAATACTTTAAATGCTGCCTAAACATTTGGTATCCTTGACAGTATGCTCCTGGTTCAGACAGTGGCAGTGTCTTTTGCTGGGACTCTGGGGAGAAGGAGCGTGGTTAAACTTGGATGCTGAAGTCATAATGATACCACATGTAACAGAATGTAAAAAATGCCCAAATTTAATTAGAGAGCCAACTAAGGGACCGTTTAGGTGCTGAACACTGCTTGCTTGCTCTTTGCAGCTATCGATTTGCGTGATACAACGCACGTAAGGCTGGTTATCGGATCTCAGATCGCAGAGGAGTTCAGGGAAGCCATGCACGCTCGACTCGGCCTCACAGGCTGTGCAGGAGTGGCCTGTAACAAGTTGCTCTCTAAGCTGGTATCTGGGACCTTTAAACCAAACCAACAAACACTTCTGCTGCCTGAAAGCTGTCAAGATCTGATGCGCAGCCTTGATCACATCCAAAAAGTGCCTGGTAAGTGTGGTGCTATAAGCATAGATGGCAAGCATGGTGACAGCCCTTAAAATAATAATAAAAAAAAAAAAAAGTACTGCAAAGATTATAACTGGAATAATTTTAAATCTAGTTCCTGTAAGTGGTGCTTTTTTGCTTTTTTTTTTTTTAATCTGTTTTATTAAGCAGAAGGAACGAAATGAATTTGGTTTTCTTTTCTTTTGGTTCTCTTTGGTTACCGATACTAGGTTTTATATGGAAAAGGTTCTTTGGTTGTGTTTCTTCATTTATTCTTAATTTTCTGCCTGGAAACCTATTGAGAGTTATTTAACCAGTCTGTTGGAGCTCGATCGAGCATTCTGGGGAAGACCTTTGCCTAATTATTTTATGCTGCTGCTATGTTGTTGGCCAGGAAGCATTGTTGCAGGCTACAGACACAGCAGGACCTTTGTTTTGTCCCTGTGTGGCTTTTCTAATGACAGATTCTCCGATTGGAATGGGAACTCATGGAATCATGGAACGGTTGGGCTTGGAAGGGACCTTAAAGATTGCTCCAAGCCCCATCCAGCCTGGCTTTGAACACTTCCAGGGACGGGCGTCCAGAGCTTCTCACCAAAAATGTTGCTGAGAAGCCTTCATTGCATTAATGAAAATAACTGTCAGCACTGATTTCTACATGGGTGAAATAATATTTTTATTATGTATGTACAAACATTCACAGAAACGTGATAGCGTGTGCATACGTGTGTATATTTTTTGATTTTCATTCTTTCTATATATTTTTTATATGCATTTTTACTTAGGCATTGGCTACAAAACTGCCAAACGTCTCGAAACGCTGGGTGTGAGGAGTGTGTGTGATCTCCAAGCGTTTCCATCCCCCGTGTTAGAGAAGGAGCTAGGGGCTTCTGTTGCTCAGCGCATCCAAAAACTCAGCTACGGAGAAGACGACTCCCCCGTGACTCCATCAGGCCGCCCTCAGGTACAAGAATTGTTCTGAGATACTTAGCAGAGAGCAAAAAAAAAAAAAACTGCTTTGAGTTTTATACAGCTCAGCTGGACTAACTGAAATGATTCCAATTATTTTGCTAACTTTATTTAACAATTCCTGTATTTTTGTGTGCATTCCCTAGCATAACTCATAATAAAGTACTATGGTGGTTTTTATTTCCCCTTCAGAATTTTGAAATGAATATAAAATTGAAGGGATTAATGTGTTTTTTTTTCAGTCCTTTAGTGATGAAGATTCCTTTAAAAAATGTTCCTCAGAAGCGGAAGTGAAAGAGAAAATGGAAGAACTGCTTCGGAGCCTCTTAGACAGGTGACTGCCTTCAGTAGCTCTTCGTGATGACTGAATTTGTGACCTGAAGGGACTTGGAGCAGGCGTTAGGTTTGTCTCACACTCAACGTTTCTCCTCCGAGCAAAATGCAGCTCTAGGAACAGCACTCGCCTTTCCAAATTCTCTCTTCTTTTTTTTCTTAATTCATGAATTCCACTTGCTGATCGTTCTCTGTTGCTGTGGTCGTGCCTTGCAGTTCTGACTGCATCTTCACTAATATCTCTCATTTCCTGTGAAGATCCCTGGTTTTTCTTTCATTTTCCGTAGGTGAGTCTGTCTCTGCTTTCAGACCCTTGGTTATCACTTTTTACGTTCGTCTCCTACCCCACAACTTTTTCTTCTCTATGCTGAAAGAATAGTTTCACTTCTTCCACCTTTCCTCACAAATCCAGGCAACATCCAAACCCAAAATACTTGAAAAGGTAAAAACAGCATAGCAGGTGGATTCCATTACTCATTTCTTAACTACTGTCACTTTCCTATCCTCCCTTTCTATCCTGTGGCTCTGTTTAAAACCAGTTAATAAGGATAAATAGCCTCACAACACTGGATTGTTTCTCTTCTGCTATGTTTCAATTTCTTCTGACTTTTAAAGCCCTTCACGTCCCGCATTTGTTCTTGATATTTATTCTTGAGAAATATTTTTCCTGCTCTCTGCAGGCTTCTCTAAGCCTTAAAATAATCTACAAGTCATAAAGGCTTTTTTTTTTTTTTTTCCCCTACATCTATGCAAGTCTCACAACAGACACAGCCAATTTAGTTACATTAACATTCTGGACAGGGAATCTTTTCTCTGCATCTTAGGTGTTTCTCAGAACAATCTCTCTCTTCAGATTTTTGATTACTATGTCCTATCTTGTTATCTTTTTATTTATTTATTTGGTAGGGAAAATACCTCCATAGCTTTTGGAGGGGGAAATGAGTACATCATACTTTGTTTCTTCCCTTTCTTTCAAAAGTTAGCTAATTTTTTATTATTTTTTTTTTTTGCTCTGAATTGGGGAAGTTTTCTTGAAAAGCTAAAAACTAGAAGCTGAGGATTACATAGTGTGTAACCAAACACTATGCTAAATGGATTAAATGCTGAAATGTGGCAGTGTTGCAGACTAACCCCCTTAATTTTCACATCTTTTGAGTCTTTTAAAGACTCGTAGAGACAGTACTCACACGTTTTTGGAATCCTAAATCAGAAGTCATCAAGAGAAGCAGGTAGGACTGAAGTTCCCCATAAAATCCATGGAGGAAAATCGGGAGTTGGGAGAGCCGTAGTGCTTAATTTAGCGACTTTTTAACCTAAACTATGTGGTGTGACAGTTTCTAGAGACTCTCTGAAACATACTCGTAGTAACATTTATCACTCTGCACACATTTGTGTTCCACAGGGTATCCAAAGACGGAAGACAGCCGCACACCGTGAGGTTGACTATCCGCCAGTTCTCTGCGACCGATAGGTGGTTCAATCGGGAAAGCCGTCAGTGCGCTCTTCCACCTCATCTCGTTCAGAAATTTGGAAAAGGTACACATAGGATTTTTGCAAATGGTCACACTTAGCATTTTTGAAAACAGGAGTAGCACAAAATTGGTCCTTAGCTTCTCTGAGCACTGCATGTTGTCAAAAGATACTAAATGAAAATAATTTTCAGTTCAAGGCATACCTGAGAGGGCAGAACAAACATCTTAATGACCATACCGATGAATAATTTTGGAAGCCTATAGTAGTGTTTAGAGCCTGACGCTTCAGGAATTTATCTTTTGAGATAAAAAAAGGTTTTCTTAGTGGATTTATGGAGTTATATACTAGGAATAGCAGTGCATTTAAAACTTTTTTTAGGTTATCATTGATGTCTGTACATGTAAAATGTTGAAAGTTCACAATATAAAGTTAGAAGTGCCTCACACATTGCCTTGTACTTTGCTATTTAAATCAATCCTCAGTCATCTACTTTTGATTGTACACATAACTTTTTCCTTCAATTACTGTTTGTTTGTTTCAGAAAGCAGCAACATTATATCTCCACTGATTGATATACTCCTGAAACTCTTTCGAAAGATGGTAAATGTGAACTTACCATTTCATCTTACCCTCTTGAACGTTTGCTTCTCTAATCTCAAAGATGTTCCTAGCAGCAAGAAAGGATCAATAGGTTTTTATCTCAAGCAGATGCCAACACCAACATCAGGCTCTGGTAAAAGTGTCCAGGTAAGCTGAAAGATGCTGAAAATTATCTTTGCAGATAAGAAAGTTCTGAGATATTTCTGTCTTTATTATTATAAATTTAAACTTTAAATGTTTGGAAGTTTTTGGATTATAGATTTTTATTCATAAAATGAAGATTTCTTTGGAATCTTCAGAGCAGGTGCTACTTGGTTGCTTTCTTTATTAGATTGCTTAAAACAAATTTCATGCTATCTGTTTTGAGTGGAACAGCCAGGTAGGTTATCAGCCCTCTGGACTTGAAGAGAACAGAATTCACTAAGGGAAAAATCCAGACGTACATCTTCTGAAAATAATTCCTGACTTTTGCTTTTAATTTCAGTAAGAGGTGGAAATAATCTCGGCTTGATTTAAAGATAAAGCCAGGGATAGAACTCGTAACTTTTACCTTAAATTAAAATCTCCTTGAAGTTGCTTATCACTTACCTTGTTGCTCTTATTATAAGATACTTTCACAGTGATTATTTAACTTGCATCCTTAAGTCTTCCTGTTCAGACTAGAAATTAAACAAAGATGCAATTCTGTGTTGGCCACTAGCATCACATTCTAGGCTGTGCAGACTCTGTGGAAACACTGCTAAGTAATTCCAGGAGATGTTTTCCACACATAATAGAAACACTAACTTCAAAATGACATCGTGCACTGATTCTGTCTTGACATCTTGATTTTGCATATCGGTAACTCGCGTGTTTCTCGACTGCTCAGGAATAAAGCAATAAAATACAGCTTCAGGGTATTTGCTCCTTTAAAGGAAGAAAAAGATTCCCTGTTTAGATCTGTGTTTGAAAGTAAGATTTGAAAAATAAAAGCATTACTGATCGGGAGGAAAGAAGCAGTGTCTATTAAGGAATAATTTGAAGAAGTTGCTGTTAGTAACACAGTGCTCAGTGATTAGTAGGCTTGTGGTTTTATGTATGTCTTATGCCACAGGAGATGGAAGAAGGCTCACAAGGTGAAGGAAGTGCTTCTTGGAACCAGAACTGGCACAGAACCAGCACTACAAAAACGAAGAGACCTTCAGAGGAAAAGGAAAGCGATACAAAGAAAGCAAGAATTCCTGCCTTCCCCTGTCATTTGTCTCCTGGTGGTATTGACCAGGCAGTCTTCAGGGAACTTCCAGAGGATATCAAAAAGGAAATCATGTCTGAAAAAGCAGGAGAAGTGATCTCTGCTGAGGATGTTTTGGGTCAGCCACCAGTATGTTTTGCAGAGGAGGTACAGAGCTCCTCCCCGAATTCTAAGGGTGATGAGAACTCTGCAGGGTGCAGTGCACACCTCACACCAGCTCATGAATCAGCATCGGCTTGGACACGCAGCTCCAGCACCAGTTGTTCTGCTGAGTATCCTAAAAGTGTGTTAACAGGCATGGAAGAAAACCCTCCTGACTCTCACAGCTTCTGGGATTTATCAGTTGAAGCTGGTGCCAGCCAAACTGCTCCGCATGTCCCTGCCTTGGATAAAGATGAGCAGGATTCTGAAATAACTTCTGAGGATAAAAACGACAGCAGCAAAGTGGGAATTGTACTTCCTCCTAGTGTAGATCCGAAGACGTTTTATGAACTACCCACAGAGGTGCAGGAAGAACTCCTAGCCGAATGGAAGAATCGGGAACCTGCATCCAAAACCTTTATAGAAAAACCCCCAGAAAGGCCTAAAACAAATAAAGGAAGAAAGAACACAGCGTTGAGTTCCTCACAGTCTAACAGTTTGCTGAGGTATTTTAAACCACGGTGAAACATTTTTCATAACAGTAACGCTGTAAAATTCAGCACTGGAAGGCACTTTAGGTTAGTTACTGTGAAGATTAAAAATGTATTTTGATATAAAACCTGCTGCTGACTGCTTAAGCAGTAATTAGTCTTATTTTTCTTCTCTGATCATTTATACGATGAATCTCAAATTGTCCTCAAAAATTACTTTTAAGCTAACTTATTTTAATATTCACTATCAATACCTTAACACGCTGACCAGAGGAAGAAATTTTGAATTTAATTTCTCAGTGATTTATATTATGCACGCTATTAATTTTTTTCTAACAACTCAGGAGGAGACCAAGCAGTGAAGATGAAAGCCGCGTTCGCTCTCTTCTTTTAATTTGCACCGCTGCTTCTGTGATTTGTAAAAGAAATTGCTCTTGTCCTAGCTGCCACCCTTTCCTGCCATTTAAGCTTATCTAGAAGTACTGGAAAATCTACAGGAGCAATGGGAAATGCTGCTTCCAAAGAAACCAGCTCATTCCCGGACTTCAGGCAGCGTACAAAAACTCACGGTGGGTTTTGGAGCTCAGGATTCAGAAGACGACAGACAATCTGAGTGAGTATAAAGAGCAGCTTTTAATGAGATGCTGTATAATCATATTCACCAGTCTTTCCTTCAAATATTTAATTGCAAACCAGTGATATAGTTTCTAATTACACTCACACACTTAATAAACATGTTTAAAGTCTCTAGTACACGAGATCTTCGCTTGTTTCAGTCAGGAGTGCGTAATTGAGGTAAGAATTTATCAAAGTGTTTCAAAGCCATAGCAAAATATTTGACTACTGCATTTTAACATTTATAATTTGCATCACCGAGTCCTCATGTGACCGCATACATAGTGCAAAAATATTACAAGACATCACCTGATAACAGTGAAAGCTACATCCTGTGCTTTGAGGGCACTTCGGGGTAGGTTCTTGCATCATTCCCCAAAAGCATTCACTACGTTAACAGAGAAGTCGAGCTTTACACATTTCCACATACACCATTAAAATAAACTTCATCTTCCATTTTAAATACGAATCGAAGTAAAAAACGCACGTGACTTAAGCCCATATTATTTTCCACTTATGTTTAATTACTGTCTTTAAAGCTTTTCAGTCCAGCCCTTGTTTCAGTGATTAAGTTTACGAGAGTCGTAGGTAACGCTGTCTCCACCACGGAGCAGGGAAGCATTCCTCCGAGTTCTGGCTGAATAAATACAACTAGCTTAGAGTGCTCTGGATTCCTGCGATGAAAGGAGCAAAATCCTTCAGTTAACAGTTGTTACTGCTGCTTTGAAACTTACTGAGCTGTGCAAGTGATTACAAGTGTTTACAATCTCTGTTGAAATTATATATTAAATGAAGGGTATACAAATGGTCCTAGAAGATTAAATTCAGCTGTTGAGTCTAACGAGGTTCCCTCAGTTGTTTCAGAAGATTGATCTGCACAAAAATCTAAAAGTTTGCCCCAAATAAAACTGTCTAAATAATAATAATAAAAAAAAAAAAGCTGTTTGGGTTCAGCAGATTTAAGCTTGGTATAGAGAGGACAAGTGAGTAACTGAAGAGGCCACTGAAATACTTACTCAGGCAAGGGAGAACACACGTACCCACAGGGATTGTTACGGCCTCGGACACAAGAGGGAGTTGGAGGGCAGCTGGAATATTCCACGCTGATGGCTACAAGTTGCCACACACACACACAAAAAAAAAAAAGTGAAATTAACCTATTTTTATACATGTGAATCATAAAACTCAAAAATAACTTTGGAAAACAGCAACTCCAACCTGTGTGGGATAGTAAAAGATCTCACAATATGCTCCCTGATGTGTTCAATCATTTTATTCTATAAGCGAGATATCTAAAGGACATCAAATATTTCAACATAAACCGAAATCTCTGTGGATGTTTGGGCAAGCATACCCAGCAGTTTTTTATCCTCGGGACGTGATTACACATCCTCAAGTGTTGAATTGTGGTTTAGTTCAGGACAAAGCAGTCAGTTTGGTAGCAGCTGTCTCTCATTAGTTAATGCAGTGGCAAAGAAGACGAGGAAACTGTTTGCTGCGTACATGGACAGCAGTAATTGGGAGGGGTGGTTTTGTTTAGAGCAGTAGTTAGGAGGGGTTGTTTTGTTTAGCTCCCCATTAATTTTGCGTAATAAAGTGTTGTGACAGGGCTTGAAAAATAGTGGTAGGTCGGTAAAGATCTAAGGTGAATAAGGGCATTTTCTGCCATGTCCTAAGACCCCCGCAAAGGAAAAACTCAGCGCAGAAATAGCGGTGAGCTGATTTCCTTGTTTATCATGTGAAATTAATCATTTTACATTTTGTGTATGTATACAATCAACTACAGACCAAATTAGCAAAGTTCACTCTGAGAAGTCCCTAGTAGAAGCCCAGGAAGACCCCAAAGTATAAAGAGGAGTTTATTTAACAAAAAATGACCTTCCATATTGAAATAAATTCTAAATTTCCTGTTAGTGCTACTGTTTATTATTATTTTTTTTAGGGCACGAGGGCAACAGAGACAGTGAAAGGACTAGAGGGCATGTGAGGAGGAGTTGGGAGGAGCAGCTGAGGTGATCTCATCACCAGCCACAGCTTCCTCGTGAGCGGGGAGCAGAGAGGGTGGTGCTGAGCTCTCCGGTGACCGCAAGGAAACAGCTGAAAGCTGCACCAGGGGAAATCCAGACTGGACTTCCAGATCAGGAAACAGCTCCTCGCTGAGAGGGTGCTCAGGTGCTCAACACGCTTAGCTATATGCTAAATGGTTTAACTCTGTGCAGAGTCAGAAGGTGGACTGGATGATCCTTGTGGGTCTATTCCCGCTCAGGATGTTCTATGAATTATAGTTTCAGTGTTAAAGAAAGAGTTTTGGAACAAACCAGAGGGAACTGTTATCAGTAAGACCACATGCAAGCAGTATATATCCTCTGATTAGACTGCAGAACTGATCCTAAAGAAATTCACGAGGTTTTCCGAAATAAATAAGCACGCAGTAATTACACAGAACTCACAGTTAGTTGTAAGGATGCCACCAGGATAAGCTTTGACATGCAGCAGGTCGACAAAATCTCGCGAGGAAATCAGGCCCATGCCATAGCTGTGCGTTACGCTGTGGTAGATACCAGTGTCCTACAAGTGAGTACAGGGAATTTTTTGTGGATTAGTGTGTAAAAAGCTAAGCTTTATTTGATGGACAAGCATCACATGAATAATGAGAGGATGGCAAAAATGTATTTCTACGTGTTAGGGTAAGTTCTGTCTGGTTAATGCTGAACTAACACCACAGCCACAAAAGGGACAGGCCAGTAAGAAGGGGTGAGGATGTGCTGCCAGTCCTCGAGGCTTGGATCTGAGCAGTAAAATTGCTGCGTGAGAAACTCAGAACATGCACGTTTAGTATCTGGAGCTAGAATACCTAGTACAGCATCACTTACGCCTTCATTCTGTCCTTGTCTCGTGTGCCCACATGAGCACAGCACCCAGCCAAATCCCAGACATGTCTTGTGATAATTTCCATATTATTAAGGCTTTGATTTGCAGATTCCCTGGTGTGATTTCGTTCATCCTTCCTCTAGCAGCATGTAAGCAACTGTAACCTTCCTTTTAAACCCCCCATTTTACACCCCTTCCCAAGATAAAGAGCTTTCTTCATCCCAACGGAGATCCCTTTAGTCACCACAATTCAGGCAAAAATAGTTAAAAACCGTATTTTAAACAATTGCATTACCTGGTCAATGCTTTCTAACAGACTGTAAGATTTTAGTGCTTTGTCCCATTTGTTTCGATATTCAGGAAGATACATGAAAGGGATAATTTTACTAGGGACTTCCTCAATTATCCCTTCTCCACGGTATCTACATTTTGTAAAAACAAACAAAAACAGAACAAAACCAGATTTTTAAATTCACATTTATTAAGAAAATAAGTTACACAGTAAGAAACAGGTAGAAGGTGGGAACACCAGCCTATAATGAGGGGAAAGACAACAAAGGTGATTGCACTTGATGGCTTAAAATGCAAGCAGGAATAAAAATTATGATTTCGTGGCTGATTTTTGAGACCATCACATTCTTAATGTCACACATCTTAAATGAATCATTTATTGTCAGCTATTAGATAAAAATGTGTTAATTTATATGGATGTAATTTATCTATTAATTCATATTTTTCTATGTAAATACTTTCAAACCTTTTTGATACTGCAAATCTCACTACTTATGAACCAGTACGCTGGTGTTTCTCCAGCTTTTGTTCCCAATACTCTGGGAAATCCAAGGGAAAGTTCAGAGAGGGAAAAGTGGCCTCCTACAAGGAAATAGGAAACTCCTCTAATGCTGGGAAATGCTCAGTAGCACGGGCAGTTCACACACCTGGTTTCTGGGAAACTGAATCACTGCACTAATCACTTACAGCAATCGAACACAAAGGTTAAGGATGCTGCACAAACGAGCTGAAAGGATTCTGCTCACAAAGAGGTTAAGAAACGCGGTATCAGATTTGCAGCCCTTGACAATACAGGACTGGAAGAGAAAAAGAGCAAACAGCTATTTCATCACCACTTGGTGAAGTGGCAGCGTGGGTGTGAGGGACTGCTGCAGAAACTTGCCTCTCTGCTACCTACAACAGCTCTGAGGGTGGTGGAAAACATTTTAATGTCTGCTCAAAAACAAGGAATTTAAACCAGGGCCAGTTAAAATGGTATTAATATTTGAATACACCCTTTATTTCCGTAGCTGCCATGGATTTATGTTTACCAGCATCCTAAGCAACTCTCACCTGCGTGCTGTAAAGTTTTCTGTCCTAAACTCTGTAGTTGTTAATCAAACAACCACAAAGTTTGCTTAGGAGACAAAACATCAAGAGAGACCCCATGCTACCCTGAACTCTGCTGGAAATATTTCACCCACGTGAAGCAAGAATCTGTGTTTTCTCTACCAGCTTTGATGCTGCCTTCTCTTAGCAAGTAAAGCAAACTCTTCCTACTCCTGCCACTTAGAAAAGGAACTGGCATTTGTGATACGTGGTTAATAAATGTTGAATGTCACACTGGAAAGGGGAACAGCTGTATTTTTGCTTCTAGAAACAGCTGATATTCCTTCTCTCATCTTACTGAGAATTTACAAATTTAAATAATCAGATGCGTATCGTCTCTACTGCTTCTTTGTCTAGACTGACATTTAATATAATTTAATACCCATTAGGCTTTAAAAAAAAAAGCTAAGGACACACCGTAAGTGTCCTTTTACTCCCCTTTCGCATGCTTCTCTTCAGTGAGATTTCTTTTCTCCCTGTTTCAGTGATCTGTCTCAGCCACCAGTTGAGTGCCACAGCCAGCATAAATGAGAAGGACTGCAGAGCTTGGAGAGGGGCAAGGAAGCAGAAAGGATGAACGTAAAAAAGAACAGTCAGCGTCAGCAATATATGATCAGGTTACTACTCTACCTCCCCTAATTCCACCCTCTGGGCCAAATCCAGCTCAACAACAGCACAGAGTTCATAGCTCAAAAGAAGAGTGGACAGATGCTGCTGCAGCTTCAGAGACTAAAAGATCCCCTTCTTCCCACTACAGCAAATTCAGTTTCAGGTGCCAGGAACAAAAAGGCACAGGTAAAGTAGAGTGAGAGCTTGAGTGTGTTTACACGTGTAAGTATCGGTCATTTCGCAAGTGTGAAGATGTGAAAAGGGAACTCCTGTTGATAGCTGTAATGGCACGAACAGGATATTCCACCAGGAACAGCTTCCAACTTCAGGCTAAAAGGTATCTACTTACTCCACATTAATAACTTACGTGGAATATTTAATTTTCATAGCACATTTATAATTGTTTGGGAAATGCATCTCTCCTATTCCAGAACTATTGCTGACTCGGGGCAGCTATAGTGCAAAATCTCTGCAGTTAACGAGACCAAACACATCCCTGAGGGACAGCACACGATTACTTTTTCCATTTAGATCTTGGGTGTCACCGCTCGGGACAGATGTTGGCGTTCGTTACAACGACAAACAAAACGCAAATACTTACATATTTCCCGCATACTCTTTGGAAGGCTTGGAAGAAACTGTAACATTTTTCTCAAAATGAGAAAAAGAAAATAAAAAGTTAGTGCGCTACCTTTCACCAGTCGCTAGTTTTTAAAGCAAAACAACGTTTTAAACGCTTTCTGCAACAAAATATATTTAATACGGATAACTTCATTAGAAGTATTAACTGGTATTCACTTACCGAAACTTTTATCACCCTCCATCCTGAAGTATCCTGGCTGTACGATAAGATTTTTTCTGAGATTTCATCCGTGATTTTCTTATAGTCCATGTAGCTGTAAAAACGTAAAAGCAATTTGTTGGCATGCAATAGGAGCATCCCCTGAAGGGCAGCAAGGGCTCACTTCTCTATTTTTTCCGAAGCCTTTAATAAACCTTGAGCATTTCTATCACATCTTCTTGGTCGTCATGTTCCAATTCAGAAACAAAGCCAGGCATTTATTAAAACAACATTACACGACCGTTTCCCAGCCTGGACGCCTGACAACCAGGACTTGGGGTGGGACTTTCGCATCAATTCCAGCGCCCAGCTTGCACCTCACTGCCACCAAACCCCAAAATGGGTACAAATCGGGTGTCCCCCTCCTCACAGGGCTCACCACACGGGGATCCGGAGCCGCCAGGACGCCCCACAGCCCCCACAACCTCTCCTCCTTCCCTCCTCACTCCCGTCCCCCTCAGGCTCTCCTCACCCGCCTCACGGCCGCGCTCAGCCCCGCCCCGGGGCATGCCGGGAGTTGTAGTCCCAGCTCGCCCCGCCCCGCTGCGCCGCCAGCCCGCCTCGGACTACAACTCCCATGAGGCCGCGCGTGCCCGCCGCCATTTTGTGTGGGGGTGCGGGCTCGGGTAGCGCTGAGAGGGCTCTGGGGGCCCCGCGGGGCGTGAGGGGCTCGGCTCGTCCCGGCTGCTTGTCCCGGGCTAGGCGGGGGGCACCGGCGGTATTTTGGGGTCAAAGGGACCCAGGAGGCTTCCAGCAGCCCTGCTGTAGGGCCCCGCTCCTCCTTTCCTTGTAAATCGTGGTGATCCGCGTCTGCGTGTGGTGCTCTGCGTAATAAAGTTACTAATTCCTGTGCCTCGTTGCAGCGTCTGCTTCTTTCTAACACACTAACGTGCTTCTCAAATGGGCTTTTGCTTGCAGGAATTACAATTACAAGGAGGTTTTGGTCTTGTTTGTAGGATTTGGAGCCAGTCTGCCCTTCGGTCCATGGTTTGGGGGGTTACGGAGTCAGCTTGGAAAGCGTTAGCCAAATTGTGTAAATTGGATAAATCTTAAGTGCTCCGATGCTAAATCAGTTCTTGTTGTGACCTGTAAAATAATACTGATGTGTGTACACATCTGGCCATATAAAAGAACCTACAGGTTCATACGTTTCTACTTCAGTTACATTCAATTTTTTTTTTTTCTTTATACTAAGCTACTTCTGTCATTTTCTATGAGGACCCCCGGTGTGCAGGCTCTGAAATAAAAGATAACGATATTCCTGCATTTCTTTGCTAAATGTCAGCAATATGAAGCACAGTTATTGGAAAAGCTGAGGATCCTTGGGAACTAGTGAGGAGCTGGATTTCTTTGCCATCCTCTCAGCTCTGTGCTCTGCTAAAGCTTCGGTATACAAGAAGTTTCCCCTATTGAGATATATATTTTATATATATATATATACATATAATATTTTTTTTCTCCCTGAGGCTTTATTTTCTCTCCTTTGCTTTTCTAGGCGTGACGCCTATGGATGACTAACTTACTTGAAAAGCAGGAAGTCGAATAGCTAAATATTATTTTCCTCCAGATTACTGACATTTTACATAACTAAAAAAAATCATAGATACATTACAGTTTGAGAACAAACTGTATTTATATTAAACTGTATTTAAGTTATTTCAGTGCAGGTGATGACTTGGGCTTTCTTTTTCCATTTAGATACCTTAAAAAATGAGTGAAGATCCAAACAGAAATCTGGATAAACACCACGACCAGCTTAATAAAACAAGCAGTGTCTCCTCTCCTGATTCAACAGTATCTGTTCTTCTAACCAGCATTGGCAGCAGCAATTCGTGCTCCTGCAGTTTGATTCAATACAAGGACAAGCTTTACAGCTCTGCATCTGAGGCGCTGCAAGCTTATATCGAAGATTTTGATCTAAGTCTCACGTCTTCAGAAATAACCACTGGGAAGATCTGCCTGTGTCAAAGTACTCCCAAACCAGCGGAGTTTTCAAAGCATCACGTCAAAGGAAAACACTGTGTGTTTTCTGCAAGTACGTCTTTTAACAAGTTTTGATGTTTTCTGGTTGTTTTTTGTTTGGTTGGTTGTTTTTTTTTCCCCTCCATTGCCAATGGTTTTGCAACTCCTTGTCTCATGTCAGCTGTTTTGGTGGAGTATTCCCTGTATGACTGCCTGCAAGTCTTTGTGATATAATAAATGATGCTTGATCATGGCTAGCAATATTTGTCATTCTCTGTGGTGCAAATATTGCATTCAGAAAATATTCCAAACTGTAAATGTGTATTCCAAAAGGTGACGTAACTTTTAACTGCTGGGTTTTTTTATCAAGATCCCGATCCCTGCAAGAACTAGAATTCAGTACCCCTTGGTTAATAATACACCCAGCTTTAATTTATTACTCCACGTTAGATCTTACAAGTGTGTCATTCTGCTATGCTTGAAGTTATGCGATTCATGTAAACTGTCTTTGTTTTTCAGCATTGGATGACTGTAACGAGCACGTCGGATTAAGTTCTCTTGCTTCACCCTATAGAGGGGAGATGGAATGTGACCCAGACTCGATTAGTCTTGCGACAGATGATCTGTTAGCTTTTCCAGCAGATGGATCGCTGCCCTGCGTCCCGAGCAGGCCTTTTAAATCAAGACATCAAAATAGTGAGAGGAGCAGATGGCCACTTAAAAAATCTGTCTGCCCTTCCCACACCGTGTCACTCGATACTGAGAGGGGTTCCTGTCTTCAGGAGAACAGCAAAGCTGATGCTAATCAGAATGTACACAAAGCCTTCAATAAAAGGAAATACGATGTGTTTACACCTAACAAGTACTCTATCTCCTCAAAAGGAAGTTCCAGACCCTTATCTGTTGAGAACTCTGCCACTCTTCCTGCTAAGAATTACCCAAGGTGGCTTACCAGTCAGAAGGCTGACTTAAGTGTATCAGGGATAAGCAGTATTCCCAGTTCTCACTACCCAGTCTGGCTGAAGAGTCATAACCTTTTCTCTGCTGCGACTAAAGAAAGTGATGGACACAATTTTAACACCCAAAGCAAAGCTTCCTCTTCGCAGATTTCTGAAATGCTGAAAAAACAGTGCTCCGTAGATGAGGACGGTGCTGATTTTCTTAAAAAAAGTGGTTGCCTGGATCTGACAGGTGATAACGAAGTAGCAGAAAGTTGCAAGTATGACAGCCCAGATGCACTCCTCCAATCTGGTACCTCCTTTGCAAAGCGCACCAACCAGTCATTCGGAGGTAACTAGAGTTCACAATTGTTTCTGAATTTTGAGGGTGAGCTAATGAATTTCATTTTCAAACAAAAGCTCTCGTTATGTTAGTCTGCATTGTACAGCAGATTTATTTACTTCCATCTTTGACAAGTGATTCAAAGCATTTATTAGTAGATGACCAAGCTGCACAGCTTTTATACTGTAAATTTTCATATATTAGTGAGTATTTAAGCATTCCTTTTACAGGAGAGAATATTTATTACGGTGGCATAGCTTACAGCAAGATAACAACAGTAATTCTACAAATATTCGAATAGAATTTCAAGCTTTACATTAAATTATATGATGTCTATTCTTTTTCTTCATTATGCAAAGCACAAATATTGATCTCTTCTTTCTTCCAAGAGGTTAGATGCAAAAGCTAAGTTAAAATGTTGTGAATTCAAAGTCACAAAATGCCAGATAACGGAAATGTCTGCAAACACCTTTCCAATATGTATGCATGATGGA
Source organism: Netta rufina (assembly GCF_964035555.1). Lineage (NCBI taxonomy): Eukaryota > Metazoa > Chordata > Aves > Anseriformes > Anatidae > Netta > Netta rufina. The sequence goes on along the minus strand of NC_140139.1, from coordinate 1,261,487 downwards.
CTTCAGATGCATGCATATATCGTTTTTTTTTTCCCAAACAGAATTTTTCTATCAATCATGAAAAGGGTGGGTATAAAAATAGATGAGAATGTCTCTGTCGTGATTAGTGCTTGTCTCAACTTACTCTAAAATGTGAGTTCTGTGTGTGAGTTGTGTAAAAACAGCTCTTAGAAGAACCCATACAAATAAGAAAACTAACTTAAGTTTTTGCAGGATTAATAAATAATATTTGTTTGGTGAATTCATTACATTTCTACAGAAAATTTAATTAGATTTTCTACAGCATGAAAGCATATAATCATTAAATAATCTTGAATGCAGCACTTGTTTTATGTAGGAAGAGAAACACTTGATTACTTTAAACATTCTCCCAGCTAGAAACATCTTTTTGGTACTGCTGATTCACATTTTTTATTGCCATACCAACATAAGCAAAGGTGTTGTGCTGTGGCTACACAATCTGTAAAATATTTCCAGTGCTAATTCATCTCTAGTAATTTTGAGTATTACATAAAATTAAAAGTAGTGCGGAAATAATGTGTCCAATCCTCTCCAAGGGCTTTCTGTCCTTGCTTTTTAGAAGACCAACTTGAGATGCTCACTTTGAAGGCTGACAGAGACGTGGAGAGTTCAAATGAAGGTTTGTCAAACGCTCTGGAAGGTGATGGCAGTCCTTCTACCACAGATATACTCGGAGCAGAAAGATCCTGGGAAAATGTTCCGGGTGCTTTGTAAGTAAATAAACACAGATTACGAAATCCTTTGTTAAGAAAAATGCATTATGTATTTAATTCCTTTTGTGTAGAGTTTATAAATATTGGTAATACGGCATGTGCATAAAGGATTTATTGTTAGATTTCCTGCCTAGTGCTAAATATTTGATATTCTGAGGTCAGATTAGTGCACTACTTTCCCTTTTCCACTGTCTTGCAAAGAGTGCTATCAATATTATTGTTGTCTTTTAATAATAGATTTTATATATCATTGATACACAAAGGTATTTACTTCAAGAGAACAATTATTCGGTGGAATTTAAATTGATAAATTTAAGGGTATATGAAAAATGAAATAATTTAGTTATATTTAACAGGCGAGCAAAAGTCTCAACCTGCAGCATTCCTATTACTAAAAATATTATTAAAATAACTGTTTTTCTTTGGGTGTTGAATATATAATTGCAGATGTAAGAAAAACACCTCTGTATGCTGTATTATAGCTAAAAATTAGTTGTCTTTAATTTATTATTATTATTATTTAGTTAGTTGCTTTTTAGGGCTACTCAGGGTTTGATTTAACTGGCAAAACTGGAAAAAAGTAGTAGTGTGGTTCTCTCATAGTCAGTTTTCATCAAAAAGACTGTTGAATTCTTTCAGATTATCAACCTGTTGTTCTTCTCCATTGCATGTTTAATGTCGCTGCAGCAAATCACCAGTGGCTGCATGCTGGGAGGACAGAAACAATCCTCTGCCATTCCCCAAGGCAGACATCATCCATAAATTCTTGGAAGACTGTTTAGATGACAAAAACAAGGTCAGTAAAATTGAGGGTTTACTGCTTAGAGTGCCCCAAACGTGTAAGGCTGGTAAATATCAGAAGGGGAGATACCTCTACATTGGTTTTCTTCTCCTAAAATGTACAAAGTAGAAAGTCAAACTGCCATAATTTAGTCGTATTTCAGCATGATGAATTCTTAAAGTTATTAAATCCCATGAGCTAACACTTAGTTTTACTTTTACATTCCATATTTAGTTTAAACAGTAATTTTCCTGCCTCGAGTAAAAGAAAAAAAGGTTTTATTATAGATTTATTAAATGGTTCCTATTTAAGAGCCTTGCTGGTGTCGTGCTGGGTATGAGTCAAGTTCAAGGGGTAAATTAATATATTATTATTCACGCTGTCGCACTGGAATTGGGTTTTGGATTGAATCGACTCTCTTTAGATTATTCATTATTTTAATCCCCTTCTTACATGTTAATCGCCTTCTTGGCAGTCTTAGTATTGTTCAGTCTTTCATTTTAATTATATGAACCCTTTCCATTTCTATTACCCTTTCCTCAGCTAGGGAGATGAGCCCCGAGCCCAGTGTTCTAGTTCAAAGGCATAACGTTCATTTCTGTCGTGGTATGTTGCTTTTCCTTTCTGCCCTCTGTCCTTGCATCTTAACCGCTCTAACATTCTCTTTTCCCATCCTGCAGAAAAACAAAGGATTATCCTTTAAGTTAGTCCACAGTGGCACACGTTTCTGTTCCCCTACGGAGTTGTTTGACACAGAACCTAACAATCTGCATGAGTAATTTAAATGATTCTCTCTAATGAATTTGGCATCATTTCTAGAAAAGAGTTTTTCTTGATGACCCACAGTTTGGCACCTTGAATTATTTTGCTTGCTTGTTTTGTTTTTTATTATTGAAGGAGCAGCTATCACAAAGGTGTTAATTATATCAATGAATTTATGTTTATCAATAATATTGCTTACTTGTTCTGTTAGTTATAAGACGTTAAAAGATGTTCCAGCATTGCTGCCATAACATTAAAAGGACTTGACGCTGACAGCCATAATATTCTTGAATGATTTTACACAAGCCAGGGCTGAGACCTTTCTGTGTTGCTTCAGAACATACAAGCACAAAACAAAACAAAAATGCATGGATTTACAGTGACTTCACTAACTCTACAGTGGCATAAATTAAGATGATGCAGAGTAGCATGATTTATGTGCAATTTATCAATAGACTTGCAAAGAGCAGGTAGAGAGAAACACTCACAGATTTGCCTTTCAGCATTTTGAGGGAAACTTCAAAACTTCCTCGAATTTTTATGTATACTGATCAACAAATGTTGCTGTTACGTGCCCAATCAACACATTCTTTGGATTTTGGTTTAGGAAAACATCTTTTCTGGAGATCATAAGCACAGACCCCTGGAAGCCTTGAAGCTAATGTTGTTTAAGCTTCAAGCAATTCAGGGAAGATTAAACCCGAACGACACGGCTGAGCAAAAGGAAGAGTTTGAAAAAGTAAGTAGTCAGTTTCCTTGTACTCTCTTGGCAGTATCGATGTGCTGTTTACATTCTTTTATGGCTGAGCTTTCCAGTCAGCTTCAAACCAACACTGCCAGCAGATTCCATCCAGGTTGCATCAAGATCCAAATTGCTGTGCCCTAAAGCCCCGTGTCTTTTTGCTGTTCCTGCTGCCGTTGTGAATCAGTCTCTGTGCAGAAAGCGCTGCTTATCCAGAAGGTGGCGACATTCCAGAGAATCCTGCCCAAACAGAGCACATCACGCTCCCCTGCTGCTCGAGCACCAGCTACAGCAGCCACTTGATGTGTTCTGGACAAGCTGCCTCCTGATTATATCCCAATTAATATCAGGCTTTCAGGGGCATTTGAGAATCGCATTTTTAAAAAGTCACTCTCAAGTGTTTTATCCTCGCCTGCTTTAGCATCAGTGATTCAGTATTTTGCGTCCCTTATGTTTCAAAATTCACAGATTAATTTCTTTATAACATTTTCACAATGCTTCTTATATCCAGTTCTTAAAGTTTATGTCCTGTACTCAGTAGTGAATGAATTCTCCATGCATATGTATAAGGAATGGGCCAGGGGGAGCAACCTTCTGCAACATCATAGCTGCACAGGAACTTGGATTAAACCCCTCCTGAATTATTCTGTGTTTCCATAAAGTTTTTGGTAATCCTTTCCAATGAAATGTGCTATATATTTTTTTTTTTCTGTCACATTCAGGTATGTTCCTCAGTTTACAATTTATTTTTTAGCTTTTTGAAAAAGGAGATGCTGAATTAAAACTCTGTGACAGCGAGATAATCCCTCTTACCAATTCTATTCAGAAGTAAGTGACTGTCGATTTTCTGATTGTTCACTGTTTTCAGAAAGTAGAGAGAAAGAATGATTAGCAGAGAGTTGTTGTGGGATCTGAAAAATGTTAAGAATAAGCAAATTGTGAATAATTAACAACAATCCTACCGGAAAGTCGTAAGTAACTAAAGAAATAATAACTTTGAGAAAAGGCAGAGTGGAAAACACGTTTTGATTACACAGAGCATTGGTTTCAACAAAAGTCAGTGTCGCAGTATAATACTGTGATGTGAAATTAAAAGGTTTGTGTAAAAATACAGTAACTTTTAGAGTGATATGCTCTTTGATAACATGATTTAACACGTTTATCACCGTGTTAAATACCTATTCCATAATAATTTAATAATTTAATAATTTGCATGAGTGCCCATATTTGAGAAGACGTGTTTAGAATTTCAGTTCCCCACAATATTTTCTCTTTTTCTAAAAGAAAACCTTAATTTGTTTTATAATCTCTAAAACAGAACGAGTGGACAGTTAGACAAGATGATGGGAACTGTTTCTAATACAATTCAAAGTGATAAACTGTTAGTAAGCAAACTGCTAGTAAAACATGATTTTGTGTTGATTGTAACTACTTAGACACTGTTATTAAAGTCTTCATAATTCCTACTTTAGGGCTTTACACCATGTGTCACATCTTAAGAGTCTTCCTGAAGACACCAATGTGAAACAAGAGCAAAGTGATGATCGTCAAGAAAATAAAGAAGAAAAAAGCTGATACCTACGAAGTTTAATACTGTGTAATTTAAATAATTTGTCAGCTTATACATTGTTCATTTTTTTTGAAAGGTGGACCAGTGCCTGCTCTGAAAAAAAACATTTTATTCATTATTTCTGTACCTGTTCATTTCTTTCACGAGTTATCTCAAACCTGGAGTTATTAGTGCTTCCAGTAGGGTATTACAACATGTGAGGAGACACCACTTTTCGAAGAACATGGAATTAAACCAAAATTAACATTTCATGGAAAAAGCCCTGTGTATTTATATTTTTCATAAAAATAATAAAATAAACTAAACTGTTTGTCCAGTTCTGGGTATCATAGTTGCACAGCCTGTTAGATTTTTTCTTATTTTCTTATCAGAATTTTATTGCCAATGAAGAGTATTTTAAAGAGGGCTTTGATTACTTATATATCAATGGAAAAGTAAGTTTTAGGATACGTACACGAGGCACTTCTTGCAGTTATAGCTGGAATTTTGTTTTCTTGTCAGTAAAAGTGAATTTACCACTCAGGAACAATAAATGAGTATGTAAGTCAAGGACCAAACAGCAGTTATTGCCATTTCCAACTTGTCAGTGGTGTTCGTTTCCTGGAGGCTAGATCAGGGAAAAGGCATTTTATTGAACTCTAATCTTTGTTTCGATAGTGACGGGGTGGGGAAGGGAGGCAGAAAGCCCGAGTCCGGCGCTTGGAGGAAATAATAAATTAGCAGGAGTCGTCAGAAGGAATGTCACCGTTTCTCAGCAAGTTACAAGAAGTGTTTGCTGAGGATGTACAGAAGTGTCCGTGATCGTATGTATTTGCATACACAGGAAATCTTTTCTGCAGAAAGCACTTCCTGAATTGCAGTGTGTATATAAATGAGTAAAACCGAGCTGGGACAGTTAAGGCTTTGATGAGGACAAGCCTTGTGCTCTCAGACCTTGCGAAGATCCCAGCGGGGGTAAGACAGAGGGTTGGCATGGTGGGAGGAAGGCGGATGGGAATTTTGTCTCTGGGATTTCTGTCCTTCCGAGGGGAAGACCCTATGTGATGCTGGGCTTTAAATGGGATAGCTGTGTGCTGCCGTTGTATTTGCCTCTGGAAATTTGCATCAGGGCATCTCTCAGCATCAGCTCACACCGATTTGAAAAGAGGCTGGTATAAGAAAACTTATTTTCAGGGTTCAGATATCACGAAGACTGCCAGCTGAGGGGTAGTCTGGTTCATTTATACCCCTTTTAGCCTGAAAAGAAGGATCTGAAAAACTGCAAGCCCTGTAGTCACTCATTATCAATAGCATAATAATAGTTGTCACTATTAATTCTTTTCCTGTGTAACGAGGTGAACTCCTACGCTGTCAAGCATTTGTCAAAATATGTTTGTGGAAGCTCACACATATATACAGACCTGGAGCTGTGAAACCCTTGAAAATCATGGTTTTCTTTCTTGTTGATCATCGATTCATTGATCTACCATGTTTTTTCATTTTTCTTTCCTTACTTAAAATATTCGGTTGCGTTTACAGTCAGAAAATCTGTGCGGAGAGAGTTGCTGTTTGGAGAGAAAGGAGAACAGCTTTTCATTACATTTCTCTGTGAATCTTTACCTTTGCGTCAAAGTTTAGAGAATAAAAGGAGAGAATCTGCTGGAAGTCTCCTGGTGGCAATAAAGGGAGAAAAAAGCCCGAGTGCTATTACGTTGAGATCCTGCCATTAAGTCCACCAAACCACAAAAAGATGAGATGGGAAAAAAAACATTGTAAAAAATATAATTGAATAATTTGCCCCAAGGAGATGTTATTTGACCAAATATCTGTTGGGAAAAAAATCAATTGAACAGAGTAGATCCAGGATATTTTTAGGCTATGAGGATGTCAGGTTTTGATCAGAGTGTGAAGTACAGGATTTAAAGGATTTAAAGGTTTTTAGAAGGAAAAAGCGACTTCACCAAATTCAGAGGTCTGTTTGCAAAATCCTGGGAAAATAGCCTAGAAAAAAAGACGCTCAGGAATTTGGATGTTCATCAAGATGTAATGAAATATAATGGTAGGGCATCGTTACATGGAACAGTGAAAATCAATATAATTTGGCGTGTAGTCTTCAAAGGTCTCCAAGAAGGAAGCACCAAGGAATCGGGTGGAATTGCACCTAACCGTGAGTCACCTTTGACTTTTGTGCTTTTTGGAAGAGCGTAAAGAGGAGAGACAAGGAGGAAGAATGGTCAAAGCTAATAAAAGGGCACCAACGTCCCTCATTGTTTACAACAGTCCCTTACTGACAGAAAGGAGGACCTGGGAAAACCCTGGTCCAGGAGTTTCCTGCAGAGATTAATAAATTAGGCCTGTGAAGATACGATGTTTACTTAAAGCATCAGCAGCAATCAAGCAGGTAGCAATACCATGGAGGGAAGGTGAATAAAGTTCAGATTAGAAAAGAGAAAGCGTGACGGAGAGGGCTGACGCAAGTTACCTGTGGTCAGTGGACTGTCCCGTTTGGCATTAATGCCAAGCTCCTGCTGGAGAGAGGAAAAGGAAAAGGAAAAGGAAAAGGAAAAGGAAAAGGAAAAGGAAAAGGAAAAGGAAAAGGAAAAGGAAAAGGAAAAGGAAAAGGAAAAGGAAAAGGAAAAGGAAAAGGAAAGGAAAGGAAAGGAAAGGAAAGGAAAGGAAAGGAAAGGAAAGGAAAGGAAAGGAAAGGAAAGGAAAGGAAAGGAAAAAAGAAAAGAAAAAAAGAAAAGAAAAAAAGAAAGCGTATTTATAAACGCTATGTATCAACCAAACCTAGTTTCCTTTTATGACAGGGTAACAGCATTTAACACTTCTGTGTCTCAAAACGAAGAATCACGGTCCATATTAAATTATTTTTAAGGAATCATTGGGATGGTTGGAGAACGGCACTTGGGGTTAACAAGGTTTGTCTAGTGCTTTCCATGATTTTCATTAATGGGGTGCAGTTGGAGAAGATCCGGAGGAGAGAGGCTGAAATGATGAAGGAGAGGGAAGTGTGATTTTATTGATTTATTTATTTTTCCCTTACCTAGCAAGCAGCCTGTCTGTTAAGTCAGGGGATGTAAACGGGGTCAGGAAAGACTTGGATTTTCACAGAATGAAGCAGAGGAAGGAAGGCATCTTCCTCTTTGGAGGAAGATTTCGGAGCTGGATGCGCTGCTGCGCGGTCATGTCGATGGTGGGAGGGTAACCCTAACGGGCTGCAATTGCAGCAAGAGTGGCTTAGCCTTGTGAAAAACTTCTCCATGATAAGGATATGTAAGCAGCAAAGTGTGTTGCCAAAGGAGTTTGGGAACCTCAACCGTTTTGCTTGTTGCAAAAGCAGGTTGTGTAACCCAAAGCTATAACTTCACCGCGGTAGGTCCTCCTGGGAGGGGACCAGATGACCTCTGATGATTCCTTTTTTTTTATTTTTCCCAGTATTTGGTGGTTCAGCCTCATCTCGTTGCCATGTGTCAGCCCTTTCTGCCGTAGCTCGGAGTTTCTCTATTGCTGCCCATCGCTGCACAAGGGCGCTGCGCTCGGTGCCGCTGCCGTGCAAAGGCGATGAGTCACTTCCCCGGCCTTAATGCAACATAAATGAGCACACGTCGCAATTAACAGCCTCTTCTTCCAACGTTTCTCTTGTCTTTTGCAGGTTCATCTATACTAAATGGATAACCAGGCCTTTGAAATGCACGGGGAGAAAATACAAAGCTCTTCGAAAGGAAAAGAGTGGCCCAAGAAAGAGGTACCAGCCAGTTTCTTGTAGTCTTCTCAAAATATTATTAATAGATATAGTTAAGATTAAGCCCTTACTTCGTATTAGTTCACCATATGACCCCATCCTATACCATTAAGACGGTCCTGAGGAAAACAAAACTCCCAAGGGCTTCTGCTGCCAAGGTTTTATGACATCCTATCTCACGTGCACATGCCGGGAGCTGGACAGCAAGACACAATTTCTTGGCCTCACTGAAGTTAAGAGCTAAATTATTTATCCCATGACAAAGTAATTATCTTTGGAGGATTCCCCCTTGATTTTAACCAAAACAGCTACTTAAAAGCCCATTTTGTGGTCATGTTTAGCATCTCTTCGGAGTTACACATTTGAGTACTATTTCATTTTTTTTCTTTATTTTTTTTTCTTGCCCTTGAGAAAATCCACTCTCTGTGATTTTCTCCTTAAAGTTTTTGCTCCTTGGGATTTTGAAGGAACTTCATGGAGAAGGAGCTGGCGTAGTGCTCCTAGGGCCCTGCGTGTGTTTGCAGCCTGCCCCTTGGCCGTAAATATGGCAAAACCAGCGATTTCCTCAATATAATAAAATAATCGATTGAATCGGTGCCACTGCTGTGAAAATGCTGTAAATTAAAGGTCATTCCAGCCTAGAAAATGAGGATTTTGAACACATTTAGATCTAACGCCTCGTTCTCTGATGAGACTCTGTGGTCTATGTACGGCTGTTGTAATATTTAATTGAATGCAAGCTTGAAAAAAGGGGTAATTTAAACTGAGGAAGGGATTATTACTGAGTAAAATACATTGGTATTTTGAGCACTTTTCCACTGGTAAGGGAAATTTATTAGCAAAGAGCTTTTGTCAAAGAGATTCATGAAAGAGGTCATTTTGTTAAAATCCGAGGGCAACCTACAGATATTTCACTTCTGATTGTCCAGCTGAAGGGATCAGCTTTCATAGCTCATTTTCAGGCACTCGGCACCTGAAAATCAATCTTTTAAAGGTAGATCAAGCTGTGCACCTCAGAATCACCGGAGGTTAAAAATCTGGGTCGGGGAATATGGTTTTGATTCATCTGAATCAGCAGCTTGTAAGAAAAACTGGTAAGGGGCAGGAAAACTGAAAATCCTCATCGAGGAGATGTTTTCTGCTGAACGCCTACAGTAGGCTTCAGGTGCTTGTAAAACCCCGTGCTGATGATGTGTTTTCAGTCAGTGAAACAAGGAAAGGACGGAATGAAGAAGCCCTATAACATGTGCTATAAGGTTTCCCTACAATGCGCCCAAAGATTTGGTTATAAGCGTGTTTCTGCAAGGTTAACGATTCTGGTGTGATAACAAAGGAATTATCACAAACCTTTTCCCGCGTGTTCAACCTAATAGAGCTCCTTGTTTTGTTTCGCTGGGCTTTTCCCTAATGCCAGGAAAGAAAAGGCAACTGGTCGCTGATGAAAATCTTCCTGGTTTGTCTGCTGGCCTGCGTTATCACCACTGCCATCGGAGTGCTGGTCTTGGCCTTGGTCTACACAACCACCACCCACATCGTGAAAGAAGTCAGCGTTACAGATGATGGGGCAACCTCCACGAAACCGGAGGAAAAGAGCGTGGATGTCAAGTTCCAGTTCCTCAATCATCTGACAAAATCCAAGGTAAATTGTTCAGTGATATTCTAGCATCGTATGTAGAAGTTGAATGGATTCATGTCACCTACTTTTATTTATTTAAGTAATAGGTGACCAGTCTAGAATCTAGAAACAGTAACTTTTTAGTTCTTAAGACTGGATTCAAACAAATTCTTATGAATTCTTAAGAAAAATGAATCTTATGGCCTTGTTTCAGTGAGCTAACACATTAATTTACAATGTCACAAAGCTGCAGGAATTATGCAGGCTTTTTTTGCAAGTCTATTTTGATTTTAATAGAAATTTCCCCTTTGAGCAAACTCTAAAGACAAGATGCATCTCGTATTGTTATATAAAAATAATTTGTGATTGATTAAAATTTGAATTAATTTAAATTTAAAACTTAAATTTAATTTTGCTCAGCAAAGAGCGAAAAGGATAAACTAGGTAGCTGGACACTTTAAACTGATGACGGATATCCTGGTACTCGTACACATTATATTTAACTATGTAATATATTTGCAAATAAAAATGTGTTTAGGAATGCAAACAAAAGGACAAACAATGTGTATTAAGAGCAGAGCAACCCTTTTGATATGCCCTTCCCCTCTGCAAGATCCCCAGCTGATAAAACTATCCACTTTGACTCACTTTCCAGGTGTATAATTTCCCCGGTGGTGAAATTCAGTGGGCACGATTCAGGAATGATATAAACGAGTATGAAAATGACGAAGAAATGGAATTTGGGAAAAGTATCAATAACCACCGCTCTTCGATGACTTTTGGCACCTTGAGGATCAAAGGCAAAGGGCTCCGGGTCCCCCACTGGCACTTCAATGCCAACGAACACGGCTACCTGCAGCAGGTATTCCTGCTTGTTTCTAAATCTTTGAAATCTTCAAAAAGGTTTGCTCTACTTCACCTTAGCGTCAAATTTCATATCTGTAAAAATAGATAAAGAAAATAAAAAAGCTAAATAGAAACTCACAGTGAGGAAAAATTCAAGATACAAAATTTATTTGAACACAAAATCATATTTCCTTGGAAGTATATGTATTTTTATATATATATATATCAATTATTCGTTGTATTTCTAAGAATTATTACTCTTAGTTAATGCTAATAGCACATAACTGGGATTTAAGATCTCCAGCCCAACCCATTCTGTGGTCCTATGATTTAATTTCACTAAAGCTTGCAGGAGGGTGCATCAGGACCCGTTTTCTCCTAAGAGCCTATCTGAATTTGGGATCATATAGATGAAACGAGCAAGTTTTCATTGCTGTTGTTAAATTCTGATCGTGTTACAGGGCACTGCCTGGATTGGAGTCATTGGGGCAGACGGCAGCGGGGTCACCACGTACAATGTCACGGCTGGCCAGGTGATCTTCTTCCCCAGAAACACCGTGCACTGGATAAAGAACGTAGGCACGGAGGACTGCGTGTTCTTGCTGTTTTTCACGACACACGAAGAGCTTCAGACCTTGGATGTCGATGATGCATTCTTCTCTACCCCAGAGGATATAGCAGCAAGAGCATTAAAGGTCTGTATGCTGGGATAACCAGCCTCTGCCTAATCTTCTTGACGTTACCATGGCAGTCCTTTTTTTGGGGGAGAATTCCCCTTATCTCAGCTCATCTCCTCAGTTCCCCCAGTGTGGAGGGACGTACACTTACCCTACACTGTGCCACCCCCTGTGCTCCTTTATACACGAGGAGGAATAAACTTTTTGGGTCTTCACAGCTCATGGGGGAGCCTCCACAATTCCAAAGATGGAAGGGAAAATGATGTACTGAAGCCCAAAGCTCATCTCCCAACAACCCCTTGATGAATCTTGTGGTAAAATAATGTCTCGAGAAACTATAGATAAATCCACCTCCTTGTTAAAATGCAGCTAATCTGAGCTAACTAGTTGGCAGTGTTCCTTCATCAAGGCTCAGAAATTCTGCTGAGTCTGAGGAATCTGCACAAAACTGTGATAAATCTCCCCACCCTGAAAGAATTTGATGGGAGAGGGCAAAGCAAAGCCTTGACAGGACGAGGCAGCTAAGGAGATGAAGAAATGTCTGAAGAAATACAATCTGAATCCCACAGTTTGCTTTTGCGCATCTGTCAACTTGCTCCGCGTTTTGTGTCCCGCAGCCACAAGGTGGAGTCAACTTCATCAGGACCTTCAAGAAACAAGTGGAAGATCAAGCAGTCAACCTCCCTCCAAACCTGGACGAGCTCGTAAAAAGTGCCGACTACGTGCAGTCCCCGGACCACCAGGTGTGGCAGTACTTCTACAACCTCAAAGGTACGCATCCGAGGATCTGGGATGGAAGAGCTCTTAGTGCTTGTCGAGGGGGATCTGGAAACATTTCACTGAAACGTAGCTTCAAAGTAGAGAGAGTAATGATAATTTAAGGGGATTAAAAGAATAGGGAATTATAATGGTTTGTTAAGCATCCCTCTGTGCAGCCTGGGTGTGGTGATTACCAGGGAGCACCTAACGAACACAGATGGCAAAACTTAGTGCCAAGTAGCACGGTCTGTTCAAGAAGGCCTAAAAAAATACACTCGAAGCTATGTGTGTTGGTCTTGACAGCAATTTGGGGTGGAAAAGTTCCAGTCTGAGGTTTCCGTTGTGGTGATCTAACCACTCAAACATCCAACAAAGGAGATGGCATAGCGCCTAGTGGATAAGCCAAATGGGCTTTCTTTTTTGTTCTGGAGGCTCACAAGATTCAAGGCTTCAAGTTTAGCATGTAGTAATTCCCCAAAGTTCATTAACAACGTTCACAAAAGCTTGCTGTAAGTGCTCATTTAGCTATGTCTTTGGTTGAAGGGTCCAGAGAATATCGTTTCCCGGGAGGCATCTTCCAGTGGGCTCGCTACTACAGAAATAGCACCGGGCTGAATGAAACCGAGAAAATCTTCAGTGAGTCACTGAACAAGGTAAGTGCTTGCTTTTGAATAGCTACCTAAAAATAAGGCATTGAATAAGGTATTTATAAATAGGGCGTTTAGCTCCCTAAAAATAAGGCATCGAATGCATTTTGTGTAGGCTCGTCACCGCGATGTGATGTACAACAGGGACGTAACAAACTCTGAACATTTTTGTTGTTTTTCAGCATGAAAATACCCTGACCTTAGCAACTCTCAGGATATTCAACAATCAGCTGGGACAGCCTCATTTCCACTTCAATGCTAATGAGATGGGTTATGTCATTAGCGGCTGCGGACAGGTAATGCCTTCCCTCAGTAAGGGGCAAGCCAGTGGAGTTCTGGCTGGATAATAATCACAGATCTATTAACAAATCCTCATCCCTGATTATTAATCACACTTCAATTAGTATTATTACAAAACTTTTGGTGTCCACACATTCCTTCATTCCTTTTCAATAGAAATTTTGATCTCAGTTGCATTTGTGGAAGCCTGTCTGGTCAAAGTGGGCTTGTTTAAAGAGCAGAATTTGTCCTTCTTGCTCAGTTGTTCAGAGAAATCACACGTGCTCTTGAAAAGAATTCAGACTGAATAGTGGGAGAAGAAGGTAACAGTAAAATAAAACAAAACAGTACTTTTAAATTAGATCCTGCTGCTTTCCTTGCAACAGGCTGGAGTTATCACCTCCTCTGGAGCCACCAGCAGCTTCAACATTGGCATCGGAGATGTCATATTTTTCCCCGTTGGGACCCAGCATTACCTTAAAAGCATATGTGATGAAGACTTGCTACTGATTCTAGCCTACAGCACAGGCGACCAGGTGAGAAAACTTCACAGGAGGAGGCAGAAAAGCCCAACTGTACATAATCTTATGCTTTAAGCAGCTCTTCATCTGAGGAGCCAGAAGAAGGCTGTATTTTTCTAACCTAGGCATCCAGTGATATCAAGAGCTCCATGTAAGGCTTATTGTTAGCTGTATACCTTTATAGTCATTCATTTTCACTTCCATTTGAGATGCACTTTAATATTTCGTATCATTAATGCTGTAAAAATAGCCAGGTAGCTATGATTATTCTCTCTAAAATACTGTGTCTTTTCCTTACAGCTGGAAACTCTTCGCATGAACGACTACTTCCATGCGACAGCAGACCACATCCTTGCTCAGATTTTCTTCAAGGAACAGGACGAGTTCAAGAAGTTCCCAAGGTCTAAAAAATAGACTGCCGATAAGTGGTCTCAGCAGTTCATGGCTCCAAGGAGATTTTGTACAAGTGCTGTGTTTCTGGCAGCACCTTCTGATGCCTTTCTCACTGTTTATCCAGAAGAGATGTTCAGAAAATAGGATTTATGGTTACTAATTTTATTTTTTTTTCCCTGTTTGTATTTTTTTATCATGTATTATTTATAGTGCAATGTATTTTGAGTGTATATTAAATTAACTTCTACCTCTGCAATTGCCTTTGGTTGTGTACATTACCCATTATCCTGCTTTATCTCTTTCCTCACATTACCGAAGTTTACATTGATTTTCTGTCACGTCGACAGCACTTTATCTACCAGCATCTGCACAAACACAGCACATTCACCCAACTCTGTCTGCCCTGACACCAGGCATTGCTGTAAGCCCTGCCTCGAGGAGTGGCTGCAGGAACGAGCTCATCGTGCATTCGCCTCAAATTCACTCTCGCTGCAGCCCCCTCAGCTTAGTTCTTGCAAGTTCATACTTGTTTAGTTCTTGGAGCTTAAATCAAATCAGGATCAAGGTGGTTTACTAAGTTATTATTGCAGACATTGCCACCCTTTCCCCAAGATGGGGCCTCAAACACTCTGAGTTACCTTGCACCCAAGAAGAGGGCCTGGCTTATTATTAGAGCACTAACTGATTTCAGGTATGAAGAGAGCAACAGGCTCTGCTCATTACGAAAATGTCATTCAGGTGCCACCAATCAATCTGCCCAGGGCTCTGGTTTAAAGCAATTCAGCTGAAAAGGAGAAGGTTTAGATGCTGGATGCTTGTTTCTTTGTTGAGTTGCTCCTCAGGATGTTCTTCATGTCCTCAGCAGGTAGGGGAGATGCTCTGCTTGGCAGATGGGGAAGTGTAACCGGATAATGAACAGGGATGTGGCTCTTGTCCTGCTGTTGTTGTCTTCCTTTGCTGTGCTGATAACAACAGGCTGAAAGCTGAGGTCTCTTATCATGATTGCTGTGGCGTCTTCTGCCCACACAAGCCTTGCAGTCCCAACATGTAGAGTTTGTATGCTGCTTACAGGCACCCACTAATTATTTCAGTGCCTGGTTTCTGTCTGTCTCTTCAGCTACATGCTCCTTGGGCTGGCTTTGACCTGTTGTTGGAGTGGTTTGGCTTGCCTGTTGGTGTTATTCCACGTTGTGTTTAAGCTGCTCCTTAAAATACTATTTGGATGGGAACCTCCTACTCCATCTCCCTTACTTTCGTGCCAGTCTGCTCGAAACGCCACGCTCAGCAGTGCAGTGAATGCTCTCTGGAGAATCTCTTGGAAGGGCCACGAAGGGAAATGCATGGCTGTCGTTTATCATGCCGTAATGAAACAATCATTGCTTTGCATGTCCAAATTCATCAGGTTAACAGCCTGTGAAATGCGTTTTCCAGCGGTGATTACTGCCCAGTCAGCTGCTGTAGCAGTGCCCTTGTGCTTTGTAGGCAGGCTAGCATTGAGGAATGCTACAGTTTTGTTTGGTTTACTAAGTAATTAGCATGTTTTCAGCCTTATTTTCAATTCTGATGTTTTGGTCTGCTAATTGTAGACCAGTCCTCCAGCACGACGAAGTGGATTTCTCTGTAAGCGTGTATGCGGGTGGACTAACTTCACTAGTTGTCTTACTGATGGACTGGTTTTAATTATTCATTAATTTTTACAAATACTTGTAATTCAACTGCTGTCTCCATAGCTGCTTTTGATATCGGTCAGTCAACCTTTAGGTTGACATCAAACCCTTTTTCAGCTGGCTATGGTGGAGTCAATGCGATGTTAAATTCTGCTTCTTGTCTTTCCTATTGGAGTCAGAATCCAAAGAAATGGTCAAAGCAGAAGTGTCAGATCCCTGTTTTATGTTAAGCTGCCTAAACCAGGGACATCGTAGAGTGCTGGCCAGCTCCATCTTTCTTGTTATCATTCCTGGCTGTTAATATCACAGCTCTGCAGGTAATTCTTGGATAAAGTGATGTATTCAGTGGGTGACAGGATATCCTCTCCTCTTCTGCTTTCTCTTTGACTAGCAAATTATCTAGATTTCCCCCCCCAAATACTAGAGGCCTGAGATGATTTAACCAAAAGGTCATGAGGTCTGGCTCCTAAATGTGAGACTTGCCTCGAAACTCTCCTTCATCTCTTCCAAATCGTTATCCTATTTACCCAGAGGACAATAGGCTAGATGTTCAAAAAAATTTCCAAGTTGCATCAGTGAGAGGTTCTTGAATCGATGTGGTAGAGCTGGGCTTGAAATGCAGCTAACCATCTGTGATGAGCTTTGTCAGAAGAGATTAGGACCGAGCTTCTTAGTTCAGCTCTGAAGACAAAAAAAAAAAAAAAGGCTGAAAGCAATAGGAGTTGGAGATGTTGATAAGACTGTGGCACAGGGAGCTTCTCGCTGTTGGTTCTGGTTTCTGATAGCTGTAACTCCTGTTTGCCTGAGGGCTTTGCTTGAATCAACAGCTCTGGCTTTCTCAGAACATTCCTGCAGTGATTCACTTGAAATCAGAGGTGCTGTTCAGGTGTGATAAGCCCATCCTTACGTGTCCTCTGAAAATAATGGGTAAAGCATTGATTGGAACAGCACTACCTAAAGAATAAAGGCTGTGTTATCCCGCCCCCATGAGAAATATGAATTATGGCAAATATTTCTTGTCTAGAAATTAGCTAGGGGTATGAAATAGAATAGGTTTTGTCGTGTTGGGGTGGTTATAATCAGAAGCACTATTACAATGGGTGTGACACTTGAGCGGTTGGCGGCGTGTGAGTGAAATTCATGTGGAGTAAGTCATCCTGTGGCTCACTTCAGACAAATCATCATGTGGTGACCTGCTGTGAGTGCTATGTAATCCTAAGGACAGGGTCCAGGGAAGCCCTTTTGTGCAGAGAAGAGGTGGTGTGGTTTGGACATGACAGGGAGAGCCTCGCACTGGGGACAACTGATGTGATATATGGAGGCATGGGCAGCCCAAGGATGCTTTCAAGAGCTGGAGACCAGGGCAGGGTTGGGACAGCAGGACTGCACTGTCCAGCTATTTCTGCCCTTGATACAAAAGCTTAAAATCTGCCAGGAGGTGACAACACCAATTCCCTGACTCAGGGCCTTGTGGCGCTGGGCTCCCAGCAGAAGCCTGATTCACATCCTTATTTCAGGGCTGTCTGCTCTGCCCCGTGCACAAAACACAGCCCAGGGCAGCTGGGTTCCCTTCCAGTTTCCCCAAACACAACCCCCCTTCCTCAATCTGCTTTCTTTTTGAGGTTTTCTGACTGGCTTTAGACCTCCCCGGTGGAGGGTGCGGTGCTGCTGGAGGTGACAGCAGTCCCTGGCATGGCTGGGACATCCGCTGAGCCAGCACGGGGACGGGGGTCTGGAGGATTTGGCATCTGGGCTACCCCTTTTGGGGAAATCCCCTCTCCTTCTGTCTTCCTCCTGAGCCCTCCTGCTGAGGCTGGCTGGGTTTTACAGCCATGGGTGCAATGGTGTTGCTGCAGCCCATGGTCATAAACCACCTGCTGCTTCATGGAGCACATGAAATACATCATTTAAAAAAAATAAAAAAATCCTCTGAGCAAGTTTCAGAGTTGGTGTGTATTCACACAAGTGCTGTAGCCCCACTTCTGTGCTCGTTTCCTAATGCTTAGCACCTAAATAGTCTCCTCTTACCAATAATGCATTTATAACGAGTGACCTGAGCTATTTCTGTGAGCCCACACAAACACATCCAAATGTCTGCAACGTTTCTGTTGAGATCCCACCAGCTAAAATGCCTCGGCAGCCTGGTGGGGTCTCAAGAGGCCTTGACATGTGATGGTTTAATAATTTCCTGCACCCTCCTCGTGGTGTTTCTTTTAAGGATGTGTGTAAAACATCCGGATTTGGTGTCAATGTTTTCTTCTCGGCTGAAATCCTGACAGAGGGCCATCATAAAAACCACACTGAGCTTGCTCTAGGTGAGGTCATCTTTGGTGTCACCCGCTGCTTTCCTGGGGAAGCAGGCAGGGGATGTGACCCTGGGGTGCTGGCAGGGGGTGTGCTGCTGCGGTGGCCCCAAACCCTTTCCCCTTCCCCTTCTGGCACTTCCACCCCTCCAGGAAGGAAGGGTGAGTCAAGGGCAGGAGCCCCGGGGGTGGCAACAGCACCCAAATACGAGGAAAAACCTGCCCGTGGATACTCATGTGAGCGTACATCACAGAAATGCCGCTACTAAGGCAGGATGTTGAAATTAGCCCATCTCTGCGGTAGGCAAGTTGAAAGTTCAGGGGTTTTATTCACTCTAGATCAAAGAAAATGGTGAAATAGTAAATTTTTCCATAAAAATACATTATTGCCTGTATTTTGGGAAAAAGAGCTTGCTGCAGGGACAACCCAATTGCCTGCCTGCTAGAAAAGACCTTACAATAATTTACTTTTTACTAACACATCAGTTTCTAGGGCAAAATCTTTCTTTGGAGTTGTTTTTTTCCTTTTATTATAAATGCACTGAAATATTTTGACTGTATATAGTAAATCCAATTGGCTCATTCTCCTGGACACCATCAGTATTTACACCTTTTTTTTGTTTGTATTTAGTTCCAACACAAGTATATAATTCCTACTTTTGAGCAGAAAGTCAGTGGGATCAGGACAAACAGACTGGAGAATTTATGGCTTTTCTGGTATACTTTAACCCCCGATTAAACACAGTGAATGAGTTTCCACAGGACTTAATTTAATGGCAAGGTGAAATTTAGATTACAGTGTGCTACTTGGTAATAAAAATTCATGAGACAATACTTTGTGCAGAGAGGGTACGGTGAGAGCGGAATGATTTCCCTGGTGCTGTGGAGATGTAATAATGCAAAATCCTCTTCAGTCTCTTAGTCCCACGAGTTTGGCCTTTCCTTGCTGATGAATTGAATTCAGAGATTGGTCTTAAAAAAAAAAAATCAAAATATTAAATATTTAATGCCTTTAGGTTTCATGTTTATTTACTGAAGTTATTGTTTTTGTACTCCTGGCTCTGTGCAAACCTCTGGGAGAGATGACATGGGGGAGGGTTTCAAAGAGGGGATTCTTGTTTTGAGGATAATGGCTTAGTTTTGTGAATGATGAGAGAATCACAGGACAAGGGAGGGCACTGGGGACTTCGCTTTCTCTGTGAGGGGTGCATATTTTTTGCCCAAACCAGCTTTGTCATGCCTCTGGGCTCCAGCGTTATTCCGGGCTGTGAGCTCTGTGCAGCTGCAGGGAGCATTTGGATGGGTGCTGCTTTGGCCACATCCAGCACACAGCCTGGACAGCTTGTTTCCTGTTCAGTGTGGTGAACGAGGTCCCTTCTGAGGATCAAACTTCTTCACAAAGCCCATTTTTCTATTAATTTGTCCGTCAGTCCCAAGTGCTGCTGGTTATCCTCAGCAGCTCTCCATTCTCCTCCTCAGCTGTGCTCACATAGCGGTGCACAAAAGAAAGTAATTTTGCTGCTGATGGCTGTTGAATTGGCTGAATTTCCCTTTCTCCCTCCTCTCCCCACCTTTTTGCTCTCAGCAGGCATAAAACTAACCATAAAGCTCCCTGGAGGGGCAGATTGAGAAAACGAGCAGCAGACGCCACGTGCTGCCACGTATCCCCTAGGTATACAGCAAAAGATGTATTAGACACCAGATTCTTTTTTTTTGTCCAGCTTTTTACATCATCCATTGTCCGTGTTGTGTGGGGGAACTCGGGACAAGTATCCGCCACCTGACAAGAGGCACTGGCTGTGGTTTTGCCTGCAAGCAGCTCACGGCGCCTTTGATGTGGCTGGAGGAGAGCAGCGCTTGAAGCTGCGTGGCCCAAAATAGCACACGGCATTCATCCATCCAAACCCTCTCTTTGATCGCGTCCATGCAGGGTTTGAAACTGGATGTAGCAGTTTCCTTGTGCCTCTTTTTATGCTGCTAATTAGCTGGACGTTAATTGCCGCTGCCACCCACGAGGAGCCTCCGGGTCCTCAGGGGCTGGTGCTGTGGCCCTGCTGCAGGGCCTGAGGGACAGAACCCAAAACCTACAAGATAAGGGCTTCTCTCAACTAATTATTGATAAACTGTGCACCTGTTGGTTTTTTCCTCATCACTTCCCAGGCCCAGATTCTCATTTTTGTGGAAAATTTTGTATTTTTAGTTGTTTGGGAGACTCAGGCTTGGAGCTGATGGAGCTCTGCGCCAGGCTCGGCTGGTTTAGGGGAGGTGGCGATGGCTGTGGGGGAAGCTGCAGGAAAAATGCTCTGCTGAGCCCTTGTGGCCCTTCCAGCACCCACAAGGCACAACCTTTGGGGTCACAACACTGCCTGGAGCCCTCATTCTGCCACAAATCCTTTACACGCAACAGCAGAAAGGGGAGGGAAGCAGGATTGTGGGCTCCTCTCTCATCGAGCAGGCTGTAAACGCTGCTTTTGAGCTTTGGATCGGGTCCTGCATTATTTTTTTTCCTGAAAGAAAAGCCAGTCACAGCGAGATAAGAGCAACTTTGAGGAGCAATCTGTGTTTGCCCTAGCGCGGGGAAGGCGCTTCACGTCTTGGCAGAGCAGAAAACGAGCGGGGTTGTGTGCAGGCTGAGGGTTCCTCGCAGGGAACGGGGCTGCAAATGGGACCTGGGACCCCACAGCCAGCATGCAGCCCCCATATTCCAAGGGACCATTCAGCATCCCTCTGCCCTGGTGTTGAAATAATATAAATGGATGTCCTCGCACCAGAGGAGGAAAAACATAAAAAATGTTAACGTTTCTCAGAGTAACATCTCTCTCCTTGCGGTTACAAACACCATAGCATCGTGCCCAATCTTTTTTTCCCCCCACATATTGATGGCTAGACAGCCACAAAGGTGGGTGAGTGATTTCTTTTGGGTGCATTCCTTCAGAATATCCTTAGGGCTATGGACATTTGTCCTCCTGGCCACCAAAACCTGCCTGAACCCAGCCAAAGGCGATGGTTGCTGCCATAATATGGGCTGCATCCTGCAAACCTGGATGGAAATTGGGGCCCTTTACTTTAAGTACGGGTCCTGGGGCCCCTCCTGTGGCCAGGCATGGCCTTGGGTATGTGCCCTTGGTGTTGCCTCTGGAAGCTTTTCTGTGATCATCCTTTGGGACCCAACGCACAGGAGCGGTTTGAAATGCCCTTGCTGGCATTTCGCTGCGTTTTAATTGACTCGGGCGATGTAGGGCAGGGAGTAAATGGCAGGTGTTAAATAATTAAGGCGCTGCTAATCCTCAAGAAATGTCAGAAAGTCCCTAAGAGATGTCACGTGCTGTCCTCGTCCTTGTGCAGGGGCTAATTAAAGGGATCCTTTGGCTGGGTGATGCTGTCAGCCTCGGCATGGGGAAAGGAGGGCAGTTTGGGAGGGCACGCTGCGATGTAGCCCCCTGATTTACTGGGTAAAGGTGTTTAGCTATAAATCAGGACTATTTTGTTGTGATGCAGAGGGCTAGCGGGGGATCTTGGTGCTGAAGAGGAAGGTGGTGCCTCGGGATGGATGCCAGGAGGGCTCCGAAGCTGCTGGCGAGCCGCAGGTGAGTGGCAAGCTGTGCCAGCGGGCTGGTGGCCAAGCGCAGGGGGCTATCGAGGAGCTGCAGGGACCCACATCTGGTCCCTGCTGAGCTCTGGCAGCAGCCCCATGCAGCAGGGTGGGCCCTACACAGTCCCAGACCTGCTGGGAGATGTGAGGGCTTAGGAACGGGGCAATGCTGCATGAGCTGGCTTCGCTGTTTTATATAGTCATAATAAATTATTGCTCAGAGCTTGGAAAAACAGCAGAAGGCAGCAGAAAACCTGAGCTTTAGCCGCATCTCTGCGAAGCGTATTTTTGCTTCCTGAAGGAATGCTTTGATATGATTTGATTAGCTGGGATTAATATGAAGTTTCTCATCTGAGGAAGATAGGAGGGGGAAAAAAAATCGATTCATCGCCACACGGTGTTTAACCCGTGCTTCTGTTCTGCCCTGTGGAAGGTGATTTTAAATGGGATTTTCTTATGTAGGAGATGCTCTGCTTCATGAGATACAGAGGAATGGGTGTTTGAGTGGCAGGCTGAGGGGTGCTGGGGACTTTTTGACAGGGACCTTTGGAGGAGCGTGCCCTTTGGGTCTGTTTGCACATCTCTCCCCATCAAATGTGATCCCAAATCTGGATTTTGGCATGGATCTCTGAAGTTACTTGAAGTCCCAGATCCTGAAGTCACTCGAGCATGAGGAACTAGGCTTTTTTTCCTTAAAATGCTGCTGGATGTTGAACCAGCCTCAGCCCTACGAGCACAGAGATACCCAGCAGGGGGCAATAGAAGATGGGGCAGAGGCTGGATGGGGTTTGGGAACCCGCTCTAGCGGGATGGGGTTGGACCTGGGTGGGCTTTAGGGTCCCTTCTGACCCAAACCCTTCTGTGATGCTAGTGCGGTACCAATAATTTGATAAGAAACCATTTAATAAGCAGGTAAATCCTCACTATCAGCAAGCACGATGAGGCTGTCGGGTGTTTTGGGGGGGGTTTAATGCGTTTTGTTTGATGCCCATCTGTGAGTTACGTTCATGAATGTAAACGTTACTCAAGAAACCGCTCGTTTGGGGACAAAACTCCACTGTAAAGGCTAAAAATGGATAAAGCTCATTAATTCAGAGGAATTAAAGTCAGTCGAGGAGGACGACTGGGTTTATTTGGAACTCAAGCCACCAAATTCAGTGCGGGTGAATCTCCACGAGGTTGCTTTTTAGTAGTGTTTGAACTTAATTAAAATGATGAAATGGGGGAGACCGTTCTGAAACCTCTCTTTCTCAGACCATCATTGCTAAAATTATTACGGAGCCTTGTATTGTAGCACAACCCCTGGGATTTGGCACTTAACCAAGTTTCAAAACGTGCCCGGGAAATGCAGCCCTGGTTCCTAGATATTTTGGGGGCTCTGTGCCCCTTTCTTAGGCTGATCTGGGTCCGGTCACCATCACCAGAGCCTCCTGCAGGGGGCTGGGGTCATGCCAAGCTGTGTGTGGTGGCCAAAATAATTGGGGTATGCATTTCAGGGGAGCTCAGGCTCGGTGTTTGTGGCCCAGTGAACGTAACCTGAGTGTAAACACAGCAGCAGCCTCCTCCTGGGCGCGAGCAGGCTGGTAATTTGTTGCTAAGGCAACATTTTCCCCCAAAAGCCTGGGGTTTTACGCACGGTTTTGCAGCGTGGCTCCGTTAATAGCGGCTATTTTACTAATTCCATCTGACCCGGGAGCAGACCACCACTGAAGAGCCCCTCGGTCACCTCCCCGTGCTGAAGCAGAGGATTTTTAGAAGTGCTCAGTGCTGTTATGGAGCTCTCCCGGGCTCTGTTCCCATACAGGGGATGGGAAGGACCATCCCCAGGGCCTTCTTGATGAATGGGAACCTTTGGGTATGGCTCCACCATCCCTTACCTGTTCCCACATGGGTTTTTTTTCACCCATTTCCCACTGCAGGAGAGTGGGGGGAGCCCTACAACGGGGACCTTGGCCCCGGTTTGGGTTCCCGTGGGAGAAGTGAGCGGGATGACAGACAGCAAATAAACTTTTCTCATCCCGGCAAATTTATAGGAGGGGGTTGGATGGGTAAAATGATTGTCTGGGGTAACGTAGGCAGACACACTGCGTGTCAGAAAGTGAAATGGTAGCAAAATGCTCATTTATCTTACGGGATTGCTCTGATCGGGCTCTGTTTTCAAGCGCTTTTTCCCTAATAACTTCCTCCCCAGCGCTTCCCAGACAGAAACTGGGGGAAAGCAATAAAGGGATCTGTCTGGGGCCATCCATCCTGCTCCGTGGGCACCCGCTTGTCACTCGGGTGGGAGGGAGGAATTACTTATGCTGCAAACAGATGCTTATATTTCTGGATAACGAATGCGCCTTTGGTTTGGAGATCAATCACCGAGTTTTCTGCTGCTCAGACTGTCGCATCTGGCTTTTTGTTGAATGCTGAACTGCTCTTCGTTTCCTCCATGCCAATGAAAGGCTCCTCCGTTTACAGCTGGGCTGCAAATCGAGGTCTTTTAGAAGTCACCTGCTTTGGGGTCAGCACCAGCGTGCCATCAGGCTGCTCTTCGTGCTGGGGCTGTGAAGTTATTTGGGTGTGCGTGCATAAAAACAGGCAGCGAGGGATCTGTACACCTTGAAAAACAGCCCCTGTCCTGTAGGGAGGACACGGGGAGGTCTTCATATCCAAGGTATGTCAAAAAATTGAGAATATCTTTCTCTAATTTCTCACCTTGACTTGAAGATGCTCGCTGCAGCTCCCTCCTAAAGGTGCTGCCCCTGTGGGACTTCGTTGCCTCTTTATGGGTTTAAAATAAGGCAATTGTGCTGGAAACATCCCATAATTGTGAACAAACTGCCAAGTTTAGGTTACGAGGAGGAGCCCCTAATGCAAAACGCGAAGCACATCCCTGGCTTTTCATGGGAACGAGGAGGAGCAGATCCCTGGGAAAGCGTCAGTAGGGCCGAGACGGCGTGAAACCTGTTGTGTTTCAGTGCAGTTCAATCCCTCGTTCTCACACATACGACATTTAAAAATAATTCAGGCAGTTCAGCAGGCTACAGGCGACCTGCTGAACACCGAAACAAAGCCAACTTTCATCTCCAGCACCTGGAAGCAGATGAATAGCAACGAGGACGGGTGGTGGAACTGGAAAACTTGGTTTGAGATGATCACTTCTTCGTTTAGACAGCGCTATTATATACGTTCCCTATTACACAGCCTTTAATTTAATTAGCTCCTGTATTCTCTTGGATGCAAACGCCCAGCCCTGTTTGCATCCTTGCCCTATTACCCCTGGTTTAGACAAGATTTTAATATTAGTAGCGTGTAACTGTATGATGGTAATATGTAGGCTGTTATTTAGGCTGATTTGTGGTGAGGAAGCCCAAGTCGCATCCCAGCACCGTGCGTTAGCTCCCTGAAACCTTCACTGAATTTGCAAACTATTTGCTTTCCACATCTCCATCATTTTAGTGTCATCAGTGAAATACCTTCCTCTTTTCAGTGAAGAAATCATATTTTTTCCTACTTTACCATCTTTTCTTTAATTACATCGTACAATAAGGTGGCACTGAACATCTTTGTAAGCGATATGAGTAACTTCAGAATAATTTGGCATTTTTAATAACCCCACAGCCTGTACTGTTTGTTTTCAGTCTGCTTTGAGGCTCAGGTGACGAGGATGGGAGGAGATGCGTGGCTCCCCTGACTGGGTGAATGCAGTCTGTTCAGCCCAGGCTTTCCTTGGGGAACAGATCGCTTCATTACCCTCCGTTTCCTTCCACTAGACTGGTTTTTGAGTTACCCTTTGTGGTCCCCCTAGAAATAGTCCTTGGTCTCCCAGGAGGTCAGCGGGTACAGATGGAAAACCAGCGCAGAGCTGCACTGAGGATGGAGGATGCAGACAAGTCTGATGACCTTGAGGCTGAGGTCACAAGTCATAAAAATTTTCCCAAATCCCAAAGAATACCCCCAAAAATTACAGAGGAGTTCCTCACTGGTGGTCCCTTCAAAAGGGATTTGAAGCATGCGTACAGCACAACACTGAGAATTAGATCCCCTAAGCAGAGGAGCAACAAAAAGAAATGTCTACGGGTAAAAACAGCATGTGCCAAGCTCTGAGGACATCGGAGACGAAAGAAAATTGTGTGTCTGCAGCTAAAAGTCCTCACAGAGGAGGCTTGAGCTGTGCCACGAGCCTTGAATGCTGTTTGCGTTCCAGGCGCCGGCAGCGTGAACGCTGGGGCACGAAACCTGCAGGTAGAAAACAGACAGAAAAGAACAGAGCGAGGGGAAATAATCACTAATAAAATGTTGGGACAGCTGCTGAAGGGTTAGAAAACAGCTTTCACGAGGCAGCAGCATAGGTAGAAGTCCCTGCTGCTCTCGCTGTGGGCTATGAGCCTCCGTGTGCTCCGTGTGGCGACGCAGAGGGAACACCAGTGATATTTGCAGGCTGGAGGGAATTGGGTTTTTACACCCCCAAAAAAAAACCTTTCACTCCTCTTTCTCAGCACTCTGTGCTATTTTGCAGTGCCTGGCAAATTAGATTTGCTCAGTGCATTAAGCAGCACTCAGCTGCTGGGTTTTTTTAGAGATTAATTTAATTCGGAGCTCTCCAGCCCTTTCCATGCTGCATGTAACGAGGGGAGGAGAGCCTTCGGTGCGAAGAAAGTTTGTATGCGATAGTGTATGATCATACAGCTGTTATAAATCAGTGCAAACGAAGCTAATGATAATGATAACGAGGCAGTTCTGTCCAGCTCAGAGCCTTTTTCCCTTATCTCAACCGCCCCGGGTACTGGAAAGGAACACAAGGCACCTCAGACTGGTCAGCACGTAGCGATTGCTGCTTCTGCAGCAAGTGGAAGGTGAAATCCAAGTCCAAGGCTTGAGGAAATCCAGCACAAGTTGTGTTATTTTATGGCTTTTCTCAGCACCAATACATCAGTGCAGATGCAGAATTATTTAGGTACTAAAACCCGGTGTTTCCAACATCAAAGTGATCTTGGCTTGTTTGTAAATGAAACGTGAATATATTTAAAATATATATTTAAAATATTGTTACACGGGGAATTAATGCATGCATTTTAAAGTTAAAGATCTGATTATTTAAAAAAAGTGATGCAGACTGAGTCCATTGCAGGTTGGTAGAAATCCAAGTGTTCACCTGCTGGCCTTAATAACGCTATGGGAAAATAAAAATGTTCTGGGTCTGAAAAAATATGGGGCAACTTTCTAGGTGAAAAATGAATCTTAATCCAAAACCTCTGTAGCAAAATATATATATATTAATAATAATAAAAAAAATACTTAGGACTTTTCTTTCTAACACTATTTCAAGCAGAAAGGGATTTCTGACCAGCCTTGTTCTTTCCTCTTACTCTGAACTAATTAATCCCTGGCCACATATTCAGGGGACGGAAAATACGAGCATATCCTGCTGATTTATACTTTCAGCAAGTGGATCTAGGGGATTAAATGTGTGGTTAGGGTAAAATACTCGAGTTCAGAGGGACTTGGAGGAGTCAGAGGCAGGGACGGGGCACAACCGGGAGGGGACGTGGGTGGCAGGGCGATGGGGGAGGAAGCAGGATATGCAGGACTTGGTCATTAAATAAATCTGCCCTGTATGCCTTATCTAATTAACTCGTTGCCTTTGTGTTGGTAAGTCAACTCTTTGCTCCAGATTCGCCTTGGTCGTGTATCTCGGTTCTCCGTTGTCATTAAATGGTCCCAGGGCCTCCGTCCTTACAGCCCCATGCGAGGGGGCTGAGCGAGGATAAAGCAGGCTGAGGGCATTTGCATGAGAAGCTCGTAGCAGCTTAATTAGGTCGAGTGTACACGAATGTAGCTTGCAAAAGGAAAAATGCTGCTGCTACTCTGTGAAAAACCACAAGTGAGCCGCAGGAACTGGTTTCAGACAGCCTACTTCAAGGCATGCACCGGTTTTGTTAGTTAAAATGATTTTATTACATTTTTTTTCCCAAAGCAGTGCAGGCCTTGAAGAAAAAAATTTGGATGAGTAATAACTTCGTGGGATAATTAAAGAAAAAATCGCGGGGGGGGAGAGAGAGTTGGTTGCAGCCTTTTCCTTATTCCTGGAGCACACGGAGGCTATGCAGGGCTGCTGCTCGTTCCCTCCGTGGGCACAGGGAGAACAGGTGAGCTAACATATTTGCTTTCTTTGTGGTGTAATACAGCAGCGAAGGCAAACACGCTTGTCACGGCGAGCCTACAGACCACATCCTGCTGCTGTTTCCAAAGGAGACCCAGCCCTCTTTCAGAAGAGGCTGGTTCGGGAAATGCCACCGCTTCGGTATGAATTTTGTCGGGTTTATTCTACGAGCTCAAAGCTGCCGTTTCACATGACATTTCTCTATCTAGGAAGAGCAGAATCGAGGCACGTTTCCTGTCCTTGCGAGCCGTGCTGAGTTTTAATTGTTAGAAGACCGAGCAGGAAGCTGAGGTTACCGAGTAAGACGCCTTTAATTTCAGGAACCCAAGAGAAACGCAACCAAAAATCCTTTGGCTTGCCATTTAGCAGCCTAGGGGAGATGAAGAGAAAACCTATTTAGAAACGGCAAGTGTTTCGGTGAAATGCTTCTGTCCGAAACCTCCTGTCACAGCAAAATGTTTCCAGTGACATAAAGTGAGCTGCTGCTGATCGCAGGCCAGGCGTGGGGGCGATGCGAGGCCTCGAGAAAGTGCTGGCCAGCGCTTTCTGTCCGTGCCATCGGTAAGATGGGTTATTTGTTAGCTATCGAGCCCAAAGAACAAAGCTGCCCAGAAAACCTCTTTTTTTCTTGGTACTGACAATGCTATTTTTGAAATATTGCCAGTAACGAATCCCAGCAAATGGCAGCGGCCATTTAAAGAGATTTGTGAGTGGCTGCGGGTGCTGGAAACTGCTCCGGGGTGCAGGGCACTGCAGCTGGAACATCCTCCTGGCATCGGGAAAGGTTACAGGCAGCCACCCAGGTTCTGCAGCAACCTCTGAAAAGATAAAAATTCAGAATAGAAGGATAACGACGGAGCATCCCTATGTATCCGAGCAGGAGGAGAACCTCAAATTCCAGTTTCCGAGAAGTTTTTGGTCTGTATTACAGCATGTGCCCTTCCGAAGAGCAGCACCATCGCTTCTGAAGGACCTTGAACCCTGCAGAAATCCCCTGCCTCCCTGGAACAACGCCAATCTCAGCCCTGGCAGGGTTTTAAAGGGGGATTTTCCTCCTGGGAGAGCTCCTGCGTGGCTCTGCCCATGGGGGCAGCACCCAGGCTGCAAATTATTGGGATGGGCACCAGGAGCATCGCTGGTGGCAGCAGTGCGAAGCTGATGAGCCCGGCTGGGAGACCTGTTTGCCTCTCCCACCTGTTGTGTTTCTGGTTTTAAGGCAGATATTTGAGAGCTAAAATATGCTTGTAGTGGGCACCAGTGTCTTAGGGGCAGGCGGGTGTCCAGCCCCAAGGAAACCCCTTGGGGCCTTGCCATGCACCAGTAGCCCCAAGCCCGCAGCAGGGCTGATGATAACCCTGCTGTTTGGCTGTCAGCTCGCTGAAATTATTTGTTTCTATCCTTGCTGTGTGAAAATGCTTCGGAAGGAGCCGCACTCGAGTTCCCAAGCACCGTTTCATCTCAGGAGCGTGGGGCGATGGGGTTAGCACCCGATGGGCTCCCGCAGCTCGGGGCTGGAAGCACAGCCTGAGCAGCAGGTTTTGGGGAACAGGGGCAGGGACTAAAGCCCGAGGGGGTGAGGTGAAGCCCTTTAATTTTCTCAATCAGGGCTCAGAGGGGGGATGAGCAGCGAGGCACCGAGCGGTGCCCGGCGCTCTGCGCCGGAGCGCGCAACCGGGGCGCACGGGGGCGAGGAGAAAACCCCCTCCCGAGCCCCCGGGCGAGTGGGGCCGGCCGGGGCTGAGCCCTAAAGCTCGGGGGAGGCCCCGGCAGCGCCTCCCCGGCTCCAGCCCCGCAGAGGGAGGCGCTCGGCGCCCGGCCCCTCCGCCGCCGCCAGCAGGAAGCAGCGCAGGCGGCGAGCCGCTCCCCGCAGCAGGTCGGTGCCGGAGGGGGGGAGCGGGTCGGGGGGCGGCTGGGCAGCACCGGGACCCCCCCTCGGGTCCTCTTTTTGGGTCCCCGACATCGCGGTTGGGGAGCTGAGATGGAGCCCGGGCGGCCGCCGGCACGGCCTTGCGCTGCGCCATGGGGATGGGGATGGAGATGGGGATGGGGAGGTGGTCCCAGACCCGGTCCCGGACCCCGTCCCTATCCCTGGTGGGGGGCTGAGGGCTCCTGCAGCCCCACAGGGTCCGTGAGATGCCCCCCCGCCAGCCCCTGAGGTTTGTCCCTGCCAGCATCTGGGGGTTTCTCCTTTCGCTTCATGCTTTTTGGGGTGCCCGCAGCGGCTTCGTCGCGCCCCCGTGCCCCACGTTGCCCCGAAATAGCTCCTGCGTGGCTGCCGGCGCCCGCACCTCCGCCGCCGTGCTGCGGGGATGAGTGCATAAAAATAGGAGGTGAAGCATAGAAAAAGATATGTGCAGACACGCACGGAATAGCCTTGGTGGTTGGAAACCCGCCTGGCTCGTGGGTACCGGGGTCCTGGCACACCCCACAGGGGTAACCCATGGGTTTAGGAGCCCGGCTTCTGCAGGGTTCACTCGGAGCGGCTGTGGGAACAGCAGGGAAATAGCTCTTCTCCAAACTCTGGCTAAACAGCCCTTAAAGTAAGCCTAAAATACGGGCTGGGGGTGGAGGAGAGTGCTGGAGGTGAAAGGGATTGCACGCTTGCAGGCATAGGGGGGGGGAAAGGCCAAGAGCTGGAGTCGTGTGAATCCCCTCCGGTGAAAGCAAGTGTGCCTCTGCGTCCCAGCCCTTAATCTGGCATGAGAGGAATGCTTTTCCCCTGCTGAGAAACCCTCCTCAACAAACCTGGTGGGTCTCGGTGGTCTGTGAAGCGCTCAGGACGGGGTGTGATGAACGAGGGAAGGCGCAGGAAGGCGGCGTTGGAAAGCTGAGCCCAAAGCTGGTGCCGGGGAGGTTTGGACAGCTGCAGAGGAAAGCGACGGCTCTCACGGCACGGGGCTGGTTGGTGCCTTGAGAGGAACAGCACCGCGGGGCAGGAGGGCTCCCTTAAAGCGTGCCTAGGAATTGCCACGGCTCGCACGGCACAGCCCGGTCAGTACCGAAGTGCCTGCTGCTGCACTTCAGAAACTGGCATAATAACACCTGGAAAAATATATTTCCCTTGGGAAGGTGCCCCAAAACGCAGTTGGGTGCTGCTTACCGAGATACCCGCGAGTCCAGCCGGCCAAAAGTCCAGATTTGCACTCGAGCAAGCCGCGCAGCTTCTTTTTCTGCAGGCTGCTGGATGCTGTTTCTCCTCCCTGTGCACGCCTCGCAGCCTCCAACCTCGGAGCCGATTTTCCTGCGAGCGAAGGTATCCTGGAAGATCCCAGAAAGTCCACGTTTCGCACGCCGTGTGTTGAAACCCGGCACGGTGAGGCAATGGCTGTTGTGGAGCAGAGCAGGGCAGGATTGGGTTTGAGTCGGGAGGTGCTGGGGCAAGGCAGGGCCGAGCGATCTGCCCTTCCCTGCCACCTCGGTGGAGTTATCTTGGTGTGACAGTGGAAATCCAAGTGCAACCTGGGATATTCCTCCTCTGTTCTCAGCAGTGCAGCCCCACAAAATGACCGGGCAGCGTGGAAACAGCTTCGGTGATCTAAAACCCAGCGGGCTTATCAGGCACTGAGGAGCTCTCTGCAGTGGCTGATTGAGCCTGGACGATGTAATCTTCAAATATCGTAGCGGAAAAGATGCTTGGGGACCTCTGTTTCCTTTTAACTCTTTAAAACCTGCGAATTCCTATAGCTGAGGGTGATAAAACTCCCTGCTAACCTCGCTCGTGGCAGCGTTTTGGGTCGGGGCAGCACCACAGCCTTGAATTCCCAAACCTTTGGTGTAATAATCAGATTGCTTCAGCGCTACCCGTAAGATTATGGCTTGTTTAAATGAGCTCTCAGAGCATCAGGAGCTTCCCGAGCCCGTCCTCAGCAACAGGGAATGAAACCCATTAATTTCCAGTTATACAAAAAATCCCTGCTCCTGTGCCGGGCAGGGCTGGCTGAATATCTCAGTCGTGTTTTATAACCTCCGGGGATGGGGATCCATCTCTAGAGGATGAAAAATTAGAAGCTTTTTATTTAAAAAATATATCTATATTAAAATTAGGAGGATGAAAAGCAAAGCTTTTTGTTTTCCTCCATTTCAGAAGTTTCTGTAAAGAGGATGGGTTTGATTTGGGGATCGGTTATGGGGTTAAAGATGCAATCAACAGGTTTGGAGTCTTCGCCAGCTTATCAGGGCTCCTGAATTTAAGCAGAGATCTGGCAAAAACCAGCCCGAGAGTCACGCGTGTGGTTGCAAGGGCTGGCTTTTGTCAAAGGAGCTTTGCAAAAGATTGGTGCTGAGGTCTGGATCCGAAACAAGAAGTTGATAAGGTCAGGGACAGATGAGGCATGGATGATGATATCGTGTTCCTGCAGTTAAAAGGGAAGCCTAACCCACTTCATGCCTGTCCGATGACCCTATTAACTCTGAAATTTTCATAGAATTTTTTTTTTTTTTTCCCTGACAGATATTTAACGTAATGATGCTACTACTTTCTGATAACACCCTTTTAATTTTCATTTAAAACCTCTGTCTGCATCCCGCCTCGTGCTGCAGACTTCCCTGGAGGGGCTTTCTGCTAGGGAAGAGGTGTCTGATGAGTTGGATGCTCAGGACTTGATCAGCGAGGGGACGTCCCTTGGGATATGCTGTCCCACCCCAAGACGAACAGGCTGTAGGTATTTGAGGTGGGATTAGGATTTAGCTTTTCATAAAGCTTCGAGAGGCCTCAGGGCTTGAGAACAAGACAAAAAGAAGCCAGAAAACCAAGGGGGGCGGATTCTCTCTTCAAGGTATGGTTCAAACCCCTCTCACTTGGGGTAAAACTGGTCTGGCTGGCACAATACGCGCGCTGCGATTTTACATCCCGCACCCCCTAGAGCTAACGCTGTTTACCCAACATTTTATTTGTTGGACTTTTAACTAATAATGTGTCAAGGGAAAAAAAAAAAAATCTCGCTTTCTGGAACCGACTTCTCCCTCGTTGCGGGCGTAGCTTTTCCTGAATGATATTCCCATGAGTAGAAAGAGGTCCTCTGTTAAACAACAAGTAGAAAAGGGGTTATCAGGAGGTTCAGCACGCAGTTTATTTCAACAAAAATCCTTTCAGAATTCAAGAATCTGTCATTTGAAATTCAGAAGTTCGAAGATATTTCCTAAAATAACCTCCTCCAGTTCTGAGAGGGTAAAAATATGGCTTGAATGGGCTGTGTTTGTAGGTTAGGTTCGTGCGGGTTTTAGCCCGCTGGATTTGTTTTTTTGCTCTACATCTAAATGCTTTGAGATCAGGAAGTTTCCGAGTTCGTTTTTCTGCAGTTTGTGCCCTGCCAAACTTAATGTTTTTTTCAAAACCAGCTTAGATTTCAGTTCAGACTTGTAGTTTTTCAGGAGTGAATGGAAGAAGAGAGGATGCGGCGTGCGGTCAGCCCGGAGCAGCCGTGCCGTCTCTGGCGTGTTAGGAAACTTCAAGAAAAGAATGGGGAAAATCCACAGAGGAAAGGGTGAGGCTGTCAGGAAGCAAAACAGGATACGCTTTGCAGCTTCGGCTGATACCAGGCTGAAATATGCTGATACTGGCAGATGTGCTTGGAGCTCCTTTTGTCCCCGCGGTACGAGATGCCGGAGGGTCATGGTGCTGTGCTCGAGATGCTCCTCCAAGGGTGCAGTGAGAGCCAAAATTTGCTTCTTCCAAATTCCCCATCGGGTGCAGAGCTGCAGTGTGGTGTCCGAGGAGTAGATTTGTCTCTCCCGTAGGCTACAACTAAAATGTCTTCAGGTTGGGCTGATTTATTTGAAGCCTTGGCTCTCTATTGAGAAAACGCTCGCTGGAGCATCTGCTGACAAGCGCCAGCTTTTCAATGATCTCTTGCCCTGTAGTTAGAGAGCATTAAATAGGGCTGGGAGAAAATGATCAATCAAGAGAGAGGAGGCTGCTTCTGGTCGAGACGGGAATCTCGTCTGCCAAGAAAGCAGGGAAGCGTTGTTAAAATCAGGCGCTGTCTCGAGGCGCAGCCCGGGAGAAGAGCAGCAAAACGACACATTTATCATCCTCTGGCTGTCGGCCACGTGGCCAGGAAGGCTGGGGAGGGACGGCGGCGAGCCCTGCTTGGGTTCTGGGTGATAAAACGCCACCAGGGCGAGAGCTTGGAGGTGGAAGGAGAGGTTGGTGGTGGTGGTTTGGGCTGTTTTGGGTTTCTTTGGATGCCTTTGCGGAAAACCCTGAATTAAGTTGTGTTGTTTTAACTACATGAGATTTGTACGTCACAGCCCATGGGTGTTCCTTTTTGGGAGCGCAATTTATCGAGCCATTTAAAATTAGAGATGAATTAGACTGAAGAAAAGTATATTGAACTTTTCTTAAAAAGGCCTCGTTCGTTTCTTAGGGGAAAATTCGGAAGTGTTTTTTTCAGATTTTTGCAAAAAGAAAAACCCTTGAAGAAAGGGCTTTTTTTTTGATATGAACTTCAGATATTATAGTTTGATTTTTTATGCTTCAGTTGTAGATACTATTTAAGTCAACATTGGACATGGAGCAAATCGAAACATTCAGACTTTTTAAACCCTGTTAAACCACACAGTTAAAAGCAAGTGTAGATGTTTACTTAATAATAGTTATTAGAAATCAGAAATTCATTTTTTTCCTGTTTCTTTGAATGAATTACCCAAAGAAAAGTTCCCGTGCTGGCCAGAAATAGGTTGATTTTGATCATCCTTAACCATCTGGGCAGAAAGCAGGCTTGCCCTGGTGGAAAACCTGAGATATCAGGGAAAAGATGAGAGGTATTGGATTAATTTTGGTGACGGTGCTGCGTTGGTGCTCTGACCTTCGAGGAGCACAGGACAGAGGCAGAGTCAGGCAGAGCAAAGCAGGCAGGTGAGAGCTTTTTCCTCGGATTTCTTTAAGCCCTTGTCATCTTGCAGATGGATTTCTCCTGAGCTTGTCCTGCCTCTCTGGGTGGCTCTGTGTCTGTCAGAGGTAGAAGGCTCGCACAATGAGACGGCTTGGTGCGCAGCCAGCTCTTTTCTCCTGAAAGCTGTTGAAATCCAGGGGAGTCAAAACGGGCTGAGATCTCTATTTCAGTCGAAACAGGTCGGTGCTTGCTAATTTAAGTGCTCGAGAACGTAGGTTTTATCCGGGTGGAAATTAAGGGCTTGCGCTGAAAGGAGGAGGAGGTTTTATGAATGGAGCGTGACCCAGGGTCTCCCGCGCTGGCAGCGCAGTAATTAATCTCGGCATAACGAGCTGAATGAAACGGATGTGTTCATCTGGGCTCAGGATTAACAAAACGTTGGAAAAAGCAAGAGGCTTAAATCACCTTGAGAGCAAGCGAAGAGGATGCAAACCAGCTTGAGTTTCGCATAATTCCAGCTTTCTCCTCATCGGGGCGTTTCAAGCAGGTGAATAAATATTTTACAGGCCTATTTCTTACGTACGTCGTCCCCTTTCCATCCTCTGCAGAGCAAAAATTGGCGAAGCCAACGCAATAATGGGATTTTCCCTCCCATATATACCATGCTTGACTCAGCAGGTTGGGGAAACTCAGTGCGTGCGGTGTGGGGCCGTGAAAATCTCCCGGGAATCCTTTCGGTGGCATCCATTTAGCTCTGGGAGCTCTGCCTGGGCTGGGAGGCAGCCTGGCAAAGAGGAGGGAGATATTTTCCCCTTCCTGGGAAATTTGCCTTGTGATTTCCTGATGCGTTTTGTTGTGCAAGTACCCAATAAGGCAGGCTCTGCTGGTCTCGTTGGCGAAACCGGGAGCTGTTTGTGGTTTCCTCGGGACATGGCCTAACCCGAAACGCTTCCCCCCCCCAGCCCGCAGGAAATAAATCAACCTGCAGGCAAAAAAGCAACTCGGCTGTGGCGGAGCTGAGCCCACGCTGTGGGTTTTCCATCTGTTTGGCTTTCTTCTCCACTCCAATTAGTACCGGCAGCATTTGATTAGGGGGCGGGTTTCGCCGAGCAAGGCAGATGTGCGTGCCTCTGGTCGCGCCGGTGAAAAAACCGTGTGTGTGAGGGCCCTGCCTTTATCCCCCGTGACCCCGGGATGATTGCTTACTCTGCTTTTTAATTAGTTCTGTCTAAAAAACACACGTTTCTATCAAGATAAAAACACGCAGCCCTTATAACTTCATGCAATGCTGTTATTAGCCCGAGCCCTCCAAGTCTCGTCACCCAAGGCAAGTCTCTGCAAGTCGTCTTCCATCAAGGAGGGGGTCATTCTGGTTTTTTAAACATTTTTTTTTCTTCTTCTTCTTCCGTAGGTTCCTAAAAATTAGCACTATGACTGATGGAGACTACGATTATCTGATCAAACTCCTGGCCCTTGGAGACTCTGGGGTTGGCAAAACCACCTTCCTCTACAGATACACCGACAACAAATTCAATCCCAAATTCATCACGACAGTAGGGATAGATTTTCGGGAAAAACGAGTGGTAAGTGGTCTCGGCTGAACGATAGCAGCTTCCTTTTTATCTGTCCTCGTTGCTGCTGAGAACAAATTTGACGTAGATGTGCGCTGCTGCTCTTGCTGTGGGACATAACGTGTTGATAACGCTTTTCCTGCTCCAGCTCTTGGCTTAAACAAATCATAATTAGGAACTGGATAAAGGAGAAAAACGCCATTATCTTTATCCCGATGTGGGACTGGCAAGTGGTTTATTTCCAAGAGCAGGTTTCCATAGTGCTGCTGAATGAGGTGTGCTTGCTGATGCCTAGAAATAACTCCAGCCCCAAAACATAAAAATTTAAACAGAAAAGGTGGAAACTTTCAGAAATGCAGAAGTTTCAACTCGCTTCCAGTAACCTAGCGAACGAGCTTGCTGCTTCCCTGCTCCCCCGTCAGCAGCAAGGCTGAAAAATGAGTGCAAGGACTCTGTTATCAGCAGTCCTTGTAGGATTGATGGAGCTCCTAACGCAGGGCGTGCAGCCTGCTCCGCAATGCACTCATTTCTTCATCCTAAATAGAAGATGAGAGGCTTTTTTCAGGAATAAGAGAGCATGCTTGCTCCGTTTTAATTTCACATGACTAATCTATCTGCTCGTACATCCTGATAGCAGAGACAAGCTAAATATAGGGGACAAAGGCAACTTTCTAATAGGAATCGTTCCAGCTTGCTTGAAGAGCAAAACCATGATAAATACAAGATATTAGGCCCTGGAGGATGATTTTACTTAGTTATTTGATAAAACAGATGTAAACACTTGCCCAGTATGGAGATATGGAGACCTCTTTATGGAGATCTCCATATGGAGATCTCTTTAAATCTGCATTTTTTTAAATTTAAATACTTGAAGGATTTTGCATGAAAAGTCCTTGGAAGTCTTGACAATGCAGAGATGCTAAAGGGGCAGACCCGGGCAGCTTTTCCTTTTTAATAACTTTTTTTAATAACTTTTTTTAATGGCTGAGAGCATTTGTGGCTGTGGTGTTGAGTTCGGTGGTGCCATCGTGAAGGGTACGTGCCAGCCCCACTGAAGAGATGGCCCCGTATGGGTTTTAGGGCTAAATCATACATTTCTTGGTCCCCTGCCCTGTGTGGGTTTTAGGGGTAAATCACACATTTTTCAGTCCCTTGCTTGAGCCATAGGAGCCCACGGGTTTATGGTGTGGTCAGGACACGCTAGGTGTATTCAGGTCCGTGGGGAACCAGGCAATTAGTAGGCAACTCTTGTAAATCAGCAGCACTAGAGAATTAATCATTAGGCCTGAGGTAGAATAAAATGGATTACATCTTAAATTAGCCCTAATCAGCGCTCCAGCAGTTCAGACCGGTTAAACACGACGCACGGGTCGGAGGGGAACCCGGATCCTCCACCGCACCGCTGGGTTCCCCCGGTGGAGAGAGAGGAAAATATGAAAAGCAGTTTTATTGCAAGGAGACGTCTGAACACGCAGCTCGCTGGCGTGCTCGTTCCCTGCCTCGTTGAGACGCTCGTTAACGTGTTTTGAAGACGGGTGCTGGCTTCCTTCCAGGGGGCTGAACTTTTCTGCTAAGGGTTGCAGGCGGATTTCTTCTGTAATTTTCCACTGCCGTACGTTTTGGGGGTGAGATCGCTGATAAGGGTGGACGAAACTACGCCTTACGTGCAATCACAAGCTTTAAAACATCTGGAAGGTCCGTCTGAATAAGATGGCCTTTTAAGAAGGAGCTCCAAAAGGTTCAATGCGTGTTCTTCTGTTGCGTGGAAGTCATATTAAAAAAAACGAGCCCGTGAAATTCCCTGTTTCTAGCGCTGGGTATTGCAGGAACATGCTTCAGTGAGCCTATTTAATTCACAAAGCGTGGTGTGTGGTTGATCTGCTGGTTCTTCTCGGCTTTTCAGAGCTGTTGAAATCCACAAAGGAAAGAAAAAGGTGTTCAGGTTAGAAGCTACGCGTTGAAATTGCAACAGATGAAATAAATCCACAGGATCACAGAATAATCTGGGTCGTAATGGGCCTCCCGAGGTCATTTAGTCCAACCCCCAATTAATATTAACTGGGCTGAGCAGGAAAGCTGAACGCTGGGTTTGACAGCCCAGGGAGGGCAGGTGAAGAAGTATTCCTCGAATAAGGTCAGTGGAGCATCTGGATAAAGACACGTCCAAAAAGTCCATATCCTCCTGCTGTAAATTCATTTACAGGCAACATTTCCCTGCTTTTAAAATTGCTAAGAGTCTGCTGAGCAAGTTCAGAGAGCAAAAATGGCTCCTATTTGTGTGTTTTTTTTTTCCTTCTGTCTTTTACTGTAACAGTTCGTGTACACGTTGCTTTTGTTCAATAAGGAATTGAACAGAAAAAAGGTCACGGTGCTTTGAGTGCCACGGTTGCAGTTGGTCAGGAAGTCGTTAATGTCTAACAGGAGTTAACGAATCAAAAAAAAAAATTAGTAATAGTGGCTAACGCTGTCAGCCAGCTGCAAATCTTGCAAGGACAGCAACGAAACAGAGCACAGAAAGCTTGCTCAGCACAGTGCTGAATCAAGTTTTATTGAATTGGTATCTAATTTGAAGTACTGAACATGACCAAATAATCTTCCAAAGGAGGGTTTTGTGTGATTCTTGCGTTTACTGATTGCACTCTCTCGTTAGGTGTACAATAGCAGAGGACCAAATGGATCTCCAGGAAAAGCCTTCAAGGTGCATCTCCAGCTTTGGGACACCGCTGGACAGGAAAGGTGAGAGTCCAGTCTGAGTTTTTCCACGTCTGTGGGTAAGCCATTAGTCCCTTCACGTGAAGAATCTCAGAAATCCTCCTAATTTGGGACAAGAACAGTATTTTCCGGGAACGAAGCTTTTTCTGACACTTTATTTAGGGTGGAGAGTCCTAGCTCAAGTCTTACCCATGCTGACTAGTATGGAAGAAACCTCTGCTTTCATGGTTTTGTGTGTGAGGTTTTGCAGCTATCATCTGTTGACAAGGGAAGAAGCAGAGGAAGCCGAGTGTAGTGATGAGGCAGATTTCAGGTTTCTAAATAAGCAGTGCTAGCACTGTGTGGGAGGGGTTACTGCCACGTGAAAAGCAGAAAACAGCCGAAATTTTGGTTGTATCTCTCCTGCTTACCCCCAAACGCCATTTATGTAGTAAAAGTTAAACATTTTGAGGCTAGTTTTTTGCTGAAAAGGAAGACTACGAATGCGTCAGGGCATCTGATGTATTTTTTTGTTTTAATTTGCATGGGTGCGTGCCACGAAATACCAGTTTCTGTTCCTGACACGTAGGTTTTGCAGGATTACATAGGGCAGTTTTGGGATGGGATCGATCCCCCGCCACGTACAAACTCTGACACGTGTGATATCGTTTGGATTGCCTTCACCTTTTTGATTTGAGCAGAGTTGTGACCTTTGGGTGACAAACAGCTGTAGTTTCGTGGTTGGTACTTTCATCCAGCTTTGTAGGCCAGCTCTTCTCCCTCTCCATCTCTGTCCCGGGTTAAATCAGACAGAATTGGAGCTGATACATTAGTCACTGACAGTGTTTATTTCTCACAAATAAGCTTCCCCTGGCCCGTTACTAACACACTGATTAATATGTGTTGACTGACGTGATGTATCATAGCTAAAATGAAAATCACATTATTTTTTTTTTCCACTTCCAAGGGGAATGTACATCCTCTAAATCATGCAGACTCTTCTGACTGGGATTTTTTTTTTAAGAGCTTTTCACAAGTGATTTGGAAAACCTTTCATTTACTTCACCTCTTTCTCCTTACCCAGTTCAGTTTTGCCAGAAATGTGCTTACCTCGAATCGTAGAGCTCATTTTGTAACAGAGCTGTGCTCTCTTTTATTTTTTCTTTTTTTTTCTTCCTCCTTCAGATTTCGAAGCCTCACCACAGCGTTTTTCAGAGATGCTATGGGCTTTTTACTGATGTTTGATCTCACCAGTCAACAGAGCTTCTTAAATGTCAGAAATTGGATGAGTAAGTAGAAACATACACTTTGCATTTACTGGGTGACTTGAAGCTTTCCTGCGCATTTTTTATGCTTCCAGGCTCTATGTGCTTGTGAACTGGAAAAATTTCAGAGGTTTTTATGTCTAAAGCAGCCATATGTGAGGTGCTCACAACCCGTGTGCTCTAAAGCACCTCTGCTCCAGATCAAGGTTTGAGATGCTCATGAGCTGAGTTGTAGTGATGCATGCAAGGATGACAACTGAAGGTCTGCCAGAGGTAGGAGGACGTGGATTGTGGTCCTGTGGAGCGTGGCACCCTGTTGTGACTTAATTTGGGGCCACACTGACTTGCCTCGAGCAGGATATGCCCCTTGATTTGGGGTGAAAGCTTCATCAGATGTGAAAGATGCATGCACAGCATAAAGGCTGTGGATGTGGTCTACCTTGACTTCAGCAAGGCTTTTGACACCGTCTCCCACAGCATTCTCCTCAAGAAACTGTCTGCTCTTGGCTTGGACTGGCGCACGCTTCGCTGGGTTAGAAACTGGCTGGATAGCCGGGCCCAAAGAGTCGTGGTGAATGGAGCCAAGTCCAGTTGGAGGCCAGTCACTAGTGGCGTCCCCCAGGGCTCGGTGCTGGGGCCGGTCCTCTTTAATATCTTCATCGATGATCTGGACGAGGGCATCGAGTGCACCCTCAGTAAGTTCGCAGATGACACCAAGTTAGGTGCGTGTGTCGATCTGCTCGAGGGTAGGAAAGCTCTGCAGGAGGATCTGGATAGGCTGCACCGATGGGCTGAGGTCAACTGCATGAAGTTCAACAAGGCCAAGTGCCGGGTCCTGCACCTGGGGCGCAATAACCCCAAGCAGAGCTACAGACTGGGAGAGGAATGGTTGGAGAGCTGCCAGGCAGAGAAGGACCTGGGAGTGATGGTGGATAGTCAGCTGAATATGAGCCAGCAGTGTGCTCAGGTGGCCAAGAAGGCCAACGGCATCCTGGCTTGTATCAGGAACAGCGTGACCAGCAGGGCGAGGGAGGTGATCGTCCGCCTGTACTCAGCTCTGGTGAGGCCGCACCTCGAGTACTGTGTTCAGTTTTGGGCCCCTCGCTACAAGAAGGACATCGAGGTGCTTGAGCGGGTGCAGAGAAGGGCGACGAAGCTGGTGAGGGGCCTGGAGAACAAGTCCTACGAG
This sequence comes from Netta rufina, assembly GCF_964035555.1. Lineage (NCBI taxonomy): Eukaryota > Metazoa > Chordata > Aves > Anseriformes > Anatidae > Netta > Netta rufina. Next base: position 1,220,178 of record NC_140139.1, on the reverse strand, counting down.
GAGCGGCTGAGGGAGCTGGGCTTGTTCAGCCTGGAGAAGAGGAGGCTCAGGGGTGACCTTATCGCTCTCTATAGGTACCTCAAGGGAGGCTGTAGCGAGGTCGGGGTTGGCCTGTTCTCCCACGTGCCTGGTGACAGGACGAGGGGGAATGGGCTTAAGTTGAGCCAGGGGAGTTTTAGGTTAGATGTTAGGAAGAATTTCTTCACTGAAAGGGTTGTTAGACATTGGAACAGGCTGCCCAGGGAAGTGGTGGAGTCACCATCCCTGGAAGTCTTCAAAAGACGTTTAGATGTAGAGCTTAGGGATATGGTTTAGTGGAGGGCTGTTAGCGTTAGGTTGGAGGTTGGACTCGATGACCTTGAGGTCTCTTCCAACCTAGAAATTCTGTGATTCTGTGATTCTGTGATATGCTCTTCTTTTTTTTATTTTTTATTTTTTATTTTTTGCATGGTAGACTTCTGAACACATACTTGATAATCTCGTTTGGATTTGGCACAATCCAAACAAATCTGTCGCCTCCTGAAAATTTCTGGTGTTTGACACTTCTTTGGCCAATCTCCTTATTTGAGATGATACAAAGGAGCTCGGAAAACGCTGTTTGGTTTAATGGTGTGATTTGTATTAGCAAAACAGAACGGGATTCCTTCCTGGCTTTGAGGTTTTGATTCAGATTGGTCTTTGAAGCTCATGTTTGAAAGCAGATAGTACTTGAGAATTGAACAGCTGAATGTATTCTGGCCCTTAACAGGGTCAGAAAAAAAACTACCTACAGCTGTAGGTAGTTTTTGTTAGGACAACCACCTGACTAACAAGGAAAAGAAGGTTAAACTCTTAAAGTTTCTTGTTAATTGAGGGTATTCAGAGTCCTGGAAGGATGGAGGCTGCTGCTTTTCCAGCTGGTAGCTTTCCAGCCAGGGAGCTGAAGTGGGGATAACGCAAAAATTCAGACAGTTTTGTGAAAACAGCTCCAGATTTTATATACTAGCTGAATTTCTTCTTCAGAGATTCATTCCTCCCACTAAAAGGTTGGTGTCATCGCAATCTTCCTCTGCTTACCGAGTTGAGTCCCGACTTTCTTCTGTGTTGCAGGCCTTTTGAATTGTTTTGTCAGCTGCCTGAGTCTCTAAAGCACTTCCAGCATTCCCTTAATTCTCCTGTTTATTTTTCCTTCTAGGTCAGCTGCAAGCCAATGCGTATTGTGAGAACCCAGATATCGTGTTAATTGGTAATAAAGCGGATTTATCCGACCAGCGGGAGGTAAATGAAAGGCAAGCAAAAGATCTGGCGGACAAATACGGGTAAGCACGTTGTGGCAGAAGCCAAATTTAGTGGTCCAATTGTTGGAAGCACAGCTAATGGCTGGCTGGAGACACCTGCAAGGAAGAGATGCTCTGAGGTGTGCAGACAGTGCAGTATCACACACCTGTAGTGAAGCTCATCATGATGTAGTGAAGCTCATCGTGAACCTATTTGAACAGGAAATGGCAAGAAACACCCAAAAAATAAAACATCTAGATCACGGTGATGTGATACAGGTGTTGTCTTTACAGGAAAAAAATAGGTGGTACTTTAAAGTAGTAGACATCGATGTGTCTGTTGCCTATGTGGGCTTCTCAAATTGTGTTTTGGAAGAGGTTTTCTGTAGGAAGCAGCCCTCGGAGAGAGAAGGGAGGTGCTGGAGATGGGTGGGTGCTCACCTATGGAAAAGGAGCACAGGTTTGGGGCGTTTTCAGAACAGGGAAACGCCTGCATTTGCAGTAGATCGATCACAACCCGAGGTGTGAGTCAGATTTGCAGGAAGCGTGGCGTGTAGGAGGCACGGCTTCGCTCAGACACGTGGCTGGGTGCTGGCTGAGCTGGTGCTGGGGCCCGGCTGTGTTTTAGCTCTGTGCCAGAGCCAGCACTCAGTGGGTTTAATGCTCAGGTTGGAAGGGATAAGGACCAGGACAGAAGTGGCAGTAATGGGACATCTCTGTGGGACTGTGCCAGTTCAGCATCCAGAGAGCATATGAGAAAGGTGTAGAAACTGTACTCACCTCGGTATTAAAATAAGCAGGCCTCAGTTTTAAATCTGTTAAAGTAACTTGCCTATAGAAATTGTTCTCAAAAGAAGCAAAAATTAACTACATTTTTGATGTTTTCTTCAATGCCTGGAGGAAAAAAAAGACAACTCCAACTTGAATATGGGAAAGATCTCTCCCTGTTCTCAATTGAGAAACAGTTTTGCCTTATCCATCCACTGTGGGTCAGGAATTTCTTAACAACTGAAAGATGTACAGTCACTTTTTCTAAATGTTTTGATAAGTAAGCCTGTTGGAGAAACCACACAGCCTGCAGTGATACGGTCCCTGAGGCTTTCTGTGATGCACACCAAGGTTTCTCCTTAAAGCTGATGTTCTGGTGACCTGAAGGACTTTCAGCCGAGGTTTGCGTTGACGTTCTTACTCTTTGAAGTCAAAATGTCAGGACAGATTTATTTCTTTTTTAATTAGTTTGTCTGTTTTGTGTGCATATCAACACACCACCACGTGCTAGGAACGGGAGTTTGGGTTCTGGTGAGCTGGGAAATAGAGTCCCAACAACCCAAAAACCTCTCACACGGTTTTCATTAACTCTAAACCCACCACCGATAGCTGTGCCAAGGGTTTTATGAAGAGTTCAGTCTCCGTTGCCTTAAAAGCCCCTCCAGTAAACCCTTTTCTTTTCGCCGTAGCATCCCCTACTTCGAAACAAGTGCTGCTACCGGCCAGAACGTGGAGAAGGCCGTGGACACGCTGCTGGACTTGATAATGAAACGGATGGAGCAGTGCGTGGACAAGACGCAGGTCTCCGACACGGCCAACGGGGGAAGCTCGGGGAAGCTGGATTCAGCAAAACCGGAGGAGAAGAAGTGTGCCTGCTAAAGCTCGCCCCGAAACTGTGAGGACCGGTGCCGATAGCGCACCCCAACGTGGCTGACCCACCACCAAATCCAATCCCGCTCCGTCGAGCCGTGCACAGCAGCTCCATCGTGTTAGTGGGATCGTGCTTTTATTTTTTTTTTTCCCTCCCAAGGACTGGTTGAAAAACCTCCGACCCCTGTTGCGGTGAGGCTCTTGTGCTGAAATCATTATTCCCGAGTACGGTGTCATCGTCCTGAGTGATTCTCCCACCTGCTCTTCCCCGCTCCCGTTCCCTCAGCCCCTCGTCTTTCCTTGTCGGGATGCTGAACGGAGGAAAGTAGCTCTATCCAAAATATATATATTTAAAAAAAAAAAAAGGGGAGGGGTAAGAATATATTGTGTACATCAGCTGGATATTGGAATTTTAATGGAGGTGGGTGCTTTTCTAGGTCTGTGCCATTTTTCCACGGATTTTTTTTTTCTTTATGGTTCTTAATCTGCAGCAGGGAGCGCGTGTTTTGTAAAACAGAGAGATGAAAGGTGGTGTGTGGCCTCTGAAGGAAAACTTTGTCGCTTGCACAGAGTGAAGCTGCTTGGGGGTGGTGTCTGTGTGTGTGTGTTTTGGGCTTTTGGGCAGGAAGAAGGGCATTTAATTTAAAAAAAAAATAATTATAATTATCAGGGAATTGTGCAGCATTGCTGATGTTGCCAATAATCCAAGCAGGGATTGGAGCGTGGCAGGAAAAAATAATGCATTGAGAGGGATTGTGGCACGGCGGGGACGGTTTGTAAAGATGAGAATGTAACGCATGGGAACAGATTAATTATATTTTAGGAAGCATCTTTTGAATCTGGCAGTGGGCAGAGGTTATTCTGCTGGCAGTGCTGCAGCAGTGGGGTGGATGGCAAAGATTTCTATGGGTGAAAACCACTTTGAGTGAAATATCACGCTGCTTATCACGAGCAAAGATAAATACAGGACAAAGTAAAGAAAAATGCTATATTTGTAAGCAAAGAGATTGTTTTCTAAATCAGGTTACAGCATAGAGTTTATCCCTTTTTTTTTTTTTTATAGGATAACGATTTGGGTTTTATACTGCTGGTAGTTAAAGGTCTATTTGTGGCTATTGTGCTTTCAGCTACTTAAAAATCATTCAGGGATCCACTCAAGGGATCCATATAGGAGTAAAAGGGAAATGACTCCAGCAAAAGTTTTGTTCCTTGCTAATACAGGAAGCTAATTATTATGTGTTTTGTTTTTTGTTTTTTTTTTTTTTTTAAAAAAAAAAGGAAGCCAATGAAACTATTATTCCAAAAGGATTTTGTTATCAAAACTGTACAGGAAAAGGGAGAGAAATGGCAGTTTCTCCTCCTGGTAGGTGCTGCAGGTAGGTTTTATAGGGAAGCTCTCAGGTATTAAAGCGAGGAAAGAGGAACATAATAAATGTTCCTAAATGCCTGCCAACAGCTTTGTTGCTTATTAGGTTAATCCTCCTTGCAAAAAAATAGGACAGGGTTTTAAGTAAGTCTGTTACCTGTTACCTCTCGGTTTCCATTTGACTCTTGCTCCCTTTTTTTCCCCTGCTGAGCAGCTGCAGCCCTGCAGGGATGCCTCAGAGCCACTCCTTGGGGCGGGAGCAGCTCAAACTGAAAGTGAGAGCAGCGTTCAAAGTTCCCAGGTTGTACGTAATGTCCTGGAGACAATGGCAACCGCAGCACAGAAAGGCCACATCTGAGTCATCCCTGTGGTGGAAGCCTATTGTGGAGGGATTAAAGCCCAGCAGGTTGGCACAGCACTTTATTTACTGCTTCTGCCTCTTCTGATTGCACTCTGGACTCCTGAATGTATCCCCCCCAGGTGCCAAATCCTATTATTTTCACCCTTTTTGCACTCCCCTTGGGTGAAGTGTTTCGCTTTTACCGTGTGGTGCCCTAGAAGTGGCTCTGGGACAGTGGCCTTGGAAATGAATTAGCTTTCACTTAATCCCTCTGCTTGGATATGGCCTTACCCCACCCCAGCAGATCTTGAATTCGAATCCTGCTGTTGCAGAATTTCCTTGTAGGTGTTTGAATTTGGGAGTATTCACTTTTGAGCACGTTTGCAAGCCTGCCAGGCATCCCACGTGAGGCTGGGAGAGGGAGAGGAGGTCCAGCGTGGGAAACCAGCAGAGGGGGCTTAAATAACTCTCATCTTCTTTATTGCCTTTGCTTTCAGTGGCTTTCTTGGGATGTTTGAAAGAAGAAAGGTAGCTGAAATACAGTGCTGGGTGCTTGAAAGATGCTCTTTTTAAAAGCAGAAGGGACGGATGGGGAATTTGCTGCTGCTCCTGGAGCTGCAAGTGGCTTCAGGAGGCTGCGATGTAGTGAAGGATGGAGCTGAGAGCAGCAGCTGGCTTGGTAACTTTATAAAAAAAAAAAAACAATTGCCTTAAACTGTTTTCTGAAGGCTAAGCATTCCTTTTTCTGACTGTGTAAAGGGTTGTCACACATCCATTTACATTTTAGAGGATTGGATCCTGTAGGAAACTTTATTAAAAGTTGTACCTGATGTGACTTTTGATACCTGCTCCCTAGCAACTCCTTGGGCTTATTTCAAGGTAAGAGGTTTTTATCTCTTAGATCTATTTCAAGGCCTGGATGTAACTAGGGTGGTGGTTTTTTTTCAGCCTAAACGTAAAACAAAATGAAAAAAAATTGAGCTGTTATTTTAAAATCTGTATTCCCGTCACTATAACCCTAGAAAAGTAGGAGGTGTAAAAAAATAACCTCAAGTGACTGCTATTTTTACGCGTGCGAATGCTGTGGGCGTTTCAGACCACGCTCTGATATTGCACAAAGAAAAGGAAAGGGGAAAAAAAATCAACGTCTTGTAACTGATGTGAAAATGTTAAAATGAGTAGGTTTTGTTTTTTTTTTTTTTTTTACCTGACTGCTGTGAGACCTGGCTTGAGACTAGTTTAAAGAGAGCCAAATTTTCACAGCTTTTCTGTCTTGCGTAATTCTTTTACTTTAAGCACAAAACACTCCGACACCTCTCCCCCCAAAAGAAAACCAGAAGTGCACCCCCTATATAGGATGAATTGTCTTGTTTTTGTGTTTTTTCCCCCAAGAGGCTGCTATCTGGCTTAGAATTATGCTCTTAGATGCTGGGCAGAGCTGTTTCTAATTTCTTATTTCCGTCTAAACCGGTTAAAGACAACAGAGGAGGTGATTCTTGGCTTTGTGCTTTTCCAGTTACCTAGTGAACACGTAACTTTAGAAAATAAACCCTAAACTCGTCCATCCTCATTGTGCAATAGGGCTTTAATGGACAAACTGTGTATTACAAAAAAAAAAAAGCCTCTTGTGTCTTACCAACCTACTTCTGGACGTTGAATTGTTCTTTGGCTTCGGCGAGGCCCCTTTCCTCGTCCAGATATGAACACTACGGAGCCTGTAGCAGTTCCTCCCCGGGTGTTTTCTTCTGTTGTGCTCTGGTAAGCATGTTTTACGTTCGTCTCCAGCAGACCCCTGTGACGCCTAGTGACATAAGTGCGGTTGACACTATAGCTCGAACACAAACGGTGTTTTTTTTAGCATTAGATGCCCCTCGCTGGGACCACGGCGCTTGCTTAACAAATTTCTTGTCACTTTTTTTTTGTACCAAAGCACCTGGGGCTTCAAGCCGTGCTGGCGGATGAGCCCCCGGTGCGTGGGTCTGTGTAACACAGCTGAGGAATGTACGCCCGTGATCCGGTTTCTGCACTGTTATTTTCACAATAAAAGTACATTTTTAAGCGGCTGGCTCACCTCTTTGGGGGGAAAGCGGTTATTTTTTTTTTAATCCTGACCTGCAGTTGAGCTCAGTTTCTCCTGAAAGGATAAACCCAACTTCTGAAGCTAGCTACGAAAAGGAACAGACAAATTTGGTACGTTCAAGTCTTATTTAAGGATCAACACGGTTGTTTTTCCCAAAATACTGCCGTCTGTGACAACAGGTGAGAAAACAAACTTTATACAAGGCTTTGGCTTTCCTTTCCATTCAGAGGTGAAGGTGCACGTGCAAATAGCGTCACTCACGTGGGGGATATGAGTCACACCACGAGGTGACATCTCAAACGAGGGACAAACGGTGCCCAGAACACTTTGGTGTGACAGCAGAGGGACCAGCCTGTCCTGGGCACGGGGCTGGACGGATGAGATGTTACCTGCACCGGGACAGTCAGGGGTAGGCAGCAGGAGCTGTTCATCACCCTTTCACGATTTTGGATCAAAATGAGGACGTAAATGCCAGAAAGCATCCAGGAAACAAGTCCAATCCCATGCAAACGGGATTTTGGTGAAGGGAAGGAGAGGCTACACGTGGAGCTTTGTCCTCGCACTGACTGGAGCACAAAACTCACCGTGGAAAGTGTTCAGGAAAACAAAAGCTGGTCGAACACCGAGAGGAATCTGCTCAAATCCTTGTCTGAGGACGGTGCAGTGCCATGCCCAGGGTGCTGAATGCCACGGGGACGGCCCCGTATGGCTTACCATGAACAGCTCCTGCTCCCGGTGGGTATGGAACTGATGCCCCTGGGCTCTCTCTTCACCTCGTGCCTTGGTTCCAGGTTTATTCTCCCAAAAGCAGCTCCGCGGCACCTCTTCTGCACCGCGTCTCAGAAAAAGCAAGTGTTGAAGACGTGTTGCAACACAAGAAGTCCTTCTGCCAAAGGCAGGAGAAGCACGCCCTCGTTTCATTAAGTTCATTCAGCAGTCCTGCTTCTTCATCCTGGTCAGCAGCAGGTAAGGGGATGCTCTGTAGTCCCGCAGGGGGCTGTGGAGTGAAGCAGAGAAAAGCAGGGATCGCTCAGAAACCTTCCCACACCTCTTTTTCTAAAAAAAAGATCACAAACCCACCCCTCCCTATACACTCACACCACCAGTGAGGTGTAACTGCTGCCCTGCGTGTGGGCAGCAGGCTCCCGCCTCCCTTTCCTGCATCAGGAAGGGATCCTCTGCAGGCTGCGATCCGATTCCTTCCCCCAAGGCCTGGCTCAGCTCTCCCAAACCTCCCCGGGCAGAGGCACTCACTCTGTCAGGACGGCTTTTGAAACTTTCGTCTTGGGCTGGCCGGACCAGAACGCCACTTTGTCTTTTAGTTCTTTATTCTGCAGGGGGAAAAAAAAAAAACAAACAACAAGATGTAATGCAAATAAATCACAGCCAGGCGTTGCCCCCAGCTCAGCAGCCTCCAGGGCCATCCCTGCTTTCTGCTGCCCTCTCTCCTGATGTTTCCCCACCTGAGAAACACGAGGATTTCACAGGACCACTGCTGATCTCTCAGCTTAATGCCCCTTCCTCCTTCCTGGCCTTACCTGAGTCTCAAGCGCCGTCACCTTTTCGGTCAGGTCTTCTATTTTCTTGTCCTGGATTTTGAGTTCTTCGTTCAATTCCTCCGCCTAGGAGTTAAGAAAGGAAGGCTGTAAGATTTTTCCAAAACACGAAAAACGAGTAAAACCACAGCATTAAGCGTCCTGCCACACCAGGGGACTTGCAGGCACTTCTTTCAACAAATAAAAACCGAAGCTAATTGATTGCCCAACGTATAAGACAATTTCCGTGTCGTGTTTTCCTTATTTTGCCTCGTGTTGGCGAGGGCTGTTCGTGACAGCATGTTTACAGCCCGAGCTCGCCCCATCCACCACAATAACCCCATTTTGGGGGTGATGGAGGCCTCTGCATCCCCCATCCTGGGCCTTACCTCCTGGATGACGCGGCGCAGGCTCTGGTGCTGCGCCCCGATGAGGCGCTGCAGGTGGCCGATCTGCTCCCGCAGCGTGGCGATGTCCTGCTGCACCGCCAGGCACCTGGGGACAGGAACAAGGAGGGGAGCACAAGTTTATAAAAGCTCCTGGGCTGAGCAGAGCAAATAAACCCATAAAATAAAGCCCTAAAATAAGCCAGACTGCGTGTGGTAGGCCCCCTTGCCAACCCGAATCCCTGTTGAGCGCGAAACTCATCGATAACTCCACGGGCTGATTTGCAAACGAGTTCATAAGCAATAAAACATTATCCGATATTAAAAAAAAAAAAGAGTAAGGGGGGGCTGCAGATGTTCTGGGAGCCCCACGGGGTGGGTAAGGAGCGATACCCTCCAAAAGTCACCCCCAGAAACAAGGGGAGCGCTGCACCGTGCACGTTTAGTCACCGTTTGCTGTCTTCGTTCCTCGACATCATCTGCAGAAGCATCTTTTCATAGGACGTTTTCTTTTCCATCAGCGTTTTCTTCTCCTAAGGAAATAAAAACAGTTTTCTGAGAACGGTATTACACACCCTGTCGTTTCTTTACCAAGAGACATTCGGCTTTAGGTCCGACCGCTAGCCAGACCCCAAAAATTCAGCGATAGCCGCCTACAGCAACCTCAACTCCAGGTGTAGGTACAGAAACCTGACCTCTTTAAACCAACCCAGAAAGAGATGGCAGCGTACTGACCTACCACGAGAAAATTCACTCTTAAAATAACAGGTTTTGCCTTAATTTAATTAGCAAAAACCTCAGGTCTTCTGAGTGGCCACGCTCAGCCACCAGAGGGTACCACAAAAGTGCTACATCCGACTCTATTTACAGGATGTTTTTTTTAACCAGAAGGCCACAAATCCTTCAAAAATACTTTTTCCACCACTTGCCAAACCTCGTGGTTTTGCCTCCCACCTCCTCCATCCTGTGCACGCGCTGCTCCATGGCCGCGATGCGGGCGCACCTCTCCTCCACGGCGCCGGCGAGCTGCGTGGCCTTCTCCTCCTGCTGCTGCAGCTTTCCCTCCTGCTCCCGACTGCGGGCCTGAAAATGAGGAGGGCACAGGACCCCGCTGAGATTTTGGGGGCTCAGAATACCTTCCTGGACCAGCTCGGTAGCTGAGCAGGACCGTCGTGCCCCCTCCCAGGGAGATCCGTACCTGTATTTGCTGCTTCTCCTTCTCCTGAGTTTTGCAAAGTTCTTCGGAGCGAGCCTGGTAGCTCTCGTAGAGTTTTTGGGAGGCCGCCCGGAGAGCCTGCACGCCCGCTTCTCTCGTGGCTTCCAGCTAGAAAGGGGGAATTTCACAATAATTATATACAATATAATCATTTTTCACTATTTTCCCCTGTCAACAAAGGAGGTTTAATATGAATTTCATCGTCTGCTAGAACAAAGCAGCTCACACCAGCTAGAGAAGCGAGGCAGCTCTGCCTCTTCCCCCCCAAAAACTGTTGTCCCCCGTGCCACGAGGCACAGGAGAAACCTTGGGAAGCCCCCAGCACGTACCTTGATCCGCAGCAGCTGGTTCTCCCTGCTGACCAGCAGCAGCTGCTGCTCCGTTTCCCTCATCTTTGCTGCCACGGGGCTGCAGCTCGAGCTCCAGCCGCTGCTCCTGGGCTCTGCGCGACTTCCCGGCACCGGAGGGTGCTGCTAAAAGGGAACAAATAGGGAAAGAATGATTAAGGGATCGGAAAAACAGATGACTGAGCCCCTAAAACAGGCTGGTTTTTTTTTGTAATCACCCCTTTCCTTTTCCTGGGAGCCAGCGTTGCAGAGCAGCCAGCTCTACCCAATGCCAGCAGAGCAGTGCAGCTCCCCAGGGCTTCATATTTTAAAGCCTCAGCACATCAGTCCTAATAAACAGCTGCCTTCTGCTCCCCCCCATTGTTACTCTGCAAGAATAATTCGCTTTTAGATGATCACCTAGGGCAGGTGAGGCCGCATACACACACGTTAGCAACTGCTGTCCACCTCTCCACTCTGAGACCCGGTTTGTGCAGGAAACGCGACCCGCAGCCGCTCAGATTTCTGCCAGAACTCGCTGGCATTTTGCACGGCCTTTCTTCCTTTCCTCCCAGTTCGCTTGTTAAAAATAAACCCCTAAAAACAAAGGGCTGCCTGGGCATTTCAAAGAGCTCAAACACCATAAATCACTTTCTGTTCGCCTCTTTTCTTCCCACCTCCTTCCTCACCTGAGCAGAAAAAGGGATAAGCGTTTTAAAGAACTTGTTGTGATCAATTATTTCTTAATGAGCAGAGTTTTGGCCCACCCCTTCACACACCCTTCCTGAGTTAATGTCACCACCACCGAATATATCCTTTTTTGCAGTGAGGCTGGATCCTTTTATCCTTTCATTTTCATCATTTTATCCTTTTATTTTCATCAGCTCCCACCTTGTTCTGCTGCTGTCACCTGTGAAGCACAAGGCACCCATCCTAAACACCTCCTTATCGCAAAGCGTCCCCAGCTCTGCATTTGGGTGGGGACAGCACATCAACGCCTCTTGCAACAACCCTAAATGAGGGGTGGAAAACCCTCGGTTTCAGAGTGGTTGACCCAAGACAGCGCGTGCTGTAATTAAAGCAGCGTTGTGGAGAAAATCATATTTGTAGTAAATAGCCACGCGTGGTCGGGATCTTCTCTTTCGGCAGCTATCACGATTGCTCACCATGCTGCCAAGCGAAGGAGGGAGCAAAACAAGGCTTCACAAATACCTTTTTCACATATTCAGCTTCTTCGGTGAGCTCGGCGCAGGAGGAGCCGTACAGGACGTAGCTCCCCTCCGAGCCCCGGTCTTCCCGCATTACTTCTTCAGTGAGCAGCAGGGTGGTGGTCACGATGCGTGCGTTCCTCTGACCTGTAGAAGGGCGAGAAGAGGGGCTTGGCTCCTTAATTCAATGCAGCAAGGCCATTTCTCCACCCCATTTAATTCCATTTCGGCTTCAGGGGTGTGCTGGAGCCAAGCAGGCGTTGCAAGCTTAAAGAAACAAAGACTGAGAACCACATAAAAATAAAATGTAGGCACTTCCTTTTCTTTTTTCTTTTTATAGATGGGAAAATAAATGAATTCGCACATTATTCTCATTGAGGATCTCACCGACTTCTCGCTAGCAACCTAAACCTCAATCCTACATCGTTTCAGAAAACTCTTGGCCGGAGACTCCGGGCAGAAAACGTGCCAACGCCTCGCACGCACCTGCAATTTGACACGGGGCAAAACAAAACTTTTGCCACTCGTCTGAGAAGTTTATCCACCAAAAGCAATTACAGCCAGCAGAGCGGTCCCACCGCCAACTAGAGCAAGTCCCGGGGACTGATAACCTGTCCTGCTCAGATGCGAGGAGCAGCACAAAGCAGGAACAACATCGTAACACTCGGGAGAGGGGTGGGAGCAAAACTACCTACGGGAACGGATGGGAGACAGCAGATAAAGCTTCTTCTTCCCGTGTCACGCACCGAGAGGAAGGTCCCAGCCACCTCGGTTCTGCTTCTCTTGTACAATGGTGACATCCAGTGTCAGCTGCTTTCCTCTGAAAGGAGCCTGCATTGCTCCAGCTCCCTGTTTCCAGCCTGTCCCAGCAAGCTTACAGGTGCCCATCAGGCAAGCTGGTTTTTAAACGAGCCCCTCTGAAGCATCTGGAACTAATTAAAGCTCGCACAGGAGATTAATCAAACCACTCAGCGTGGTGGTGGACAGGCTCAAAACAAAAAGTGGTTGGGTTTTACAAACCTTGCAGATCATTTACAATAAAAGTTCACTGAAAAATACATTTATTTAAAGACACTGGAGTTCAAGGTCTTAGCTCCTGCGGGTTAAGTCGGTGAGAGCCATCCCCGCATGGTTTGCTGCAGGCAAACCCTCGTGTTCATTGAGTCATCCCAGCACAGAGTGTTGCAGCACTACCAGGAAGCTCACTCAGGCTAGCCCATTTCTTAATTAACCCGTTTTCTAGTAAAATATAATTAGGCAACTTGAAATATTTATTGCTGCGGTGGAGGAGGAATTGTGTTCCCACAAGGAGCTGTTTGCACAACCGCCCCGCTGCAGACCTTCCCCTCCTTCTGTTAACCTGTGTCCCAGCCGGACAATACAGAAAACTAAATCATAAATCAGCCATAAATAAGCATTAAAAAAAAAAAATAAAATGATGTTAAACGAAGAGCTCCCTTTCTGGCTGTAATTTTCATGGGACTGGCAAGGAGGAGCTGGAGATCCAGACACAACCCTCAGGGCTTTGACCTCAAGCGAGCACACGGAGGAGGTTTCCATAGCTCCAGAGGATGGTTCCCTGCTGGCACAAAGTCATTTCTCGCTTTGGGGCTGCTGTTTTCCTCCTGGCTGCCAGCTCACCCCACACAGGGGCACCCCACACCAGTCTCCCTCCAGCCTGGGGGGTTCAGCCTGGAGCCTCCGGGTCCTGTCCCCTGGGGTTGAGTGGGGTCAAATGCCTTTTAGCCCTGAAGAAGCGGAGGCAGGAGAAATAAAGAGTGGGCAAAGCCCCACAAGGTGGCCTGAAGGTCCCCAGCACAGTCCCTGTCTGTCGGGGACTGGGGACGGGTCTGTGCCATAAACCCCAAATCTGGGTCTTTGCCCCGAGCGCCTTTCCAGGCGGGGCAACGGGACCAGCAACAAAACGAAGGCAGGGCTGGAGCCCTTCTAATCAGAATTAACACATTTCATTGCAACTAGTGGGGATATTCGGGTAAAAAACCCTGTGACAGCCCCCAGCAGAGCCCTGTACCCCAACACCCGGTCTCTCCCTGCCCATGCTCCCCAGGAGCTGCCAGGTAAACAACCACGGCGCTCGTCCCAGAGCTGAACAGGGATTTAGCCACCATTCCTCCCCCTTTTCATGCCTGTGCCTGCAGGAGCTGCTTGCTGTGGCTGCTCCCAGCGCTGTTTAACAACCCCTTGCTAGAAAATACACCGAAACACGAAACAAAAACACCTTTGGGTGCTCCCCCGGGGGCTTGGGCAGGCTGCGGTGCCCCCAGCACCCACCCAGCGGGTCCCCCACTCTTCCTCCTCCTCCTTCTCTTCCTCCTCCTCCTCTTCCTCAGCCTCCTGCCCCCCCAAACCCTTCTCCCCCCATTCCCTCAGCCTCACCTGCGGACATGGCTCGGCCCCAGCCGCCGGGGAGCCCCGAGCACGGCCCCGAGCCCCGCCCGGCCCCGCCTCAGCCCGGCCCGGTTTGGGTCGGAGCCTCCAGCCCCACAGCCCTCACAGCCCTCCCCCTATAACGTTCCCCCTCTGGAGCGGCACGGGTAGAGGGTAAAATGGGAACGGAGGGAGAAAAACGTGTCATAAAAGTGCTACAAACACAGCAGCCCTGTCAGCAGGTCTGCCCCACAGCAAGCCCTCCGCGCCCGTAACCCCAAAATCCACCGTTTTGCACCCAGTTTTCTCGTCCCGGCAGCGTCTTGAAGCTGAGGCTGTGTGGCGCAGCTGCTGGGCACCCACCCACCACCATAGTGTCCCCACATGATGCTGTCCCCTCGTGGTGTCCCCTCATGGTGTCCCCCCATGGTGTCCCCCTGCACTGTTGGGACCCCAGCATTGTCCCGGGCTGAGGGCCAGGAGCTGCTGGCCCCAGCGAGCTGTCTGTTCTCTGGGAGGGCAAGGGATTGTCTTATTAATTATAATTAGAAATAATAAGAATAATAAAGCATTACTCCTCTTTTCTTCTGCCTGGGACGTGCTGCCTCTTTCTCGCCTTTGGGTGTGAGGTGTGGGACAAAGTCAGGCTGGTCCCAGCCCCATTTAGAGAGCAAACAGTGGCGAGGCAGCGCCCAGCTCCAAAGTCTCCTCTCCTCAGCAAGGTGAGAGGCTGAGCACACCCCAAAACCACCCCGAGCCCAGTTAGCACCCAGCACATCCCCCAGGACTGCTCCTTCCTCAGCTCTGGAAACTCAAATCTCTAAAACGGGGGCACAAGAGGAGGTTTTTCGCCTCCTACCCACCCACTGGTGGTTAATCTTTAGTCCCCTGTGAGCCTTGGAGCTGGCTCCAGCTGCGTTTAGCAGCCCAGGACGGCAGAGTCCAGGTGATTTCATTTCCCTTCACTGCTTACGGCAGGGGAGGCAAAACGCAGCTTGGCGTGGCCTTGAGGCTGCGTCTCAAATGGTTTGCAAACACCGCTGTGCTTTCCCCCAGGAAGTCTCTGAGGGTGTAAGATTTGCTAAATCATTTGCTAGCGTTGACACGGGGTGATGCCTGAAGACCTTTATTCATGGGGAGACGTTTCGAGGTGACTTACGGGGTACTGCAGGAGCTGCCAGCCCAGCTATCAGCATGCTGCAGTGCTCCACGCAGCCTTGTGCAAGCTTCACGTGTAGCACCCACATGGCAGGGGAGGCCGATGAGCCACGGGAATTTAGGTTAGTGATTCGGACTTGCCCTGGGATTCATCATTCCTCCCCGCCGCATCCTGTTTTGATTCAGCCACAGGTTTATATGGGATGTGCAGGGAGCTGAGCCTGTGACGGGAAGGTCTCCCAGCCCCTGGAGCTTGTTCAGTTACTCATCCTCGTACTGTCATTATTCAAATATCTCCATTTCACCTCCACAAAAGCACAGTTATAGCCACAAACTCGTTCAAAAGAGAACGGAGAAAATTATTATGTCACTACAGGTTTTCCCACCAAACTTCCATTGTGGGCTTTGCTGAGTAAAGCATTAAGATCATTCGCAAATTTTGAGGTCTGGAGCAAAGCCTGATGAATAATATGGAAAGACACTTTATATATATCTCTGAAGGAGGATTACTTATTTTTATTTCTCTATTGAAAACATAAGCAGTAATGCAGCTGCATCACTCAAACTCTGGAAGCATGACTCTTTCATTCTGTGCTTCGCTTCTGCATTTTCAGGAGCTTTCAGGCAGGAGAGAGCCAGAAAGGAGCACCAAATATCCAAATCCCGTGCAGAAATGCCATTTCGTGGAGCTGGCTCCTGAGCTGCCCGCGGAAATGCCATCCTCTCCTCGTCCCAGCTCCGGCCGCTCCTGCCCATGAACCCCGTGGGTGTAACCGCAGGTTTGCCAGCAGACACCGTGAGCATTCAGTCAGCAATTTCCCTGGTGGGAGGATCACTGATTAGCGAGGCAAAGTGCATTCCTCGCTGGAAACCCGTCCGATCCCACTCAGGTTTTTCCGGTCACAGCGCACGGCCGGCGGTCCCCGTGCTGCCCCCACTGATGCTCGGCCCCATAGCTCGCCTTGCCCTTGGCTGCTCACAGCTCCTGCACCGCCTGCTCCCCAAATCCCTTACCCGAAGCCAGCCTTCATGCCAGAGCCGAGGAAGATTAAAGATGAGGATTTAGAAATTTTAATAAAGACCCAAAGTTCCTTCAAGCCGAGCTCACCCTACAAAACCAGCCTTTTATTGACGGCTTTTGAGCCACTCTCCACAGACAAACACGGCAAGGAGTTACTCAACCAAAGCTTTAACGTTGGGATTTCTAGATAAGAACAGCAGATTATGTCCTGGCTCTGCCAGGCCCAGAGGCTCAACGAGAGCCGTGAGTCATCTGTCTGCTGCCTGCCGGGAAGCACGCAGCCAAGGTGTGTTCGAGCCATCTCGACGTGATGGCAAACTCAATAAATGTCCCAGCACACTGTCCACGTGTCCCTTCATGCTGTCCGTGTGTCCCTTCATGCTGTCCGTGTGTCCCTTTATGCTGTCCTTGTGTCCTAGCAGAGGTATCGAGCACCCAGGCTGCGCCCCAAGGAGGGAGCTGTGAGCGAGGCTGGCCCGAGATCACCCCAAATCACCCCAAAATTCAGGGTGTGTTGCAGGATGTCACAGCCAGCAGGTTGCATACCTGTTGGTAACACTCCTCCAGCAGCCCACGTGCCTACAGGTGGGAAGGGAAAGTGCCCTCACTTAGACACTGAAGCTAGTGTTCAAACCCAACAGCAATAATCCTGCAAGAAGGAGCAAAAGACAGCTCTTTTGCCTCAAGTGCTTAACAGTCACCAGGGAAGCCTGGTAATTAATTTATTGCTTTAATTATACAGTGCGTTAACTGTTCCTGTCAATGTCTTTTTAAGATAAGAGTTTTGTTGCATGAGCAGTTTGGGCAAGAAGAAAAAAAAGGGTTCTTCTTATCGTGCCTGGGCTGAAAACATAACATTAGCAGGAAAATGAAGCCCTCACTCTTCCCCCGGTTTATAGAGACATTTTAAAAGCGTCTAACCAAGACTAGGCAACGCCTGCTTACCCCCGACTAAATAGGTCCCCTCGCAATATTTAGTATTTGCAAAGGGAAGGAATATTTGCGCCTGGTCTAGCCAGCCGCTAATTGGAATTAATTAAATAGGAACGAAAGCTTGAAACGTGTTCCTTCCATTTCACGCGTACGGGAGAGCTTGTGAACCAAAGAGCTTGTTTATTTATTTATTTTTATTTTTTTTCCTAAATAAATCATTTGCTCTAAAAAATCTCTCCTTATAAAACCCACTCCAGTGGTGTTGTAATTAGGGGCGGCACTCGCCTCCACCCTGATCCCTGTGCCGCGCAGGTCCTCAAGTAGGTCGCGTGGATGTAGCCCTCAGAGACTATTTTTCATCCTGATCTGCACTGCCAGAGGTTGGCATTGACAGGGTTTGGGCTTCCCCATGTACAGAACGGGACAGCAGCCCTCTGGTGAGTGAAATGTGGGCACAGAGGGGGAGAAACCCTGATATGTTGAAGCCAACACTAGATTATGGAGAGAATGGTTACTGCACACCCCTTAAGCCATTAATACTGCTTTTGGTCAAAAGTTAAAGCCCTAACCCTTCCCCATGTCAGTACGGACCCTTTTTTTTTAGAAAATACAATTATTTCCACAGGATGGTGCTGAGGAAGGCTATCCAAGACGCGTTTTCTTGCCTACATGAAGAAGAAAAGTGACCCAGTGGTATTCCCTCGGCTGCGCTTCTCGAAGCACAGCAGGTCCAGACCCCATAAACCTTCCTTGTCCACGACAGGTTGGCTGAAATCCACATTTGGAGAACTCCTGTCTTTAAACACCGTCACTGATGTTATTTCTAGCGGGGCGGTTCGCCTGTCACCATCCTTGTGCTGCTCGGCACTGATTTGCCTTTCATACCTTGGCATTACGTTCGGGGCTCCCATGCCAGGAAAAACCGTGCCAAGCAAATGTCAGATGGCAAACGAGAGCGCTGCTCAAAAACCGTGCAAAGCGCAGCGAAAAGCTGTTCAAAAATACGGTTTCTGGGTGTTTTTACCGTACCTCCATTTATTTTGATAGGGTTGCGGTAGCGAGTGGAAGCGCCATGTGTACGAACACGTCAGCTTGACACCTCTGAAGCCATCTAGACACGAGTGTGAGAAGCAAATCCCCAAATGGGAAACCTCAGCGTCTCTCTGTGCAGTGCCTTTGGCTCACGGCACGGGGTTAAAGGCATTTTCTGGGGTCCCATGGGGTCTGGGGTCCCGTGGGGGGTGATGCTGCAGGTCTGCACATGGGGTGCTGGTGCTGGGGTGCTGGTGCCTGCCATGATGCCACGGCCCCATCCCCAGTCTCAGCAGGCGCTTTGCTGCTGGTGTTAATGGGGTGGGAGCTTTGCTGGCGATTTAGGACCACGAGCACCAGCCCAGGGTCTGCGGCATCGCTCACACAAGCCACACCAGAGGTGTTTAATGCTCGGCCCCATCCATCACCTCACTTCCCAGGAAACTGCAAAGAGATTGATTATTTTTTATTTTTTTTTTCTTGTTTAGGGGATGCAGGGGATGCAGGAGATGCAGGCGATGCAGGAGGTGCGGGTGGAGCAGTGGGAAGGCAGTGCCACCTAGTGCTGCCACCCAGCTCTGCCACCAGCTCTGTCACCCAGCTCTGCCACCCAGCTGCCACTCAGCGCTGCCTGAGCTGAGCTTTGCTTTGCAGATTCTCACCAAATAAAAAAAATAAATAAATAAAATAAAAAGTTCATTTCTCATTCCTTCACTGTGGTTATTTATTTATTTGTCATTATTTTTTTTTTTTTTTAAGAGGAACTCCAGAACAGTTGCCCTTCCTCAAAGACAAGATAACGTGATAGGCAACAGCCTCTTTCCACATATTGCTCAGCTGAAGCAAGAGACTCCAAAATGTGCCACGAGAAGCCGAAAGCAGCACCGGCAAGGCTGCGGCATGAGGGTGCGAGCCCCGAAACACGTCGCCGGGGGGGCATTCCTCTCTGCAACGCACACCTCTCATTCCAGCTGCCCTAATTGCATTCAGTAACTTGCACAGGATCAATGCAGGTCATTTATTTGATGGTGAAAGCTTACGGGGCCGATAAAAGCTCACAGCATCACCCAGGGTGCAGAGGAGTTGCTGCAGGTGTCGTAGGGCACGAGCACGCAGAGCTCTGCTACGCACCCTGCGTTTATTCTGCGCTAGTGGAAGCTCAATACGATGAACGCAGGCAATCTGATCTCGGATTAATCTTTATTGGTGCACTTCTGGAGCAAACGGATTGATTTCGATAAACTTCGCGGGTCTTTGAATCGTTGCCATCAGGAAACGGGGTCGAGTTTTGCAGCGGGGATCAGCCAGTCCTGCTGTGCTGGGAAGGGGAAGGTGCCTGCCCTCATGCATTAGTCTGAAAGCATCCCACTTTGATTACTGCCTTTTTTTTTTTTTCCTTTTTTCCCCCTCTTTTCAACTTAATGACACCGCAAGTGTCTTCATTAGTAAAATCTCGGAGGGCAGACGGTCTTTTCTTTGTTCTACATCGCAACACCTCAAAGGCAGCGCTCTCCTTTCTGATGCATCGGGAACTGTATTTGTAACAGATGAGAGATTAGTAAAGTAGCCTTGAAACAGACCTAAATAAAGCAGGGAAGAGTAATAATGCTGCTCCTTTCCACCCCGGATTTCGGCAAATGTTCCTTCCCTCCTCAGAACAAATCTTGTGTGTGTGCCTGCCAGAACTCCTAGGGAAGACAACGCTACCTTAATACGGGAAGAGAAGCTGGAGCCTCAGCAGGGGTAAATGAGTTTCCTGCAGGTTTAGAAAGATTTCTCTGATCCAAAGTGGGGTGCTTGAACAGTTCCGATAATGAAATGAAATGAATTTTCAACTGCTATAGAAATGCTGTGCAGTGGACCCAAACCCAGATCACAATTGCCGCTTGCTGAGCAAAATGAGCCTGAGCACAGCTGCTCATTTCGTAGCAGCGTCCCATCCCTTTGAGTTTTAAGGAGCGTGTGCTCCACGAGCCCCCCGTGAGCGTGCTGGCATCCCCGAGGCCCGGACCCGACCCCGCTGAGCTCCAGGGGGAATTTGGCAGGCAGGGAGGGTAACTCCCTGCTTTCCAGCTCAACCATTTTCCAGCAGCTAAAAGCTAAGGATGCCCGGGTGAGACCTCCTCTTCCCAAGCAGAGATGCTCCATCACCACCCAGGTGGCTTCTTTCCAAGGAGACACGCTGAACTTTGTTGGGAAGTGAGCCCTCCAAGCAGCAATGCCTTTCTCCCTCAAGAAACGCAGCATATTAGCACTTATTATTATTACGATTCTTCTTTTTTTTCCTTTTTTTTTTCCTAATCAAAAAGGAGCTAATAGGTTCTGTGTGCGGGAGGCACGCTTGATGGAGAAGAAAAACCCAGACGCAAACAATAAGCACTTCCCTTCGAGGACTGGCCCAGATTGTCCATTAATTGTTTTAATTTGTCTCATGTGGATTCGCATCAAATCTCGATTGGAATCACTTAAAGGTAATTGAGGATAATGGACTTCATCGCTCAGTCGCCGCGGAGGCCGCTCGCCGAGGTGCGGCAGCGCTGCCCCCCATGGGGACACCCCAACCGAGGGCACCCCAGGACCTTGCACACACTGGGACAGCCCTGCCCGAGCCCAAGGAGCACATTTTGGGGCCAATTTGGCTTTCCCAAGCATTACTGCTTAAAATGCAATGATCCAAAGTGTTGTCTTGTTCAGAAGTTGCGTTCAATTAAGATTACGTGCAAATAGATATTTTTTTTCTCAGCGAAACAACTACGCTCATATAGATAAAGTTCCTATATTATTTCATGAAATAATTATCGTAATTAGCCTCACAATTTGAATTTAGAAACCAATTCCTTCCCCCAACCCTCCTTTATTTTGTTTCTTTGTCCTTTTGAAAAAAAAACTGAATTAATTCCTTGGGAAACTGATGAGGAATTTTCAAACTAGAAGTAAATGTCTGCAATAAATCAAGAGATAAGGGAACACACAGAGATTAGTCTGCAATTAAAGTTTACAGAATTAATTCCGCCTGCAATCCGTGGAGTTTAACGCGATAAAGTCCACGTCTTCCATCTTCTTTTTGGAAAGGATCATGGAAATCTGGGAGGAAGGAGAACCCAGCGGAGGCCGAAAGAGCAATCGCGACTCCTCCGGCCACCAACAGCCCAAGAGGTTTCGGCATTTCTTGCCCATTTTGCCATTCGAAAACCTAAATAAACATACGGCACAGCTAAACGCGGGCAAATTGATTGGAAATTTGGCCAGGTGATTGGAAGTCGAATGTGAATATTTGTTTTTTACCCCAATGAATGTAAATTTCATTAGCTGATAATTAAAAGGAAATTATACAGACATTACAATTACTGCCAATGGCATAAATTATGAAGCTATATGGCAAAACAATTTAGGAATTCACATTGCAGTTCTTATTGTCAATTTGGTTACCAAAGAAACCAAGAATAAATAATATACTCAGTGACTATGCAAATGAAGCCTTGATGTGTTGCTAGGCTGTTAAAGCTAATGTCATTGTATAAAACAATAATGTTAAACATTATTAGTTTTTTAATTATGTCAGTTAATTAGAATTGTTCCTGTTAATTGCCTATGATTCATCTCTAGAAGAAAAATGTACAGCTAACAGCTTTGGGGGGTTTTTCCTCAACGTATCACCTCGAAAAAAGAAGCAGAGGTTTGCAATATCGCACCAGAAAATGGCAGTATCCCGTATTCAGCCTCGGTTGGCAGTGTGGCAGTAAAGGGATGTCAATGGAAAGTGAAGGAGGGATGGTGACAGTGTGGGGACACCCGTCAACAAGCAGTGACCCTCAGATACAACCATTTGCTCGTCTCGTGTGGAGGGACAGGAGGAGATGCTGGGGACACCTGCCCAGGAGGAGCTTGACCTCAAGGCCCTCAGCCCCCAGGGCCTGAAGGCATTGCTCTGAGGGCAGTGTGACTGCTGAAACTTGGCTCTGACCCTATTTTGGCATCATGTGTGACCCTGCAGCCCCGTGTGGCAGCTCTCCGGGTGCAGGAGGTGTCCCCAGGCCAGCCCAAAAAGGGTTTTTAGGCCCAGGAGAAACATGGCCTTGCTCTCCGCCCTCACCCCACGCTGCCACCTCAGGCCCCACTTTCCTTGAAGCCCTTCAAGGAAACGGGAGAGGTGAAACCTCTGTCATGACACTTCCATGACACTTCAGGCAGTCAGGTTCCTGCTGGTAGCAGGCCTTGGAAGCAGGCAGCGAACGTAGCTGCTAAATTGGCTGAGCTCTGTGAGCTTTGTTTATCGTCGCCGCCATTCCCTGGGCATCTAAGGGAAATGACGCGAAGCACCTACTCAGAGGTGCTATTCAAAAAATAAATCCTTGTTGCTCTCCTTCTCCATCTAGAAAGATGAAGCCATGGCCTCCAGCGGATGAAGGGAGCTCTGGCCTCGTGGGTTAGGGCTATAAATCTGCCGTGCTCCCCTCCGGGCAGGCAGGGAGAGCCGTGCCCGTCCCCTTCCCTCGCCTCATCCCTCCTTCCCCGTCAGGAGAGGATCCCAACAGCTCCAAGTGTATTCCCTCATAAACAAAGCCGTCTTTCATCTGAGTTAAAATCATCAATAAAGAGGAAGCTTTAACAAACAAAACCGTCAGTAATTGATATCACTTGCATTTGGGTTTTGATTTTAAGATTGCTATCAGAGTCTGCATCCCTCAGAGAGAAGTTCTCATGATCTCTGTCTGTGTACGTGCAAGTGAATGGATATTTTCAGACTCTGGTCTCCTCCTTTCATTACTATTTTTTAGGACAATTCCTTTTTCTTTTACTCATTGTTGTTTTTATCTTCTGGAACCATTCCAGTAAGCATGCCTCATCCTGCCTCCGTCACCACCACCTTCAGTTTCCCGCTTTGCTTCCATCCATTGTCACAATCCCTGGAAAAAATTGGAATAAATGAGTGATTTACTTTGCTCTACATGATGGAAAACATTGACATCTCTTCTCCCCAGTTCTGGGCTCTAGAACCGTCACATGGATGGCAACCTCCAGTTGTCATGCTGAAGTTGCAAATGCATCGTGGTTGTTTAAACAAAGTTAATGCACATAAACGCATTGTATGGAAACAGAATGCAATTAGGATCTCACATTTACAGAAGACTACGACACAGCTTTCTTAACGCCAGAAACGAAGGGCTTAATAAGTCTATCAAATTATAGCACCATCTTTCTGCTTTGTAATGCTGGATCTGGCTTGTTAATATTCCATTCCCCCTCTGACAGCCCCGTTTCCAAATGTTGGATCTGCAATTTCTCTCTTTTTTTCTCCCCGTCTTTATACCTTTCAGCCTAAATACAAACAGCAACAAAGATCCTAATTATGATCCACAATCATTATTCTCTGAAGAAGTTCCCAGTAATTAAATTTTAAAGAAAAATATATTTAACGAGCTTTTTACAGTTTCATCCAAGCGATACGTATTCAAGTAGATAGTGATTAGAATGAAACAGCTCTAATTTGAATGACTTGATAAAAGCTCCTACTTCACTCCTATGTTTTTAATAATTGTGTAATTACATAGAGAAGTATTCCTGTAAATAGCACTTGTTTTGTACAGAATGGGTGACAGAGAAATGTGAGGGGGTTATCTAAATCTTCACTACTTTGAAATGGCATTTTCCTGTGTCAGCTAAAAAGTTAATGTGGGTATCTCAGCGGTAAAAATATAGTGTAGAAGCCTACATGTATATATATTTTTTGTTTGTTCATTCAGAATTTCAAAAAATATTAAGTTCCAGTTTTATTTTGATTTAAAAATTCTAGTCCCGAGGTGTGGAGGTGGGATGCTCCCCATTTCTTGGAGCCACCATGCTTTTCTTCTGGGGAGGGCAGCCTGTCCCATGGGCTCACCATGGGGAAATCTAAGCAGAGGACTCGTTATTGGCATTATTTAGGGCTGAAATCCTCCAAATCCCCCGTTAGACCCCCAACAGGGGCTGCCCAGCAGGAGCACACCCCACTCTCCCCCTGCCCAAGCTGCGTTTCCCATGGCACGGGGTCCTCCCGCACTGGGGTCAGCATCCTGAAATACTAAACCCGAAATACTCCAGCAGAAGAGATTTAGTAGAAAAAGCCTCAGTCGTGTTAATCTGGGATGCTTTATTTTTGAAGATGACTGAGAAGTAGACATGAAGAAGGTGTGAGATACAGAAAGCTGTGAAGCATCAGAGGAGTTTGCAATTAAGAGGAGGTTGAAGAGCCTACGGTACATCGAGTTATCGAGCTCGATGCTACGGTTCACCTTGTGAATGAGACATTAGCGGATGAAAACGAAAGCAGGAAGCCTTAAGGTGAAAGATTTGTCAAGGGCTGATGATAGACGGCGCAGCTGTAATTTTAATTGCATTTTGGAAATACAAAAAAAAAAAAAAAAAAAAAAACCCACACAAAAAAACTAAAAGAGAAATAAAAAAAATTTAGTTGGAGCATAAAACAAGTGACTCAAAAATACAGAATGAAATAAATGTGTAGCTCAGCCCACAGCTGCACCAAAATTAAGACCTTGGTGAGCCCTCTCTTGTACTAAGCTGATGCTGTGCCAAGGGCTGCTGCAGGGCTGGAACCAAGCTGGTATATATATATATATATATATATATATACACACGTATAAAATGACTTGTTAAACTTTGGAGAAGAATTTTTATATTTTCCATAATGTGTTCTTCACGCTCTCTGACACATGCTCTGATTTTTTGGGTGGTCCTTTGGGGACCCACGAGTTGGACTTGATGGGTCTCCTCCAGCCAGGGATATTCTGCGATTCCAATCCCTCGGGGAAAATCAGAGGGACAAGAAAAGGGCCAATTTCTATCGTTCAGGTGGCAGTCCCACAGAAAAGAGCCCGTGAACCCCGTGCAAAGGCTCCATGGATTTCCATTTACCTCTCTCCCACCAGGGTGTCAGGGCTCCCCCGGGCTGAAGCCTGCACGATATTTTCCAAGTTTTCCCCACTTTGAGGAGCAATGCTAAATGGAAAAGCGATTTCCCAAGCGGGGTTAATTTGGATTCACGCATCCTACATTTATCTACATCATAAAGATACTTCAGCTCATTTGAAAAAAAAAAACCAAAGCACCACCTCTCCAGTTCTGCTCCTAGCACGTGCTAAGCCTCAAAGTGGTAGTTTGCGCTGATTGAGTTTCCTAAGTAGGTTTTAATAATGGTGGCACAACTAATTTGCTCAGATATGAAACTCAATCGAAGCGATATTATCCCAGCGATAATGAAATAGGAAAAAAAAAAAATAAAATTTAATGTAACTCGGCTTTTTCAATCAAGGCTGCAGGTGACTCCCTAAACATCTCTTTCTCCCGCTGCGTGGTTATCGTGGTTAGCAACTCCCTCGCCAGGCAGGCTCCCCAGCAGGTGCCTTGGTTTTTATTACACTTGGGGGACAGCCTTGGGGATGCTCAGGGTCCCCAGCAGCTGAAAGGGACCTCAGTGTCCCCAACTGCTCCCGAGGGGACACAGGATGGCTCCTGGCAGCCCATTGCCCTGCAGCAGCGCCGCGGCCACCTCCGGGCTGGGGACACGAGGCACAAGAGCTCGGCGTTGAGCTCAAACCCAAAGCAGATTTTTTCTTTAAAGCTAATTCAAACCAAAACCAAACCAGATTTCTAAACGGGCTAAAAATACATTTCCTCTCTTTTCTCAGTCACTTGTGATGGTTTTTTGTTTTTTTTTTTTTTTTCTTTTTTTTTTTTTTTCTCCGCTTTCCAGGGCCTTAGTGCTCGGATTTCTCTTTGCCCCAGGCAGAGAAGGCTGTTGAGCTGATACCCAGGGAACTGGTTCCAGCTTTTCCCCAGCCCCCTTCCCTTCTCGCCTGTATTTTTTTTAATCTTCCTGGTCCCTTCTGACAAGGTGTCCCGGGATCTGCTGTTCCAGGAGACTTTGCATTGTGCCACAAAGGAGGGGGGGGTAAGCGAACGGCGCTGGCACGGGCTGAGTTAATGGGGGGATCAGGGGGAGAATAAAACCTTTGCAACCTGCTGAGCGAACCCAAACTTGCTGAACTGCTGGAACATTAGCGAGCGCGAGATCTTAATTAAATTCTTTGTAATTAGCTCTCCCAGGAGTGAAGAAAAAAAAAAAAAAAAAGAAAAAAGAAAAACGCCGAACTGGTGACTGCAAACTACCTGTGGCGCTCACCCAGGGCGCGCTCCTCCCGCAGACCCTGCTCCTGGATGCGGGGAGGGCTCGGGGTGGGCTCAAAGCCTTCGGGTTGCTTTTAGGGCCACGTCTCTGTCCTGCTGCCACCGGGGTGGGCCGGGGGACTTGGGGATCTCTGGGCAGGCTGATGGCTTGCTGGAGGCTGCACCCTCCCTCGCCCCGGCCGGGAGGAAGGAAGCTCTCCCTTTGCCTGAAGGGCGCCCTTTGATATTCTTATTTTTGTCCTTTCCAACATATTTGGGGGTGAGTTCTTGTTCTCCTCCCCCGTTTCCTTCCTCGTGGGTGTCACAAGCCTTTTCTTCGGTCGTTTTTGTGGTTTTGCTTTCCACAGCTCGTCGGCTCATCCCTCTTGGTTTCGTTGGCTGCTCCGGGATGCCCGGCACAGCCCCAGGACGCTGCCGACCTGCACCACCACCCCGCAGCCACCCCAGCCCTACAGGCCGCCCTTTTACCCCAGAAACCTCATCCTCCTGCAGCCCAGATCCTTAATTAGCGGGGTCCCTTCTCGCTACCTTGCAGCCTCCATCCATACAATGCAGAGGGAGGTGAGGGGCGCTCAGTGTGAGGACGAGCACACGGCCCTGAGAGCGCCGCGGGGAAGGTTTCGTTTCGGCAGGCAGCGTTTTTTTTTTAACGAAATAATGTGTTCCCACCGCCTCCTGAGCTGTCTCGGGCAGTTCCTTTCTAAGAGAAATCCCATTTTTCATTCCAGATGTTCAAAGCTGGATGTCACAATACCTTTCAAGTTAATCCAAAGCAGCTTTTGCAATTAGCTCCCCGCATCAGACAGGGACGGGACACCCTTTCGAAGCAGGTTCTGATAATAAAACCATTAGGCGGGCTCTGTTTCCAGTAACGAGGATGGCCTGCAATTAATTCCCCACCTAACAGAAACAAGGTGAGCAGATGGCTCGACCCCAAAATAGAAGCACTATTTTTTTTTTTGCACAAGAGGAGAGCGAAACAGGCACCCTGGGCCGGGCTGCCAGGCACGGTTAGGGCGCAAACACGTTTTCCTATACCTAACCCACTGGGGAGAGGCTCTCCGGGGCTTTTTTAGGGGATGGAGTTCCCAAACGGAGCGTTTTGTATGGGGACGGGCCCTGCCCATGCGATTCCAGCCCCTCCTGCCTCTGTGGTCCTGTTTTTGGGGCATCACACCCAGGTGCAGCAGCGAGGAAACATTCCCGGCTCTCCATCCTGCGCCGTCCTTCGGTGCAGCAGGGGGAGCTGGGGAACCTGAAAGCAAACCCAAACGCAGCACAGGAGGCGCCTGCAGCAGGATTGCAAGTCCTCATTCCTCACCTGCTCCCCAAACAGCCATCCGTGCGCATCCCCAAACCCCAAACTTAAAATACGGCCGCGTATCAGCGGGCAGTGCCCAGCGGGGAAAGGAAAAACAGCGGCTGCGGGTTAAAACACACCCAGTTCCGCTTGAATTCTTTTTATTTTTATTTTTTTTTTCTATTTGTCTGTCTGAGCCCTGGCACAGGCTGCGGAGCTTCCGTCCCCGGAGGCGCCCAGGGCCGCCTGGCTGTGGTGCTGGGCAGCCGGCTCTGGTTTTAGCCCCGGGAGCAGCAGGGTTGGACGCGGCGACCCCAAAGGTGCCAGCCCCGGTGTCTCTGTCTCTCTGCAGCCTACATTCGGACATACATGCATTAAAAGGACCGCGTGTGTCCGTGTGATGAAGAAACTGGCTGGTGGCCACGGCCAGAGCCGGCTGGAGGTGGCCAGAGGGTTTTTTTTTCGCCGTTCTCTGAAGCTTCTGCGCATGGTGTTATCGCTGCGCACAGCAGCAGCAGCTGCAGCCCCCCAGGTCCGGGGCCGGGCCCTGCCAGCTCCCAAAAAATGGGCTTTGGGGCAGCCCTTCTCCTCCTGCTGGCTGAATTCTGCCCCTGTAAGCTCCAGGGAAGTCGGGAGAGATTTGGCCCTCTGCGTGGCCACCCCAGCGAGCCGGTGCAGGACAGGCACGCCGCTATTCGCAGCGTCCCCCCTGCCTCACAAATCCCTCCATTAATCCCTTTTAGAAGTGCCTTTGAGCTCGTTCTGGGGTCGGGCGTAATGAAGGTAATTACGGACGGCTTCGGAGTCCTGACATAAAACAAAAACCCACCGGCAAGTAATCTGCCGATTACGCCGTCCCAGTTCCACCCTTTTTTTTTGCCACGTACCCCCCCCCCGTGCTAACCCGGTTATCAGAAGCCGAGGCCGGCGGATTCAAGCGCGGCCAAAGCAAACAGGCCAAGAATTTGGCGAAGTCATTCATCTTAATCCAACAATCGGGTGATAATCCAATTTATTGGCCTCGAATGCTTTGAATTTTGTCAGCTAAGCGGGCCCTGCGAGGCGGCGCGGCGCTGCCGCGGCGCCAGCTGGAGCCCAGCGGGCAGCAAGCGCCACCCAGACCCCCCCCGGCCCCGTGCTTTTTGGGGTGGCAGCAGCTTTCCTATGGATAGGGCTGACCCCATAGCACCCTGCGCCCCAAATGTCCCCCAGGATGGGTGCAGGTTAGCATCGCTCGTGTGCGTGCATCCCCCACGTGGCGGGGTCCCCCACGGGGTGAAGCGGCCGAGCCTGTAGGGTGGAATCGGGCTCGGGGGTGACCTGGATGTCTTGGGATCTCTGCCCCATTAGCCTCCACCCCACTGCAGCCCGTCGGGAAGGAAAACTTCACCGGCAGGCTGCGGCAGCTGAGGAAGCAGTAGGTGAAGCGCTCCCCCCCCAGTACCCGAGCTGAGGCTGTAGTAATTAGCGGAGAAGTGCAGGGTAATAAGCACAGCAGGGCGTCCCTCAAGGTACTTTGGGCTCCCACTGCGTTTATTTGCCACGATCGGTATGGAAATGTCTGCCTGACTACCTTTATGGCAGCTCGGAGAACTGCAACGCCCCGGAGAGGTGGCGGAGACCCCAAAGAGGTGGCAGAGACCCCAAAGAGGTGACTGAGACCCTGGAGAGGTGACGGAGACCCCAAAGAGGTGGCAGAGACCCCAAAGAGGTGACTGAGACCCCAAAGAGGTGGCGGAGACCCCAAAGAGATGATGGAGACCCCAAAGAGGTGGCAGAGACCCCAAAGAAGTGGCAGAGACCCCAAAGAGGTGGCGGAGACCCCATATTGGTGGCGGAGACCCCACAGAAGTGGCAGCTCCTCTGGCTGGCAGCTCTCCTCCGGCCGTGCCGCGCTAGGTGGCACTGTGGCCCGCTGGCTGTCCCCACTCCGTGCGGAGCCGTGCGGCTGCTGGCGGCTGGCCCCAGCAGGATTCGGCCCCTCGCGGCCCTGCTTCGTGTGCTGTGGGGTTTTTCCCTATCTCCTCCAAAGGGTTCAGGCCCCGCAAGCCCAGCTGCCACTTCCCGGGGCGCCCCGAGAGCCTTGGAGCATCCTCGGGGATGGGATCCCCGGGAAGATGCCGTGAGGAGAAGGCAAAAAGTGGCAAGAAGGAAGGAAAAAGCTGCTAATAGGGTCAACACGAGGCCGGGCCACACATGTGTGTAGGATTTCAGTGAAAGCCCAGCACGAGAACTTTGTTTCATGGGACGAGGATGCGGGGTTTGGGGGTTCCCAGCCCGCTGCCTGTGCTCAGTTCCTGCCCCCGTTTTTGGGGCCGGGGGACCTGTGCCCCCCTCCCGGCCCTCGCCTCCCACATGGCTCCTGGGAGCTCGGCCCCAGGCCCCGCAGCAGGCCCCTAATTGCTCCCAGGTCGTAAATCAAGGCCGTAATAACGCGCTCGGGGAGGGGAAGGAGCGTGGCGGTGGGGCTGCAGGCAGGAGCGCCGTTTCCACAGGCAACGGCAACAACAAATACAAGAGAAAAGCAGAAGGAAGGCCGCCGGGGCCGGCGACCCATCCGGAATTGCTTTCTCGTTGGGTTTGAGACGGTCAAAAAAAAAAAGGATCAATCGCTCCATGCACTTAAAACCTTTTATTTGTTTTTTTTTTTTTGGGGGGTGGGAGACGGATCCGCGCGAGGAGGGAATGCAGAAGTTTGCCCCGCGCTGAACGCAGCAGGACAAACGCACTTCCCCTGCTTCTCTCCTAATTTCATTTGGGGCCGCCTATCTGCCGTGGGAAGTCTGCCCGAAGCCCAAATGATTTTAGTTGCTCGAGCCGCCAGCTTCTTCTGCAACCAGGCTCTGCGAGTCCCCCAATAATTGCAGTTAATCTGCCCAGCGCCAGCCCGTTCTGCGGGCAGCCTATGCAAATCCAGAGAGCCATCAGCTAAATTAGGTCAGGGCGTTTTAATGAGCCGAGGTCAGGCTCTGCTCCGGCTCCCGGCGCAGCGGCAGCGCCTCTGCCCCCGCACGTCCCAAGGGCTGCGGCAATTTTCTGGGGCAGTCTGGCCGTATTTTGCTATTTTGCCTTTCTTTCCTGCGCGCCTGGACGTGGGCTAGCACGGGAGGATGCTGCCTGGGGGTGATTTTTGTGGCTGCTGGCCCCCGTGGCGTGACTTTGTGCCCACAAATGGAGGTAGCCAGGTCTTGTGCACACCATCCCGAGAGGATATAAGGCCGGGATGATTCTGGGACAACAATGCAGGAATTGTTATTTTTTCAGAAATCTCACTTGAGCATTTATGCTCAGGAAATCTGGAAGTTCCTGGGCCCCACAGCCATTGATTATCCGGGTGCAAACATCTCGTTGTGCCTTGAAAAGCCCTTTAACAGGTGACAACCTTTTCTTCCCCGTGCATCGAGAAGTCGTAGGAAAAGACGTGTTTCTCCGCCCAAATCCACCTTCTGGGCTAGCAAAGAGCCCAGAAGAGATGGTGAGGGGACTCCGAAATGGGGCTGCGTGCCGAAAAGGGGCTGCGGGCGCAGGCAGGAGGGAGCAGGAGGGCAGGGGCTGGCTCCAAGGCCAGGCAGATGAGGGAGGGCAGCGAGCCAAGGCCTGGAGCAGGAAGGAAGTGGGAGGAGGGAAGCAGAATATTAGGAAGCATAACTGGAGCAGGCAGGGAAATGAAGGGTGAACGAGTTCAGCAGAGTCACATAAGGTTGAACCTGGCCCAACATAAATTAAGACGGAGCTTCGCTCCAGCTGCTACAAGCTCCAAACCTTGTATTTCCAGAGCTGTTAAATGAAAATACATAAAAACACTACTGGAGTCACTCTGTCCATAAATTATGAGTGTAATTCAAAAGCGATCTAAGGTGACTAGGATTTCCATTACAAAACCAAACCACAAGGCTCTTCTGGGAGCGCTGTCACAACAAATTCAGCCAGGCCTTCTCGGGAAACATTTTATAAGGTCCGAAATCTTTTGTTGCAACTGGAAGGAAAAGTGTTTGCCTTTTCCTGACCCGGAGCGAGCTTTTCAAGCCCAAACCTCGGCGATTTCATCCGAGGCTCGCTGCAAAACTCTCTGTTAATTTTAATGCTGTTACAAATCTGCCCGAATGCACCATCCCGTGGGTGTCCACGTGCCGTATGAGGCTAAGCCACCAAACTCACAAATAAAGGATGAAGGCTGTGGCTCGTTCCGATGAGGAAAGCATTCTGCTTTTTAAAATTGTAT
This sequence comes from Netta rufina, assembly GCF_964035555.1. NCBI lineage: Eukaryota > Metazoa > Chordata > Aves > Anseriformes > Anatidae > Netta > Netta rufina. Next base: position 1,188,589 of record NC_140139.1, on the reverse strand, counting down.
TTGGAGGGCGGGCAGGGTCCCTCTCTGCTCTAATTTCAATTGAAATAAGGGCTGGGGGGAGCCCGGCCAGCACTGCCCCTGCATCCCCACACTGCTCCCCCTTCAGTTTGGCCCTAATTTGTCCCCATCCCCACTGTCCTTGCCTCCTGACCCTCAGGACATTGCCTTCCTCTTCTTTTCCTCATCTCTTCTCCCATCCACGCACCCCAGGGCCGTGTCTCGCGGCACCAAGCCGTCGCCTCACCTATTTATTTGTTTATTCCTCCCCGGGGCTTCGACGCGGCCTCCCCTCCATATCTATAAGGAATTATCAAATAAAACGCACTTCACATGAAATCAAAGGAACATTTCAACGGCCAGATTTAATAACATGAAATAAAGGCTTGTGGAAACCCACACACAGCTGCGGAAACCCCAAAATAAATCAATTTTCAAGTGGCTGTACGGGAGCCAGGGAGCAATTTTTTCAAATTGCTTTTTTTTTTTCTTTTTTTTTTTTTTTTTCTAATATAACAAACTCCTGCCCAAGGTTGTGCTGCAAATGGGAAAAGAACGTGCTCATTTTCTTATCAATACGCTATTGTACAAAAAGAATAATCAGCCACTCCAACATCGCTATCAGGGTTTTTACATCTATTCTTCTGCTTCCCCGAAGTAGAAGGCGAGTGGAAGAATTAATTAACGCGAGATTGAATTAGGGCACATTGATTTACAATGGAGTTCAGACAAGTATGTGTGATCGGAGAAGGAGAACGTATAATAAATAAAAGTAGGGATGTGTCATTAAGGCATCTGATTTTCTTCCGAAGCTTCCCGTGTTAACCCTGAGTAGGCTCTGCAGGCACAGCGAGCCGTGTCCGAGGGCCATGAAACTATTTCATATGAAAATATTCGCTGTTGGATCCCTGGGGTAGGAGCACCGTGCACCAGGTCTGTTGTGGCTCGCTGACACCTTCAATCGTAAGGGACCGGCCAGGAGGACAGGCTGGGATGTCCTGGGTTCCCCGGAGTGCCAGCACACATCTTGGTCGGTCCCTCCAAGAATTGGAGCCGTAAGAACTGGAGGCGTCCCAAAAGTCTAGGAAATGGAAAACAGGGTTTCTAGCCTTAAAATAGACAAAAAGGAAAAGAAGGGAAAAAAAAGAAGAAGAAGCAGAAGAAGACCAGAGATGCTACGGAGCTGTCAGCTTAGCATCAAGCCCCAGAAAAGTACTGGAGCAATTAATCAAAGAATTTTTAAGTATATGGAACAAGGAGATGAGTAACAACTAATATGGCTTTGTCGGGAATAAATCATGTCAAACCAATCTAATTTCATACTACAGCAGGGCAACAGGCCTTGTGCATGTAGGAGAGGCTGTGGATGTCATATGGCTGAGCTCTGGCAAGGTTTCTGATTGAAGCATCCAAGCCTGGACGAGAATGCTACGCGGTAAACAAAGCCAGAGCTGGGAGCCCGTACCCCAGGAGGATTTCCAACGTTGACCTGTCGGGATGGGAGCGTGTGTTCAGCAGGGGACTGACCGTGGGGAGCTCAGAAAGTGGTGGAAATGCTGCTCACGGAGTGACCCGAGTGCTGGGGCTGAGTGAATCTGAATAAGCTTGGGGAAGGCGTGCTGCTGGTGTTTGTGTTTGTAGAAAGTTTGCTGAGGAAAAACAAGATTTCGTCTCCACGCGGCAAGGAAAAAAAAAAAAGAGGAAAAAAAAAAAAAAAAAAAAAGAGAAAAAGAAAAAGAAAGAGAAAGAGAAAAAGGAAAAGGAAAAGAGGAAAAGAAGGCAGAGGCACAGGCTGCATTAGGGAAGACCGAGAACAGAGTTATTTACCGTGGGATTTGCTCTGTACAGCTCCCACCTATGTTTCGGTGCCTAAAGAAGCAGTCGTGCTTCCCAGTGAAGCACTGGGATATCCCCAGGGAGATACTGGTCTGGCACCAGTAACCCTCCGGGCCTGCAGCATCCCTCATGCTGAGCTCCGTGGGGTCGTGGTTTCCTGCACCGCTCCCTCGCCACCCCCCTGCCCTGTCCCCATGAGGTGACAGCTCCCATCCTCCCGCTTTGGCCAGCTGTAACACACTCACAAAATCATCTCGGTTGTAAGCACATGAAGGAAAACTCCCCCACCCCGTGCTTTGGACCTTCCCCGGGCATGCCTCCACCTCACATTTTCCTCCCGAGCAGCCCTGCCCAGGCCTGGTCCCCGCTGTGTGGCCCAAACCCCCTTACTCTGCACAATTCCCCGGAGCTGGAGCGCCGCACAGACATTTTTCTGCCCAGCTGAAGACCGTGGATCACATCCTGTGAGACTGCGGCTGGCACTGGGGGATGCCTCGCAGATGACATAATTCTACGCCCAGACTTGTTTGTTCTTCGGACCTTTTTTTTTTTTTTCTTTTTTTTTTTTTTTCCTACATTCTCGGTTCGCCTCCCCTCGCCCAGAATTTATGGATTTATTTTACACTGTTTTCTCAACCCTGGTTTATTCCCTCGCTCCTTTCAACACCCATTGTCTCGCTCGAAACATGCAATTTCGTGTTGGGCAATCGGGCCTTTGCACCGCAGCGCCGGGGCAGGCTTGGAAGGCAACCACAGCAACCCGGATAGCCTTGTGCTGGGCTGCAGCGGCTGCTGGAGGGGAGCCCCGTGGGATGGACCGGTGGCCAGAGCTGTGTTTTAAGGTCTCCTGGCATTCGGAGCCCCCATCCCGGTGTTGTCACCACGGTACGGGCCATACACCCATCTTGCAGCAGGACCCCTCCAGCTCGGGACGAGCCCTTGCCTTTGCTCGGTTGGGTCTCCGAGGGCTAGAGACATGCAGCCACCTAATGCTTCTCATGTGTTCCTCCTCTCAGAAGGGGAAAAAAGAAAAAAAAAAAAAAAAGGGAGAAGAAAAATACATCGCGAAGCGCTTCATTATCCCCCTCCTCACACTCCCACCCCTGGAATTTGTGGTTTCTTTAACTAAGTCTTTTTTCTCCGCGTAGCCCACATGGTCGCCAGCGCTGTGATACATCTGTATGGGAATGTGTTAGTCATATTCAGCTTTTAATTACATGATATGGTATAATGCTATTCACATCCCGAGAGAGTTGTTCTTTCTACTATAAATATAGTCTCTTACATGTTTCATTTATGAAGCAATTTCTGGAGTAAAATGGTTGGAAATGGCCTTACTCATGATAAGTTTTTCTGCCTACAAAGCCTTTGTGTGATGGCAGGAGCATCACGATTTGATGTAAAAGGCTTTCAAGGCACGACTTTTAAAAGACCAGTGGGCTTTTCCAGCAAAGCCCCATGAGGTGAGCGGCTGTGGGAACCCGCTCCTCACCCAGACCCACCGGCCTTAAGCCCAGGAGCTGTGCTTGAGTCTTGGCCCACTCTAATGACCCTAATCCACGAGTGCTGATGGTAGGCAAGCTCCTTCACACAGGGAAGCATGACAAAACAGTGCCACCTCAGTCGTTTGGTCCCTAAAATTCAGTGTTTCCACAGCTGCTGTTAGATAAGACTTCATCCTCACAGCACCACACCTCTGCTTCAATTCAGCTGGTGAAAAGTTGATTGGAAACAGCGAGGTCAGGTCAAGCTCACTCCTGGTTTCTGTGTCTCTAGAGAAATCAAGGGATTTGGCCCAGGAGTGGTTGTTCTGCAGATTGAGGATGACGTAGGTTAAGCCCACCTCACGGGTCCACGGGAAGTGTGTATAATCCGGCAGTAGCCACCATTCAAACCCTAATGAAAATTAACTTAAAAATAATTATATATGTATATGTATAAAAAGAAAGGGTGTGTTTTTAATGTGCTGTCTTTCAAATCTAGCCCTGAACTTGAAATATATGCTGCCTTTGTATCCTGACCCAGGCAAGTGCCTGGCTGCAGCGGGCGGTTTGAGGCCTCGGCCCAGCCTGGGAGCCTCCCCGGCCTCAAGGAGGTGCTGGGAGGGGGAATTACAGCCCCAAACCTGGCTTCATCCCCTGCCTACGGTGTCAGTTTCTGACAAAAATCGCCTTTTTGCTGTTGTCTGCTAGCAGGAGTGTCCGGCCTGCACTCAAACACAGCACGGGCTGCTGACAGCATGCCCTCAAAGAAGGCCTGCAGCTTCACTTCAAGTGAGATTTGATCACGGTTTGCATTCAAAACTCAACAAAATCAAGATTTTCAAGAAGATTTCTCCAGGCCTGATTGAAAACCTACAAAAAATGGCACATTTTCAGGACATTTTGGGTTTAGGAGACAAAAAGTGTGCTTGAGGTGCATTAAAAACTCTGGCGGTACATCGAAAGCCATAGGGCCCTGGTAGCTGAGGCAGCGAGGGGACGCTTGGTGTGGGAGCGATCAGGTTCCTCTTCCACGTCACCTTCATGGCTGTGTCCTTGTGCTTTCCACAGGTGACACCGCTTTTCACCTTTTGGCCCTCTGAGGAACGGGGAAGGCCTCAGGATGTGGCCGTGAAAGGGTTTGGCCACGCACCAGACCAGGCACTTCTGCGAAGGCAACCGCAGCGGGCGCGGGCCGGAGGGTGCCGGGGACGCTTTGATTTCTCGCCGCGGCCGGCCCCCATGCTGCTGCTGCTCTTTGTGCATCCTTCGTGCTGCGTTATGCGGAGCCCTGCCGGAAGCCGACGTTAATTTGTACCAGACCCGAATGGCCATGGGCGGCTGGGGCTGATGTGGTAGCAGCACGGCTCCTCGGGTCCTTTTCTTTCCAGAGAGGGGACAAGTGTGGGGACACGGCTACCGGGACACTGCCACCGGCCACCAGCCCCACCTGAAAGCCACTGGTCCCAGCTGAAGGCCGGTCAGTGCGGGTGCTCCATGTAGGTGAGACGGGAACTGAGCCCTAAGCTGGACAAATCCCAGAGCTCTAGGGACTAAGACCAGATTTAGATAAAATAAGAACAAGCTGGGGTGCAGAGCCAGGAGTGAAGACAAATGTGAGACAAACCCTTTGAATCCAATTCTGACTTCCTTGTAAAACTCCCACTGAAAGCCAGGGACGTTTGGGGCAGAGCATTTGTTTCCCATTAGGTGGAATTGTTGTCGGTGTCCCTGCGTGCCTCATATCCAGCCAGGACGGGGCTCAGGAGCTGCTGGGGCCGCACGTGAAGCAGCCGGGTTTGGGGCTGCCCACGTCAGAAAGAAACCCCAACAGGGCACAGACGCCTACGGATGTGCTGGGCCCATGGGCACCTCACACCTCTCTCTCTCTGCTTTCGATCAGCCTACAGCATGGGCTTCTTTTGGCCGTTTGCAAAATCAATGCTGAGAAAATTAAGTATTTGGGGCCGGGGATGAAAGGAGAAAGCTGCCAGATGGTTTCGGAGAGCCTCACCTCTTAGGGCTGGGATGTTTCCTCCTGGGACGGCAGCAGTGTTTGACAGGAGTGGGGTCTGTTAGCAGATCTTCTCCTTCTGAGCCCGAGTCCAGTCCCCGATTTTATCCCGGGGTGACTCCTGGCTTCGAGAGCCCTCGCCTGAGCGAGCGGTTCTGGCAAGTGGCAGGATCTGGCTCTGCTCTTAATGACTGCACTGGCCCTAAACCACAAGGACTTTTTAAATTTTCCTTTGAACCTCCTTCCAAATTAGCAGGATGTAACTAAAGGGCATTTTTTGTTCATACTGATCGCCCAGAGACACAGTCCCAGCACCACAGGGGTGGCAGCGGCTGCTCCCCGTACCCCATGTCCCCAAATCCCCCTGCTCGCCTGGCCAGGACCCTGCAGCTGCCCCACAGCACCCCTGAGCCCCAAGCAAACCTCTGCCCGAGTGGCGATCTCCTGGCCTGATGTCTTCCCTCCTTTTCATTTCCTGAGCGGGTTTAAGAACTTGCACCTGTGCAATAACTGAATACCAGGTTAAAATTGATACCAGCCTTCCAGGAGGCTGCTTGACCCACCCGGGCTTTAACTGCGATCCCGGAATGGATAAATTTCAGCCCTTAACACATAATTTCTCCCGCTGGAAGTACGCCACGTGTTGCTGACACATATGAAAATCCCGGGGAAAATTAATAAGGAATAAACGTGTGCCACCACCGGGCTTCCTTAACAGAGCGTTGGCCAGTAAGTAGCTGAAAAAGGGGGGCGAGGAGAAGGAAAAGGGCTGGAGGAGGAGAAAGAAGGGACAGAAATGATAAAAAAATAAACATCCACCACTAAATTTCACTACCAAATCACAGCAGAAGCGGGGCTGCAGGAACACAGGCTGGAGCAGCCCCCGTGCAGGTGGTCCTGAGCCCCCCTCGGTGTGAGGCCTCACGGGGAGCAGAGCTCGGACTGGGATGAATCTGGTGATCCGTCCTGTCATGGGGATGCCCCGAGGGTGCTGCTGGGCTGGCTGAGCACCAAATGACATGGGGGGAAACTGCTCAGGACCTCTCAGCCCCCAGAATACAAAAATTGCTGCCTGAAAGCCCGTTAGAGGACCTTGATATCCCCTGAGGGAGGCGGATGAAGAAACTTCCTTATTTTCAGCTTGATTGGTTTTGTTGTGTGTGGGTTTTTTTTGGTTGTTGTTCCTTTTCCCCACGAGTTTTCCCAAAGAATGGGAACCGAAGGACGCGGGCGCGCTGCCGGGGCCGGCCAGCCCCAGCCGGTCAGAGCAAACCGCCGAGACAATACCCGGGGCTGTGCAGGGCCAGCCCGGGGGGGGGTCCGCAGCCGCCCCCACACAGCTCCCAAAATAGCAGCCCCGTAGCCTGCAGCACCCCAGGCTGCCAGCTCTCAGCCCAAAGCACCGCCAGCCAGAGGCACGGCCCCGTTCCCCTACAAAGGGGTCTTGGAGACGTCGCCCCCCGGCCACGTATCCCGGCCAGAGCATGAGAGCACGAGGGGCTGGCAGGCGGTCTGCAGCTTTTTTGGCGTGCCTCCATCACGCAGCCCCCAGCTCGATGGGTTGAGGCTCTTTAAACCGAGCTCGAATGACTAAACACAAATTAGGAGGAGGATGATATAATTTCGCCGGCTAACAGCGCATCAGAGGGCTGCGGGAAGATGCTTGCTCAATACAGAGGAAGGAATGTCTATGAGAAATTAGTCAGCAGCAGCAGCAAAATGAATACACAGTTTTCTCAATAAAAGCTGACTGCTTATTTACCCATCTGGGATGAATTTATGTGCTTTGTGCAGAGGAATGAGCAGCAAGGGTCTGATTGGAGCCTGCATTCCTGTGCAATATGTCTAATTTAGCTTTCCATATTCGTTTGCTCTCACGGTCTGAGAAGGAGCTGGAAGGTAGAGCTACTGCAGCAACACAGCAGCGGGTTTCGCCCACAAATCAGGGGAATGGAGCGAGACAGAAAGGTCTGGGTGGGCTGAACCCACCCTGCTGAGCCTCCGAGGGGACAGCTCGGCAGCCACCGGGTGCTCGGAGGTGCCCGAAGCAGCCTGTCCTTGGGTTTTGGGTGCCCCCGGTCTCCGTGCTGTCCTGTGCTCAGGCCCCGTGTGCCTCGCTCCCAGGGCCAGGCAGGTTTTGGCAATCCCCTCCCTCCATCTGCAAGTTTTCAGACCAGGTGGAGAGGTGGCGAGCATCTAAGCCGACATTTCCGAGCAGACACAAGCTGGGTTGTGATGCTACCCTCGGTGGAGCAGCCTCCTCTGGTCCAAAAAGCATCACTGCAGAGCCTGCAGGAACCCGATAATCAGCAGGGCGGGGGAGAGACGAGAAGTCTCCTTGTTAGCTTTCTAAAAATTCTCTAAAAAAAACAGTGAGGTTTTAATTTTAAAAGTTAAAGCTGGTCTGTGACCAGGTGACTGTCATTTTTCATCTTTACTAACATGTCAGTTTGCTAATTAACCTCTATAATAAATAACCAATAACCTCTATAATAGCACACAGCTATTTATTCAGCACTCCTGGTAACCCCCAGCTCCAGGCCCTGCTGCCGAGTAACCCTGCAGGAGATGCTGCATCTCGGTTTGCACCACCGCTGGTACTGTAGCACGGGATAATTTTCCTTCCCCCGTTTGATTTTCATACTCTCAGCCACACAGTGATTATTTCGGATCCAACATAGGCTCCCAAGGTTGGGGAGCAGCATTTCTAACAGCATTTCCAACGCAGGGCTTTGCCTGCCCAGGCGAGGCCGATGGTTAGTGTTTGGGGCTGTAAGGATGAATAACGGACTGTAAAAACCCAACAGTTGTTGGCAGATCCTCAGCTGGTGTACGTTATCATACCTCGATCGACTTCAAAGATTAGCGACTTCAATGAGGCTAAGACAATTTACAGCGACGGCAGATCTGCCTCTAATTACGCCGGCTCTGATGCTGTAATATCCTGAGCTCCCTCCCAGCCCACCGACTTCCGACTGACAGCATCAAACGCTGCTGGGGGCCGGGGCTGGGGCCGGGGCTGGTGCTGGGGCTGGTGCTGAGCAGGGACCACATTCGGCATCATCTCCCCCTGCACCTTCCCTCATTGGGGCTGGGAAGGGCATTTTGCAACGCCCCACCGCCCGCTTCAGCTCGTTCCCAAGTGCGTGGCTGTTCCCCTGTGCTGTTTCAAAAGCAGTATTAATTTTTTATTTATTATTTTATTTTATTTTTTTTAGCCTAACTCTTTTAATCCAAACCACATTTTTGCCAACAAGCCTCTACATATTTGCTGTGTTGTTTTTTTTTTTTTTTCTTTTTTTTTTTTTTTTTCCTGAAATAAATCCTGCGTGCCAGACCCTCTTCGGATGTAACTCATTGTAGCTCTCTCGCAGCTGAAAGGAGCTGGCCCAGCTCGCACCAGCCCAGCAGGCAGCTTTTGTGCCTCACCCCCCTGCCAAAACCCGGCCCCTTTCCCTGGGGAGCAGCACGCTTTTTGCTGATGGGCAGCGTTTCTCCAAATATTATCCTTCCTCTGACAGCAGAGAAGCAGCAGGGATGGGCAGGGGTGGTTGGGACAAGGATCCCCAGGGTCCCAAGGCTGCCCGTGGTGGGGGGACAAACCCATAGGGGGTCACCAAAGGGCTGGCGGCTCCGGGCAGGGTCTGGCCGGAGATTGAAGAGATCTTATTTATCCTTATCGCTCTGCTCCAAATCTGACAGTCTTATTTCGCAGCTAAAATAAGTTCAATTGACAGCAGATAACACGGGCTCAGCAGTCTTGCTTCGGTTAAGCTCTGATTAATTTTAATGATCTTTCAGCCCCTTTTATTCCCCATAATTCAGGAATTCCACATAATCTTTGCATCTAAGTGTGTCTCTGCTGTCTTTAATCCACGCCGATACATTTTTTTTTTTTTTTCCTCTTGGCTTTGCTCCACATTCCACCCAAGGCTTTGCTTTTCACCTGCTCACTCCGTGCCACGCTTTTTTAGTATTATTACCATTAATTGGTGCTGCGGTGTTGTTAGCAGGGGCAATTTGGGATGGCACAACCCCTGTGCGGTTGCAGCCAGGTCAGGTGTTAGTTCCTAATGGCAGATCCTCAGCTCGCAGCAGTGGGGTGCTTTCAGCCCCAGGGAACAGGAACTCTGCGGGGCTCAGCCCCCGACCCCTCCATCCCCTCCATCCCCAGCGCCCTTCCTGCATCTGCAAAGCATCTGATCTGCTTCCTGGAGGGGCTCGTGTTGTATTCATTCCTTTTTTTTTTTTTTTTTTTTTTTTTTCCTATTTAAGCTTAATAATCTACACTGACAGTGATTTTCTCTGCCGTTGCCCCATATCATTTGATTTACCTCCAAAATGCCCATCGATTTCAGCCCCCTTTGAGCCCAGCCACCGACCCAAGCACCCCACAGGACCTGCCTCTTCTCCACTTCTCTCTCCTCCACTGCCGTTTTATATTGCCTAACCCACTGATGGTCCCAAAGCTCTGAGTGTTAAGTCCCTCTTCCTCTACCTACACGTGCAAAATTAAGGATTTATGTTGATTTAACCCCAGTATTTCCATCACTTTTTATCCTGTGGTCCTGCTGAGTGCTGGGGCTCTCCTTAAACCAACCCAGGAAACAGGAGAAAGCCTCAGGCGGCTCTTTATTCTTTTGTGGTTTTGTTTTTAGGGTTTTTTATTATTTTTTTTCCTTGTTTGTTTGTTATTCAGAGCTTTTCCTCTTCCAGGCGTTTCCACCAGAAAGGCCCTACCCAGCACCAAGGCTGTGCTGGGATGTCCCCGGGCAGGGCAGCAGCGTTGGTGTCAGGACTTTGCGTGTGTCCCCGTGCACAGACACACACTTGGGGTCCCCAGAGTCCCTGCAAGCTCATTTTCCCTTCTGGGATTTCAATATTTTCTCTCACAAACCACTGAATCCCAGTGGCTGACTGGGCCTCAAGGCCTAAGGTGATGCCGGCACTAAAATACCACAGGACAAGGACTCCTGAAGGATGAGGGCACAAAGCATGAGGGGATATTTCGGCCCCTCCGTGTGCTGGTTGCAGCTCAGGAGATGTTTTTTGTTTTCACAGGTAAAATTTGTGTCTCTGGCTTGGAGCCCCCGGCCTGCTCACGCTGCGGCTCCCGCCTGTGTGGCTCTGGGGCCGCCAGCAGCTCTCCGGCCTCCTTCTAGCCACTGCAGCCTGGACTAAGTTAAAAACTGACAACAACAAGGCGGTTCTGGCCTAGTTTGCACGATTTAATCCTCTTTCGACTCCTTTGAATCCCAGGCTTACAGTTACTTAGCGTGTTTCAGTGAGGAGCACATCTGTGTGGAACCTGGCGGCCTACAGCCCCCCGCCGCGCCCGGTCGCGCCTCAGGGACCTTTCCCCTGGGCGTCCCTTCAGGGGAAGAGCGAAATTTAATTCCAGAGCCACCTTCCAGATGCTCTTTGCTGAATATGTGAGGACAGAGAGTTGCTTCTATCGGCAGGAGGCTCCTACATGGTGGTGTCAAAGAGGATGGCTGCTCCCATCGGGCACTGACTGGGTTCAACCCGTGTGGCTCCTTCAGCACCCTGGGGCTGCACCTCCCCTGGCCACAAACCCATACCTGCAAGGCCTGGGCCTCAATTAACATGTTATTTTAATCATTCTCACAGTAACAGAGGAGCACGAGGCTGGGCAGAGCGTTGTGCTCCACCACAAGCCTTGCATCGCCCGCGATGGGCAACATCCAGCCCAGATGCGCTGGGAGGCTGGGTTTGGAAGGAGGCCGCCAGATTTCTGTCATAAATAACAATATTGGCTTAGCGGAGTAAAGAAGATAAATGAGTTCTAGCTAAGGATATACCAAAGGTATTTAGCACTGCTGGAGGGAGGCCAGGACTGCAAGTAGAAAGCCATAAAGCGGAGCCTGAGAGATGGTTTCTCCTCAGCACACACCAGCCCCATTCACTGCTCCCCCTGTGCTCCTCTGTGCCCCAAGCAGCTCACCCCAAACACACAGGTCACTAAAACAGCCTCTTTGCTAACAAAACTACACTGTACAAACACTTTGGGGCTTTTCGGCTGCCTGCAGGAAGGATTCCCAGCCTCACTCGCCCACTGGGTTATGCGAGGGACAGCTGACTGCAAGCTGATTACCACTAGATTACAACAGAGTGGTTTTTTAAGGGCTTAAAAGCAGATCATGCTACAGAAAGCGATCTGATCGTATCAGCGGCAGCATCGGAGAGAATCAGTGCCTAGAAGCAAACTGAGAGTTTTCAGTTTTTTTTTGTCAAAAGTGCTATTTACCCGAAGAGAAACTTCTGGGCATACAGGGGCTGGAGGAGGGCTGTGGCTGCAGCGAGTCCTGGGGGGCAGCCCCCAGGGGAGGGTGCTGGGGAACTCCAGGTTATTTCAGGGTATTTGGGGCAAAGTTTTCATTTTTCACCAGAAAAGCTTCCAGGTTTTCCCCGCCGCAGTCTGGGGGCACAGCCTGGTGCTGAGGTCACCTTCTCTCTGCACCCACATGAGCAGATCTTAAAGTACAGATCACAGCAGGAGAACAAGAGCTGGGAAACTGCTCTTCGGCCTCAGCAGTGATGTTAAAAAAACAACCAACCCCCCCCAAACCAACCCACCCCCTCCCCAAAAGCAAAACCACCAGTCAGAGAAAACTACACATCAATCCTGTCCATCCCTCGGTGGCTGTCAGCCCCGGTGCACAGATCATTGTGGGAGGATTTCACAACCGAGGGGTGCTGGAGGGGTTCCCCCCGGCTCAGAGAGGGGCTGAAGCCCCTTTCTCCCCTCCCCAGTGACCCCCCCAAGTGCTGTGCAGCACATCCAAGCCCTGGCCCTGGGCTCGAGCCGTGGGGACAGGGCGGTTTCCCTCCCAGTGCTCCCACTTGTAAGATTTACAAGCTCCAGACACTTGCGATGTATTTACTGGCTACCAACATAATGAGAGCGTAATTGCATGTGATATCAAGCCAACTTTCCTCGAGCTGTCAGCGACGGGACGGGGTGGGATGTCTCTTCATCCAAGCCCTATCTATACAGAAAGGCAGAAGAATAAAAACCATTCTTCCAGCCTTCAGCTCTGCCATTCATTTCGCCTTTCAGACGAGCGGCGGAGCCCCGTTGCTTTATGAGGAAACAAAAAAAAACAAGGCCGAGCTCCTCATAAACGAATGACAGCGTCGATGTCCTGCTGAAAGCCCTCTCGCACCGAGCGGCTGCTTGCTGCCGGCGGCCGCGGTCCCAGCCCGGACCCCGCGCCCTCCCGCAGGCGGCGGTGCCGGCGGTGCTGCGGGTGCTGGCGGACGTCCCCCGGGCACGGTGGGACCCGAGGGGGTGCACAGAGGCCACAACCATCAGGTGGTGGCCCTGTGGGCTCGCTGTCTCCACCTCTCCACTGGGGATTGATGGACGAGTGTTCCTGCCCCCGCCACTGGGAATGGCGAAGAGGCGCCGTGCTTGCAGCGCCCGACTGCCCTGGTTGGGAGGAAAACTTGGTTAAAGGCATTGCTTCGGGTGTAATATTCCAGGAGAGGAAGCTGCGTGGTTCAGCGGCCACGGAGAGACTCGTTGCACAGCGGTGAACGTGATGCAGCTCCATTCATTGGCAAAACGCACGGTGTTACCGCTGAGAACCTTTGCATTATGTACAGTGCTTTAAATCGCATCCTCACATTTTGCTCCCGAGGCCGTCCACGTGCCCCAGTGAGCAGCCCAACCCCTCAACAGGAGCCTGAACCGTAACAGAAATGGCCCCAAATACACCACACGGGTGAACACCTCCTGAATGCAAACCTGCGGTGGATTTCATGCACATACACGGGTGTTGTATGAAGGTTGTTTGAGCCCCTTCACTCCTCCGAACGCCACCCGAGGCCACCCGGCCCCGTCCCCGCTGGCAGGCCGTGGTGCACGGAGCTTGTGTGGTTTCCATCGGGGTCGAGCAGGTCCGACGGTGCCGAGCAGCAGCGCGCTGTGCAAAAAGGAGTGGAAATGCCATGACTGTGGGTTTCAAACCATTACGCATCTCAGCTCTTTGCTCCGGCACCAACCACAAAAATTGCAGCAGAGAGAAGGCTCCGAGCAGACACCGATCCGGCCAAGGCGAGAGCACGGCACGGCACGCGTGTAGTTGGCGTTTCTACAGACACCGCCTCAGCTTTTACACATTTTGGTCTGGTTTTCCACGGTTTTCTGCCTAGGTGAGGCTGCTGGTTTGGTTTGCGCCGCACGCTGGCACGGCCCCGTTTGTTCTGACAAGGGCTTTTCCTCCGAGGGATCCAGCAGTTTTAGGGCGCGATACGGATGGTTTCCTTAGGCAACACAGAGCTCTACATGGAAATGAGAATGGAAATGATCTCGATTTTTCACAGCGCCTTCCTCCAAGAGGACTCCAAAGCGCCTTGCGGCTACACCGGCGGGTACAGAAGCGCCGTGGGGAGCAGTGGGGTCGGGAACGAGCACGGAGCCGACCCCATAGGGCACAGCCGGCGCTCTCCGGGGACACGCACGCGCGCCCGGCGTCCTCCAGAGCCCGGCCCCAGCCCGGCGGCAACGGGGAATGAAATGAAACCAAGGTGTCGGAAAGGGTTTATAAAAATGGCACATTTATTGCTACAGAACGGTCATGTACATGACGGCATCGAATAACTACAGATGAGAAACAGGTAATGGCCTACACCAAGCTGTGTTTGTTTTGCTTTTAATCGTCTTGAAGGAACTCCAGCACACAACCTGTTTGGACACTTCTACAAATCAGAAATACACCAAAAACATGAAAAAATCGAGGCACTCAGCCACACATTGAAAACAAGGTGTAACTGTTCATCTTTTTTTTTTTTTTTTGTTTGCTTTTTTGATCTTTTTCCCTTTTTTTCATTTTTTTCCCATTTTTTTTTTCGTTTTTTTTTTTTACTGCTGCAGCTATGTGTATAGTCGCAAAATTCCCCCGTTGCGACCTACAACTAAAAAAAAAAAGCTACCATACAGTTTCATCTCAATAACACATGGTAAAATAACATCTTTTAAATAGTAAAATAAAGTAACAAACTTTTACTCAGAATGATTCCAAAAATCTACAAAGAAGAAATATTCAGAATCTGACAATTTTTTTTTTTTTTTTCCCGTAATATTCATGGTATAAAAGGATTGCTCCTGTGAAAAATAAGCCAAATATATTTTTTATTTTTAAATTTAGTTTTTTTTTTTTTTTTTTTTTCTTCCTACTAGGGTGTACTACAGTCTATTTTATAGCAAAAAGAGCACTAGACAAACGAAGCTTTATAACAAAAAGCCAGGCACTGATACATGGTAAATCTCTGCTTTTTTTTTTTTTTCTTTTTTCTTATCTTCACTTAATTGCATCACAAGTAACAAGAATGAAAAAGGCCACAGTTCATATATTTTCACCATTACATAAGTCTATAATACTTGAAATGAGTATGGTCAAACCAGCACTGCACAAATATGAATCAACTTCAAGTCCCATGAGAAAGAACATGTTCTTAAAAAACAAACGAACGAAACAAAAAAACAAAACAAAAAGGTAGGGCCCCCCAAGGGCCCTGGTGCCCCGTTGTGTTGGAATTCATCATATTCCACCTCTAGGTTTGTTTTTTGTTTTTTTTTTTTTTTTTTTTTTTCCAGTCAACCAGTGGACTAATTTTTTTCTTTTTCTTTTTTTTTTTTCCCTTTTTTTTTTCCTTTTATTTTTTTCCTTTTTTTTTTCTTATTTTTTTTTCCTTTTTTTCCTTTTTTTTTTTTTTTTTGTGCTTGTTTCCGCTGAGATCTCTTCATTCCTGGCAACGCACTGCATTGTTCGCTTTTGGACACTGGATCGTATTCTGCCCCTTGGCTACAAAGGTTGAAACCCTCCTCTCCCTGACCACCCCTCTTTATCGCCTTCCCCCCCAACCCCCTGAAAAAAAAAAACCAAAACCAACCAAAAAAATAATAAAAAAAATGAAAAGCAAAACCAAAAACAAACCAAAAAACAAAACAAAACAAAACAAAACAAAACAAAACAAAACTCGGAAGACTGAATCAGTACAAGTTGCATCACTGGTAGGACTGACAGTTGTATAAACATTAGTGTTCCTTGCAGCTACACAGAAGACAAATGGTAAAAAAGTTCGAGATGAACAGATTCCCTATTCAGCATATTCATAAATTACTTGAATGTGGAGGTGGATCATTTCGTCAAAAGCTGCTATTTCGGTACTTCTTTCGGAGAGTTTCTCAGCCCCGCTGTGTTAGCACGGGGTAGAGCTTTCTAAGCCCTTCCTTGCTTTAGGTATCATCAGCTACATCTCCCCTGACGAAGGCAACTGGGGATGCACGCACCTTACCTGCTTTGGGAACGGATGGAAAAAAAAAATCAGGAGTGCACACTTTGTGGTTTGCTTTTGGGGTGGGTTTTGGGGTTTTGGGATCTGGCCAGGACAGGATCTTCAGTTCTTCCATCCGGGAAGGGCATACACACACTAGGGACCGTGAGCCTGAACGTGAAGTTCAGCGTGCGATCCGCTCCTCCCGCGGTGGCCACGCACAGCAGAGCCGCCGGCCGCAACCCGGAGCCGCTCCTCGAGTGAAGTGAAAGCGGGACAAGAAAAGCTTTTTCTCCTTTTCTTTCCCACGCGTGCCACAAACTACACTCGCCATTCATTTTTCTGTCCACAGATCGTTTTAGATAAACACCAAGTTGGGCTCGTCATTATTTTTTTTTCTTTTTTTACAGAAGCCCAGTTCTTAAAATCGCCGTGAATCGAGGGGCTCCTGGCGGCTTCCTTACAAGACCCCGCTACAGACAGACACCGGCTGGGCTCCGCCGGCTCTGCCATCTCCTGGAATGAAAAAATTATGGCTTGTTCAGCGTCGTTTTACTCTCCCCACCATCCAGCGTGACAGCACGAGCGCCACGCGGGAGCCTCCACCCTGCCGAGGCCACCAGCGCTAACGTTGGCTGGGATTCGTCTTTCTTCCCCCCCCCCGGCATGGAAACCAAAGTCCGGCGTTTGCAACGGGACACGCGTCTGTGACTCTGAACCCCACCTCCGTGCCTCCTCCTCTACCGCTTTTCGTTTTTTTTTTTCCCCTAGTGGTTTAATCCACCTCCACATTTGAGAAACTTATCGACAACTCAAAACATTCCTCACGGTTTATCGCTACTGAACATATTTACAGTTTTCCAGCACGCACACAGCTGATCCAAATGGCGATGGGTATGGCGAAGGTGATCACATGGTAGCTATCATATTTGTTCTTTACGTCTTCAGAAACAAACATAAAATTCAGATTCTCGTATCTCACTATTTCATTTAAATGAGACTTTTTGTGTTTTTTTGTTGTTTTTTTTTTTTTTGTTCCAACCACACAGATTTTTTCTCTTTTATAAACAAAAACGGATACAATGTATTAAAACACATAATAACAAGAGTCTACATGTAAAAATATAACTTTTACATACACAATTCCAAAATAATGATACGTTTGCCATTTGTTGCATAAAATTTACAAATGTATTTTTCATTACTCTATAACTGGCAAAACAGGAGAACAGATGGAACATTTAGACCGTTTGATGGATTTATGGCATTTATTCAGTGTTGATAGGTGGAAAATCTACTCGAACAGGGAGATTTCATTTTAAAATACATGCCAGGTTTGTGTGGCTGTAAAAATAGAAACTGGAATTAGAGACAAAAGGATGCTGACAAATACTTAACTAGGAGCACTATCTGTTAATTGTACTGTACACCAAAGTCAATCAGTATTAAAGATTCACTATGGAAGTTGGTTCAATTGTGCCCAGACTTCAAAGCTAGTTATCGGATGAGTTGCTGTGCCATAGTTTGAGCTATGTTACTATTAAATATGTTAAGTAAAAACTTCATTCATACTGGCCAGAGAAATACTGTACTACCACCCCTCCTCGAGAAAGTGCAACTTAATGCTTTAGGACTCATAAGGCTCGGTATAATGCTGCATGATGACTGAAATTGGCATTTTACAAAGAAAGGAGGAGGCAGCAAGTGGTCTACACTTCAATAATCCACTTCCAAACGAGAGAAGAACAACGCAAAGAAGTCAATCGGATCTGTCACACTACTTGCAGTTTTCCCCCCCCCACCCCCAGGATGGTTTCCCCTCCCTCCCTCCCGCCCCCCGTCCCCCCCGAAATCTGACCATGTATTCAGAAACGCCTCACTGCACACTATTTAGGCTACACACATAGGTAACACTTTTAATCGGGTCGTTAAATCACAGCCACTTTGATTCATGTTATGCTTCGGATGATATAAACATTGGAAGGCACAGTGGTAACAATTGTAGCATTCTAACCTTGTACCTCTGAAAATCCCAGAAAAAGGGTCAAACCAGAGCAACGTCACCACGCGAGCGGCTCGCCTGGCCGGGCTGGGTAACGCCGCCCGTCGTATCTACGCACGACGTGACTTTTTTTTGTGTTTCAGTCCCGTGTTCCCAAAAAGACCGAAGAAACAACTCTCTACTTATTTATGAATGAGAAGCAACGTCAGGGTCAGCGTTTCGTTCCTGCACTACCCCTCCAGAGACAGAGTTGGCACTACAGGTTACAATAACAAAAACAGGGGAGAGAGGGACAGAAATAAGACAAAAAAATCCTTATTTACAGTAAAATCTTCTTTTTAAAAAAGTTAATCAGTACTATTTTTTTACAGGAGCAAAAAAGTCTGAAACAAATGAACAAAAGCTTACCATATTCACTAAATTTTTAATATATATTTATATATATATTTATATATATATATTTGTCATAGGTCTATAAGATCCATCTGTTCCTCCTACCCTAAGGAATGGCTAATGTCATCACTTCAGTTTTCATTAGGACGTTTGCTGGTTTTGTAAATATCTGGGCAGCAAAGCTTCCCTTTTAATATCCAGTAAGTATAAACACTAGCTGTCTAGCACACCAACAAAAACGCTCATTTTTTTCTTCAGAAGTACACTTTTTCATTATTGCAAGTTTACAATTTTTAAATTAAATATTTTTTTTTTTTTTTTCAGACTTACAAATTAATTATATTTTTTTTTTTTTTCCAAAAGAAGTTTAGGCACAAATGCATTGTCCCACAGTGTGGAGAAGATTGCCATTCAGTCTCTAGGCTGTGCACTTACAGCTCGTAACATACTGCGTTAGACATTCTGCATGATATGTTAAAGAGAGTCGTCCCTCAAGTTGCACTTTTTGTTTGTTTGTTTGTTTGTTTGTTTTTTTTCTTGTTTTTAATAATTCGGGAATGCTGAAATCTCTTGCGTCTGTGATTCTTAACTACTCAGACTTGTCTTATATTACAAAAAAGGGGTTAAGGAGAAGTGTTTATGTGGGTTTAAGATAATACAGCTGTTAAGGAAGTGGTCTCTTGTTTAAATGAAGAAATGTGGCAACTTGGACCTGCGAAAGAAGTGAAAAAAAAAAACACATCAGTCAAGGACAGATGAATACGCATCACTAAATCCTCTCTAAACACAGGATCTGAACGTGGCTTTGGCATCAAGCCTGCTGGCAGGATGACCTGATGGCCAGTTTATAAAGGGTGCCCCTCGCCCACCTGCCCACCCCCAGCAGCCCAGGGGGCTCTCTGTGCCTGAACTCCCCGTGGCCGGGTGTTTGGAGGGCACCTGGGCACTGCTGCAAACCAAACTTGCCTTTTTTTTTTTTTTTTTTTTACATCTGTCCCATGTGATTGGAGGCATCTCCCATCCCAGGGTGGGGTCCTGCCAGGGAAAGTGGAGGAGGATCCGAAGAGACTTTCTCTTCTTCCCTTCTTTTCAGACAGGCTGCTTTAGGATTCAGGTTTCTTTCTGTGGAAAGGAAGCAAAACACGATTTGAAACGTTCAGGTTTTTCTATCAGGCTGGCTTTGACGTTGCACGTGCGTTGAAAACATTCTCAGTGACTCGATAAAGTCAGGCTGCAGGAATTGAGGGGGCTGAAGCGGATGATGCAGCCCGGTCAGGTCAAGTGCTGGGACGCAGGCAGCGCAACTCGGTACACAACCGCTGCAAATCCCTTCGTGTTTGGGCTTTGTGAAGGAGCAGCCAAGCTTAATATTGAATTTGGAGCTTGCTGAAGAATGCAAAACGCACCGAGACCGCCGAGGATCGCCGCCAACGCCTGCGGTGCCAGAGCCACGGGCGAACACAAGTGCCCCACGGCGACTCTGGGTGCCCCTGGGCAGCCGTCCCCAAACTCGGGTGGCACTCACCTCTGACTTGCTGCTCTAAGCTGAGGATGACAGCCACAGCCTGGTGCAAAATCAGGAGCTTCGTCTGGGGCTTGTCGCTCTTCAGGTGGAGCTGCACCATCCGGCCCAACTCCTTGAACGCCTCGTTGATGTCGCGCACGCGCAGGCGCTCCCGAGCGTTGTTGGCCATCCGCCTCTCCTTCTCTCGCTCGGCTTTCTGCTCGGGTGTCAGGTCCTCGTCGTCGTTATTGCTGGGAGACAAAAAGGAACACCTCATCTTCTAATGGTGTGGGCAACAAGCAGGGTCAAAAGATTTGCAACAGGATTTGGCCAAGAACAGGGCTACAAATCAGTCAAACACCTTATAAGATATAGATACTTGCTGTTCCTCTTCCAGCAAACCTGGGCAAAATTCAGTCCCCTTAAATTTTACACTGAGTAAAGTTTGTTATCAACCTCTACATTCTGCAAGGGAGACACTTTGGAGAATTTAGAGAGTTTTTTTAGAGATTTTTCTTCAATAATATATTTTTTCACGCTCGATACCTCAGCTTGTTACGTCGTGACAAATGTTGAGAGCCCTTTTTATGTTTGAGGGACACTTTATACATTTGAGAGACACTTTTTTATGTTTCTGCGACTTTCTTCTGTGCCGAATGTAAGACTTGAGATCTACTCAGCTCAAGTTATAGAGCACGGGGCCCCCCAGCAGACCGTCTCCGGGTGACCCAGACAAGGACCGGAGAGAAGGTCAAAGCAGAAACACCAAAACATAAAGAAGCTCCAGCATGACTGTCCTTTAGAAAATAACTTTCTCTGCTATCAGCTGGTGGGGGCAGGCAGCCCACCAGGCACTGAGCAGAGCCCGGGCACCGAAATGCCTGCGGGCAAACGGCCACGGGAGGAATTGCTGGCTGCAGAGAGCCCCACGGTGAACTTGGGCATCATTTCTGCAACAAAAACGGCTTTCCAGCCAGATGAAATAATGATTTTAAATTGAAAACACATCAACTGGTGAGTCACTGCCACTATGTAATTTGAATTGGTTATGCAAATAGAGTCATAAATTTCCAGCAGCCCTAACAACACGGATTTAGATACATAACTAAATATCGGGAGTAACCTTTTAGAGCTGCAAGCATGTTAAAAGCAAAACTGTTAGCCTACAAAAGCATCAAAGCACCTATAAATATGCATAAGCGATGGTGTAATTGTTGAATTAACAGGGACTACAACCACCTTACAGCAGCATCAAGCTCCTTTCTTCTTACCAGGTTGGAAACGGACATGAAAGCCTCACTTAAGGTTACTCCAACACATTTATTCGGAGAGAATCTCAAGTGTCATACGTTTTCTCTGGTCAAAAGAGATGTGAATGCGACTAACAGTTTAAAAATCAGTGTGCGCAGGCTTGAGAGGTCAGAATTTCGGTGCTCTCTCCGTGGCAAAATGTCTGCTCAGATGTTTCTTACCTTGTCTCAGCCTTTGCACAGACAAGCAGACACGGAAGGAGAAAAGGCAGTAAGACATGGCCACGCGCAATCATTTAAAAAATCCTCCAACAAAACAGAATTTCAGCCTTATTTGCAATTTGGCTGGGTAGTTTGGGACTCAAGTGATGCTAAAGAGTGTCTGCACTCCTGAGCTGTACCTCAGGTGTGCTGAGATGCAGGTGAGACGAGGAAATTTAGGATAAATGGGACAGCTGAG
This sequence comes from Netta rufina, assembly GCF_964035555.1. NCBI lineage: Eukaryota > Metazoa > Chordata > Aves > Anseriformes > Anatidae > Netta > Netta rufina. The sequence goes on along the minus strand of NC_140139.1, from coordinate 1,167,350 downwards.
GCCTGTCCTTTGTTAGGTGGTTCGTGTTTGCTGTGCCCATAAACATTGCTCAGGCTCACCATGGCCACGAGCTCCCAGATGATACAATACAGCTAGGATTTAAGTAATGCTTTCCAAAAATGTATAAACAATGTGCAGAACAAGCCTTGTCCCACCAGCAGTCCCGATACACTCCTGCCTTTCCTAAGCATCTCAGCCTCGAAGGAGGAGAGAATCCTCCTGCCCTTCCCATCTTCCAGAAACGACAGGAGGGGCAGATCCTCATCTGTTGGAACAACGCCACCAAATCTTCCAGTTCAACCTAGACAGCTCCAGAGGCTTGCAGAAATTGAGGACAAGGTACGACGGATTTATTTGAAAGGTAAAAGCAAAGAACACGGTTTGTTAGCTCAGATGCAGGTGTGCTCGACTTTCAGGCTCGTTTTTACCAAGATGCCAATCCGTACTGCATTCCCGTTTGCAAGCAAGGGCAGAGAGGAATAGCAGTATAATTAATGCATTTTAGCAAAATATAATTTCTTTAGAGATTGTGGAGAACTTGGTCGGGGTCCAAATTTGTGAATTGTTCAAATTTGAGGAAGTCCTGGAGTACAAGCACCAGAAGTGTGCTCAGTACTGCCAGGACAGCCGTTCTGTTCCACTTAGGCTGTGGTTTTACCTGCCAGGAAAAAACCTCATAGTTTCCTCCTGTGCTGTTCACTTCATCAAAATCCAGTAAAGGAATTAAATGAAGCGACACTATTATATACTGTTACCTAGATCTTGACCTAGTAATTGATTTGATATCCTTCTTGTCATCCTCTAGTTTCTTGTCCTCGGAAGATTTTGTGTCCTGGAGGTTTTCGTCTCCCTCGTCGTCGGATTTGATTTCGGAGCTCCCTGAAGAGACGCTCTGCCCTTGCAGTCCAGCTGGCATGCCTGGGAGAAAACACACGGAGGAGCTGTCAAACGCTGCTTCCGCAAACATGGGAGCGATCTGGGGCCAAATCCTCCGTCCCTGCAGCCCAGTGAAGGGTGACCTGCGTGTGCAGCCCCAGATAACTGGCACTGAGCGAAGCGTGAAGGCCCTAAAACAGGTTTTAGTGATGGCTCTGAGGTCTTGTTCTGCTCCTCAGCCTTCAGGAATAGTTCACTGACGCCTAGCTGCAATCACTCCCTAGGTTTTCCCTCATCTTAAAAAAAAAATAAAAATCTTTAATACGTCATTCCTCCCCAAATACACCAAGTATCCCTGCTGCAATGAATGAGCAAAAAGGCCTTGTGGTGGAAATTCAGCCTTTCACCTTAAATCCACATCTTTTTGCTGCGCACCCCGCAACCGTGAAGGCCCCCTTCCCGCCCCAATCACTCTGCGATGCGCGGGATCGAGGTGTGGGGTCTGATCCCCGTGTTAGGGGGCTGCTGCCGGCGGTACTCACCCCTGTAGGGGTCCTGGGGCGGGTTCAGGTCCGGGGAGGTGGCCGACTGCACGGGCAGCTGGGGCACCGGCACCTGGTTTGGCACGAGCGAGTGGCTGCCGCGGAGGCTCACCCCGTCCTCGCGGTGGGCGCCGACCTGGAGACAGAGGAGAAAAGGGCGGTGAGAGGTGACAACCCGCAACGGGACCACGGGGGCTGCGACCCTACAGCCTTGGGGTGCTGCCGCTGCCCTAGGGTGCTGTCGGGAGGCTGGGTGCCTCGCCAGAGGGCGCCGTGAGCCCGCGGAGCCGAAGCCCGGCCGGGCGCGCAGGAGGCCGAGCGAGCTCAGGCAGGTAAAACGTCAAAGCGTCTCCCGGGGTGCCTTCGCCGAGCGCGCCGCTTGGCGCCCATCTGTCTTCTATCATGTCCGCCAACAGATCTGACAATTAGCTTCATGCCCATATGCTTAATTGCGGGCTTCGCAATTCCCCCCTTGCCGGCGGGAAACCCTGCAGGAATTGCGACTCGGCATCCCGCTTCGCTTTTCGGGGCCGGGCTTGGCGGGCCTGACATTCCTCCCCGTCCCGAAGAGCCCGGAGAAGGCTCTGGCAGCGGGGGCCAGGCAGCCGGGACCAAATGAGCCCCATTTCACGAAGCACCGAGCCCCAAAGCCGAAGGGGCAGCGGGTCTGGCTCCGGGTAACGTCCCCATGAAGGTTTTATGAAACACTCCGGCAGTGCCATCAGCGGGGCTGGAAACCCATCCACTCCTCCCACCTGCCTCAATCAAGGCTGAGGAGAAGAGCCAACGAGCAAAACTGTCAAAAAAAGCTAGAAAAAAGCCAAAAAAGGGCAACGTTGGAGCTGCAAAGCTCCATTTGTCTGTACCCTGTGTCCAGAGCTACAGGCAGGAAAATTTTCTACACGCTCCCGTCTTCCCCAGGTGTGCGCCTCCCCTAACAGCGGTGTGAAAAGGGTTTTCGTGGCTGATGAAGCCAGCAGCCAGCTGTAAATCTCTCTTTCTTCTCCCTACGTGAAGCGCTCGGGCAGATAAAGAAAGATGGAGGAATGTTTCTCATCAGCCTTACAAGATAATATGGTATAATTGTTAACAGCGAGCCGAGACCGCAGTAGGGAAGATAAAAGGGAATCCTGCCAAGGGGAACTTGAGAAAATCTTTTACTACTAGACGAAATGCAAATAACCGAAAGCAAGTGTAAAAGAGCACCGACAAAAACTCTCTCCTCGCTGAGACGCTGGGATTTTAGAAACGTGAGGTGCTAAGGAAGGGCTGGGACCGGCGTGACTCGGTTTGAAGGAAGGGAGGTTTGTTAAGAGGGTGGGCTTGGGGGGGTCTGCACTTCTCCTTCCTTCAATCTGGAGTGATTGAACCCCCCATGCAGTCAGAATGACCACGGCCACCGCGAGATGCCTCGAGCTGGGTGGGCCAGCTTGGAGCGAGACAGCCCGGATATCTCGATTCCTGGGCCTGGCTGCTGGGGGACGAAATCTTATTTATCACATCAAGAGGCAGAAGCAGCAATCACGATCAAAGGCTAACAGTAGGGACAGTTTTTTAACTCAACTGTTGACTTCCGAGGCTAAATCAGGTGCCACGAGCTCACCATCGCTCTACCGCTGATGTATCGACACAGTTTTGTTCACGTTTTTCAAAATAGTTCTGATTAAAATTAAAAAAAAATCAATTTTTTCCTCCTTTAGGTTCTCAGGAGATCTAGAAGGTCACCGTGAGCGTCATGTGTCCCATCTGCCCGATACGAACTATCCCTGCCCGACACTGCCTTCCCACGGGGTATTCTCCCGGATACTTTAATCCTACAATTTCGGTCACGTCGTTATCCGTAAGGGCTGTGGGTTTTCGAGGTCCATCAGCTACAACTGCCCCATGTGAGACCTCAGGGGCCGAAAGCAGCCAGGTCCACGCGTTTTGGGGACGCACAAACGCTGCCTTTCCCGTTCCCCCTCCGCAGCCAGCAGCGCCGCCGGTTTGTCTGTCGTCCAAGCACCAGCCTTGCCCCGAGGTGGAGCGAAGATACGCATCGTTCCCCCCAGCCCAGGAGGGCAGACCTATAAATAATACTTATCTTTGGAGAATCAGGCTCGCTTTGAAGTCCTATTAATATTTGGTTCCTTTCCATCTCCTCAAACAGCCCCGACTGCACCACTCAGCAGATCGGGGTGGAAAGAAGACACAAAGCAAAACCAACAGCGAAGCCAGAAACGCGCACGGGAGGTACACACGGTGCTGTTGATGTGCAAATCTCTGCCCTCTTTGAAATCTTGATTTGTCTTTTCCAGCATTTTGCGACTCTTCAAGCGCTGGAAGAAGGCTAGAGCTCGTCTCCTTTTACCTCCTGCTTTCCTTTTTACGCATGGTGAAAGCCACCCAGCCAGGTTTTTCTGGTTGCACAGGTCTGTGCGCATTTCTGATTACCTGCGCTATCTCCGTCTCCATCGCGGATGGGAAGCTCTTAAAAAATGCTTGGAAATCCGCTCTGGAGCACTCAGCACCTCGTGATTGAGCTGTGGAGCAGTAGTTAGAGAGGATGAACAGCACAATAGTGGGATTTTCAGACACATAGTCCATGGAAAGGGGAATATTGTCTCTCTGGGTGATGAACCAGAGCCACCACTGCTCCTCTGTTACCTCGGCTGTGAACGCACCGTGCGGTTCTGCCTCCTGAAAGCAGGAGGGGCTGGAGGCGCTTGTGGGCTCACCTGTGGATGTCAGGCAAATTGGGAAGATCCTCGGGTTTGGGGAAACCGATCCCAAAGCCCTGATCCTTAGGGTTAACCCTTGTCGTGCTGAGCTTCACGCAAGGATGAACTTTCTGAGCACGGTGGCACAAAAGGAAGAGCGATCACCTGCTGGCTGATGCTCCGGAGCGAGGGGCGGCTCCGAAGCAGCTCCTGTAAGGAAGGGACGCGGCGAGCAGCGGGGCTTTGTGCTTTGCCACCTGATGACCCCGTGTTATCCGATTAGACAAATAAAAACACGCGGCAGCAAAGTTGGAAGGTGAGGCATGTTAACACGTGTTCAATATTGTCAGAATTTATAAGGCTGACGGGAAGCAGATTTGGGCAAAGCCCTTCGAAAGCCCCAGCGCGATATTAAAAAGGGAACGGCGCGGGGCACGCCGACACAAACGGCCTCTCACTGTACGTGTGCGTTATTGGGCCCAATTATTCCCTCTTATTTAACTGCCTCGCAGCCTTTCATCTCCACGCTATACAATAATAGCTTCCATATGACCGGTGGCTCGGCTATAAATAAGATCAAAAGCCAAAAGAAAGGATTTAATAATAATAAAAAAAAAAAAAAAAAAAAGAGAGAGAGAGACATTAGGAGTGGCATTAAATCAGGAAAACAGCAAAGTTCAAGTTTTTTTTTTCTGGAGGAAAAAAAAAAACAAAACAACTTGCAGCTCTCGGAGCCGGAGATAGAAAGGGGCTTGGAGGATGGGATTAAGAATATGAACTCTTCTTCATCGACTTGGCACTTTGGGAAGCCTGTCCCATAATGGGAACGAGGAGAAACCCGGGGCCGGAGCGTGGACGAGCCCCGAATCACGGGGTTTGAACAATGAGCCTAATTAGCTGCCGGGGAACGAATGAATGAAGCCCTTGTGCCCAGGGCGGCGTTCTCCAGAAGGAGGTGTCGCTTCAATATCGGCCAGAACCAACTTTACGGCCTCAAAAATGGCTTCAAAATATGATAGGGAGGCCGTAATTTGCGGGGCGGCAGGCATGGCAGCCAATTAGGCAGAAAACTTCCCTCAAAAACCCTACACCGGTGCCCGTCGTGGCAGATTTTATCCCGGTAAGGTCATTCTGCCCCTTTATTTGATATTTTATATATATATTTTTTCGATGTACGTGATACCTGTTAGCTAAAAAACATCAGCGAGGCAAAACAAACAACAGATGCGACGGCTACGGCGGCGCTGCGAATGGAGAAGATGAAAAGATAATCAGAAAAAAAGAAAGAAAAAAAAAAAAAACCCACCAGCAAAAGCCAGATTTCGCCTTTTAAACACCGCCAAGTTGCTTGCCTCTTTTTGTTTATGTATGAATGACATAACCGAGTTACTTCATGAGCTGCTACTTTAATTCCTAGGGGTGGAAAATTCCGTAAGTTAATTTAATGTGGATGTAAAAAAAATATACACGAGCATGCTCCCTTCCTGTGGGCCCTCATGTGAAGCTCGCAGGCGAGCTGCTGGACTTCTAAGCACTGTCTGAAAAGGAATGTGCACCAGTTTGTGTTTTATAATGATTTTAATCAATCCCTTCATGCCCTGCTACAAAAGAAACATGTGTCTGCGAAGATTCCCGTGTAAAAGTTAGCGTTTCGGCGCTGGCTGCTCCCATTCCATGTGCAATGTTCCAATAAAATCCCTCCGAGCTGCATAACCCCTGAAATAACAGGAACTACCGAAAAGCCAGGAAATTCGCGGGGAAAGCCGAAAATATCTGCTGAGCTCATGCCCTTGAGAGCTGGAGATGGGCAGCTCCCGCAAAAACTCCGAGCTTTTACCTCCTCGCCACGCGCCTGGTGCCGTAAAAACCATTCCGGGGGCAGAAATATTATGAGAGGCTCGGAAATAAAGCCAGCATCGCCCGGATTTTTAAGCCGACATCCACAACCAGTCGATGGCAGCTTCTTTATGGGTGTCCAGGGTTGTTTTCTGCCCGCTTTCTACCTGCCTTTTAATTGCCACGTCTCCAGGCCCTGCTCGCGCGCGTGCTTCGTTTCAAGCTCACCACCGGTCCCCGCGGGGCGAGCCGCGGCCATAAAGCTCCGCACACGTGTGTTTGCCGAAGCGGGGCCCTTGTGGGACGGGAAACCTGAACCTGCTTCTCTCCTGCCAGAGGAGAGATCGCCCCTTTTCCCCGTGCGCCCCCCCAGCCCGACCCACCTCGCCGTGCGCCCCCTCTGGGGGTAGCGGAGGAGCCCGTTTGCTCGTTTATAAATGGCGTGGATAAACGTGTGCCGCTCGCCCAAGCCAAAGGAGAGCTTAGAAAGGGGCCTGCTCAAAATTAGCAAGTGCTCAAATCCTTACCAGGCTGCTAAAAAAAATTAGGGAGGGAAAGAAAGTCAGAGCTCGCTGCGGCAAAGGGTTTGTGCAGCCAGCAGGACGCTGCTCGCAGCTGCAAATTTGGGCTAATTCCCCCGAAAACGGAGCACCCCGTCCACATATTTTCCACGGGGGAGCAGCATCTGCCCTACCCCTGCCTCTTTTTTGTCTGGGGAGAGGGTGCAGGGCCCGGCAGGGCCGCTGGATCCCAGCCCCGGGCTCGAGTTCCCCCCGGGGCCGAAGGCAGCGCCCGAAGGTGTACGGTGGGCAAGGAGATTTCCACCAGCACATTCTGTACAAGTTTCCGGTCCATACCTCCCACTGCTACTTTATTTACTGCAGCTGGCCAGCGTTTTATAGCCTGTTTCATGTATTAAAATTCAAATGTGGAAAACATTACCAGTATCCTCCTTGATTTTTTTTTTTTTTTTTTTTTTGGGGGGGGGGGGGGATTTTTTTTCCCCCCCCCCCCTTCGACTTCCTTTTCAGCGTGGAATGTATCAAATGGTCAAAGGCTAACTTCAGCCTGACTCCACTCCCAAACTATTTCCTTTGTTCTTCTGGTTTTGCTTCCAAATTCAGCCCAGTTTTCCAAAAGAAATGAGCCGGCCTGCCTCCTTCGCGCAAGTTACGGTTTCAGACAGTGAGTAATGCTGTTTGGGAGCTCGGCAGACTGGTGTTTTTTCAGGGAACTTGTGCCCGGCTCGTTTTTTAGAAGGAGCACTGCCCTCAGAGCACCGTATCTGGCTTCCAACTCCCCTCATCCTGCTTGCTGTGCCCACCTATTGATCTTACAGAGGCTTTTGGAGACACAAACAGAGGCTCACCTCCGAAACCACAGCAGCGTGAGCCCCCCTGGATCCCCGTTTCCAAGCCAGGACACGCGAATTTCTCCAAAAGCCCCAAATCTGAGCGTATTTTTGCGACGCGGGATGCGACCGCTTCCATTTCGCGTCGCCGCCCTGTTGTTTGTTGTTGTTGTTGTTGTTGTTTGCTTCCATCTCACTTCACCTACATCTGGTAGTTAGGCGAGGAGCACATATTTATGGAACAAACCCTCTCTGAAGTGATGCCCTGGGTGCATGTTGCATCGGTTTAACATATGCAAAGCGAACAAAGCTACAAAAATTAAACTCTTCTCTCTTGATTGAGAGCAGATATGCAGCACCAGTTGTAAGTCACAGATCTGGCTTTTAATAAAGCCAGATTTCTTCATTAAAAGCAGTATTGTTTAAACACTGGAGGAAAAAATAGCTTTGTACAAACTCAAATCTTAGATTATATGTATCCCAAGTGTATTTAACATATTACCTGAGGCCAAGCTAAATTACAATCTAGAATTTCCTTTTGTGAATTCGCAGCAACTGCCACAGAGAGCAAAACAATGTCTGGTTCATGCTAATTTTATTGGGGAAGGGGAAAGGAGATGGATTTAACCGAGCTGCTGAAAAAGCATCTTTCTACCTCTCGGAGCCTGTTGCCAGGCCGTTTTCAGTTAACACTTAACGTTTTTTTGGGGGGGAATCTGCAAATGGCACAGGTTCAGTTGTGGCTTTTAATGGTATTTCACTCACAGAGTCACTTCTAGTAATGCTTAATTTCATGAGGAGCAGAGGCTATCACAAAGCCGCCCCAATAAGAAATAAATAATAATAATAATAATAAAAAAAACTTATTTTAGTTTCTTAGATTCCAGCAACTGATGTTACATTTTAATAACCTGAAACTATTTCACTCAGAGCTGAAAATCTATGGGCTAATATTTAGCTTGTGTGTGGACAAATATGAAGGGGAGAACTGTGAAGAGTATTTGGGTGAGAATATCTGGAAATCCCACTTTTCCTCGGAGGGGGAAAGCAGGAGGTGGATGGGTTATTCTGATTTCCACCCGAGACAGCAGAGCTCAGTCAGCAAGGCCTTGGGCTCCAGGTTGACCCCCAAAATCTTGCCCCTGCGGGTGCTGGGGTGTGCTGGGGGTGCGGAGCCGTCCCCTCTGCTCATCTGGGCCGCCTGAGAACAGCCCCGGGACGCAGGAATGGCTGTGCTGAATAAAGCAAGGCTCTCAGTAACGCTGGGGCTAATTATTTTATAATCACCTAACCGACTATCACGACAGAGCCCGGCACTGGGGGCATCACCAGCGTGCAGCAGCCTGGAGGACGCGGCAATTATCAAATAATTGGCCACCAGAAGAAGCTCCTGCCTTCCCCAAGCACTTGCCTCACGCTCCGGCATCAAAGTTTTTCTTTCTTTCTCTTTTTTTTTCTCCTTGTGAAAAAAAAAAAAAAGGAGGAATCCTGTCTGAATCCTGTCAAATCAAACTCTAAATGTTTGCATTTTCCATATGATGTCTAATCCTATTTGGAATGCTTCTGAACATTTGGCCTTGATTACATCTTGGAGCAATGAATTTCACAGGTCATTGTGTGTTGAATAAAAAGTATTTCTTTTTGTCAGGTTCACTGAATGTCCCCTTGTTCTTTAATTATAAGGAAGGATGAATAGAAGAGCTAGATTTACCTTCTCTATGCTATCCATTATTCGACGTACCTCTATTATGTCTCCTCTTATTCATCTCCTTTCTAAACAAAATCACCACAATCTGTTCAATCTCCCTTCGCATGAAAATCCTTCCGTGCTTGCAAGCACTCTCGCTGTTTGTCACCGAACTTCTCCTAATCCCCCTATACTTTTTTAAGACGGGAAAACCAAAACAGACCGACTCCAGGTAAGGCATAAAAACACATATGTGTGTGTGTAAGTCCACACTCGAGATATATACTGTCATTCCATCAGTCTTGGTGTCCTTTCTCATGTTCCCGTTCAGTTCAGCAGGTCTCATTTATTTCTTCGTTCATCCATTTATTTATTTTAATGATTCGTGCACACTGGAGAGAAATTTCCAGGCAACCCTCACAGAGGCACATGCTCTCCTCCCAAATTGAATAGAGCCCAAGATGTATATGGCTAATTGAAATTCTTTCTTCTAATCTGCTCGGCCTTACCCTCAGTATGTGGGATGAGACGGGGATCAAGCCTAGTCCTCCCACAACGCCACGGCAGCTAACTGGCCGTGGATCTGTCAAGTCCCTTCCCATTCCCACATATTTTCCCCCAGTCCTAATTAACCTAAATACCTCGAACCATCTGAAAATGCTGCCAGCTGACTCCTCGGTCCTTTCTCCCATTCCGCGTGGAACAAGCAACTCTATTTCGAGAACGAAATTTCGAAGCGTTAACAAAGTTTGCCCTCTAATCCTGATGAGAATCACACATCTAGCTCGGCTCTGCCCAGCCTCCTACAGGACCCTTGGTTTGTCATTAACGTCCGCTGAGCGACTTTAAGATGTCTGCAGACCCGAACACATGGCGTTAGATGGTTTTCCTCAGTATATTTAAAAAAAGAGATTGAGGAGACACGGTTTTCCTTCACATGAAAGGAAATTAGCTGCCAGATATTTCCTTTTCCAAGTGCAAGGCGTTTGCCCTGGAGACATAAGGGTGTACTTAAGGCCCCGTGGAAGTGGAAATCCCAACAGCACACCACAGAACGGGTCAGAGGCTTTTGTCAGGGTGACACACGGACCTGACACCATGCATTATGGCAGCAGGGATGGAGCTGGGACTCCGTAACACAAGCAAGAGCCAGCAGCACGAGGAAGGAGCAGGCTGCTGAGCAGCGACCACTCGATGCTACAGAGGGGCCACTTAATCCAGAGTGAAACTGAAGCCACACCGAGTGCGAACAGCTCAGACTCAGGCTTGGAGCCACTTTCTCTCCCCGGATTTCAGCACAAGTGTAACACACAGCCAGGATTAGCTCCTGCTCTCTGAGCCTTCTCCAGCCCTGCCTGCCTTGCGCTAAGATCTGCCCCCAGCTTCCCGAACACGAAACGCAACGCTCCCGAAATCTTAACAGCATGAAAGGAAAGGCATTTCCAGACCGGTGTGGGGCAGTGGCTCTACATAGTGCAGGCTGAGCACAAAAAGCCGATTTATAAACCCCGAGGTTTCACACCTCCACCCGCCGCTCCACGTCAGGAGGGGCAAGGCAAATGGCGGCCGTGCCGGGGGCCCGCAGCCACCTCCCGCACACACATTAAGCAGCCCTCACGTCCCCTCGTCCTTCCCCCCGGGCCCGTTTTCTGTCAGATCTTACCATGAGCGAGTGCCTGTTGGCGGAGAGCAGGCCAGTGCCGTAGCCGGAGCCCAGGCCCGCCATGGCGCCGTTGTGCGAGGGCCCTATCAAGCCGTGCATGTCGGCGTGGCCGCCCGGCATGGCGGTGGCGGGCCCCACGGCGTGGTTGCGCAGCACGTGGATGGCGTCGTCCAGCCTCTCCAGGCGGTCCTCGATCCGGCTTTGCTGTGGGCGTGCGAGAAAGAAAAGCGAGAGCAGCGTCAGCAGCCGCGGGGCCCCGCAGCGGCGGAGGCGGGCGCAGGGCTGGGCGCGGGGGGCAACGGGGGGCACGGTCACCCGCAGCCAGGCCTGCCTTCTCAACCCCTTTTCTCCTTTTTTTTTCGCTTTTCACACTATTTATTTATTTTATATATATATATTTATTTTTTTTTTTTTTTTACAGGAGTGGTTTTGTTTCCTCAGGGACACGTTTCAAATAGCGTTGCGGGGAAGGAGCGAGCATGGGTAACACGAGTGCAGCTTTGATTTTCATGGGCAAAACAGGTTCAATGATTCCTCATGAACATAATCATTACAGTACATATGTTGCCCTCTACGTTCTTTGAAAAGTTTTAGTGATACTTTAAAAAAAATAAAAAATAATAATAATAATAATAAAAAAAAAAAAGAAGTAGGAGTAAAGGAACAAATATCCCTCTAATTTGAGTCAATCTCTAACCGGGATTTTCCTCCCCCCATCTAGGCACAGGATCACACACAAGGAGGACACTACCAGGCCACACAGTCCCTCACACTGCTCGGGTTTTTCCCCTATAGGTACGCACCCTGGATCCCTTTCTAGCTCTGGTGCCAGCAGCAGAAAGCACTCATCCTTGGCCGGTACACCCCATGGGCACGGTACTGGTGTTGGTGCTGGGGATGAAGGTGCACCCTCGTGGCAGCCAGGTCTGTGAAACCCAACCACCTCCCTCTGCCTCAGGAGCCTCCACCTCTCCTCCCTGCTTCTCCGACCATCCCAAACGCCAGCTACGGCACCGGGGAGCTCCTTGAAGCAACCTGGCTGCTGCTGTCCTGAGTTACTTCCTTCCACTGTCGTCTTTCTGCTCAGCCAAAACAACTCCAAGAAATATTTCCACTCAAGGAATAGGAGAGGAGCTCAGCAGGACAGTCCCAGAGCTCTGCGGAGCTTCAGCTGTGAAAATAGACACAGCTCTATGGATCTTATGGATCTATGGATCTTATGGATCTCTTAAGCATATCTCCTAACTGACCCACTGGTCGCCAAAACACATGGTAACTGAAAAACCTCCAGAAGACAGATAGCCTAGAAAACATCACAGTCAATCACGGGAAGGATTTACATGCTCGAGCAGAAAAAATAGCCCCTGCTAACTCCTGAACCTGGCAATTTTCCAGTGAAATCCACAGGACTGCCGCATCCCCCAGCACTAGGTGGGTTAGCACTGTGCTCTTGGGAATTACCTGCTTTCTCTTTTCAAAGGACACTTTAAAACTTCAGCACCATCGATTTTACACCCAACGATACGTCAGGCATCTCGCACCGATCACTGGAACCTTCTAGACTTGCAGTTGAGACCGACAACCAGCTGCTAGGGTTCAGACAGAGGATATCAGGTTCTTTAAAGTTCTCCTCTGTCCTAATGTGTGACTTAATCTTTCCATTAAAAAAGATAACAAATCTTATTGATATCCCTTTAATCCTATCTGTCAGATGAACATTTATCACCAGCTCGGCCCCTGACTCTTCCCCTCAAGCTCAGCCCTTCATGTTCTCCCGGTGAGACCATCGCTGCCACGCTGGTCGCTCTCACTTCCCAGCTCCGTGGGACTGACGGACAGTGACCACGCTCTGCCCTGCTTTCTATTTCTCTTCAATACATGCCACCTGCCTCTTCACTGTTCCCTCTTTTTGTATGCACTGTTCCCTTTTCGGGGTGTTTCAGTACTGCATCCCCTGCCGTGCAAGCAAGCAGGAGGTCCTGGCCAGCTGCAGCTCCAACCAGCCTACAAGAGCTAGAGCACGGGGCACCCTGCTGCGAATTGAGGGGTGGCAAAATCAAGTCCGAGGGCATAGCAGTTGCTAACGAAATGAAAACCTGTGTGAGAAGAATGGATGAGAAATGGAAAGAACAGCAAGTAAAATACTGAGGCAGAGGAGGTCACTAATCAAAACATACCAAAGAGTGTAAGGGACCTTCATAATTGGGAGATGATGACGCTTGACCTCCATTTCTAGACCAAACAGCTGTGCCTGCTAATAGTAAAATTGGAATTACCATTAGAACTATGCAAACAAAAATGTCTTTCAAACTTTTTGGACAGTTTTGTAGACATGTAAATGCCGTATTTCCAGATAGACTATAGAGCAGACATATGGAGACCTTCCAAAATACACACGGGTGAAAAAAAAAAAAAAAAAAGGTATTTTGTAGCAAAGCACGTAGATGCAGGCCACAAAGTTCCCCCAGGCTGCTTCTCCACATAGAGGGCTGCATTGATTCCGCAGCTGTACCGACGAGCGGCTGCAGGAGAAGGAAACGTCTCGCTGGGGAAAGGAGAAGCAGCACTTCCACACGGTGCTGCGGGCAGCTGGGCCTCTGCGCGAGCCCCGGCACATACTAGCCCATTATCCTAACCTCACTTCGAGCCGGAGTCCGTGCCACTGATTACGTCATCCCATCATCAAATTTGCAAAATCTTAAAAAAAAAGAAAACCAGTAAAAGCACCGCACACAACATGCTATTATATTCTGATAAGGTCGCCGCTCTCCTCGGCCAGATTATTTGGTTTGGCAGGTTCAGAATGCCAAAGGTCTAACCAAAAAATAAAAAATTCAAAAAAAATCTGGTTTGCATCCACTGCTCTACATCTGTTCCTGCTGCAGGAATAAAAGGTCTCCTCGTCTCCAGCAATGCTTTCTAAAGAAAAAAAAAAATGCCCTTGCAAAAGAAGCAAAGCAGACACGGGGAAAAGAAGTTTTTTTTCAAGTATTTTTTTTCCAACAGCGTTTATATATAGCACAACGCTTAGACCATTTATAAAGTTCTTTCTTTTCAATGAGTCATCTTCTGAACGATCTTATAAAATGGGCTTAAGAGTTTGAGATGGAAATATTAGGATTTTAATCTTAATGTCTACGTTGAATGGCACTTGCTTGGACTAAGATAGGCCAGGGTGGAACTCATGGCACGTTTTTTTAAGGCTCTGACAGCATGATTTTTTTTTTTCTCATAAAAGTAAAAATTATGTCAGTTCTAATTAAAACTTAAATCTTCCCTTTTTCTGGTCCCCATGGAGCTTTTATTTGAGATTTTGCTACTGCACTGAATGGAGCAATGAACAGCAATCTTTACTTTCAAAATCATTTTTAACTAGCCCTTGATATCCTTCAGGGAAAGTGTCTCGCATGCTAAACACTTTCAGTTCTTATTTAAATGCATTCGTACTCCTTATTTCTCTTTATTTTGACACTTGGTTCTTTCTATTTAGTCACTAAAACTTGCAGGAAGCAAGGCAGCCCAAATTAGCACAATATTTTTCCTTTTGGTTCGGACCCTTTCATGGGGAACAATGGCAACGCCTCGCTAGGGGAAACGCGGCTCAGAGTGCCGGGGTGTCGCTTAACACCTCGGGGGTGATTTCAGGCCAAAAAAAAAAGGGCAGAAAAGGGTTTCCTGAAGCCCCAAGGCTGCGACAGGGCAGGCAGTCCTGCCAGGGGTGGTTTTGAGGGAGGTAGGGGCTTTTGCTGACTGAATTGTACCCCGATGTTAACGCTCCTTCAGAGCAGGTGAGTGGGATGGAGGTGGACGTGGTGTCTTCCTACCCCTCCTCATGGACCCCCACCTCCAGAGGCCGGGCCATCACCTAGCTCCCTTCTCCTTCCTTTAGACACTGCCACCTGACACGAGCTTCCCTGCCACCCCTCCTTTCCCAGAGGTGCCATCAGTGCGGGGACAGGTTAGGCCCAGGCCTCTGAGGCGGCGCCGCCATTTTAAGGCAGCACGGGAGGTGCCTGCTGTGGTGCTCGTGCCCCATGGAGAAGGAGCACAACTCTCACCAGCACTACCCCACACAGCCTCGGTTGCCTTTTAGGATGGCCTGAACACGAGGCAGGGCCCATATGGAAAGGGGACTGGAGGCTGCTGGTGATAAAAACCTCGTCACAAAGACAGGGTGGAAAGCCAAGAGGTCTTCTCCAAGGCGTTAGTGTGGGTGCATGGGAGGAGAAGCCTACTGCTCTAGCCGAAAAGTCTCAGGGTTTATGAAACCTGAATTAGATTCAGATAAATATTTAAAACTCCCGATGCTCATGAGAACTACCCTGGGCCTCTGGATCTTTTCAAGCTTAGGCTTTTATTAATATGAGTGGGTTTAGTTGAAATATGTCAGCTTTATAAACAGCGTATAAAATAAATCAATGGGATTCGTGGGGGCTCGGTTTGTCCAGAGACACGTTTTATGGATCAAACTCCAGCCAGCATTTGCTTTAGCCCCAGGAGGGGATGGGGGAATGTCCAAGGAGATGCTCTTGGCCCCGGGGCGAGGCTGCCACGGGGGCACGGCCATGGCACGGGACAGGCTCCGTGCACAAGGCACCGGCCACAAAACCCCGAGGGCACTGCTGGAAATTCAATAAGGATGCATAAAAATCCTGCTTTACTGCACAGGCATCCACCTACGAGCTGCCACGACCTTCTCTCTGCGCTGGCACTGCAGCATTTGGGAAAACTCTGCTCGTCTCTGGGGGACCACCGGCCACCTGCGTGTGCTGCACGTGGGTAAAGCACTGGCCCGGTGCTGCTGGCTGGATGCACGTCGCACACCCAGTACCGTAGGAGCTCATTTAGGCATCTCCTACCAAAAATACGTTGAAACGTTCAGTAAAATAGAATTGTAACAACAATACCTGAGAGAGAAGGGGGAGAACCAACAGGAGTTGAAGGATTTGATGAAAAGCTGTTGTTGGTGTGATCTGGAGAATAGATCTTTAAAAGATGATACAGAATTAATCTAAAGCCATCACAAACTGATGCAGAAAGAAATATGGAATTCTTATGCATTCAGTTCATTTAAATGAAAGCAGGACAGGTTAAAAAGCCTCTTATTCAAATATTAATATTTCTATAAAGACAAAACTGTATTAGATGCAGGAAGCTAGACAACAGACCCCTTTTGCTGGGAACAGACACTAGCCAATTAAGCGATGGTTTCTGATTGTCACACAGATCTGCCACGGTCGATGTACACATTTTCATTGTATAGACTACTTTACGAATTGACTGGCATTGACAGGCCTTCGAGCAAGCCTGAAAATTGCTTTTTTGTTCGGCTGAAATCCCTTAACGGCCAAAATAAAGCAAAGGGCACGGAGCACGTCGCCCTGGCACAGCGGGGAATCTGCAGCAGCAAACTCCAGCTACTCGGCCGCTGCTCCAGCGAGAAAGCCCCTGCCTGCCCCGTGCCCGGCGAGGGTGCCACCGCCCCGCGGTGTCCCTGGGGCCACGCACCGCTCGCCATCCGTGCCATTGGTCAGGGCACCACTTCAAAGTGGATTCTGTACTGTATCAGTTAGTTCAGGCAATCTTGGAGTCTGACTTTTCGTCTTTTCAATGAGGCATCGAAGAATATGCGAGAAAAAAAATTAGCTCTCATGAGAACTCAATGGAACCCACTCTGCCCAGAAAATAACTATCGTGGTCCTTATTAACAGTCAGTCCGTGCCAACAATTACCAAACCCTGAGGCACGGCAGCGTTTCCTTCTGCTCGAGCTGGAAAACTGCCGTGCCCCGGCTACCCCGGTAAGAGCTGGTAACTCCTGACTTTAACAGCAACCACGGCAACTCAATAGGTGGAAACTGCCGTGAAAAAGAGAAAAGCTGAAGGCAAAGGAAATTTAGAGCGAATCCTGTTTGCAGATCGCTCGGTAGCACAGAAGTAATCCTGCTGCCGATTTCTGTTCAGACCTCCCTTGCCCGAGTAAATGACGTGTGAGAAAGACTGAAAGACACAGCTCATTGTCACCCAGTGAATGGGAACAGGCCAAGGTTTCCACTCTTTCCATTTCTAGTCTAGCATAAAATTCATTCTAGGACTTTGTAAACACTGTTTTGCACTGGTAATATCTCAGTTGGCAGTGACTCCCAGTGGGTGACCTCTGAGACCAGGTCTCTCCTCTTTTGCTGCTCATCTTCTCAAACTCCAGGCGTCCAATTCTGATTAAAGCTCACACTTTGCAAATGGTAAACGTGTATTCCAAAGTAAATATTTCCTTACAGAGGCAAGTGCTTTCCCCAGCGCATCACCAGTCTGCGAGCTGCCTGCCGCCCCACTTCCTCTGTTTGCTGAAAAACAAAAGACTCAATGTAAAAACAGACAGAAAGACATCATCCGTTTCTATTCCTGGTCCACTTACTCATAACTTAATTGCATTTTAATGCTAATTACATCAAATTAATCTTTAATTGCCATTAATTTGTTTGCTAAGGTAGATATCAAACACATTCACGCAGCATTTTGTCAGATAAAACATAAACTCGGGATGTTGCTTTTATAAAAAATGCATCGAGTATTTGACAGTGCTGGGCCATATGGCTTCATTTCCCTAAATAAAAGGTTGCTCAGCGAAGATGCTCAAAGGCATGGACACTGTGCAAGTTCCTAACGCTAAAGACCGGGCTCGGGTGTGCTCAGCCTCGGTGCCTGCGCTCTGGGCTCTTCGACCTTAGCTCCAGCAAGGCTTTTCTCTCCCAAAACTTAGACATCAGGGCAATGTTCCACATCGAAACCATCAGGAGCAAAGGCGGCAGAGATAAACTCCCCAGAGCCGGGGATGCCAGAATTCAGTCTGCCAGTGGAGCCTAATTTCTCTCTTCTGCGTCTGTACCGCGAGCCAGGCATTAATTACACGATCGCTTACTGCTCCTCCACGCAGCCCCAGCCTCGCTCGGCGCACGGGAAGGACAAAGTGCTGGTAATAAGCAGCTACCCGGGGTTTTGTTTGCTCCCCATTCACTCGGTGACCCTAGTCCTTTGTACACGTTTCAAAGCATGTTTTAAAGGCGTTATTAATTTCCACAGACTCCTCCAAAGCGCTCCTTCTGACTGTACTTAAACCGCCGCGCGAACCTTTAATTAAATGATTTTTTTTTTTTTTTTTTTACCATCTCTCAAGCGATAGGATTGCACCTTTCAGAGAAGCAATTGAGGGGAAGAAAAATCGTGGCGTAACCGTCCACCAATTCCTCACCCTCGAGGGGTAGGACTGAAACGTCTCCGTTCACGGGGGAAATTGCAGGCAAGAAAAACGAGGGCGGAAAAGTTGCAGCGGCTTCAGCATCTCTGTGGCCATTTATAAAGGAAAAGCACGGCTCTGAGTGACTGCTGGGCGTGATCAATACTCCTGCTTCGGGCCCCGCAGACTGGGAGTCAGGCGAAGAGAAAATGAGAAGCAAGCAGCCAGTCACCACCCATGGAAAGGCCGGGCTGGTATCTGGCATCCCTATTAATGCCAGCCTTCAAGCTTCGTGTTTTGTACCTCCTGAGTGTGTGATTCTGCAACTTTTTTACTGAAGGGATGCACTTGTGTGTGTATATCTGCCTGTCGATGCTGCAGCTCCACGGGGGTTGGGAAATCTGTAGGGAAATCTGACTTTTGGGGACCTTTGCACCCCGGGCCAGGTGTTACTGATCCTCCACCCTGCCCAAATGTAATACCTACACATTTAATTTGACTGCATACAACCCCGTTTTGGCACTTCTCCTACAACAAAATCATCTAAAGAAGCTCTGAGGATGATGTGTCCCTACCTCTTTCACCTCTTTTCCATAAATTTACACATTAAATTCTTATTTGCACTTTTATTTTCACTATTGTACACTTGGAAATATGCTTACATGGCAGTGATAGCCCATTTGTAGTTTCATCTCAGTTTGAAATCACAATATCTAAAGTTTTAGGATTTACTCCACCGAGCTGCCAGGGCAAGTATGAAGTTATTACAGCCCCAAATGCTAACACAGAAATGCGAAAGCGCACCAGCAAGAATACATGGCCTCGGTTAGAGATCCAACTCATCAAGCTAATTTAATGTTGTAAATCACAACCTACAGGTTTGGCAACCAGGCAGATGTCCAGAAATCCAGTTACTTCGCTCTAAAGTGAACTGTGAATCGAAATGTAAATCATGCCTTGTTTTTTCCTTTTTCTAAGCGACCCTAACTGCATTATTCTAAAATTAAGTCCTCCATTTGTCTGTCTGAAGGCTGCTTGCTCCTAATGAGATGAGCTGTACCGCTCCTGCGGGAGAAGGGAAGCGCAGGGACTGCAGCTAAGAGGCCACCTCGCCTCTCGGCTGCTGTCAAAAACAAAGGAATTCCTTGGATATACCAAATATTTGGCTTTTCCTCAAAGACTTCACGGATGCTTTGATGGAGAAAACGGGCAAAGGAAGGGAGCCGAGGAACCTTCTGTGGGGAAGACCAAGCTGGACATAACCAGAGATCTGGTAGAAGTCTTCATCTCCCCCAAATACCCAGGATTGTTTCACTATAGCTAACCTTGAGGTGTATAAAAAAGGTGTAATATAGCTAACCTAACTTGTAGGGGTTTATTTTTTACTGCTTTATGCAGAAATTATGGTTTTTAGTTATTCTGGCACTAAAAGAGACGTGGCTGAAACCTGTAGGTGATTAAGAAAACTCCGCATTTGAAGGAATAACAGAAAAAATAATAATAATTAAGAAGAGCAAGCACCGTCCACTGCAAGAGCCCAACTGTTTCAGAGGCGACAGCACCAAAAATCATCCCGGGACGCGGGACTAAGCAGAGAAAATGGATGTCGAGTGTATGAGAGAAGTGACACCCAGCGCTGCTTCGTGCAGCGGATGGCTACGGGATATAAGCGAGGGTTTCTATTAATATCTCCCAGTTGTTGGCCCGTCCTTTTAGCTGCACGGAAACGCTATTTAAACGCAGCCGCCGACGCCGTGGGGGCCGAGCTGACAGCTTCGGCTTGCACAACGTGGGGCACGTTGAAATAACTGGGATGCTTCCCTCGGCTCCGCACTGCTGGTGCCCCGAGCGGCACACTGAAGGGAAGAAAATTCCTAGGAAAAAGCCAGGGAGTGTATTCAGATGGGGCCAAAAATACCTTAAAAGAACTATTTTCGTGGCTTGGAAGCTAATATTGAAGCACTTTCTCAAGCTCGTCAGATGATGATGCAATAGCAGGATGTAAGAGGGGAAAAAAAAAGGTCCCAGAAGAAACGCTGAACTGATTATTTTCATCAGCTTCGTCCACGGGATGGATGGTGTTTTAAAAGGGATTAGTCAGAAAAATTGGCTCCGACCGAGGTGTCAGTGTAAAGGCTTTAAAATGAATCAAGAAAAAGAAAAAGAAAGAAGAATGAAATGACATTTCTAAGAGCTCTCAAGCAACTCAAAGACAAATTTCCCTAACTTTTACTGCAGATTAAAACTTGGACTGACCTAGCGCTGGAGCAAAGAAGGTGCAGAACATCACAGCAATACTGAAAGCAAAGTTTGGTGAGTTCAAAGAGCCCCCAGACATCAAATCTGACTTCCCCATGAGAAAAAAAACACCAAAGAACAATATATGAATGGATAAATACACAACATTGCAAAGCCAAGAGTTTTCGGGGGGGAAGCCACGTCGAAGGTAGCTCGGGAACGGGACTGCACGGCAGGACTTGAGCTGTCACCGTTCTTTGGGAGCTGTTCCCCCACTCACCGAGCTCTTCATGTACCGAAGGCAGCGTGAAAGGACTGCAGCCTTTGATGGATCGCTTCTAACGACGCTGCAGAGCGCCTTTTCTTGTTCTCCTTCATCTCCTAAAACTTTCTCAGCGTGTTTCTGCGAGGAGCAGTTCTGCGCTGGAAGGCGAGCGGACAGGATGATGGAGCACAGCCTCTTCCCATCCTTCTGGTGGGACTCGGATTGTAAATCTTAAGATTACTGAATTAACTCCCAGGGATCTGTATCTCAACGAGGGGAATTATATCGAGCAAAGTATCTAGTGTAACAGATCGGCTGCAGCCTTCCCGGAGAGAATTTCACCTGATTTTTTATAGGATCAACTCCAGCACAAACTCAGGCTGTTCTGCTGGCATGGGGCTTTCTGAGAGGGCTGGGAATGATGTGTCTGTGTAAAGAGGAGTGGAAAAACTTGCACCGTATCGGCGTTCACAGCTGATGATCTTCCCAAATCATGGGGAGCTGACATTGCTGGGTCGAAGTCACATCCTTCTTAGGCTGCGCGACCGCTCGCCACCCTCGTGTAACTGGAAGCTCGGCGTTCTTGTAAAATAGGCAGCGCGGTACGCTGTGACTGCTCGAGTAATAAAATTACTGTGAAACCAGTGCCTCAAGGGGAAATGCACATAATGTTTCTCCTGGAAAAGCTGCATGTCACAGTGCATAATGTCATGCAAACAACACGTCATTAGGGCTGAAAGCAGCGCGCAGGATTAATGCGGGCATCAGATGGCTACGACCGAGCGCCTTCAGCATACGCTCGGCGAGCCCCGCTCAGTGACTGGTTGCCGAAACCTTGCACTGCTTCAGACCTTTGAAAACAAGAGCCAACGCTTTGCATAACACTACCCACTGCTTCCCGTCGATGCCATCGCGCAGCCTCGTGGAAGAAGCTGGCTCCCAGGGCACCCAGGGGAAGGGCAGCACGCACGCAGCCTTCGGGGCACGTTCACCTTGCTCTTCTGGCTTTGCTTTTCAGGAGAGGGATCCAGATGAAAGTCTGGAGGAATTTTTTTACACGGGCACTGAATATTTATTTATTCAGGCACTGAGGCACATGGACAGGAGATGGGATTCTCACTCCTGCCCGCTCGTGTCCCTCTGCGACATCTTTTTCTGTTATCTGTAAGGCGCCTGCATCGCGGCTGTGAAATGGCAGAATTAAGTTTGCCTCTATTAGGCCTCTTTTGAGGGCAAAAACGAGAGTGATTTCTGCCTGTCGTGCCCACAGAAGCAGCAACTACGTTGTAAAGGAAGAACTCTCAATGGAATGGCAAGATTGAGCGCGGAAACACTACCCTGAAACGGGATCCCTTTTTCTCAGACAGTGACAAATTAAGAAGAGACCGTATTTAGTTTTTGCTTTGTTCAGAGCCCTTGAAAAATCTGATGCCCATGTGTTAATGGTTGAACCCACCCTCCATTCTTGCTGCATTAGTCCTGCTCCCCGTCATTCAATCCGGAATCATGTGTGTAATCCGAAACATGTGTCCAGCGATGTGTTCCCTATTTACCAATTATTTCATTAGCTTTATTTGTTCTTTGAGATACAGGCAAAGCACTATTTTTTTTTATTTTTTAGTTCCTGTATTGAAGCCTGGCCCGGTGTTTGCCAACTCTTTAGGAAAGCACACAAATGCACGCTCTTTGATTTTGCAGAGCGATGTCAGCGGGGGCTGTCCCCGCTGCAGGGACACGCTGCCACCTCCACGTCCCCCACGCCGCGGGGAAATGGGGAAAACACCCAAGGGGATGACCACAAGGTGCATCACCAGGTGCTCCCGAGCTGCTGCAGGCAAGCAGATCACTAAGGGCAGCAAAACCAGGCTTCAAAACCAGCCAGAGCAGGCAGCGGGGATACCAGACCACCTTCTGCACAGTTTTTGAAGCAAACACTTGGCTGCAATCCTCATTTCACCAAAAAAAAGCGTTCGGATCTATGTGCAAAGGAGGGCGAGGTCATTGAGGATGTGTTTATTTCCATGAACATCCTGCTATCTCCCTGAGCCTCCTGGACTCGGTATCTTTGATTTGGGCTCTCTGGCACCAGCACAGTGCCCTGGAGCAGAAAAAAGAGGCAGGAGAGAGCGGGGAAGCCCCGGGCAGCAGGCGCAGCGCCCGCCCGCACTCACCCATGATGCTGTCGGTCCCGTTGGCCGGCGGCGTGCACGACGAGGCGCTGTAATGATTCGTGCCGCTGCGGTGGAAGGTGGACATCGGAGGAAGACTGGAGTTGATGTCTGCTGAGGAGTGTGATGGGTAGCTCTGTGCCGAAGAGGAGGCCAAAAAAAAAGGAAATATTTTCAATATTTGCAATATTTTAAGGACTGAGAACACAGAGGGCAGCAGGCTGCTCGTGTTGCTCCAATTCCAGGTGCTGCTGTGCTTCACCCAACCAAGAAAAGCCACGAGGCTACGGGGGGAGGGTGTTTTTCTACCTCAATTTGACAGCTTTTGGAGAAGAGGCAGCACATCCCAACCTGCCATGCATAAATATCCACAGAGGAGGGGATGTAACTGCTGGGGAAACTCCGTTTCCTTTGGTTTCTCAGGGGAAGACATCCAACCACTATCGCTAAATATTTCAGGAGAAACATGGGATCTGGATATAGCCTAGCCAGGACCTGTTCCCTGTACTCACAGCATCTTGAAAATCACTGATGTGTCTGAGAAAATAAGAGTAATAACAGCTTTTCTATCTTCTTCTTGCAGTTTCCCTACAGGTCACCGAAAAGTTAAGGACATTTGCAGGGAATTGAACTGAAACCATCCCAAATTTCCTCCCCGGGCTTTTCTTAGAAGATTTTTTCTTAGAAGATTGGATGATTTGGCCCGTCCAGATGCCCAGAATGGATGATTAACAGGAGCTTTGCCAGCACTGAGCACCTACAACTCAGACTGGCATCAGTGAGAGAGCTGGGTCCTCCCTGTCTCTGAAATTTAGGAAAAATAAGAGTATCTATTAAAAAAAAACCAATATTTTGGGGACTATAGGTGGAATATCTATTCTCATTTTACACTGTAGAAATATTCTAAGTCTTCATAACCCCCCAACGTGCTACAAAACCAAGAAATTCAGAATCAAGGCAGACTTAAAAGAAATGCAAGAACGTTTGCAGACTTGCCCAGCCAAGGTACTCGGCTCTCTGACCTGAATCCCGAGCTGGTAGCATGGAAGAGCTACCTAATTCTGATGGATGAGCACCGGCGTAGATACCAAATTAGACGAAATTGGGTTTTAAAAGTTATGCTCCATTTTTGTAATAGATGCCTGTCACTTCAGAGCAACATTAAGTTTGCTTAGTGCCTTAATTATGCTTTTGAGAAGGACATGATTAAGCAGTTTTTGAGGCAATCCTTTTTGCTTTTGCCTTCCTATTAATTTTGCATGGCAGCGTGCTACCCTCATTAAACGTGAGACTTTAAAGATTTGTTTTGCAAATTCATTTTCAGTTTGTAACAGCGAAGTTTGTTTCTCCTTATTCCTAAAGCGATGTTTCTCCTAGGCACAGCCTTCTCCCCTAAAACCAGTGCTCTCTGCTCTTCCTTTTTAATGGGCTTCAGGAGCGAAAAGCACAGGTGTAGATTGAAAAAACAAAATGTTTCATGCGTTTTTAGGAAAAAGGGCTTCACTTCAGCAGCCTGTTCATTTGTTTATCTCCTCCTTTACTTAAAAACACGAGCAAAACGAAGGGCTGGATTGATGCAACCCAGCGTCGTTTCTACATATCCAATTCAGCCGTGATATTAGGAGAATATCCACTAAGCTGCACTCAAATCAGATTTAATTCCAATTTTGTTCTATTCCAATACAATAGATGGAATCAGTCCCAGCAACTTCCTCGTGTGAGAGATCAGGATGTACCGGAGAAAATGAGAAAAAATCCCTTTTTGCAACCAGCAAATGACTGCTGGATGGCTACCTGTGACCGGCAAAGGACGGCGCCTGCCAGAAATCAAAGGCCAGGCCGCTTTGCCTCGCCGTGTGGGCTCAGCACCAGCCCACGCAGTGGCTTTTTCTGCTCTTTTCTCTTCCCAGTTGCGCCAGGAGGGGTTGGGATGGGTGAAGGAGCTGTGACCCATCAGGGCTGGCGGTGGAAATGGGTACAGCACAGGCTGGGAAAACTGTGCAAGGGAACTAAGTGCCAAGATGATGCTTTGAAATGTGCTGCCCACCCTGGTCCCCCTGGCCCCTTACCAAGCGGTCGTGGGGGTGCAGGCTGCAGTAGCTGCTGGACTGGGGGAGGTGGGAAGAGTTGCCCAGCATGCCCCCGTAGCCGGGCTGGTTCATCCCGCTGGAGGAGCTCCACGGGTCGCTGCTGTGATGGCCATCTGCAAGAGAGAGGAGGACACGGATGTGGATGTCCCAAGGCTGCAAATCCTCCAAACCACCCCCCCGGTTCGTCCTGCTGCAGGCTCGAAAGCATCACATCACCTATAACCAACCCCAGCAGGCAGAAATCCGACCTTTGAAATCAAACACTCAGGATGGCCTAACGAGCTTTGGAGAAGCCTCAGCTCGATAAATGCCGAGATATGTCCCAAACTCTGAGTATTTCCACACCCAAAAAGCTGTCGGAGTTGTTATATTGCTTAAAAAAAGGGGGCTCCCCAAATTTTATCCGAGGGGAGAGCGAGCTGCACGTTTCGCCTTTAGCTCGCCGTGCTGAAATGGAATTGCAACAACGCAACGAAAATTATTTTCGGCTGGAAGAACGCCAAAGCCTTAAAAAATAATAATAATAAAAAAAAAAAGATAACTTTTCCCTAACGAGCAGCAGACCTCAAAGACAGGCACGTGGGCTGCTCTTTCAAACTCCAGGAGTTGGTCTAATAAAAAATGATGATGTCTCACCTACAACCCTGCCTCCTTTCTACACTTCAAACACCCAGGCAACGGCGGCACTTCCAGCATCACCTTCCCCTCGCTGTTTGAACAGTCTCTTAAGGCAGATTTATGTCTTCCATGCAAATCGGGGAGAAGGTATCACTTCAAAAGGCAGAATGGCTCAGCACTACAAAGGGTAAATATTTGATGGCACTAGAAACCTATTAACCTCCAGCTTTTATAACCCGGGAGGAGCTTCCTGGTGCTCTCGAGGCAGGATTTGTTGATGCTGAAGCCAAAAGCACCATTTTCTTTTCAGCCACTGCCCGTCCTTGCCAGCTCAGGAGCTGGTTTGGATGGAGATCTCTGCACCAAAGGAGGTGACAAAAGGGACAGTGCTGCTGACGTCCTCGTCCCTCCCATCCTCGTTGTCCACCAAGGGACCCCCAGGGATGGGAAAAGTCCCAGCAGAAGCCTGGAGACACTGAGCAGCACCCAGCACCTTTAGCTGGGTCCCATTTTCCACCCACAAAATAAAAAATCATCTCTTTTTCGACTCAAAAGCGATTTTTTTTCATGGGTGGAAACTGGGCAGTATATACAGAGGCAGCAAAACCCAACCCCATGCCCTGCAAGTCCTTCAGCCCAGCGGTCCTACTGAATCAAACAGATTCACTTGTCCTCTACACAGCCCATCTTGCCAAACTCTAGGGGTTTTATTTATGAAGTTATGCAGAAATTCATCGAACTTCAAGAAACTCCGAGATAAGGAGCTGGCGAGTTATTCACCACGCCGCTTCGCTGCGGGGTCGAGGCGAGATGTTCAGAGGCACAATGGCCGGACCAAGACCTCCAGGTCTTCATTTTCATGGTAATGCTAGCGGACCACGGGATGATACGCCAGTGGGGCCCGACGACACGCGAGCCAAAATGCAAACAGAGGCAAAATATGCAAAACAGCTCGCCTTTTGAAAGCTGCCTCTTACCTTGCATGAAGAAGGAGCTAGGAAAAGTGCTGGCTGCTGGTTTTGAGGATGGATAACCTGGTGAATCCCTATTGTAGTCGGCAGTGCTTGCTGACGGGGCATAAACCTATGGAAAAAAAGACTAATTTAGTGTGCCTTTAGCAGGAAGCAGGGAAGAAATATTGAGTTTTTACCTCGCTGGGTATAAATCAGTTCGCAACACCACATCATTCTTCTCCGGGAACACAAAACCCTCGGTATATGTGTGACCGGGAAATAAATGTGAAGCTTCAAAAGAAAACTCCAGCCTGACATTTCCCAGCTTTAAACAAGGATATTTGCAAGGTATTTGTCAAACTCTTTATTTCTGTAAATACAACGAATCAGCAGATGTACATATGTTCTTCCTAGAGCGCCGAGGAGCTTAAAATAAACAAGGGCTTGAAACAATAGCGATTTTCTCATCTGAAAGCCTACGGACTTAGCACGTTGAAAAACAAAGAGGGAAGCAGCGCGAGCCAGCGAAATACTTCATTTCCCAAAATTAAAAAAAGAAAAAAAAGAAAATGGACGTTTAGAAGAGCAGCCTTATCGGGAACGCCGAAAATTGCAAACACATCTTGGGATATTGAATTCCCATGGACGTAGCCCCTTCCAGGGAAGCTTGAAAGGGACTGCTCGAAACCTGGGCTGCCACAGGACCACCAACACAGCGTGTGTACACGTCAGGGGGAAAACCCCTCCTCCCCTCGGACTCCGACGGTATTTGTGTGTGCAATAAACTTGGTGCATGTGCCAACAGACTGCTTGCCTTGCATTTGTTTGTTTGCTAATCCACCGGAGGGGTTCTGCGACTTGCCTTTTATAACATATCTGCTGTGTTCCTTGCTCGTGCCTAGGTCAACCCGGACGGCGTTTAAAAAAAAATACCAAATAATAGTAAAATATAAAAAAAATACAGCATGAAACAACACACAAAAGAAAAGCAGACACACACACACACAAAAAAAGGAAAAGCTGGTGCAGGCTGCTGAGCGTAATTCATTATTTCGAGCGTGGTTTATTCCCTCTCCACCCCCTCTCCCTATAGCTCGTGCTATTCCTCTGCGTTTTGTTCCTGCGCTGGAGGTGCCTCTCTCCAGATGGTCAGGAAGACTGAAGCACTGTCATCTCCTTGATGAAAATGGATACCTTCCTGCCTCCATTTTGAAGCAGGCAGCAGATCACAAAATTGGCAGAGCGCCGACGCCGCCGTTCGCAGGTCACGGCGAACGGGAAGAGAAAAGGCAGCAGCGGAGCGCAGCCGCGCCCCCCGGCCCGCACCTCGCAGCCGCTGCGGAGGGGATTTCAGGGATCCCCTCGTCCCAAAATCGAGAGAGGGTTTTAGGAAAGGGCAAGCAGAAGGGCTGTGGGATGTCGAGATGCTCGCTGGCATCCCTCGGGCCCGGCTGCGGCGGTGCCACCCGTGCCCCTGGGTGCAGGCCGGGCCTGAAGCGCTGCCCTGCCCAAAATGTGATCCACACGGGGCAGCACCAGCAGCAACCCCACACCCGGAGAAACTGGGGCTGAAGTGAGAGTTTTGGGGAAAGCAGAGCCAAACGGCTCAGCCATGGTGGCTCAGGGGCCCCAGAAACCCTCCTCAGAAGCCACGGCCCTGACGTGAGGCACCAAGAGCTGCCCACACAGGGGGAGCTGAGGTAGCGCAGTGGCAGCCAAGGCCACAGCCAACTTTCTACTTTTCTGTCAGCATTCAGCCAGATCCAAGGCACAAGAACACAAGCACATGGGTCTGCAAGCCCTAGGGTTGCCCTGTCACCAGCTGTCAGCCCATGGTGCCACCTCTGGTGCTGCTTTCCTCCTAGCACTGCTCTGGCACAGCTTCCCCTAATGGCTGTGCTGCAGCTCACGAGGCAGGCATAAAGTCTGGTGCAGACTGCTGAGAGAAAGAAGAGTAGTCCAAAAGAAGGATTTTCATGTTTGCCAGTTTGAAAAGCCACCTGAGCTTACGGCCCTCCTCCTTTTGGCTCAGCAGACCTCAGCAGCGAGGCAGCACAGCCGCAGCTCCCACCTGGAAAAAACAGGAGGGGCGCTGGGCTGAGAAGAGATGGACGAGGAAAACCCTCCTGAATCCCATCTGATTAGGAAAACCCTCCTGAATCCCATCCGATGAGGAAAACCCTCCTGAATCCCTTCTGATTTCAGATACACGGAGCTCCTGCTATTTTAAGGGCGACCACCACCTCTTCATCCTCACCTACCCGGCGCTCTCCCTCCCATGCCCCACGTCACCCACCTGTAGTGGGGTTCAGAAGTGCTCGCTGGCTAAATTCCTGACTAAATTTATTTTTTCTGCTGCTTTATAGCGACATTTTCACACAGAGCAAGCCGCTGGATTGAAGGAAATTAACTCGTTTTGCTGTGACAGGCTCAGTCAGAAGGAGGAATTTGAGGAGATGCGAGGAAGCGTTTGGAAAAACTCCTGTATTTCCTACAGAAGCGTCACTCCTTCACCATCAATATTCCTTATTTTCAGAGTTTTGTCACCGTGGGATTCTCAAGTTATCATGACTTCGGTTAGGAGCACGCCTGGAAATTCCTCTTGTCCTGAACTGTGCCGAAGTCTCTGGATTTTTTGCCTTTGTATGACTGGGACTGCAGCAATTTCAGCGGGCGATACATGATGCAGAATAAATGATTAATGGGATGAATGACAATATTCTGGCCACACCATTTCACAGAGGAGTTGTGTCTCCAACCCCAGCTAAACAGACAGAAATCCTCACGAGTAAGCCATGATAAAGGGACCAACCCAACAACCCGATGCAGGAGAGCGAAAGTTGAACAGGTTAAATTCGTGGCCCTGGTAGAAATGGCAATCTGCTGCCTACGAGAAGAGAGAGGAACGAGATGTGTACAAGAGTGACTTTCTGATTTGACAGAAAGTGCATTAGAGATTTAAAGATGTTAATATTCTTAAAGAGAGCCCGAATTTAGAAAATCACTCTGACTCATGCTGGGAGGTTTGAAGAGATGATGAATAATGATCTGGGAAAAAAAACAAGCCCTGCTGTAATGTGACAGGATGACAAAATTATCACATTGTCTCCATTTCTGGGAGCCTGCCTTCGACTTCCAAGCACCTTTTTGTCTTTCATTCTTCTGCAAAGCTCGCCGTCCCGGGGACGTGCTTCAGAAATCTCCCATTTTCCAGGACCGTGCGCTGTTTTCCACCCGTGGTGACATGCTCAGACCTCAGGAATCCAGGGTTTTCCAAGCAAAGAGCCTCGGGAATGCCTATAACACGTCGTAGCATTGCTGGCTTTGGAGTGAAGGGCTCTGGCTGCTGCCAAAGGGCTCGCTGAGGTGCGTCCAAGTACCAGGAGGTGCCTCCAGAAAGCGTGGCCGCCTCCCCAGCTCCCCATCGAGCTGTCTGGAGGCACCTGGCTGCTGGTGTTTGGAAACTGAGCTCGAGCAAGGTGAAGAGATCTTCTCCTCCTCTCCTGTCTTGGCTCTGCTCTCCTCCCCTCTCAGGCCTCCAAGCACCCGGATGCAGGGCGCAAAGCTTGAGGTGTAAAACACTGGGTACAGAGAGATCCGCTCCGACAGGAACCCGATGGAAGGAAACATCTCCGACGAGAAGAAACACATCATAAAAGCTCCTCGACGCCAGCACCTGCCCAGGGGTTTTGCAGGAGTCCCTCGCAAAACCCCTCGCGCCGTCCTCCTCTGGCTTGGTGGCTTGAGGTGACGCTGGGGAGGCTCAAAGCTAAGAGCGAGCCAAGGGCTGACCACAGCCACGTGCTGTGTTGGACAAGAAAGCCTTCTTGGCCACCGGTTGTCCCAATTTGTCATCCGTGGGGTGCCACCGCTCCCATCTCCTTTACCTGTGAGCTCCAGATCCACACGAGGCCGAAAACAGGGCTGGGACAGGCAGGCGGCGGCACCATCCCCTGCTCGAGCACTTGGAGGGGAAACCCTCTCACCAGGGACACTGAATTTTAAAATACTCAATAAAAAATGAAGAAAAAGAAAAGCATTCTGTCCTTTCTCATCACTTGAGGGCCACCCTCCTCAGCTGCCATCCTCCCAGCCCCGCCGCCTGCCCAGGGGCAGCTCTGCCAGGCCGGGGATGAATCTCCCCAGCTTTTAGCTTTTTAAAACAACCCGACATGGCATGAATTTGGGATTTTCAGCCCGCGTGAGGCGCAGATGCCCTTTCCCCGGGCCGACCTGCTGCAGGTTTCCTGCAGAAGGGGCTGGCAGGTCCCTAATTTCGGCCACATGTTTTGAGGGAGAGGAAGAGGGAGCGGGGCCGAGGGGGGGGGGAGGCGCGCTGATGAAAAGAGCAGCTCCACAAGTGAAGCACATTACCAGCCCGGAGTGGAAAGGGCCGGAAGGAAAACCCACCCACCTCACCCCGCGTTTCTTCTATCAACCTGCAATTGAGGCAATCAAAACCAGCTGTCGGCTCTTCCAGATCTTTCTCGCAGGACAAACACGCCAAAGGGCCCGGGGCCCGGCGTTGCCAGCAGCTGGTAATTGAGACCAGATGAGCCCCGGGAACGGCAAAGCACATGCGAGGCGAGCCCCGGCCCCGCGAGAGGTATGAAATTGCAGGTCCCGCTGAGCCTTTAAGTGCACGGTGCAGCGGCAAAAAACAAGTGTACGCCGAGCAGAGAGCCACCTGCACGCTTACCACCGAGCCCCGGGGGCCACAGGTTGCCCGGGGCTAATGCCGAAGCCGTGAGGTGCACGGGGGGGACGGGTGCAGGTGTGGGGTCGCTCAAGCCCTCGGCACCAGCAGCGGTTGTCCCCGCGGCACGGTGACCCTCGAGTACCCTCAACGTTAGCTGCCCTTTTTTTTTTTTTCTTCCCCCTCTTCTTCTCTTCTTCTTCCTCCTCTTCTTCTCCCACCCGATGGGAGCTCTGGGGTGCTGGGTGAGAAGAAGGCAGAGCCACCAAGCGGATCCTGATGAGAAACCAGAGTGGTTTCTACCAGGCGTTGGGGAAGGAAAAGGAAGAAAGGCGAGAGGGACAGAAGGTTGTGGGGGTGAGAAGTGAGCAAATATTGCAGAGGAAGTCCCGGGGATGGGGGACAAGAAGATGGGAAGGCAAAACGGAAAGAAAAATGCGTAGAGAGGGGAATTGAATAAGTTAGGAAGGTGCCACGGAGATGGGCACAGCACAGGGATGGGAGCACGGGAGGATCGGCCCGTGCCGGGGAGGTGGCCACCGAGGGCTCCCCAAGCTTCAGCCCCATCCTGGTGGCACCTCCCAGAGCCAGAAGAAGGCTGAGGAAGGAGAAAAGAGGGAATGACAGATTGCAGAGCCACCGAATCTGTAAAGGCTGATGAGGAGCTGGGTCTCAGGAGCCAAGGGCCAGAGGTGGCCACCTTACCTTGAGGTAAGACCAACGAGCGGCCCTTTGAATGCAGAAGTCAGCGGAGAGGAGCAGGAGGCACGGCCAGGAGGGGAAACCAAAATGCAAAAGGGAGAGGGAGTAGGCAGGAAGGGAGGACAAAGCACCAGGGGTGTGACTGGGGAGGAAAGATGGGACAGAGCTGGGGAGCGGAGCTGACATCCTGCACTGCCCACAGCCCCGGAGCTTGCAGAGAGGCAGCGAGGCAGAACCAGACCTCAAAAAAATATATATATATAAAAAAAAAGGCAATAAAGAGCGAGTAAGAGCAAAAAAAGTGGGAAAAGAGAAATAAAAGTGATGATGAAAAGAACAAAGGTGCCACTTGGCCAGGCTCCAGGGCGAGTTCTCAGATGTGAATTTCAATTCACGTTCAATAGAAGATAGCGAGTTTTTAGGCTTTTTTTTTTTTTTTTTTTAAGTGAAGGACTTCCCAGAAAAGGACCATCTCATGCCTTTTCCCTCTTCTCGGGATCTGCTTTCCAACTTCCTTTCCTGCTCTGCTTTTACCGAGAGCCATTTTGTGCTTTTTTTTTGCCTTCTTTTTCCAATTCTCTGCTTCCAGACACACGCGGAGATGGGAACGCACCATGGTCTGCCCATATTTTCCTCTTAAATCTCAAGCAAGCGAAGGGTTCGCCACCATCCTTGGCCAACATCGACCTCACCCACCACGATCCCATAACTTCGGGTCGACAACCACGAAGCGGATGCTATCCATGTGCCCAAAGAGCTCTGAGAGCCCCCTTGGTTTGGGGTGCCATCAGCTTCAGGTGCTGAGCCACAGGAAAAACCAAGGAGGAAAAGAGAACCGTTTGCTTTGTGTGTCAGCGGAGATGTCAGTCCCCATTAATAAATCTATCCGCTAAATCTACTCTTATTCATGGGGGACATCACCAAGTTAAAGTAAAATAAATTATCTTTAATTAAATGGAATTGTCGTCTTCCTCCTGCTATCATCCCCAATTATTACATCCTAATCAGCCCTTTTGGGAGAAGGCACGAGGGAAGGCTGAAAGGCACATTTACTCTAAACAATTTCTCTCTCTGTCAAGAGATGGAAGTTTTATTTTAATTATTGTTTAGGGCTCCGATTTTTACTCTTTTTTTTTTTTTTTTTTTTTGAGGAAAGGGATTAAAGTTTAAAACGCCATCATTCAAAGCAAGGAAGAAATCTGCTGGTGTCAGAGCAATTTCCTCTTTGGCCCTCCTACGATTTGAAGCCCAGAGCAAGGAGATGTGCGA
This sequence comes from Netta rufina, assembly GCF_964035555.1. NCBI lineage: Eukaryota > Metazoa > Chordata > Aves > Anseriformes > Anatidae > Netta > Netta rufina. The sequence goes on along the minus strand of NC_140139.1, from coordinate 1,134,464 downwards.
ATCCTTTGGGTCGACTCCTTCAGGGTGAGATCCAGCAGGGGATTTCCATTCAAAAAAACAAATGTTCTGGCTGCAGATAGGAGGTGAGGGCACTCGGAGGGCTACAAAACCCTCCTGGGAGCACGGCACTGTCACGGGGTGAGCACCCAGGAGGCTGCAAGGTGCCTGGAGGAAGCGTTGAAGTCTCCTGGGCTGGGCTGCTTCAGCTCAAGCTGTCTCCCAAGCTGTCCTGGAGAAGATCGGCTTGCCCGTGCTGGAAAAGGCTGCTCTTTTTCAAACGACGACAATTTAACCCCAAATATTTCACAGGATGCGTTATCACCACCACCTGCACGGTGAACGCCGCATCCACCAGCCAGAAAGCTCCCGGCACCGAAAAACCCCTCAGCCAAAATTTACCGAGGACGCACCAAACGTCCTACAAAGCTCTGCCCGTCCAAAATCACCAGGAGCTGCACTTTAATATTAATCTCCAGGCCCTGTGCAGATTTAAAAACGCGTTTCTCCCCCTGCCAACGCTTGCTCGTTGGCCGTCAAGTCCCCAAACGCACCCTGAGCACCCCCTGCCCAGTTACAGGACGAGATAAATTTCGGATAACAACAAAAAGGGGAAAGCTGAGATTGTGACAAGGGCTGGAAAAAGGAAGAAGCGCTCCGTTCCCATTAATTAATGCAGCCTTTTTATATATATATTAAAAAAAAAAAAAAAAACACGCACTTTTCAGGGTGTAGCACTGTTTTCATTTAACGCTGCTTTGAATTGCCGCCTCCAGAAGTTAAAAAAAAAAAAAAAAAAAAAAGAGGAAAAGAAAGAAACCACAGCTCTCCGAGCCTGCTGACTTCTTATAAAAGAACCAGTTTTAAACTTGTTTACACTACTGGTTCCAAATGAATTCAAGATGGTGGCTAGTTAAAGAAAGGGAGCCCATGCCAAGGGTTTTGATCAAAGGGCTCCCATTCAACAATGTTCAGTTTTAATTGACCACTAATTAAGCTACATTAGTCAAAGAAAAGTCTCTATCACTTCTGAGTGACGAAGAAAAGAATTCCTTTAACCCTGTCCTCGTCCTCCTTCAGCCGGCTCGCGGCAAAGCAGCTTCTCGAGTCTCCGCCTTGGAAGCGTTTCCAGGATCAAGATGCCAACAAATCATTTTTTTGGGGGGGGTTTTGAGCCAAAAAAACTCAAAAAGAAGAGTCGGAGGAGGGCTGTCGCGTCAGGATCAGATCGATCAGAGGGAGCGAGGAGAGATGCCGACGCGTAGCTCGCTCCGAGCAGCGGGGTCGGGAAGGGGAAGGCTGCGAGGTGGCACCGGGATGGTTTGAAGGAAGGCCAAAAGTCCTCGATATTCCCGTGGGCTTCACGGAGAAGTTTGCAGGATGCAGGGAGCAGCTCCCCAGCACCGCAGCCCTCTTTGCTGAGGGCTACACTCGCGGCCTTCCCTTGCGTTGTATGTTATCCTAACGATTTTTGGCAACAAACCGCTGCCTTTCAGATAATGGCATTTAATGAGGCCCATATCTTTTTTTTTCAGCGTTCTGCCCCAGGCTCATTAAAATGCACTTGTTTTTGCCACGCAATGGCTCGCTCTCCGAAACCAAAATATGAATGCAAATGGGCGCTGCTAAGTTTAAAGCGGGATTTGCATAACAGGAACCCAACGCGGCGCTGAACGCCTCTCAGCACCACAATTATTGCAAGGGGGGGGGCAAAAAGGAAAAAAAAAGATGGGTTGTGAGAGCCACCGCGAGCTCGAGGATGAAGGAGCTGCTGGTTCGTGACACCGTTATCTCCCGACGCCCGGTCTCAGCGAGGAAAGGGGGTCTGAAAAGCCTAAACTCGATGGGGTAATTGGTGAGATCGGTACAAAACGGGATGTACCTACTGCTGGTAGTGCTGAGAGATGAGATTGTTAGCTGAGAGCCTAAGGGGGCAAAGCCGGGGGTTGTGCAACTGTTGTAGGGCTGCAGCCGCCAAATCGGGTTTTAAAAATAAAGCTGAGCACTGCCGGGCCTCCTTTGTAGAGCTATCAGGGAGATCAGTCACTCAGAAGGTCACCCCACGATTTATTTCGTGTGTTGTCTGAGAAAAGTTAGACTTGGAGGTGCTCAGCCCTGTGGTGGGGGCTTGCCTTGAGATCCTACAGCACCCCAGCACTGCCAGCTCACTCGGTGCAAGGAGACTGGGCGCTTTTGGGGCCGCCCACTTTGCTCTGACAAGGAGGAAACCACGTCGTGAAAGCTTACCGTGGTTCTGAAACGAGCCCGAAAGGAACCAAAGTAAAGGTTTCCAGCCTTAAAAATGCTCCCACTTCTGTGCTGACAGTGGCAGGAGCCTCAGCAGGCCGGGCGAGCACCCCAACGCCTCCCGTGACGCCACCGCGGGCAGTGCTGACGAGATCCTGCTCTATGCCAGCGAAGATTAGGAAAAAAAACACCAAAAAAAATACCCCATGGTTCCCTTTTCTGTACACGACAGCTCCACGGAGGCACCCGGTCCCTCCCAGCACCTCAGGGGGCGGCCTGGTGTCACCGAGCGCAGGCCCGTAGCCACAAAGCCCGTCCTGGTGGCCAAAGCTGAGGAGGGAGCCCCGCCACCACCGGCCCCTCATGGCTTTCAGCTCCTCAACCAGGCCCAGGACCCTGGCAGTGCTCTGAGGCCTTCTTGCGAGCCCCAACTGCTGCCCCACGGCCCTAAAAGCACCTCCATCACCTCTGGGGGTGAACACGGAGCCACGGGGCACCCCTACGAGCTGCCCTCTCATGGCTCTGGCAGAGCCAGAGGCCCCTCTCCACGAGACAGATGTGTGCTGGGGGCACGGCTGGGTTATTTCTCTCGTCTCCATGCCGGGGAGATCAGGGACCATCCGGCAAAACCTGCCCTTGATGGTCCTGGAGCTGCGACATGGCGACAGCCCCCGGCGCCCTCCTGAGCTCAGAGCCCCCCCGACACGTGGTGTCGGGGCGAGAAGGAGCAGGGCGGGGGGAAAAACAAAATAGCAATGATAAAAAATTAAAAAAAAATAAAAAAATACCAAAGTTGTTATTTTTCCTGATAAAAACGGGAGACGCGGGGTGTATCAGGTGTTCACAAGCACGGGGATTCAAGTCGTTCTGCGACTCCAAATCTGCAATCGCCTCCGAGCCTCAACCAAGCACCACTCCCAAGACATCTCCAGCTTCACCTCTTCACGTCTTCGGCTCTTAAACCCTGCCTATCCTGCGTGGGGATGGCACAAGGTTTCTTTCTCCCCATTTCTGACAGTTAGAGGCTGGGAGAAGCCGGGAGCACGACGACAGCGAGCGCAGAGCCGAGGCAGAGGACGGGCAACCACGAGGCGCTGATGGCAGTGGACACAGGAGGGGCAGCACTCGGTAAAACTGCATTAAAGCAGCTTCAGCATTACCTCGCCGGGACTTGTGCCTACGATAACGTTCCCTGCTGCTCATAACCCTCGGGAAAAGAGGCTCAAGACCCTCATCGTGGGACAGAGCCCGAGGAAGCAGCCCGAGCTGCAGTGTGCTAACAGGTGCAGGAAGAATAAGACGCTGGGCAATCAACTTGCCTTCCCTCTGCTTTGCCAGCCTGGCTTAATAACGCCACCAGGAACGTAAACATTTCGGCGATCCCTATTGAAAAGTCAGTAAAATAATGGGGCGCACAGCTCAGCCTCCTTCATTTTTTAAGTAATACGTCTGATTATTTCAATCGCGCCAGCACTTAGCTGAATGGGCTTAAATACGCATGCTGCATCGATCGGGTTTGTTTTATTCATCAGAAAGCCACTGAGCAATTCGGCATTATTATTATTATTATCATTATTTTTTCTTCCTTTTCTTTCCTCCTTTCAGATGCCACCCCCAGGCCCTTCCCGTGCGGCTGTGGGCTGCGCCTTCCGGGAGGAGGGACGGCGCCGGGCACGGATTTCCAGGGCAAAAAGCAATCCAGCGGGGCTCCGAGCGGGGTTTAGCGGCACTGCTTGGCCAGATGCTGCACGACAAAATCCTCCAGCTGCAATCCGAGGGCCGCCGGGCGAGCAGGGAGCTGCGACAGCAGCCCTGGGGCTTGTTTGCACCGTGCCCTCCGCCTGCCCGAGGACCCCGGTGCTGCCCGCAGCGGGATGGAGCTGCTGGGACCCCTCTGTGCCCAAAACCGGAGCAGGAGAAGCAGCAGCAGCAGCAGCAGCAGCAGTGCCCTGCTTGCATCCGAGCTGCAGCTCATGTGCTTCTCATTATGGGCTTTGCAGGCGTTGTAAAGAACAATTCGATCCCGCGCACATGGGTTCTCACACCAGCCCCACTCCTGTTCAGACACCTAATAAAGCCCCGCAGGTGCACGAAATTTCCTCCGCCGCAACTTTTTTTTTTTCCTTTTTTTTTTTCCGCCTTTTAATATTATTAATTTTATAGGCGAAGCTCGGGTCCTCGCCGGGGAAGGAATTGGGAACCTGGGCACCGAGCTGCACGCCGCAAATTGCGGCCGGGGTAAGGGGGGATTTGTGGAGGGCAGGTTTCGGGCTGAGATGCTGCACGCTGGGGCTGCGCTGGGAAAAACCCCAAAAGCTCTGCCCTAAAGAAGTGGGCACCCAGCAGACAAATCCCTGAAGGCTCCAGGGCCGATTCTGCTCCTCCTGCAGCCCACCTGAAAGCCCCCCCTTGGGCATCCGGGAGGTAGCACCGTGCCAACACCTCCCCAGAAAGCAGAACCAAAACTGAGTAACGAGCGCAGAGCTCCCAAACCAAGAGGCACCGATTTAGAAAGCTTCCCAGAACGAGGCCTAGCCTAAATTAGCTGGATGAAATAATTCCCAGGGAAATCTTGGGGATTTTTTCAATGCCAGGAGGAAAGCTGAACGCCAAATCTTGCCAAATCCCCGCTCAGGTGTGGGGGTGCGTCCCCCCCCGTTAAATCCCAAGAGGTTTAAGCAAAACTTTTTCCCGAGCCCGAGCGTTTCTTCGCCGTGAAATAAGCACACGAGGGACCGGGAGATGGCTTCTGACGGCCTGACCTCGCCGTGACAGCCTGCCTTACCCCCTCCCTGCCTTTTTTTTTTTTTTTTTTTAATAAAAAAATAATCAAAAAAGCAGCAGGAAGGCAGGGCAGCCCGGGGCAGGCAGCTCGTGCCCCTCTCCTGCCACCACGGCGGCTGCACAACTTCAGGAGCTGGTGAAAAAAATAAAATAAAATAAAACGAGTTCCCCTAGCACTGCGCCGTCAGAAAAAGAGGAAGAAAGTGGCTGAAACGCTCCCTTTTCAAAAAGAAATGCCCTGTATGAAAGCAGCAAATCCCACGTCTCCAAAGTGCCACGGCAATTTTACAGTAAGCCGAGTTTAATGCAAACCAGATTGATGCCGAAACAGGAAACAAACAATTCTTCTGCACAATTTCCTGTAGATCAATTGGAAAGGTATTTAAAGACTGCACCAGCTATTAGATCTTTTGTTAACCCCCCCCCTCCCCACACACACACACACACACACACACACACCCCCCGGCCCTGCCCACAAAAAAGCCGCTCGGAGCGCACGCTGGCAGAGGATGTCAACACCAGGCCGTAATTCGCCGTGCCTCCCATCAATCAATAACCAAAGAAAATCCTATTTAGACTCGCTTTTTTTAAAGAAAAAAAAATATAATAATAAATAATAATAATAATAAAAATAAAATGAAACCAAACCCGACCACGGTTCGTTTCCAAACTGGCACGGCCGAGGACGTGCGGCTCGGTTCGGAGCGTATTTAAACCCCGCATGCATCCTGCGGGAGCATTAAGCTCCAGAAATGCCCGAAATGGTTTAGGAACCCCCCCCCCAGAGCTTTGCCACCCTAAAGCTGCTCCCATTTCTGGCGTGCACGACAGGAGGAAAGAGCTGGGACCCGTCGGAGGCAATGCTGCACCGCCCGGCGAGGTGTGCTGAGCCTGAAATGGGTGTTTTTAAACAGATTTGGGTTCTGCAGGCTCCCGGGTTCACAAAAACTCCCCCCGTCCCCCCCTTCCTGAATGTGAAAGGCAGCAAACACCGCTCGGGTCTCAACCTGCAGACTGACAACTCGCCCAATTTTTGCTTTCCCCTCGTTCTCGGGAGGCAGCTTACGGGATTCGCTTCGGTGACGAGATAAAACACGCAGCCTCGCCGCAACCTCCCCCCCCCCCAAACAATGGGCCAGCCTTCCAGACGGCTTGGCCTCGACCCACGGCCCCAAAAAAGCAGCGCCCGGATCCATTTTCGCCCTGCCACGCACCCGGCCCCCCTCTCTCCACGCGCGCCCCGGCCGAGCTACCTGAACCGCGGCGCAAAAGCTCTCCCCGCGCTTAGGAACCCGCTTGAAAGCAGCCTGGAAGTTTGGCCAATAAATATTATTATTAATTATTATTGTTTCTGGTTACCATCCGCTCCTTTCCAGCGCACGCAGCCCTTCCAACAAAGCAGAAGCGTAAAATACCGCGCGGCGCTGAATCGCCGCAGCTTCATTCGGGGCTCGGAGGCGGCGGTAGTGGGGGGGGGGGGGGACGGGGACACGACGACACGCACGCCACACGCGAGCACAAAAGGTCTCTAATTTAGATTTAGAGATTTCTTTCTCCTCGGGCTCCCAAAGCTTAACTTTCCCTGCCACGCCGGCGGGATGACACCCGGCTCACGCCATTCACAACTTCGCACTTGTCATGACGAAGCGCGGCCCGTGGAATTATGGCACTCGGTGGCCTAGCCCCTTAGCAGGAGCGATACCGCCGAGCATTCATCCTCCTCCAGGAACTTCCCGGGCTCGAAAAAGCTTTGGGATAGGAATAGCAGACGGGACGGGAACGGGAACGACTCGTTAGCATCCACTTTGGGGGATTTGGATGACTTGGCAAACAACTTATTTCCCCAACAACTAGGCGGAGAGCCGGTTCGGGGCTGCTTAGGGTAAAGCAAAAAGAGCAATGACAATAATTATAGGGTTCCCTATATGATTGAACACATGCGCGTGGCGGGAGCTGCTGCTGCTGCGATCTGAAGGGACCAGCAAAAGAAAATTTTGCCACTTTTGCCTTGCGTTTTCCTCTGCAGTAATTCCTTCCTTAGAGCCCCCTGCGTTGAAACGTGTTGCAGGTACAGGGGGAAATAACGCTTTAATAAAAGCTCCGGGAGGGGAAATTGGAACGAAGCAATCTGGAAAATCAGCTGTGGGAAGCGATCCCGCAGCCATCCCCTCGCAGGTACCGTGCACGTCCTAAAACACCGCCCGCACAGCTCGGGGAATGGGGAGCCGGGCTTGGCAAAAACGCCTCACCTCTCCTTCCCCTGCTTCCCGGGTTAGAAAACTCCTCCATGGAAACTTCCCTTCCAAAATCTTTTCGGGGAGAAAAAGCCGACCGAAAGCTCTCCCTGTCCGTGTATGGCATCACCAAGGCAAGCAGCGATCGCTGCCTCACACGTCCCCGTTTTCTTTCCCCCAAGAAATGCCCTCTGCTCCGAGGCACGGGGAGGAAAAGGTTTCTCACCGCCGGGCACGGGGAAATAGTTCAAGGCAAAAGTGAGCTCCCCCGGCGTGAGCTCTGCTAAAACACCCCGCGAGCGAGGGGAAAAAAAGCAAGCAGCAGAAAAAGCCTTCTGCAAACCTCGCGTTCGTGGCAGTTTATTTATTTTTTGGGTCATTTTTTTTTCGTGACTCCCGTACCCAAGGTTGCTTTTCTCCCCCAGCAGCGAGCGGGCCCGAGAGCGCTTTGGAAGGATTTTGCATTTTTCGGCTTTTGTTTATTCCCAGGGAAGCCCTGCTTCCGCTGCCGGCGCTCGGTTCAGGGAGTTCAAGCCGAATTTAAACAAGTAATTGACTTGTCACTGGGAAAAGACAAAAAAAAAACGCAGAGAAAAAAAAAAAAAAAAAAGGAGGGGGAAAAAAAAAAAAAAAAAAGAGGACCGGGGGAATTTAGGGCTGTATCTTTTCCTGCAGCCGGGGGCTCGGGCAACAACCAGCAGCCCCGCTCTGCTCGCGCAGCCCCCCCGCCAGCCCGGCTCCCCTCGCCAAGGCGCTCCACGCGTGGCATCCCCGGGCTGGGCGAGCTGCCTGGCACCAACTCAAGAGCCTTACAACGCACGACCCGAGCCAGAACAATGCCAACCGTATGAAAAAAACAACAAAACAAAAAAAAACCACGGAACAAAACCCCCGAAATCTGTTGGCCAAGTGGCCGGCTGAATACTTTCTCTCCCCAGCTCTCCGGTGCCGAACTCCTGCAGCTGCGCGGCCGTGGCTTTTGGCACGGCTGCACCCGCAGCCCCTTTGTGCTTCTTCCCCGGCTCCCTTTGCTCCGAGGAGCCCAGGGAAGAAGGAACTTGGGCAAAAGTGTTGAAAAATGTTTCGGAGGGTCCCGGCGCCAGGCGAGCGCCCTGCGTTGCCGCTTCCTGTTTACAGCGCGCTGTCTCGGGGCTTTTATTACTTACTGGGGATGAAGAGCAGCGGCTGGCAACTTTTTTTTTTTTTTTTCTCGCAAAGCAAAGCTACCCCCAGCCTGGCGGCGCGTGGGAACGCCAGGTTTCGTCCTGACGAGCAGCAGGCGCAACTAATTCAAATTAAAAAAAAAAATAAAAGAAAATAAAATAAAAGGGGGAAAAAAAAAAAAAAAAAAAAAAAAAAAAAAAGCGCCTCCCGGTAAATTCACCGATTCGCCAGCTTTTTCTTTTTCGTCTTTTAAGCGGTGTTAAATCTCGGCTGAGCAAAGCCCCTCGGTTTGCAGCCCCCCCCCCCCCCCTAGAGCTGGGAACAAAAGGCGAGGTCCGCGAGGCTCCGCCGGGCACCGCGCACCCCAAAAGGCGCCGGGCGCCGCGCCCCCCCGTGCCACCGGGGGCACCCCGGGGTGCTGCGCCCCCCGCGCACGGCCCCGCCGGCCCCCTCCCCAAAAATTGCAGCGGGGCAGCAAGTTGGCAGAGCCGGAATCGGGGCTCTTCCCCCCCCCACGACCTCCCCAAATTCCCCATTTTCCCGACAATTTTCCTCTCCTTTCCAGCCGCGGCTCTCCTCCTCCTCCCCCCCCCCCTCCCCGAGATATTTTAAAATACTTTTCCTCGCCGAGACCCAGCCAGAAAAAAAAAAAAAGGAAAAAAACACAGAGAAAAGAGAAAAAAAAAAAAAGGAAAGAAACCTCCAGATGGCGAGTATAAACCTTCTGCTGGGGTTATGCGCGGAACGCCCCGCGCGGCTCTCGCCTCTCCTTCCCTCGCCCCCCCCTCCCCAAAAAAAGCTCCGCGGAAGGGGCCGGGGCCGGGGCCGGGAGGGGGCTGGGGGCGCCCCCGGCCCCAAGGGGGGTGCCCGGTGCCCGGGGTTTGGGGGGGGTCCCGGCGGGGGTCCCGGCGCAGCGCCGCCTTACCGCTTTGCCATTATAGTAGTACATCAGGGAGTTGCCGCCCATGCCGGGGATCGTGTACGCGCAGTACATGGTCCCGGAGCCTTTTTCCCCTCCGGTTCCCACTCTTCCCAACTTTTATTTCAAACTCGCTCGAGCGCCCTGTGTGTTGCTGCTTGGCTTTTTTTTTTTTTTTTCTCTCTTGCCTGGTTTTTTTTTTTTTTTGCTCTTTTTTTTCTTTTTTTTTTTTTTTCTTTTCTTTTTTTTTTTTTTTTTTTCACCACAATTCCTGCACTTGCATGTTCCCAGATGGCCGGCCCGGGCGCGCTCAATATGCAAAGCAGGGCGAGACCATTCGCGGCGCGGGGGCGGAGGCTGCGCGCCCCCCCCCCCCCCCTCCTCCTCCCCCAAATCCCCATCCCCTCCCCGTCCCCTCCCACCCCCCCTCTTTCCCGCCTCCCCGGCCCCTTTCCGCGCGCCCGCGCCCGCGCGCGCCGCCCCGCGCCCGCGCCGCCTCGCGCCGCCCCGCGCCCGCCCCGCGCCGCCCCGGCGCGCTCCCAGCCGGCCGCCCGCGGGGCCGCGGAGTCGGGCCCATTAGCGAGCGGAATACAAATGCGCCTAATTGCCTCCCCCCCCCTCCTTCTCCCCCCCCTCTCTCCCTCTCCTTTTTTTATTTTTTTTCCCTTTTTTTATTTTTTTCCCCTTTTTAAATTTTTTTCCCTTTTTTTTTTTCTTTCCTTTTTTTTTCTTTCTTTTTTTTTCCTTTTTTTCCCCCTTTTTTCCCCCTTTTTATCCCCCCTTTTCCCCCTTTTTCTTCCCTTTTCCCCCCTTTTTTCCCCTTTTTTTCCTTTTCTTTTTCTTTCCTTTTTTTTTCTTTCCTTTTTTTCTTTCATTTTTTTCTTCCCTTTTTTTTCCTTTCCTTTTTTTCCTTTCCTTTCCTTTTTTTTCCTTCCCTTTTTTCCTCCTATTTTTTTTTCCTTCTCTTTTTTTTCCTTTCCTTTTTTTTCCTTTCCTTTTTTTTCCTTTCCTTTTTTTTTTTCCTTTCCTTTTTTTCCCCTTTTTTTCCTCCCTTTTTTCCCCTTTTTTTCCCCTATTTTTTCCTTTTTTTTTCTTTTTTTTCTTCCTTTTTTCCCCTTTTTTCCCCTTTTCTTCCCCCCCCCCTTTTTTTTTTTCTTTTTTTTCTTCCTTTTTTTCCTTTTTTTTTTCTTTCCTTTTTTTTTTTTTTTATTTTGGGGTTTAATTTGATTAAAAAGCGAGTGGCAGGAAGGGAATCGTATGATGCACATCTAATAACTCCGCCATCTGTCCGTGCTGCTGGCGCGCTCCCAGCATTGTGCGCAGCTGCCGCCGCCCGCCCCGCGCAGCCCCGAGCCCCCGAGCCCCCTTCCTTTCCTTTGCCCCCCTCCCCCTGCGGGGCAAAAGGGGGCTGCGAGGGGGCTCCGGGGGGGTCAGGGGGGGTCGGAGGCTTCACTCGAGCCTGCCAAACCGTGAGCATCGCAGGAAGGGAGGGCCCCCTTGGGAATGGATCCCAAATGCGACTCAATCATTTGCATATGGCGAAGCAAATGCCAGCCGAGCGTGCAGCGCTTCTCCGGGCTCAACTTTAATAATTCAGAGCCCCCTCTTGCCTTACCCCGCGCCGCGGCGGCGGAGCGCATGCAGTATTCATCGCCCACAAAGGCCCGGCCACGGCAAAGTTTCGCCTCCGAGTTTCTTTTTTTTTTTTTTTTTCTGGCTGGCCCCGGCGCGTTGGGGTCGCGTGTGCGTGGCCGCAGCGGCAGGGAGGAGGTTCTCCAAGTCGCCAGCTTCGGGGAGCTCCCCGGAGGTTGGGGGGAAGCAGCCCTTGAATTATAATCACACATTTCATTCCCATTTCATGCTTTGCGGATTTCTTCCTCATTAGGGCGGCTCGTTGTCAATCCGACAAGAGCGCGTTTGGAACCTCTAAGCCACCCTCGGCGGGCCAAAAAGCCCGGCCACCGCCGGTCAGCCGCGCCTGGGAGGGAAAGGAAACCCTCCCCAAACCCGAGGGCTCCCAGGTGGTAACGCTCCAGAGGTGAAAAATACCCAAGTGCCCTGATCGGTCCCAAAAAAACCTCAATGACTAGGATTGAACGAGTTCTCCCCTCTTGTGTTTTCAAACTGCGAGCCCCGGCTTTGCTCTCCTGCTCACCGCTGCAGTTTCACAGCTCCCCACAAAGTTATACAACGGGCATTACATTTTTAGTGCGGATTGTAGCACGGAATGGCATCGGGCGGACCCTTAAATCACGCAACTTCAGCACTGCGCTGCCACCCAGCAAGCCTCCAACTCCAGCCCAAGACGCCTGCGCTGACTGGCACGAGGTAATCCTAAAAATTCCTCCTGCTGATGCCTACGGAGCGTGCAAACGGGGAGAGAGAGCCAGGACTCGGAAAAAGCAAGCCCCGAATCGTGCCCGACGTGTCAGGGAAATGGCTGCAGATGATTTCGGTTTGTTTTCTGCAAGCTCGGAGCGGGGAACAGGGATCCGACTCCGTTTGGATCCCGGCACATGAGTGCTTTCAGTCCTCCGAGCGGGAGAATTTCGGTCCCGATGTCTTGTACCCAGCGCGATAAGAAGTTAATGCGGTTTGCAGGGCAGTAAGCCCCTCACTGTAACAGAATTCGCAGCACACGACAATAAAAATTAATTACTTTACCATATCCTATTTGCATTCGCACATACGTTGAGAGAACTTTAATGCATTTTCCTGCCTGGCTGGGGGACCTGTGATTGTCCCGGATATGTATTTTTTTTTTCTCTTTTTTCAGAAACAGGAACGAGTATCTGAAGGTGGGAGAAAAGAGAGGGATAAGCCTAGAAATGCCCCGAGTTTCCTAACTCCCCTGGTAGCATCTCGGTGTCCTGGTATATCCTTTCCTCACTTCTCTTTTGCCACAGCCCAGCAGCAAATTCCAGAAGAGGGTGAGGAAACCTTGGAGACACCCGAGGAGGAGAAGAAAGAGCCCCGAGTGCCTGAGCTCCCACGGGAGGAGGAGGCAGGGAAGGAAACCGTCCTGGTGCCGCAGTGGAGGGCACCCCGTTGGCCCCGGGCACGCCTCGGGTCTGCACAAAACACCAAAGCAAAGGACACTGGAAGCAGGGGAAGAGTCACAGGCCTGTGGGGACAGTGCCACTGCTGCGACCGAAGCCCTACGACGGCAGCAAAGCAAGGGAAGCGATCTGTGAGATGACGGGCTTGGCCACAAATTCCAAGGGATAATGGTGAAATCTCAAGTAAGACGGCTAAAATAACCAGTATTCCTCTCCGTCTGGGTCACTTGGATAAGCTCATCCTTCTTACACAAATCCTTGAGTGTCGTTATTAAAACGGACCCTACAAGTGGCTCCGCATCCCCAGATGCGACGGCTGAAGGGGAAGGGAATTTTGCCAAGCTGGGCCTTTTTTGCCCCAAATCAGTGCCCAGGATCTCAGCGGAGAGGTCCCATGAAGGCGCCCCAGCTGCTGCCCCGATGGCCTTTCCCAACCAGCTTCTCCCCTGGTTAAAGAAAACAAAACAAAAGCCGACTGCAGCTCTTCTCCACAAAGCCAGGTCCATTTTATAGGATGCCAGCTCTGAGCTCAAGGTTTCTTAAAATCACCAGCAGAGCTCAGAGAGGGATGTGCATGGAACTGACCGGCAGGTACACAGCCAAAACCGCAGAGGGACGCCAAATAAACCCCAAGCTGCATGTGCTAGGGGTGTTGTCTGGCCTTGGTTTTGGGGGATCCCAAATCCGCTGGAGATTAACCTGCTGAGCACCCCGGGCAGTGATTTGTGGGTGTCTCTTTCGCAGCGACCGCAGCTCGCTCTGGGCATTGACATTCCCCCCTCTCCCCGGGAGGAGGTTCGTGCTCAGATCCTCGTGTGCCGCAGACAGCAAGCAGCACAACTGCCTGATTGTACAGATGCCGTATGAATAAATCAGATCCTAAAAGCCACCGGCTCTGAGAAGCTACTTTACACCAGCCAAATGTGGATGCATCTGCTTTCGGAGGGCTGCCTAGCGATGGCACCCCTAATCGACCCCACCACCCTACAAAAGCCTCGTTTCTAGGCCTGGAGGCTGAGGGGACGCGTGGTCCCAGACCCAAACCAAGCTGTTCGTCCCACTGAGGGGACAGAGGGCTTGGGACCAAGCTGGGCAGCACCTGAGCCTGCCATACGTGAATTTTGGGCACCGTTGTTTCAGTAAGGCCGTGTTTTCGAGCTGATTTCCAGGCGGCTGCGGTCAGCCAGCTGCCACCCGTAGGTATCACCGCGAGCGCTGCTCCTCCCAAGCTCTTGCTCTGCACGTTTTTATGGACTTCAAATGTCAGCCAGGCACATCTGCCGGAGCCAGAGGAGTTCCTACACAAATTGCTCTTTCAGAGGTGACTGATTCGGTGGTATAATGACACACACCCCTGTCCTTGTGCTGCCAAAAACACGAGGTGAAGGGCTGGGGCGGGTGCTGTGGCGGAGGCCTGCAGCCCCACCGCAAGCCGAGACTGCCACCAAAAGCCACGGGACATCTCACTAAACCACCTTTAATCAGCCCAGCATCAAACTTCTCTTCCTTTTAGCTCAAATGTACTGACCAGATAGCACACGGATAATCACACCACAAAACCCCCAAAACCGCCTGCGCGTGGGCCTGCTCCCCGCCGCCTGAGGCCCCCTGGTTATTCTGCCACTTTCCCCAAAATGCCCCTCACGAAAGAAACCTCCGGCATCGAAACCTCCTTCACAGCTAATCTATTTTGAACAAAACCCTCTATCTAAAATATCCATTTGCCACCCGGTCTATTTTTGACTCCGCCGCTTGCGAAAAGCCAAGGGAGAAACGTAAAACACATGGGCCCCGATTTCTCGTCGCGCGGAGGCACCGCTGCCAATTTTTACCATTTTCTCTCCAGTTTCAGAGCTTTTGGTGAGCCCTTCTGGAAAGCCGGAGCTTCTGGAGTCACCGACTGCAGGGTGATCTCAGACGGCACGTTTTGAAGGCTGATAGCTGGGGAGGAGATCTAGGAAATGGGGACTCTGAGGCATCAAACCCAGGCCTTAAAACCTCACGATTTCGTCTTTTTTGTGGGTGGCGGGGCGGCTGACTCGGGATATTTGAACCTTTGAGGTTAGCAGTGCTGTGATGGCTTCTCCACAGCCCTCTGGCAACGTAAAGAGGCCTAGAAATGACTGTAAGGTGGCACTGGGGCTTCAAGGCCCTTCAGAAATAGTGCCGGCACCGACTGCAGGCCGGAGCCTCCCACTGGCCTCGATTCACCATTCACCACAGAAATTAACAGGAAAATTGTTTTAAGGATCATTTCTGACCGTTTCTATGTGTCCCTAAGGCACTGGGGATGAAGAGGTGGGAGGTTTGGATATTTGGGAATTTTGGTGCCATTTGTCCCAATACGAGATCCAAGATGTCCTGGATCTGCCCTACAGCCTGGAACCCGCTGTGGGGTTATTTGGCAAAATAAATCAGCAGAGTGATGGTTTTTTACACATCAAGGAGTACTGAGCAGTTCACCACCACCAAATCTGTTTGGATTATGAAGGAAGTCACTGCTTGTGGAGTAAAATACAACCTGTAGCCACCGGTGTTGGAGCTACTGTTCCTATTCCCTCACCAATAGGTTCCCCTATGTTCTTGGTCAACTGTTCTCCATTAGCAGGATGTACAAGCTAAATACATGTTTTAAGCACAAGGCAATCAAGAACCTGATCTTATATTTGGTGTTTAGGAACAGAAAGCACACTAAAACACAACAATTTTCATTAGGAACAATATATATTCCCCCACATCGGTTCAGTGGTTTATAAACGATAAAAAACCTACTTGTACCAGGACTCGGAGAGGGAATTTATATATGTTATGATGTTCCACGACTCTTTTTTAAAACAATACAAGAGTTCAGTGTCTCTACACTCAGAGCTATTAGTACTAAATACAACCAAGAGCATTTCCACAAAGTTCCCTGGCTACAAAGTGCTGCAGAGCCATGCCTAGGCCTGGAGATGCCAAAGTCCCTTCCCCAAATCCCCTTCCATGGGATGGGCACCGGGGCTCTGTGCCTGGTGCTGCCCCCATGGAGTTGATGTAAATGGGATGGCAATTCTCTAGTAAAAGAAAAAAAAAAGAGAAAAAAGAAGAAAAAAAGTGAAAGAAAAAAATAAACTTGTGGGCACCATGCAAATGGCCACATGGCTAATTTTTACGGACCCAAACTCGGTCTTTTTTTTTAAAAAAGTCACATGCAGCAGTGTGTCTACATGGTAAAACGCGAACAGAGCGGATCAAAGCATTCAAAAGCGTTTCTCACTAGCCTGCTCTCTGCTAAACGCTCTGCAGGACCGAACATAGATGTGGGATCCTGCAAAGCCGTATTCTTTCCCACTCTGCCACAAGAATCTGCGGAGGGAGAGAAACGCTGCTTCTCATTTATTGCACATTGCCATATGGAAGGCTTTTCAGCTGTTACATAGCTAGGCCTCGCAGCCCCTCCATCTAGCAGTTAAATATTATTCTGTCACTATTTCCCTTTGTATAGACGGGGAAGGGAAGCTCGGAGGGGCCAGGGGTTGCAATCCCTAGGGCCGCGCCGGTCCTAGACACTTGTCACCTCGGAGGAGGACGAGCGCTTGCATGGTGGCACCTCGTCACCACGTCCCCACGGAACCCAGTGGTGAGGGTGAGGAGCCCGTACGAGGCATTTGGGGTGAATTTGTGTCTGTACATTGTTTGGAAATAAAGAAATAAAGGAAAGAAATGAATAACTCTTCCTTTGCCCACCCATGCACGTCACCCTCGCCGCTGAGCAAAGCGGTTTGGTTTTGCTGTGGGCTGCCAGCGGGGGCATCACACGCAGAGATGGAAGTGGCTGGTCCCGAAGACCTCAAAGAAATAGGATGGAAGGACCTCAAAGAAATAGGATGAACCCTGTTCTGGGAGAAGACCCGGCGAGGTGCAAAGGGCACGGTGAGAGCTCCGGCTTTGGGTCTGGATCTGGCCAAAGCGGAGCTCATGACACCGCGAGGCCGCTCAGAAGAAGGAAAGGGGGACCAAGTGCAAGGCTTTTGTTAAGGCTCAAAGAAAGAAGGAAAGGATCCAGAATAATGGGTATTTAAGGAAAGGATCCAGAATAATGGGTATTTAAGGAAAGGATCCAGAATAATGGGTATTTAAGGAAAGAAACCAGAATAATGGGTATTTGAGGACCGCAAAGTGTTCCTTGGTGATCCCACCCACCAGCCAGAGAGTTTCCTGGTGCCACAAGGAGGACCAGGGCTCAGGATTCCCAAAAGCACACACCTAGCACGGTTCCCTCTGTATCTCGGACCGCTGTGGCTGGTTTCTGCCGTGCTGGTGCTCACACGACCCGAGCAGTGCAGGATCCGAGCACCGGCACCGAACCCGCCCCAGGTCTCAGCACCAGCTGGACCGGGCTGTAACCAACGCTAGCATTTTTGTTTCTCACGGTCTTTTTTCTTCTCTCTTTGCATAAAATCGTTTTGTGTCTCTCTCTCTCTTTTTTTTTTTTTTTTTTTTCCAGGAACATAGCCCGGAGGAGGGAAACTGCCGGGTATCCATCTTTTCTTGGAGATCTTCAAACAAAAGATGTTCTGTGCAACATTGAGCGTCAATTTTCCCATTAAACATGAAGAATTCGGCTTTCCGACTGGCTGTTAACCCTTCGGATAGCACAGCTGGATGAGATGTGACAGTGACGTTAGGATGAGGCGCCCGGGCAGCAGGTGCAGGGACCTCACCTTCCTCATCCACCGCGAGCACGGAGCCGTGCTCTTGGGCCACGGGCACTGAGCGTGGCTCTTCCACGACCCAAAAGCCGTAATGGGGCTGGGGAGTGAAGGTTTGGACAGTTCACTAAATGAGGACACGCTAACGAAGCAGCTCCTGAAATGGCACAAGGGGTTTGGTGTAAGGTGTGCGTGGGGCAGGTCCTGAGACCGCAGCGCACGCCGCACCCGCTCAGCGCCGGGCTCAGTTTGCCAAGCTTGGCCCAACCTCACATTATTTCTTTTTGTAGATTTGTCCCTTACTGGGTTTTGAACATGTTTTTGTGGTTTCTTCCCAAATTGCACAGTGCAGGAGAATAATTAGGGGTAAGTCTTACGCAGTTTGTGTTCTTCTGTGATGAGAGGAGAAGTCCGCGAGGTCTTTGGGCACTCTGCGTTTTATTTTTACCATATAAAATCCTTCGAGATCCTTCGGGTGTTTGTACCTTTGGTTTCACCGGGCTTTTCACAGCGAATAATGTGCTAAAATGCATCTTGCAAACTGACCGGTTGGGTTAAAGATGCCACGACGCTGGGTCTTGTGAACCAAAGCGCGGGATTTTGCGAGCACGCGGGGTCGCGCAGAGGTTCTGCCGGGTATTTTACACCCACTGTGCAGATTTGGTTATTTACACCCAAAATGCACGCCCTTAAAACATGCAGCGAGCCAACTGCAGGCACATTACAGGGGAAATCCCTTGCTGCGATGCCACGCGCTTTCCCTGTGAACTTTGCTTTCCAACAATCCTAATTCATACTCGAAAGCGTGCTTTCGGTGGTAAGGATCCAGCTGCCGTGCTAGAAGACGCATCCTCACCCCACAGCCCTCCCGAGGAGCCTCTGCCACAGAGCCAGAGCCTGGCCCGAAGGGGTTACAGCCCGGGGAAACAAAGACGGCCAAAAAGAAGGGAGCTGAGGCCCGGAGAGGTGAAGGGGATCGCCAGCAAACCCTGCAGCAAGGAGCCTGGGGAGCAAGATCCAACTTCGGCGGTTCTGTTTCCTAACACTGTGCCATATTCCCATCGACTGCTCAAATTCACACTTAAATGCCTAACACATGCTGGTGCCAGCTTCTCTAACAAAATATGGTTATTTGGAGGGCCTCGGAAACTGCTGCTGCTTGAGAAGTGGGTAAGGCGTAGCCAAATGAAGAAGAAAATCTAATTGCTGGCTGATAAATCCTGCGTAGCCAGCTCTTGGGATCTTATCAGGGGCCCTGCACTGTTTCCTGGGCTTGGGTTGCTTCTTTTTTTGTGTTTTCTCCCCTAAAGCCTCATTCCAAAAATGCTGTAATTAGGTAAAAATTTGGACTCGGTTAAAAATTTTAGTTTCAGGCCCTGGTAGCTGCTGTGGGCAAAACCTGAAGGTGCGATGCGAGCAGAGGTACAAGCTCAGGAAAAAAATAAAATAAAAAGAGAAGCAAACACAAACCCATCATGTTTAAAAATGCCTGCTGAATTTGGCGTGCCAGGGAGCCGGGGGAAGATTTTTAACACGGATCTGGAGGTCGGCAACCATGCCCTGATCTTTTAAAAGCCTGGTGGAACTGAAAGCCCCCGCACAACCCCTCTGCGCCCCGGAGATGGGTGGCACGGACCTGGCGGGGGCGAAGCTGTCCCCGAGCAGGAGGGGCGCAGCCACCAGCAGGGCTCTTCCCTGCGGGATTTCAGGCAGGGCTTCGCGGTGCTTTCGGGACCGCTGCGCTAGGCATGATTTGTGCTCTTGGAACGCCCTTGCTGCTTTACTGCAGTAGCCCCAGCAGAGGAGCCTTCAGCCACGAATCGAGCGCCGCTCCTTTCCTCCAGCCCGGGGAACAAACCGCAAAAGGCACCTGGCGTTTCGAACTCCTTCCTCCAAAGATCACCCGCCAGGAAAAGCCGAGGTGCTGGCTGCCGCTGGGGGCGAAGCGATGCGGGAGCAGCCTCTCCAGCGACACGGGTTGGGCGAGAAATTCAGGCGCCGCAGCCCCCCCAGATCGGCACCGAAGGGGTTAACAGACATATGCTGTATAATTAGGAGATGCATTAATGATTATGAATAGTAAACGACTTGGTGCAAGGAAAAAAAAAAAAAAAAATCTAGGCAAAAGGGACAGGCACCTAGCTCCCATGTTTATTAGGAACTGGATATAACTCGTGAATTCTGCTATTAAGAATCCTGCGTTATTGGTGTAAATACTTCCAAGGGTACATCAAATTGTAATCTTTCATACGACATCCATCAAACCAGGCTGGAGATTTTGACAAACATTAAACACAGTAAGGAGGCAATTATGTATGCATGATTTAATCTGCAACTAATTAATATGCAAATTTATTCATATGTTAGTTACTAAATTAAAAATGCAAAGAAGCCCTTATGGTGATTCTCAAAATTTTGCACAAACAGAACATTTAAAATATAAGAAAAAATGAAGTTTTTTGGAAACCTGCGGCATACTTTAAATCTTTGGAAACCTGTTGCACGGAGACGGTTCAAAAATATTTACTTAAAATAGCGGGGGAAGATAAAAGGTGTGTTAATTTGGTGCTCGAATGTGGTGGCACAAAGGTTACCCAGGAACCTCGGCAAGTCTGCGGAGATGTGCACTAATTATCAAACAAACTGTGTTCCAGACCCAACTCCCACAGCCTACAAAAAATAAAATAAAATAAAATAAAATAAAATAAAATAATGAAATAAATAAAAATTCAGGCTCGGCACGAGCTGGGCATCGTCCTGGCGTTTTGCTCGGCCGGTGGACGGCTGGGTGCTGGCTACAAATCCACTGGGATTTGGGCTGGGACCACGGCACCTGCACCCCGTGCCTCTGACACAAAAGCCCCCGCTCCTTGTTCACCTTGGGTAGGTTTTCTGTCTCAGAAACGCTCTGGGAAGGCGGCAGATAAAGGGCGCGAGGGAACTAATTGGGTGAAGGCGGGCAGAAAGCGCCTTTAATTCTTTTCCAGATGCATCTTCAAAGCAAAACAGGGAGGCAACCAAGACGCAGGCGTTTCAAAGAGCTCCTACAAGAGCCCTGCGACAGCCAGGGGTTGGAAAACCCTTGGTTAGGGGCATTATCGGAACCCTAACGGCTCTGAGACGACAAGAGGTGAGGGTCACACACACAGGATGGCCCCTAAGTGCTTCCAGGAGCCCTCCTGGGCCACTGCACTCGCCCTGTGGCTTCTGTGAGCCCTGCTCGAAAGCCAGAGGTCGGCAGTGCCTGGAGGGGCTCCTGCCCGGCCCCTGAACCCCCCTGCCTCCTGCCCAGGCCCCGTGAGCTCTCCCTCCCTACCGAAAGGCTTCAGCGGTGCCAGAGACCACCCTGCCCAATTTCAGGGGAAAACCACGAGGCTGGAAGGGGAAACTGCAGCAAAAACGCTCGGAAAATGCAACCAGACTCGGCTGCACGTGGTTAAATCGACTGCGTCGCTCCTCGCTAGGTGCCTCCCGATTTTTGTTTAGGCCAGAACCGAATGTAAGGCTTTTAAAAGCTTAAACGTACACATTTATGCATTCATTACACAGTGTTAAATCTAATTTGTTCTTTTTACTGTCACAGGAAGCACATGTTTAAAGCAATCTGTTTCCTCATATGAATGCTTTCCTGTCTGTTTGAAAAAAATTGCAACACACTTTACCCCAAGTAACCAAGAGGTGATCATAAATATCCCTAAATAGCATTAAACAGATATGAAAGACATTAACACTTCCAGAATGCCAAAGTAGTATTAAAAAAAATTCTAACAGATGCTCCTAGGTCAAAAAGTGAAATGTGTGTTTCCTGAAAAAACACTCTCATCAGAATCATAAATGAACTGTGAGCGGAGAAATGAGGTGTTGCAGAGCAAACGAGAGGATCCTTTTGGTTAAGGACTCCGGCGCACGGGTGCCAAAGTGTGGTTGCAATAAAAGAGCCCGAGTGAGATGGGAGCGAGCTGCGAACCCGCACCCTCTGCGCTCCACCAGGTGGCAACGGCGCGGGCTGGGGCCGGGGCAGGAGCGCGGTGGCGGCGGCCGGGGAGCGGTGGCGGTGTGGCTGGCCTCCCACCAAAGCCCTTGGGCTTCTCCTCGTCGCTTTGCGGCCTGGCCTTTGGCAGGGAGAAGGTGCTCTGGTCTGGAAACAGGCTTAAATCGTGGCTAATAGGCAAATCCTGCCGAAAATTGCAACTTTACTGACGGCCTGCTCGCTGCGGAGCTGATGGGCGCCGCCCAGCTGCTTCGATGCGTGAGCACCATGCACCTCAGGGGCCTTTGCGGGCACCTGAAATGTGCAAGTCACCTGGATTTGCCCGAAAAAAATGCAAAAATGGGTACCTTTGACTATTTACAGCACGGGGAGGATGGCCTTGCATGGATGCTGCCTCTGAGATACATCCCACCGTGCGTCCAGCATGAGGTGTCTGGGTCCTGTGTCCTGTCCATGTCCCATCTGTGTCCTATCTGTGTCCCATCCGTGTTTGGGTGGGCTCAGGGATCTCGAAAAAAGCCCGTTTTGGGGCACTGCCAGTTTTGTCTGGCTGCTGTGACACCCGTCCTGCTCCTGCTGGAGGCCCGAGGGTGAGAAAGCCGAAGGCAGCGGCGGGCACGGCCCCGCGCCCCGGTGTCCCCTCGGCCGTGTCCCCTCGGCTCGGGTGCCGACATCGAGCGCGTGTTTGGCCTGTCGAAACGCGCTGAAGGCCATTCAAAATAAAATAACAATAAAAAAACAACCAGCCATTGTAGGCCGCCTAGGTTTTGTGCCAAGAAACTGTCAGGGGAGCTTTGCTATGCATTTAACAACATTAATAGTTATTGGAGCTCTCCATGCCATTTTTTTTTTTTCTGTTTTCGCTTATGCTGATTTTTTTTATTTTTTTTTTGCACGTTTACTGCTTCGGCGTAAAGGCAAAGAAATTACTCCGGAGCAAAAAAATAAATGTTCCTTTGATAAAATACACAGGCTGGGTTAACGAATGCCTGCGAGTCAAAGTGCAAACGTCTCAATCCTGGCAGATTATCTCCAACTTCCCGAGATAACTCCGGCACCGCTGCGCTCTCCCCTCCGCACACCGCATCACCCCGACCCAATCACTTCTAAAATGGAAGAAAAACTTAAAGCAGATCAAATAAATAACCCCCCCAGCCCAGGAAGCCGCCCTTCCCTAAAACCGATTTGGAAAGGCTTGATACAAGATAGGGTTGAAATGTTTTTTGCTTCGATGCTGGACTGTGCTAATCAGAGATCTGAAGCCACTGCAGTGCTTGTAATGAACACCAGCTAGAGATAATATTTAAAGAAAAGCTACAAAATCAAATCGCTGCAGCGAGCAATTTTAGTTTTTATTTTTTATCTCTGAATGCCTTTTGCCAACAATTAGCCTTGAATTCAAACAGAAAAAAAAAAAAATTAAGCGCTGAGTTTTGCACTTGTGAAACTGGGCTTAATTTCCAAATGGAAAAAAAAAAAAAAAAAAAAAAAGGAAAGAAATAGAAATTACATGGATGTATAAAGGAGGAAAATAGAAGTCTGGGCAATTTTAATTGTGAAATTAAAAATGTGTGTGTGGTTCAGAGGGGGGGAGAAAGGTGTTAGGCTCCAGTACACGCGATGGGTTTCCTCCCCAGCACAGAGCCCAGTGTCCCACCGGTGGACCCCGCTCAGGCGACCCTACAAACCCCGCTGCAGGCACTGCGAGGGATAAATGGTGCTCCACAGGAGCAGCGATTTGCCAAGAGCTGCCATAAAAACGGTGCTCTCTGCTCTGTTTTGCCCTTTCTGGAGGCACACGGAGATCATCTGGATGCGTTGGCCAAAGCGTGATGTCCATGAGGGAAAATCGCCTCCTGCACTACCTCCAGTACTCTGAAGAGGGAGTCTATGCTCAAGCTAAACCCAAAACCCCACTAATCCCACACCTCTGTCACCAGCTGGCCACAGCTATTCTGTATGGGATTTTTTATTTTTTTTATATATATATATATTTTGAGTCCAGGATAGTTAAGTGTGTGAAGCCTGCACTAAAAGTTTTGCCTTTAAATATACCACAATGCCGAGGCCTCAGAAAAATACCCCAATCACACCATTCTCCCCGGATCCTTTCTCATGTTTAAGATATCCTGTCCGATTTACCCGAAACCAAAAACTAAGCATTTTTAATCTGCATTTCACTGCGTTTTCATCCATTTGAAAACACCACCACAGCGTTCGGCCTGCAAGATGTCGCCGCAGTCCTGTGGGGTCAGCGAGCACTTTCAGGTGCGTTTTGTGAGAGGAGCTCTTTTAACCCATCCCCTGACTGCTCGAGAGCAATTTAAGTAATTTTCTGGGTTTGTAGCTGAATTACACAGAAATATTTCCACAAAAGTGCCTGGTTTGGCTCCTGTTACCTCCTCAGGCCGCCTCCTGCCCCTCTCGGCTCCTGTTACCTCCTCAGGCCCCTCTCCCCGAGCTGTCAGCCTGCTCCCCGTGGGACCCCAAATCTCCACAGATTTCTACTTCAGGAAGGTCAGCTCCATCCCAGGAGGCCTGGCCGCAGCTGGAAGACCTTGAGGTGTCCTCCTGGCAAGCTCTGAGGCACCGGGGGCCGAGGCAGGGCCCCAGAGGTGCTGGCCCATCTCCTGGTACTGCAGGTGGCGGCCGGAGGCACGGGGACAGTCGGGGACACCGTGGTTGTTTTGGACAAGTCCCCATCAAGTCGAAGGGAAATTCCTAAGGTTGTGTTTTATTTGCTTGAGGTAGGAAGTCCGCGAAAAGCCTGCACAAACAGCACAAAGGGTGCTTCCTCGCCTCCCAGCTACTCCAAGGCTCCCAGAAGAAAGCCGTGGAAGAGCTCCAGGTGGCATCCCCGTAGTGTTTCTCTTTCCTTGCTTTTTGGAACAAAGCAGGTGTTTCCTTAGGACGTACGACTGAGTCATACACTTCCTTATCTGTCTGGGCAGCAAGGTCAAAGCCCATACGGTCCTAAACACACCCCAGCAAGTGCAACGAGATGGCTCCTGCCCAGGGGGACACCTCGAGTTAAGATGGAAGAGGGAGGCTGCTGCCACCGCAAGTGAGGCTGGGGAGATTTTACCTGCTGGTTCTTCAACAAAAGCAGGTTTCTGGTTCCTCTTTTCTCCTTTAACACAACTGGGATGATGTTCAGCTTCTCCCAGCCTTTATTCTGGCTGTAGTGTCCGCACCACAAGGCTCCCCCCATCACGAGGATGCCAGCCCAGCTCAGCCATAACTCCCTGCCCCTTCCTTTTTGAACCCTTTGCATTTTGCTCCAGGGGCTTCACTTCGGGCTGCAGCTCCCAGGCCTGCTGTAAGGATCAAACAGAGCCCCCGGTGTGCTTGTAAGGGAAAAGAGTGTCCAAGGAGAAGGGAAATAGGAAGTATAAGGACTGTGTCTGACTGCACTCCTTGCCAGAGGACAACTGGGCCAAAGGAAATAAGGCTGGCGATGGAGGAAACGACAAGCTTTAACCCCTGGGAAGCCTGACCCCAAAGCAGAGCACCTCAGGCTGCAGAAAGCTTCACTGCCAGCCTGCCTGCCTGCCCCCTGCAGGGCTCGAGGGCTCTGTCAGAGCTGCTCCAGCCCCGCGGCCCCGTTGTGCGGCAGAAGGCAGCCACGCGCCACCCCACAGCCATCCTGCCTGCGATTCGATGCTCCAGCTCCGAGCAAAGCCACCAAGCTCTCACACCATGCCCGCAGCTGACTGCCATCCCAGCACCAGAAGCTCCCCGTGAAGGCTGAATTTCGGCGTTATCTTTATCTATGAATTATCTCTGCCGGAGCTCTCCAGCCTGCGACCTGCCTCCTGCAGCCGGGATGCCTGTGAGAGGTGCAGGGGCAGCCAAAGCGGGTGAAGGCGTCAGGTTAACGGTTAAAACAGCAGCAAAACCTTTGAATGAAGTTTAAGGGGAGAAGAAAATCGTAGAGAAGAGATGTCTGATTGCACAACGGCGATGGCAGCAGCTGCTGCTTGCACAGAGCATTTTACCAAATGGCTGCACAGCTCTTCGTGAAGTAGCTGCTGAGGTTGCTCTGTCAAGTCAGTGTCTCACCTTCAGGGGGCTCAGCCCCAAATGCCCCAAACTCG
The DNA here is from genome assembly GCF_964035555.1 of Netta rufina. Lineage (NCBI taxonomy): Eukaryota > Metazoa > Chordata > Aves > Anseriformes > Anatidae > Netta > Netta rufina. The sequence continues at coordinate 1,109,281 of NC_140139.1, read as the reverse complement.
CCACCCTTTTTGGGTCCCGATTTGGGGAAATGGAAGGGGCGGCGCGGGGACAGCCACCTGCACCCACCCCACGTGGCCGACGGCATCGGCTTCGTGACACCCGCCCCTCGGTAGTTTCTACATGCTGATTAGCTCCCTAGTTTAATTTACTTTGTTTGCAAAACTCATAGCCATTTCTTATCGTAAAGGGGAGCTGATACCACGTATTTATTACCATTTATCATTGAAATTTTTATAAGACTACTTATGAATTAATCAACAATAACTGCTCTCTCCAACGCTGCTGCATTAATCTCCATATCCACCGCATAAATCACACCGAGCACAAGTTAATATACATATTTTAAGAGAAATACGGCAATATTTCCACCCTATCAACTAAGTGTATTATCAGCCAGTTAGGCAATTTATAAATGCCTATACTTTATCCAGCATCATAAATCCTGGCTGTTCGGTGTGCCACGAGCTATCGGCAGAATGAACCTGACCTTTTATCAGATGCTCCTGCTGTTGGGGACACCTGGGTGTGCGGTGTTTCAGGGGAAACGGATGATCCATGATATACCAGAGACGACCAGACTCAAACACGTATCTGTATGGTCACGCAGGCAAAGCTGTATTTCGTTCAGAGCCAAACCATTCTCGTATTCACATTATTGGACTCGTTGTAGATTCATTTCCTTATTCTTAGAAGGCACAGCTATGGGCGATTAAAATATCGGGGCGTACCTTCCTGCGTTTTATTTTCTCATAAATTGTGCATCTCCTTAAAAGCACTTCAAGTTTTTAGCGTGTATTCGACTTGGGGATAATTGACTGAAAAATACCAATAGTGTTAAAATAGTTAAGGAGTACCGAGCTGTGGAAGCGGTTCCGTTCTGCACAACAGCAGCATTCAGGCAAAATTAAAGGAAGCGCGCGTTTGAGACTAATCTGTGACAAACACAAATCGCGTCTCATTCTTTGGAAGCAAGAAGCAATCCGTAAAAAAAAACTTTTGCGGCGGTTTTACATCCCCGAATGCTGACGTTTCCAACATCAGCGTCATCTCTCTTGCTCAAAACAAGAGCAGACAGCGGGTACCGTCCTACAGAGTGTATCTTTTATAACACGGACGCAAAAATATTCAGGTAAATGTCCTGAGATGGTCACCTCGCTGCTGAGAAATATTGTACAGCATAAAATAAACGTGGGCGTTTGTCCCCGAGGATGCCTGAAGGAAAAAGCAGCGGTCTGGCAGGCGGTGACGGAGCGAGCACAAAGCAAGCCAGGGCACTGCATCTTTAAGTGCTCACAAAGCTCCCCTGCACTGCCAGGGCTCGGATCCTCAGCGCCACGGGCTGGCCTCGAGCCGGGGAGAGCCGCGAGGGCCAGAGCATGTGAGGCTGGCAGGGCAAGCAGGGAGAGCTAAAGTTTCGTCTCAATGAAATCCACCCCTGACTTCAGGCGTAACGGTGCCCATAAAAGCCTTCGGGGAGGTGTGGGGGGGGGGGGGGATATGAGCTGTTGCTGTAAAGGGCTCCAATAAAAACCCAACCCAAAAAACACACCGGGAAAGAGGTTTAAAATACGCACGTGGGAACTTGGTTTGAATTAAAACAAGCTAGTATCATGACTTCGCTGGAACCTTTCGTTCGAGAATTTCCCTATTTCAGCAACTATAAATAGATTTACGCTTGTATTGTTCCCTACGATAAAGCTTACAATGATCAATTATTAAATTGCAATTAAATTAGGATCTTCCTATGTGTTTTTCTCTTTTAAATTGCAATTTTTTTTTTTCATTTATAAAGTGACCGGTCCTGAAACTACTGCTTAGCCCATTCACTGCACTAACTGAGGCTTTCAAAGTAGGCTGGTTTGCAAACTGCAAATTTAGTTGGATTTACGGCAAAAACAGAAAACCCATCTGAGATTAATATGTCAATTTGTTATATATGCTGCAGGATTGATTGCCACTCGGCTCCTCCTAATAACCAGATTTACAGATAAAGCAACCACAGTTATCAAGTATGAAAAGGACGCTCTCCCCTCATTAGTGCTTTCTTCTCTGTTTGCAGATACTGATAGGAAAATAGGCATTATGCATTTTTAAAGCCATGGGGGAGAAGAAAAATAGACTAAAAATACTAGAATGAAACGTAATGGTAACTAGAATGAAATTCAAAGCACTACTCGATGTTTCATTTACTGCAATGTCCTTTCGTTTCTTTTAAAATCACTATTTTTTATGTATTAATGGTTTTTAAAGTAAACGCTCTCAAAAGATGCGGTTGACTGTAGTACGGCTTTTTCAGCAAACAAACAAACAAACCACAAAGGTTTTACACCGCCACGGAAAGCTGCAAAGTGGTCGGAGAGTTGTGGGGGTCGGGAGACAAAGGGCTTCACCCAGCCACACAGAAACACCCGGTCCCGGCCGCGCGGCGCCAGGGTTTCGAGACAAACGCTGCAAAATCAGCGCGGTTTATATGGACGGCGTCCACGGTCCTCCTCACAAAGAGGTAGCAGCGAGATGCTCGCAGATACCTGGGCAAGCCCTGGGTAATTAGCAGCTCTCTCATTATGCCCTGAGCATCCCCAGCGCCCCGGCAGCAGCTGGCTCCCGCTGGCGGCCACCTGGTGCCAGCCCAGCAGCGCCCGCTGCAGGTACGGCCGCCCGCTGCCCTGGCGCGGGAGGGAAACCTCGGGGTGGGCTGAGAGCAGGGCCAGCTCGCGGGGACCCTCCCCATGCACTCCACGAACCCATAAATCAGCCTCGCAGCGACAGCGCCGCTGGCCAGCACGTGAAGCTTGCGCCCGGCCCACCAGGCGCGCGGCGGCTCGGCGCTTCTGCCTCTCAAAGTTCGACGTGACTCACGCACGCTCGTCCCCGACGTGTCACTGAGGCCGGACGAGGCCATGCAACGAGGCTCCGCGCCTCTCCTCACCTTGCCCACAACCTGTGCCACGCGCTACGAGTGCCCGTGCCTGCCTTCCCCCCAGCAAAGCGACGGCGCGGCGGGCGGGCGCGCGCGGTACTTACTGAGGACGGCAAACCTGGAGGAACTTTCCGAACTTTCTTTGTTTGTACTTCTGCAAAAAAAAAAAAATAAAAAAGATAAAACGGTGTCTTCGTCAAGATGGGCTTTTTTTTTTTTCTTTCTTTTTTTCTTTTTTTTTCTTTTGCCAGCGAGGTTTTCTAACGAGCGAGCCGGCTAATCACCCTGCCCGCCGCTCCCTCCCCACTCCCAGCGGCGTGGGCACGGCGGAGGGGTGCCAGCCTCCTGCCTACCCCTCATATTTCCACCTCCAGCCCTGGGGCCTTTGTTTTCGCCCGGCGCGGGTCTGCTTTGAGCAAGCGACTTTCGAAGGCTCCTCGCGTGCCCCACAAAGAGGAGCGGCGGCGGCTGCGCTGCGCTCACCTCCCCGCGCCCTCGCGCGGGGCCCGAAGCGCTCCCGCTGTGTGGAAACGGGGCAAAAAGCGCCGAGCACGAAGTCACTCACCCATGGAGGTGCTGTGCAGAGGCCTCCGGCGGGGGTTATTGCTGGAGTACTGGTAGTACTGGGAGCCCGGCTTGCTGGGGGAGAGCGCCCCGGGGTTGCCGATGTCCATCTCCCCTCCCAGGAGACTTTGCTAAAAGACGAAAAAACACACACGTGTGCGCGCGTGCATGTGCAAGCTGCCTTCCCCCCATCATTAGCTGTTTCTCACCCCTAAAAATAACATAGCAAAGCAGCCTTCCCAAGCACCCGGAACCCTGAAAGCAGGACCTGCCAACATTTTAAAGGCGACAGCGCAAAAATTTCCAGCTTCGCATCTTTCCTTTCCCCCCGGACAAGCGCAAAGGAATGAATTTCAGATCCGATTCTTTACGTTTAAAGGAGACTTAGTGCCGACTTAGTCGAGCGCAATCAGTGTTTGAAAAACTTTGGGAGCTCGGTGCAGCGACGTGTTTGGGAGCCATTTAGTCTCCTGGCTGCACGCGAGACAGTGAGGCGCGCGCGGATTTAGCCATCATAAAACTGAAGGGAAGGGGAAAAAAAAAAAAAAAATCCTGCTGTTGACAGTGCGGTTGGTTCGGAGCGCATGAAGCAGCCTCATTGTCCCCACGGAAGGCGAAACTCCTAAACGGATCGCGGTGTGCAAGACGAAAACCTACACGGCAGGCTGTGCATCAAGCGGGAGCGGTGCGCTAAGAAGATTTTTTTGCGATGCCATCAGAAAAAAAAACAAAAAACAAAAAAAAAAAACAAAAACAAACCAACAAAAAGCACCTCCGAAAATCCCAAACAATTAAGGCTATTGTACGGCAGCCGCAGTAGCAGCAGCAGCAGCGGACTTTCACTAGATCCATTTTCTGCCTCTCCCATTAACTAACGAGAAGCATCCCGGCACGCACGGCATTTCCCCGGCTACGAACGGAGCCCGGCTGCCCTGCGAGAGCGGCAAACGTTATCTGACCGCCGCCGCCAGAGAAATTACACATCTCCAAGAGGCTCCGGCAGAAGAACAATTTCCTGAGTAATGTTCTATTTGCTATAAACTACACGGAAACTTACCCATAATATATAAATCCCCTGATTATACTCTGCATTGAGCACATTGTTCTTTTAATTATTCTGATACGCAATAAAACAGGTGTAGATCCCACCATTTATATTAAGAACAAATTTACCATTTAATAAAGAAATTTTAAAATTAAGCACCAAAAATCTAACTTTATCGTTACTTGTAATCAACTTTTACTGACTGAACTAATTACTGTACTTGATAAAGTACAGAATGTGTTTTCCCTAATCTAAATTCTAATCACCATGTCACTCACAACAGACTTAGTAATGCTTCACTAACACACTATTCACATGCAAAATACTCTAAATAGGCCAATTATGACTCTGCCCCTGTTCCCTGGTTAACCCGCTGAGAACTGAAAAATTTCACAAGGCAGTCACCAACTAAAACAAAGGCTCCTTGTTTTAAATTAAGACAGTCTTTTTGATTCCTAAATAGCTCAACAAAGTGGCATGTCTTCTGCTGAAAGCAGTTGGTCAAATATGAGCCATGAGCTGGAAAATCAGAAATTAAAACATCCTTCTGCCTTTCCTACACGTCTAAAAACATTCGGAGAGAACTTTTGCTGCACGAAAACTATATTACTCTTTTTTTTTTTTCTTTTTTTTTTCTTTTTTTCTTTTTTTTTTCTGGAGCAGCCACAGGAAAATCGCCGCCGACGTATGGACAAGCGACGCCCGACGGACGCGGCCCCGACCCCCTTCTTGGCGTGCAGTCCAGCCTTTGGCTTCGCAGACCCCTCAAAGACCTCAAAAAAATGCAGGCACGCCAGGCAGAAGCGTACTTTGGGCTAATATCTTGACGCTCAGCTCGTGCCTAATATACACCTGCAATGCCTACGCTCCTCGGAATAAACAGCACCTGCACCGGCACAAAAATGGTTGCGAGCCTATTGCATAATGGCAAAGAAATATATGCAAAAACTCTTTGGGGAAAAAAAAAATAAATATATATATATATAAAAAAAAAAAAAGGTTATCAATTCATTGTGAATATCCTCTGCAAATACACGGGATTTTATTGAATGTCTCGGAGCATTTCAGAATGAAACAGTGCTAACCACAAAAATCCGATGCAGTCATATATTTTTATCACGTATACGTTTTAACATAAAGACAGACCTGCTAAATCTGTGCATGGTTTATCCATATGTCGGGGAGTCTGAAAGACTTACAGCCATCAGCTGTATAAATTCCTATACCCAGCCTACTAGATTTAATTTGATTTAAAAAAAAAAAAAAAAAAGTCTCTAAGACAGCGTTTGCAAACTATTGGAGCTTAAACAAGATTCACTTCGGGAGCAGAAAACACACACATACCCTATGTTGTTTTTGTTTTTTCATCCAAACATTTCTCTCTAGAAAAAAAAGATGCAGAGGTTTCTACGGGGAAAAAACAAACAAACAAACAAACAAAAAATAAAAGATCCCAAATTTGCGTTATTAGATGAGGAGTAAACAGATGCCCCGGTCCGACGGGCTGCCCGCCTTTTGTTTGCTCCGTGATCGAATGCTTCTCGTTGCCACTAGTTGCACTTCACAATGACTATTCCTTCCTCTTGACCTAGCAGGTAGGTGCTGAAATGCTGGCGATGGATGGGCTGGACGGGCTCAAGGACCTGCGGCTGGAGCTGGCACCCACCGGGGTGCCCGCGGGGCTCCCCACGGCCGGGCTGGGCGCACGCAAGCGCCCGTGCGGAGCCCGCTCCCGGCTCACGCTACGTGTCCACCTCCCAGTGATTTCAGCACAGGAGCTCGGCTACAAGAAGCTCTCGCTGCCACAAAGACTGGGTTTTCTCAAACATATCTCCCAAATTTTCCATCCTGAGTGTTGTGTGCTGATTTCTTCATTCGGTCCCAAAAAGAGCCCGAACCCCCAAATTGCCCCAACCACCCAAGCGCCCTCCTTTGTCTGGCACAAGCTACAAAAAGAGGTGGGGTTGTGCGCTTAAGGGGACCTTGCGAGCGCTCCAGGGAGGAAAAGTCGGCTAAAAAACATATCTGTACTTATTCCGAGATGCTCCTAGAAGGAACAATGGGCATTTATTACTGCTCAGCCTCCGTGTCACACTGCTAATGGCCTGCAACGAAGGGAAAGATGAAACGTTTGCAAGCCACGGGGCCATAGATCACCCAGCTTTTGGAGCTTGCGTTTGCTCCCAATTGGGTCTCAGGCGCGGCGTGAATGATTGGGCATCAAAGTTGGTATTTACCACTAAGAAAAGATGAGCTTAACCCCAAAATGTTACGTTGGTCAAGCTTCCTTGCAGACTTTTTACAGAGGGGCTCGCCACGTGGATGTGCTCGACGTAGTGGCGCGTCTTTGGGTGCAACCGGCGAGCCACCAAACACTCCGAACCCTCGAGCTCTACAAATCCTGCCGGCGGATGCTCGCGGACCTGTACACTTGGCAGCCTGTTTGTTTTCTCATAAACAAAGCGAATAACGCGCGGGATTTGCCAGTCGGATGGTAGGTTGAAGTGAAATCCAACCCCAGAAGAAAAGAAACGCAACAGAGCAAGATGGCGCGGAGGCACGCGGCTGTGTTTTTCATCAGTTGCAATGTTTTTGCCTTTTGCTCCACGCAATCCTGTCTTCTTTCTGGTAATCTGTAAAATAAGTCACTAACCAGTGGGTCCTGCCTCCCAGATTTGAATAACTAGACAAAGACTGAAAGCTGGATGGGGAGGAAATGCGCGCCTGCTCCGGCAAAGGAAGATCCATATGGATGCGATATTACCCCTCCTGGAGAAACACAAACGCTGCTCCATTACCAACCTGGAGTTTTGCTCCTCCAACCAAAATCACACGGATGCCAAGAAGCGTTTCGCTTCAATTCCTGCTTCAGACCCGTGTAGGTAGGAAACAGATTTCTAAAAATGGTTTTCTATCCCCTTTACTGTAGAAGCAGGTGAGGGTAGGGTACGGCAGAGCGCTGCCGTTCGCTAACAGCACATCAGTTCAGATTAAAGGTAAAGATCCTCGAAGCCCCTAATCCAAAATCCTCTGATAAAATGATAAAGCTGAGCAGGAAAAAATATTTCAGAAAGGGCCTTTTTTATTATTTTTTTTTTTTGCTGACAACCTGGATAGATTTTTGTATTTTATTTTTGTTGCCGCATCGTGATCCGGTATCAAACGCGCCATCGCGGGGACGTCGCAGGGAAGAGAAAAACGGGCTTAGAGGAGGAGAGATTAAGCTCCTTTTCTGAACGGCTGCCAAGCGATTGTGCGCGGCGCTCGGGGCCGAGCGTCCCCGCGCACAGCTGCAGCCCCGCTCGCCGCTCCCCAGCCCGGCGGAGGGATGGGGGCCGCGGGACAGATGGTCCCCGCTCCGCACGGGAAAACGCATGGATCGAAAAGCAAGCCCCTTTCGCAATAAACTTCCCATGGACAGGAAGAATTCGGGCACTTCGGCCAAGAAGAAGAGCCCGGCCACTTCCCTGCTGTTCCAGCAGCCCTCGCATTAAAGGCCGTGCACCCTTGAAGACCAAAACCTTTTTGCTTTCCCCGTTCTGCGATCAAATTACATTTTCCTCCAGAAAAAAAAGAGCTCAAGCCGAGATGGATGCAGTCACCCTCAGTGCTGGAGCCCCACGGCACAATTTGGGGTGCTCCCACCAAACACCAGCCCAAGGGAGCGTGGCCCAGGCCATTCCCCCGCCGGCAACCCGCGCCTCCACCACCTCGCTTGGCCTTCTCCACACCCAGTGCACCCCAAGCAACCTAAATTTGACGAAATCACATTAATTCATGCCGAAACAGAGGAACGGGAGGTCTTTTTTTTCTCTTCTTTTTTTTTTTCAACACGCCCGATTTCGAACTGCAACCGCTCTGTTTGCTTCTTCCTCTCGCAAGCTCGCAGGATGCCGCAGTGCATCTCCTCAGCCAGGTCGCGGCTCCTTCTCCATGCCCTCCCCTCGCTTTATGAATTTTCACTTAAGTCAAGTTAACTAAGTCATGCCGCATAGACATCTGAATCATTCCTTGGTTACTTCCTTCTGTGATTTCAATCCTCTGCTTTTAATCAAATTAGGAAACTAAATTTCCACTTATCATGTGACTATCAGGGCATCTGTTCGTAATCTGTCCAATTCCTACAAATACTCCTTTCTTTGGCTTTTGGAAATTTGGCAGCTCTCTGAAAAATCTTCTGTGTGTCGTTTACGTCCAGTAGTCCTCTCTAATGCCAAGTGTAAATTGCAAAGCATTGATGGCAAACACAGAGCAACAATTTCCTCGGGTTCCACCGAGGATGTTTTCGAGCTCAGGTACTGTTTTCCTTTTTGCTCAACCAAGCGTAATTCTTCAAAGTATTTACAGAAAAATTTGGGCTTGGAGGGAACAAAGGAGCTTCTCGCAGCGAGATTTTATTTCTCACCGAGTTCTGGTTTTTGGGGAAGGCTCACGAGCACGGAGCAGGAGAGATTTTCCTCTGGTTGTTTTCTTTGCTCCATCTTGACGGCAAATAACCTTTTTGGCTCGTTCCTTCTGCCTTCCAGGGCAGCACCTTCAGACGGCTGCGTGCGGTGCTCAGCACTTTGCTTTCGACTCTGACCTTTGCCTCGAAAAAAACGCTTGCAGGTATCATCAACTCATTTTTCATGTTCAACCAGCCCTCGTGCATTAATGTCATCAGGAGCAGTTCTCTATTTTTTTTTTTTATTATTATTTTATTTTTTTCACTCTCTCTTCATCTGCATAATTTAAAATCGCTCTTTAGGCTTAAAGCTTTCTGGAGAAATTTTTCCCAATTTTTTTTTTTTTTTTTTGGGGGGGGGGGGGGTTGAATGTAACAGCAGCACAACAGAAGGAACTTCTCAAGTTTGTTCGGTGGTTCCAGCAGCATATTTCCAATTTCTTCTCCGCTCCTTCTCCTCATCTCTTCCAGGTGAGCAGGAGAAAAAAAAAAAAAAAAAAAAAATATATATATATATTTGTAACTTTTGAGCTCGTTTTCCCCACATTTACTCTCGTATGTTTGCTTCTTCCCCTGCCTTTATTCACCATTATGCACGATGACTCAGATGATTACACCGCCGCTTGATTATCACGAAAGGTTAGCTACTCGTCTGCATTAACGATCCCGGCTTTCGCATTTGCAGTGAATGATTTCGCCATCAACGGCACAGTTCTCAGGGTTTTTTCTAAAGCTTCAGGAGAATGAAAATATTTCGTTTCCTAGCGGTCGGGGAACCGTGGATAAAAAGCGATTCAACTGAACAAGTGCGAGGCACAAAAAAAATCAAGGGAAGAAGGGACTTCCTCCTAACTAAGGAGTTTTTTAAATGCAGCCTTTGCTCTATTTGTGATTTTTTTATTTTTTTTTGCTGTGCAGCTTCTGCTGGAAGTGCTTGGAGTTGGAGATAGCTCCTTTGCCACAGCCCAAACGGCGATGCCAGCGGGTTCCCAAAACCAGCCTTACAACAGCCACGTTTAAGGGGCTGCCCCGTGCCACCTCTGGGGATGATCCCAAAAGCGCCCAGCGCGTGAGGGTGGCAGGGGAAAACGGGATGAAAGAGGCAAGTGGAGACTTTGGTCCAAGTCCATGGGCAGTGGTTCGTGGTTGGAGAGTCCTCGTGCTGCTGGCTGTGCCCAGAGGGGACGGGATGATGCAGTTGGTGACTCCCCGGTGCTGCAGGTGGCCGAGGTGCCAGGGCTGTCCCCGTGCCACACGGGACCAAAGCCCACGTCCTCACCTGCAGATGTGCTCCCCGAGCAGAGAAACGCTTCTGGAAACAGCAGCGTGCCTGAAAGGAGCTGGATGTGGCTGAGAGCATGAAGAACGGGGCCCTGCACAAGCGCCCGTGCCCGAGAAGATCCAGCCCAGAACAATCTGCCACCAAACACCGCGGAAATCCAGAGTGGATCTCCAGAGATCTCCCAGAGACGGATAGGAGACAGGGAGGATTAATGACACGCAGAAGCCAACGCTGTGAGGAGAAGGACATTTTTACACCGGTTTTTCCCTGAGAAAAAATCCCGAAGGCTCGCTGGCAGGAATTCCTTCGCCGGGCTCTGCTTTTTTTCAGTTCAAGTAAGCACTTCAACATGATTCAGTGAGGGTGTCCTACCGCTGCTCGCTTCAAAATGGCTCTCGCTGGCAACTTATGAGAAACCCTAAAAAAAGCCCCGTTAACCTAACAAGTCAATTATCATCACTCTTCCCCGTGTAAGCGTTCGACTACAAAGGGCTTACAACAAAAATCCTGGCTCAGGTTGTCTCAGGCAGGGTAAAATACCCTGACACGCCTCAGTCTTGAAAAGGTGTCTGGTGGCTGAATTCCCATTTTTAATGATATAATTATTGTTTTCCCTTTGAATGGGAGAACACAGAGAAAAAGGCTTACAGAAGTTCAAATGCATGGGAAACGGCCTTTTGCTGAAATTATGCTAGTAATATTTTTAACCAAAGAAAAGTTGCCGTACAGACATCTAAGAGACCGAAGAAACTTCCTGTCCAAAAAAAAAAAAATAACAAAACCCATGCTAAATACTTCAAGCGCCTCGGAGGATGTGTGTGTGAGTGCGTGGTTTTGTTTTTTATTTTCAGACTTATTACTATTCATCAGCCTGAAAGATAAACAACGCCCTCCCCCTTTTTTTTAGGGCAGAAGCAAGGTTTTGTAGGAAAAAAGAAAAAGCTGTCCGCAGACTAAAAGCTTTTATTTAAAGCTCCTCAAACGATCCTGCATGTCAGACACAGGACCTAGGACCCGTAGGGGCTTGGGAGGGATGTTTCCATCCCCACGTTCACATCAAGAAGCCTGAGCTTGCTTGGGGCGAGGCGCAGGGAAGTGAAACCTCAAGCACACGTTGGAAAGGAAGCTGGGGGGAAGAAGTGGGCTTGGGACCCAACGGTACATGACAAGCTGGAAATAAATCACATTCGTGGCATCGCCGTCAGCCCATGCACGCCACGGGGAGGGCAGGGGTGGCCGGGTCCCCCCAGCCTCCTCTCGGTGCTGTAACATCACTTTTTTGTTTTTCTATATCCATGCAAACACACATAAAGCCAACCAACGGCACGAATGTGGAGCTTAAACTACAGGAACTTTCCTTTATCCTCGCTTTCAAATTTCCCTCTGCTCCTCAGGGTCTTTTTTCACGTAGCTAAGACATTTGCTGCCTGATGGAAACTGATCCCCCCGCACATGATGTATAACTGTGGCTGAACAAAACGTGAAGGCTTCTTCACTTCAAGTACAGTCTGCAAAGCTCAGGTCACCTTGTGCTGAAGACAGGACCAAAAAAATATAAATAAATTAGAATTGCCCTGCGACAACAACAAAATTGGCAAATTCAGCTGCTCTGAGGAACGGGCAGGAAGAAAAAGCACCTTTTTGTGCTGACACAGGTGAAAGGATAGCAAGCTGGCGTTTGGGTGAGTCAGAGCAGAGTGTGCCACCCGGCCAGCTCTCCATGCTGCCCTGCAGCTAGCTCAGAAAATGCACTTTCAAGTGAAAATGCAGTTTTGCCTACTTAGGTGCCTCCAAGGGGGCATCTGGGGCAGCTAGGGGAGAGCAGACCTGCTCCGTGTCCTGCTTGCTATCACACGGCTGCATTTCCTCCCTCCTTTCTGCGTGGAAGAGGTGCTGAGGATCTTCTCTGTTGTGGAGGCAGCATTTTGGTTGCCTACGCTGCAGAGAGAGGCTTTGCTCCTGCTCTGCAATACTGCTGCTTTTGGGGAAGCCAGCACGAGCCATCCACTTAAGCAAGTGCCTGTATGGCCTGGTATTGATGCCCATAGTCAGCAAAGGACTGCCTGTGGACATGTCCCCACCTGGGTTTTCTCTTATTTCTTTACAAAGTCCGACTCCCACCATCAGTACAAGGTTTAGTAACGCTTTCCTAGCCAAAAAGATGCAGAAAAGAGCTGGCGTGGAGCAGGGCTGGCAGCACCCCTCCCGGCTGCCATTAGGGACAAACGTCACAAAATGTGGACTCGGTTTATTTGCAAGACGTTGTTTACAAATAAATCAAAGCCACTAAGCTAAGCTCCTTGGCAGAAAGGAAACACCAGGCCAAACAGAAGCACTGCAGAGAGAGCAACGTTTCACAGACACTGCTTTCTTCTCGCCTGCACCTAGCGCCCCGTGGAGATGCACGACGTGCCTTGCAGCACGGAACCGATAAAGGAAGGCAGCAGAAAAGAAAGCAAAGAGCCAGCAGAAGTTACACGACAAACGTGAATCCCACCAACTTCAGAATGAGATTCGAGAAACTGGAAAACTAAAGGACACTGGCACAGCATCGTTGCTGCCCTACCCAGTGGCAAGAATATGTGAGGAAGAAGCCTCGCTTGTCCTCGCTGGGCTACTTCAAAACATGCATCAAAGGCGATTTCCTTTTGTACACTTGCAATCCTGAAATTGTCTGTGCTGTTCCACATGCGTATGACCACATGAAGTCCATCGTATGATATCAGGATGTGCCCATAAATCGCACGAGCAGTAGAAATTTCCATGCGTGTTGCGCCGTGGTCGCACCATGGATGAAGGACACTCCTCTGGTGCTGTTGGAAGAGCACGAATTGAAAGCGTCCTTTCTCACAAGTCTTCCAAAGCTGGGCTACAAATGAGTCATTTTATAAAGCCTGCCAAAGATTGGTCATCACAGAATAAAACTTGAAAAAACGATTAAGAGGAAATATATATTTTAAAGAAAATGGTAAGGACTCATGGAAAATTCTCACTGTTCAACACCAAAGCCTTCCAAAAAGGGGAGCAATGAACCAAGACATGACTACTGGGTAGTGTTTGGGACAACAGGGACTGGAAGGGCACTAGGTGAAGGCAGAGGAGCTCTGCTCCCAACAAGACATGGGACAAGATGCAGGTGACTCTCCGGGACGATGCAAGATAGCCTCATCTAAGGCCATAAAGCAAGGGGGATTTTCTGGCTGATTTTCTCTGTAGATGAGTATAATGTGTTGTGCAGTTAATTGGCATTTTTTTTGCATTGCATTAAAGAATAACAATCTCTGTCTAGAAACTGTATTTGTCACAGAACCTTGTTATCCACTGTCTATGTTGTAAAGGTAATCCTGTATATTACAGTGGGATGTAAAAAACCAACAGAGGAATACCCAAGTGAGTTATATTTTCAGTGATTCCGTTGGTTTTTATTTGACTTTATATGCATTTTCCCCAGATACTTTTGAAAGGCAAGGAAATATCCATAATTCTACCTCTCGTATAGCTTATACCTTTACTCTTAAAAAAAAATAATAATCTCCTGACAGTCAAGCAGGATCCATTTTCAAAGAAGGAAAACAGTTAAAAAATAAAATGGAAAGACCTATAAACATGCAGACAGATGGCTATATTCTGTCATTAACTTCAAAACAAAATAAAAATATTAACTTCTCCATTGTTGCTAAACATACTGCAGCAAGACTTGAATGCCTGGCAGACATGCACCTCATCTGCTGCGAAGGCATAAAGACATACCTGGCTTCTGGGGTATTATTATTTATTATTTGTTAAGCACCAACAATGTGTTCGGCACTTTTCAAAGCCAGAGGGGGGGAAAATCTACTTTAAAAATGCTGCTCCTGAGGTAAATAAGACCGAGGACATGAGAGAGCAGGAGGACGGTATGAGGGAAGCCCATGCGGCCACGCGTCCGGCCTAACAATAACAGGTCTGAAATAAGAAGAATTTGGAAAATATCCAGCCTGTAGAGCTGGCAAGTGTGGAAATAGCAGAGTTTTGCACTGTTTGACTGGAGGAGAGGCCAAGGGAGGTATTTTAAGTTTACCTGCAAGGAGTGTGGCCTGGTCAGCAGTGGGCACGTTGGTGGGTGGGCAGGCGCGGGCCCATGGCTCTCCTCCGAGCTCGGCTGATCCTCCACAAACACCAGCACGTGGCTGGCACTAACCACCTCCTACTGATACCTTCAACCACCTCTTACTGATACCTTCAAGAGCCAAAAACTGAACTTTAGAAAAATGCCAAGTTTTTGGCGGGCTGTCCCAGAGCCCACACGCACTGTCCTGCTGACCTGCAGGCACCAGTGTCCCACAGGATTGAGAAAGCGAGAAAAAAATCCCACTCCCTCACACAAAAAGTTTGATCGTTTGTGTAATCTATCAAGCAATGTCCATTTTAGAGGTGTGACGGGGCTCAAGACCCACTCCTCCACCTGTGAGGAGCACGTCCAGCCCCTCACACAAAGCCTCCTCCTCCTCTCTCTGTGCTCACACCAGCCACAGACTGCAGCAAAACACAAGACAGTTACAGGGGAAAAAAAAAAAAAAAAAAAAAAGGCTGTGAAAGGGGAACAACGAAAATCAAGCAAAACAGGAAAGGGGAAGCGAGAAAGACACACCACAAGGCCTTGCTAAGTCGTTGGTCGATGGCCCCCAGCCTACAGATGGCCTAAGTCGGGCACGGCTGCGCTGAAATAGGGGTTTCTGCTCCCGGGGGGTGATTCAGTGAACCCAATACCGGGAATTGCTCGCAGGCTCTGACCACCCCTCTGCCTCACATCTCTGAATGGCCCCATAAGGCCCAGGAAAGGCCTTTAGGTAATCGGGGGGGGGGGCCCCAAGGGTCATAGGCAACACAGGTGGGACTTGGAGCCCGAATCCCATTTACCTGGGATGCCCCGCACTGTGTTGCCCTGGGCAGTTTGTCATTCAGTCCTTTCTCTTTCTGAGAATTACTTTAATAGTGAATTAAAACAAGCTAGAGAAGCACCTTCAGATGTGAGAAGACAAAGAATTTCCTAAAGAAGTGAGGAACGCTCCATGACAACTCCAAAGTCGTTTGATGGTGCTTGTGTGTCTGAGGTATCAGCGGGTTTTCTTTTTTTAGGCAGGATGAGAGCACAACTTAGTCATTGTTTTTAATTATTCCATACATAAATAGCTGCTAGGATTCATATCCTCATCCATTCCCTGAAATCTCTACTTGTCAGAAGAAATTGCTCCTATTTTTTAAGCCAAGAAGCAAAGGAATAAATCACACAACAAAAGAAGCCCGGCCAGAGCATCATCTCCTGTAGGAAAACCACCTTTAAGGTCACTGCTGGTGAAGGCTGGCACCAGACACCGAGGGGCAACTGCAGTGCTGAAACATGGTCTTTCAAGGGGGATGTGAACATATTTCTTTTTTTTTCCTCCAGTTATTACCAAGGAGGAAGTTAAAGAGCTTTCTGTGAAAATCAGGTGGTGAGAGTTTACTGGAAAGCTCTTAAAAATATACAGATCATGGGCTTGTGTTTATCTGGACCTTCCCGAGGAGTATGCAGTGAAACAGGTGAAAAAAATTCTAGAGCCAATGCAGCAAGAAATGTCTGCTGTCTGAATTTATGGCACCGGTTTGTTAAAACACCGATTTTTCGGTGTTTACACGTACCGGACTGTTTACTGACTAATTTGAATGACTTAAAATATAAATATCAGCCCATGCAAAGCGTAAGCAAAAGAGATGCACTAGGTTTCGAAACTCGGGGAGATCTGGACAACTTGCAGATTGTCTGAATTGCAACGAGAAACGCTGCAAAGAAGTTTGCAAAACGAGAGGAATTTTATTCCTTATAAATGTGAATTAATAGCTCTCTTAGAAAGTACAGATCCCGACCAAAATTTGTGTAGCATACATTTTGAAAACAGTGTTTATTTTAATAATCAGCCTTCTGCGTCTATCCGTGCCTGTGAAAGATCTCGTTTCTCCATCTTGAGCTGTTCTGTATGTGAAGTTCCTGTCTGCAGCCGCATGGTAATTAAGTGTGATTAAAGATGCTATTCATTCCCCTGCAAAGCAGCAGGTAACCACATGTCAGAAGGGGGTGGTGGAAGCGCGGAGTAACTTCTGGGCAGTAAAAAGGCTATTGGCAATGGTCTGTTGGAAATGAGCAATGCGACAGCGCGCAGCGAATGCTACAGAAACGGCCACGTGGGCTTGTGGCAACGACAAGAGGTCGACGCGTTCCTCAGCGTTACAGACCCCAAGAAAAGAAGATTTAAAATCGCCTCTATTGCACAGGGAGCTGCCAAGAGCCTGGCCACGCGTGCTGTTTGTGTGCATGCACACACGAGCTCCTTGTCTCGCCGTGCTTCCTGAAAATGGCCAGGTAGAGCTGGAGTTTAACGCCTCGCAGGCCAGTAACCCAAAGGACACAACTGGAAAGAGGGGAAATTCCACGTAAACACCAGCAAACGTGTTTTTACTGGGATGGGGGGTGATACACGAGACCCACCTGGGCATGGATGGGTTGGTTTTTTTGTTGGTGGGGGTGGTTTTTCAGGCTCTATGCATTTAGATCAGCAAAAGTCGCCAAGCCATACCTTATATGCCAAGGCCACCACCCTCGGCTGTCACCCTTGGACACGCCAGGGCACTCACCACTCAACTCCGAGCCCTGCAAATTGCCAGAATTGGTCAAAGCAGGCCGCCTTTTTGCTGGAGGTCCTCCATCAAGCCCTGACCAGACCTGAACCAGCACCGTGCAGCGTGGCGGGGTCACAGCTCGCTGTGGTACCACCGCGGGCGAGCATCACTCCCCTTTTTATCGCCTTGACGATAGCACAGAAAGTCAGAGTGCAGTGACTGCAAAGGCAAACCCAGCTCCTATTAGCACTCAACCACAACATAAACCTATTATTGCACATTACAAATAGCAGTGCTATTCTGTTGCCAGGTTATAAGCTCCAGAAAGGTGCCCTTGGAATGCTCACTTCCAACAAAATAGCCCTCAGCTTAACATTTGATCCAAAGGGCTAAGAGAAAAGCACTTCCTTTTACCACTAAATTGCAGTGTTGGGTTTTAGCATTTCTTCAATTATGATATGGACAATGAAACCGTGTCTTTCTGGATGCATGAGGAATTCTGCTAAATGAGCCATTCAGACATCTGAACTTAAGTCTGTTCCTTTAATACATTTGATTAACATGGAAATTTTATCTCTTATGTCATTATTTTAGTGCTGTAACATCCAAAACATTAGTCCACAGCGTGCCCACGATCACAGGAGGATAGTTTATGGGCGCTAGAACTAATTTCTGGAGCAGAAGCAATGATTCCACCTCCCACAGCAAGATGCTGGAGCACAAACGATGACAAGAGGTGAACCTTCTCCAGCTATAAATCACCACAGAAGTTAGCAGGAGAAGCGCTGCTTCCCAGCCCCACTGATCACAGACCTCACGGTAGCCAGGATGTTAGCTGGTATCAAAGTATCAAAGGCTGTGCTTACAGTAGAGCATAATTTAATTTTTTTTTTTTAATTTTTATTTATCGCATCCCTACGCAGCTGTGGCTGGTAAGCACATTTTGCCCAGCCAAGAGGTCGGAGACTCCAAATATTTAACAGCAAATAAACAAAGCACCGTCGGGTTTATTAAGGGTACTGGCGCTTCACATCTCATCACAAAAACGGATTAGCAATAGACTTGTAGGACCCGCATTCCTTGGTACATTAGGTATCTTCTATCATCTTAGGATAGCTTTTGTGTGTGTTTTTCTAGGGATGGAGGAATTGTTACAGGCAGAGGAATCTCGCCATCAAACCGCGAGGAAATCTCGTTATTTGACTAAGCAAAAAACTGCTAAGTGATTTGTAACAGAAGAATCAAATGAACTCGCTGCGTCTCCAGAGGTCTGCAATATGATCTGCAGAAAAGGTAGCTTGCCAATTTAATTGCGGTAGGAGTTATTTAATTTTTTTTTTATACAGGTATAGTTTTCAATAAAACTACATATGCCTATAACACTGCAATGGCAGATGTGTCTCGATTATTAGAGGTGGGCTCTAGGGAATACATACAATGGATCTTGAAATCCGTAAGCAGCTGTTGGGAAGGGAGGGGTGGAACATTGCAACACACACACATGTTCCTTAAGTGCAGTAATGTTTTGTTATTTTACTGCAGGTGTATTACAGAGATGAAATTTAATAACTTATTGTATACAATCCCAATAAAACCGCAGAGATTCTTTGCCCTGCCGGTCCTGAACAAAGTACAAATGAGAAGCAGCTCCGAGCGCAGCGGCGCTGTGTGCTGACACACGCACAACCCCTGCTCACACCTTCCCTGGCTGCAGCCAGAGAGCTGCCTTTTTTTTTTTTACTGTTTACTAGGAAAATGTGGTCAGGCCATAAAAAAAAAAAAAGGAAAAAAAAAAAAAAAAAAAGGAAAGCAAAACCCCAAAAACAAAACCCCAAAGCGCTCTGCAAGATAGTGAAGAATGTGCTACCAGAGTGATTTTTCCAGCAGTTATTCTGCAGTGGCTTCAGTCGGAAGCCTGATTTCAGAATATGCATTAGGCTCAATCTCGTGCTGAATGAAGCACTGAAGAAGGGCCTTTTAAAAGTACATGGCAGATAAAAAGATAATCCCTTTTCTTTTTCTTTTTTTTTTTTTCCTCCCCTCCTTTCTCTCTTTGCTTGGACTCCTCTTCACATAATTAGAGATGTTGCAACAATTCAATAATTCGCAGCAGAAAAAGGAAGTCCCAGGACTTGGGGAAGAAAAAAAAAAAAAAGAAAATGGGCAATCGCTATTTCTGGCCATTCCCTCCTCAGCACGAGAACGCCATTATGCAAGGATTTACACACTTCGTGGGCACACAGGCACGGGCAGCTGGGCTGAATTAATCCACACGCACTTGCCACAGAAGCTGCCTCGGTCTTTCATCCCCATTATGCTCATTTTCGAGTTTTCCAGCAATATTTCCATTGCCCCCGTACAAAATCCCTGTCTAAGGTGTGTTATAAACACCCCCTGCTCTGCTCAGCGAGCCTCGAGCGCTCAAAAATTAAAACCCAAGGCTTGTGCCAGGGACTCCTCTCAGGCTCGCCAAGTCCCGTGGAGTTTGGACACGCTGGGATCCCCCTCACCCATGATGTGTGACCCTTTTTTCCCTGCCACCATGCTCCAGAGAGATGGGGGAGCAAGGGAAGGAAGGATGGAGAGGAGAGAGGAGCCCGGGCACACAGCAAGGAGGTCAGGAGGGAGCCTGTGGCCTTCCCTTTGGCAGCCCTTCCCTGTGCCACGGTGCCTTGAGTCAAGCTGAAGTCCGGCAGATATGATCTCATTTGGGATTTATTACGTTTTGGGAGCAGGTATTTAAAAACAAACCCAAAAAAAAAGAGCAAAAACTGGCGGAGCTTGTGTAACTCGACTCGCGTTACCTTAACGCTTCGTTCCTGACCCAGCTTTGGAGATGGGATGGCTCCAGCCAGCCTCGGAGTATTTCTGCAACACCGAGTAAACCAGCACAGCCAAAAGCAACACCGAGGCTCGCTTTCCTAATAGTAAAAACAAGTCATCCCAGGACTTGGGGGTTCTGCTTGAAGTTAAAGCACCTCATGCCAAACGTCCTTCACTCGGCACTTGCCAAAAAGGCGTAATCCAAATCGGCCAGGAACTCTTAATTTATTCCCCCAGACAATCTCATGCGTTGCCTTGGAAATCTACGGTGGATGCTTTCTGGCCACCGAGCTCACTTTACAGGTCTCTTTATTCAGAGCTTTTGGGAATTAACCATTGCCCAGCAAAGCACGGTGGCCCTGGATTATTCAAAGTCGGTCCCATCGCCTATTAACCGATGAGTGGATCCTCGCTACACTGAGCAGCACACGCTACCAATAGTCTAGCAATGATATTCTAGATATCCAGACCCTCTGGCAGAAAGATAAATCAACGTTTCACAAACGCTCTTTTATCTTTAAATCGTGCTATTTAAGTAACGTTTTTATCTATCATTTGGGAAGCCGAAGCGCGGAACCAGGATAAAGTTAGATGGATAAAGTAGGAGCGCGTTGTTAAATGCCACTGCCTTGCTAATGCCCCCCAAACCAGCCCAATAAGGAAAAAAAATGGATCTGTGGGGAGATGGTGAGTAGCGCAGAATTAAGACAACACACAAAATCCTGACTTGACTGAATGAAATGAGGTTTTTGTCATTAACTTGAATGAAGCCAGTATTTCAAAAGTGCCTTGACAACAACTTGGGTACATGTTTCTTCGCTGCCTTCTCTCTAATGGAATTAAATGGTTCCCAAGATGAGCTTGCCTCCATTCCCACTGTAATCAGTGTCGTATTTACTACAGTTTTCCGTGAGAGCAGAATTGGGCCCTGGGCTCGGGAATAAAACCCATCCTGGAGTAAATGGCTCGCCGCGTGCCCGACCTCTTCTCCTTGGTGTGAGCAGAGCACGGGGAGGAAACCTCAGCTCGCCGCTGCCGTCTGCACCAAGAGGGCTTGGTGTTTTTTTTCGTACCAGAAGATTAATAGGTAGCAAGTTCAATATCGTTAGGTATTTAGTTTTCCTTAATTGTTCCAGGAACTCATCTACAGAGAGCAATGCATCACATCTGGAGGTAGCAATTTACCTTTCAGAAATCAACAAAATCTGCACGCTCCTCCTGGGTCTCGGAAAAGGGAGCGCACGCGACTCCTCCCGCTGCACAGGGCCCTCTGAAAACTCCAAGTTTCCGGGTATTCTTAATTTTCTGTATCATCACCATTGATATTTTCCTTGGAATTGACCAAATATCCTCTTCCTCAGCATCTCCTGTCTAGGTTAGCTCATCTTTCTCAGCACACACAAAAGCACGTCCCGGAAATCTCGCAGTAGACTTTGCGGTTTTGAAATTTTCTTCCCAGCCTGAAGGTTCAGGCTTGTTAATAATTTGGTGGATCCTGATAGTTCTGCAGCCTGGAGAACAGACAACAGATGGTCCAGCCTTGGCATTCAGCATTATTCCTTCTGTACCTTTCAGGAATTCAAGAGGTTCTTATTTTTAGAAATAGCTCCTCTCCTTCACGGCTGGCCATTGGTCATCTGCTTCATCCCCTTCTCCGTTACACTTCAACAAAGCGGATGCATGGGCAGAAAGAAAATTCCCCGGGTTGGAAATTCTGTTATTCGTGTTACTTTTGCAATATTTACCTAATATTCTTCAATTTTTCACGAGTGAAACCCCCAAAAAAAGGAGAGAGGGTAGGCGGGGCAGTAAGTTTTCTCCATCAGCTGACCCTACAGGACTGCAGAGCACTCTGTGGACACCACGAGGCAATTTGCTTACTGGAATCGGCGAGGTTTCGGTTCGAACGCCTGGACAAGGCATCCTGAACTCATCTCTGACTTATTTGGGGTATTACAAGCCCTTTCCAATACAGGAAGGTTGAAAGAAAACCGAGAGACGGCGAAGAAAAGGTGCATTTTGAGGTGAAATCTGAAAGTCATGTGTGGACAGACCCCGGGTGCCACGCGAGCGCTGGGGGCAGCAGCACGTCCTGCCAGCTCCTAGCCTTGTTTTCAAAACACAAAAACCAACTGCATCCCCATATTCCTATTTTTTTTTTTTCTCTCCTGGCATATTTGAACAGCGGAAAGCTCTGAATATTAAGGAGGCCATTAAACTCTTTCAATACTTTCCCAAAAGTCAGAAGCTGCCGCGCTCAGAAAAAAAAAAAAAAAAAAAAAAAAAAAGGAAGCCTGGCACTCTTCGTGAGCAAAATGAATTTAAACACATGATTAATATTGCTACCGAAATTAAAAAGAAAGTGTCTTTTAAAAAAATCAATTGTCTCGAAACAAAGCACAGACTTGAGGCTATTGATAGTATTTTTAGACTCAGACTTTCTCTGGAGACTTAAAAGTATGCAAATGCAAAGTGCACAGAGGCACACACACACATGCTATACCTTTGTATTACATTGGCATTTTATTATTTAATTAAACTACTCTTATTTTTCTAGCTCACGCATGCTTCCCTTGAGACGGCTTTGCTGTTAGCCTGCTGGCCTTGACTTCCAGCCAAAAACAATTCCGAAACAAAAAGGGACAACAAATCATATTTTCACAGACATTTTTATCCCTCAATACAACCTTGTTTTCACACAACATCATACAGATTCGAGGAAAACTATAATTTATTGCGGTAGCCATCCAAAGCTGGGGGCCGCCACCAGCTCTGCGGTGCCTTTCCTGGAGTTGCGCTGCTGGGAAGGAGCCGCCGCGCCGAAAACACTGCAGCATTGTTACGGGGGGGGGGACAAGAATCAATAGTTTGCAGCAGCGTGGACCAGGGCAGTGTTAGGTCAGCCTCCAGGAACCGTATCCTGGCCAGCACGGCTCGGGCAGGAGCTTTAAAGGAGGCAGACAGAGCCCGCGCTCGCAGCCCTCGCCGTGCCCGTCTCCGGGATGCCCAACTTGCAGCCACGAGCCTCGTTTCGCGGAGCATTTATCGCAACCTCGCTGCTCAGCAGCCTTCCACTTACCTGGTGGCAACCCTGTAAATTCGAGTCTCTTCCATACGACGAGTACGAGCCCCTTTCTGTTTTACCTGTTAATAAAAGAGAAGACAAATAGGTGTGTAACGGATCCAAACAGCCAGCCTCGGCGGCTCTGAGTGTTTTCCACCACGCTCCCCACGTTTCCCACTGCTGTTTACTTATGTAAAATAGGCCCTGCTGGCTGCGTAATGCACGCAGGCAGCAGAAAGGGATTCAGGTTTTCTCCAGCTGAGGATGGCAACGTGCAAGAAACTTCCTAACCCCCGCGGCACCGCTCCACGCACCTCCAGAAACCGGGACGTGGAGAGCCCCCGCTCTGCCCCATGCCGAGTGCTGCCCCTTTTCTCCCCGGGGGACACCCGCACAGCCCCTCCATCAATCCCTGGGACGGGGAAATTCCTTCCCAGCACCTGGCAGCCGGACACCGGGCTGGAAATTTGCCATCCCCTGCCCAAGTTGCGGCCGCCCCAGCGGCGCGGGGACTTGAACGGGGGCCCAGCGGCTGCCGAGACGCTCTGCCAGCCCCGAGCAGCCCTTCCCACTCTCTCCTTTTTTATTTTTTCCCCCCCAGGAAGGCTTTAAAACGCGTCCCTGCCGGCCTGGCGTGCAGCAGCGGTAGGGTTACGGCGTGTTTGCAAAGGAAAATCAAGGGTCTTTCAGGTGGGAACGGCCAGGCTTGAGCAAAGCCGAGGAGGGAAGAGGTGGTTTCTGCAGAGCATTAAGTCACGGCTGAGTAGCGCTACACCACGTGCTAGTGAGACAAAGAGCAGTCAAGAGGGCTGATACAAAACATATTGACACTAAAAGACCACCCTTATGGTGAGGATAATCCCGGCGGGGGGAGGCATCATCTCACACAACACCCAAGAAGGCAGCAAAAAAATTCACTCCTGACATCCAAGTTGGTCCCGTCGGCTGGAGCACCAGGAGTGCCCCAGGACGGGATGCTCCCTCCGACCCCAGTGCCACCCCGTGCCCTAATGAACCCACACCCCAAGACACAGCCCCGACAGCACCGTGTCACCCGCTGGACGTCTCCAGGAAGCCTTGGATGGTCCCAGAAGCAATTCCAGGGGCATGGGGACGCGGGGCTAGCGGCACACGCGTGCCCAGGGCTGGCAGCGCCGCTGCTGGGACTTCCCAGCGCCGGCCCCATTTCCCGCAGAGCCCACGGGGAGGCAGACTGACAGACAAAGGACGGGAGAGCTCACGTCAGATCCCAAATCACCCAGCACACCTAGGTGGCCGAGCACACCTCCTCGCTAGCCACACCAGGCACTCGGCTGGGGCCGGCCACGAGGCTGGCTCAGAGGCTGGGAACAAACCCCTGCCGTTCCCCTATAATAATCCAAGCCCGGAGCTTCCTTTTGTTGCTTGGCCGCCCCTCTTTTTGTTCCTGCTTTTGTCGCTCGCCACCTAAACCCCTCGCTTAAACACGGGGGGGACCCCCGCGCTTTATTTGCGGTTCGGGAGATGTTTTGCACCCGTGCTAACTTCTGACAGCGCTGGGATCTGGCCGCGGGGGGATGACGGATCACCCCCTCGGCTTCCAAGCGCTCCGCAGAGATCATTCAAGCTGGAAACGGCAACGAAATTGGGATCGGGAGCCCGATGCCGGGGCCTGCCGGCACAACGAGAGGGCAGGGGGCGAAGCGGCAGCCCCACGAGGCGAGGGGCAGGGGCGCACGCGGCCCCGCCGGGGGCTCCTCGCGCTCCTCGCGCCGCTGCCCGGCTGCCGGCAGCCCCCGTTCCCTATCGGATCAGCCACAGGCGAGCCTGGGCTTAATTTCAGTTGTTAAAAAATATTTATCCCGATACAAAAATAAACCCGCTGCAAATTACAAGTTGTCAGGGTTAAAATCTACTTCTATTTGTGTGGGGGAGGATAAGAGAACAGCATAGACATGAATCATTCTCAGTAATTTGAGTGTTTCCATGACATCAATGGGCACTCGTCCAGGACTCTGTCGAAGTCTGTGAGGTACCAAAGCGGCACAGCAGCCAGCAGGAGATTGACTTTTTTTTTTTTTTTCTTTTTTTTTTTTTTTTTTTTTTAAGGATTATGCTCCTTGTAAAGATTTCATCTCTAGCATCCACTTTTACCACCAAGCAGATAGCTTTGGAGATCACGGGCGAGCACAATTTCATCCGGCGGGTGTAAGCCTTTAACTTTATTGCCTTTCCTTGGTGGTGTTGTTCCCGCGTGCAGCCGGGGATCTGCCTGCTCTATTAAGAATAAATAACCCCAAATTCACGAAAAAGTCAAGAAAACCGTTCCAAAGAGCCACACACACACACACACACACGGATTTTCACTGTAATTATGAAATTATCATACTTTTCGTAGCAACACTTCATTTCGGGAAGGATGGGGGGGTGGGGGGGGGAGGAATATCTTTTGTATAAACTGTCCATTTCAAATTAGCTACAGTCTTGATGTTGATTTTCTGCTTCAAATTCACTGGCACATTTGTTTCAGATAATAAAATTTGCGGGAGCGCTGATAATATGCGAGAGGAGGCTCTTTAAGCAACTATTTGTGCTCTGCAGATACAAAAGCGTCTCCTGAATTTCTCCCTTTCCTGTACATTATGCATCGTTTTCAGGCGCTCGAGCACCGCAGCCTGCGCTGCGCCTTTCCCGAGAGCTAAAAGATTCCCTCTCCCCCTTCCCTTCCCTTTCCTTTCCTTTTTTTTTTTTTTTAATGTTTTAAAAAAGAGAGAGCGTCTACGGCGATGTAGACACCCGACGCATTCACTGCGGAATTTTCGAGACAACCCCTCTAGTACTAGAATGCGGCAGCCGCTGCGGATATTTTTTGGCACAAAGACAATGGTGGCAGTGCCAAGCCCCATGGCTAAAACTACTCAAAAGAGGCATAAGGGTAGCATTAATCGTTCGAGTCTTTTACTGCATGGAGTACCGCTGTCCATATTTTAAAACCGAAAAGTACCCCTCCGTCATATTTTGTCGTGAGCCAGGAAAGGAGAAGGGGGAAGGAAAAAAAAAAAAAGAAAGAAAGAAAGAAAGAAAGAAAAAAAAAAAAAGGAGCTTGAAATACAGACGAATAACGAATCCAGGCAGACGTCTGATGAATTTTTTTCTACCTAGAGGACCAAATGCTGAAACGTGCCGTTTGTTAGCAGCACTCCACGCGTGCGACAAACCCCGTAGCCTTCCGTGGCTTTCTGGTCTGACAATTGAATCGGGAGCTTCATGGGAGAAGTTGACCTACAAAGGGTGGTTAATCACTTCCAAGTGCACGCTTATCCTTTAGGTGATGCCGAAAAGGCATTTTGGTTGCCATCCGAGGTAGCAACTTCGGGGGCGTAAATATCTCTCTATAAAATCTATCTATTGAATTAATTGCCACCGTGCATGCCAATCACGGGAGAGACAAAGAACTCCATGCAGCTCCTGGTTCCTGACAAACACACCGAGTCTCACGGCCGTGCTCCCTCAATACCTCAAGAAACGAGCCCTGCTTATCCTCACTCAGCTGAACCCACCGCTTCCGAAATATTCCGCTCGCATTTTTAACTGCGAAAAATAAAAAAAAAATAAAAAATAAAATAAAAGCAGCCCAGGATTGCCAATCAATCGATAAAGAAGCCGCTCGCCTTTCCATGGTGCGCTTTGAAAAATTAATCGAATTAAGTAGAAAATTCAAGCAACTTCCCAAGCACAAATGCCAGTCATCCGATTCCCCTGCCCTGGGAGATAGGGCACCTTGTCTTTTTTTGGGTAGGCAGAATGAGAGGCATGAGGCAACTCTTTCCATCTGCAGAGAAAAAGGAAGTGAAGCTATTTCTATAAACGACTTGAATTCAATGTTTACATTGATTCCGTCTTTGACATCTTTTTTTTTAGAGATGAGTTCAACCAGAATATTCTAATTCAGGTTCCTGATGCCCCACATTTGGGCTTTGGTTCTTGGTTAGATTGAAGAATGAAAACCTGTCTGGGAAAAAAAAATAAAAAAGCATTAAAGATTGAAATTTGAATGGCTCCGAATTGGCCGGAGCAGGGCTTAATTGCATTATTATGACGATCGGGGATCAGTTGACTTCAGCCTCGATCTCCAGCTCTCTCCTACGCTTGTTCAAAGTTGGTTGCTCAAGGCTGGAAGGGCTCGAGCTCTGCGGAGAGGAGGGCAGGACTCCTCTCCGCGCCCACGCGTGTGCACGAAGACCACCTCTGCTCTCTGCGTTTGCCACAGGGACTGGCTCTGCACAGCAGCTTTTGTCTCTGAGAGCCAGATTAGCAGGACTCTTGGCTTTTTTTTTTTCTTTTTCTTTTTAATTTTTGCCTCCGAGATTTGAAATCCAGAAAAAACGAAGCGTATAGAAACCAAGTTAAAATTTCTACTGCATTATAAATTATCCTAGTAAAAAAAAATAAAATAATAATAATTAAAAAAAAAAAGAAAAAAGAAAAAAAAAAAACTCTTTATGAGCTCTATTCTACATTATATAGCCACACACACCTACGAGCAGCTCCCTCTCAGGGAAATAAATACACGCACCCTGTGCCCTCCAGGAATATTCTCCTGGGCTTTGCAATCTTTTGACCTTGACAAAAAAAAAACCAACCCTATCCCTCCCACGTTATCTTTTGAGGAGCCAGCAGGTAATTTCTTTATTATTTTTTTTTTTCCAGAACTTCTGTGTACTCTGTTCTTTAAAAGAAAAAAAAAAAGATATGTAAATTAAATAGTAAAGAATGCTTTTAGTATTAAATGAGGGTTTTTTTTGGACTCGGTTTCGGGCAAGCGGGGCTGAGCAGTAAGTGCTGGAGCTGGGGGTACGGGCGCAATCTCTCCTCTGCCAACATTTACACAGCAGAGAGTTACTTAGCTCGGCTCAGTTAGTAACTCGGGCTTGACCTAGGTTATGTACACATATTTCTCCAACAGTAATGCGCTTCCTGGTATGGGATATACAGTCAAAATATCCTATTTATTTCAGCGAGGTTCTGAACAGCATATTTTACATCACAAAGCATCTCACCCGATGGTAATGGAAGTATCATGTTAATGAGCTATTTCTGCTTTGTGCTCCATGTGAAGTACAGACAATAAGAAAGGAATCTAATAGATTTTAAACAAAGTTTGGGCAAGACCGGGCGCGATATAGCCCAAATGCCACAGCAACCCATCCGGGGAAGCTCCATAAATTAGAGACAAAGCTAAGGGAAGGTATTAATCCCAATAATTTTAATGGCATCACACCCCAAAACGTAGCACAATGCCAGGAGAAAGAGATCTGCTTGACATGAAAGAGGATTTTTCCACTTACACGGATGTGCAGTAAACAGTAATGGTTTTTAAAGAGACGTTACGATGCCAGAGCAAGTGCTGTTACAAAAGGAGATTTCTTTCTCTTTTTTTAAACAATACCATCAAAACGCAAAGGAAATTAAATCCTAAGACCTGTACTAAAATAACGCTACGGATCTGATTTGAACAAGCGAAGGAACGGAAGGGGAGCCCGGGCAGAAGTGGTGCTTCATCTCCGACTGCCCCCGCTGCCCTAGTGCTCCTGCTTAAATGGGCAGGGTTAATTCCCAAACACCCCTAGGGCCAAACTCCTTCCTCTACGTGTGCCCGGACATATCGCTTATTATATTCACAGCGATCATGGCTGGCTTGAATGAAGCACTCAGGCTTGGCATCACGGCCCCGCGCACGTCGCCGCACTCCCCGCGAGCTCTGCGCCCCAGGACGGGGCAGCCCTGACCCCTCCACGCTCCCCTCTCTGCATATTCAGTCAGGAGAGCAATTTATTTTTATTTTTTTTGTCGCTGATCTTGGTTCATGAAACGTTGGCCCCCAATCAAAAGACTGAGGCAAATTGCTCCGTCTATTTCTGTAAGCTCCCAAATAATAGCATCTATTACCGGGCAGTACGCGATGTCGCTGTTTGCGTGCTTTTAAAACAAAATAGCTGCGGCAAAACTACATTTGAAATGATAAGAATGTGAAGACAGAATATTGAAGATCACATTCAGCCAGATATACGTAAAATAGTCCCTTAGTCCTTGTCTAGAGCCACCAAAATCAGTGCAAAGATTATCGCGCTGTCCTCCAAGAGGTAACGCTTGACACAGGTGCCGATTTGCCTTCACGATACGGCTGCATTACAGGGACCAACTGGCATCTAACCCGGCAATACAAGCACATCACACGCTCTGCAACAGGTTTTCAGCACCTTGAAATTAAGGAGAGGGCACGAAGGTATTGCCATGTCAGAGCCATCGGTGCAATTGGGCAACTGATGGATGATATGGCACCGTGGGCAAGGAACGTCGCCGTCTTTCACAGCAAGTGCACGCACTAATTGAGACCAGAATAATAAACATTCGTATTTAAAGTTGGTATTTTAATAAAACAATGTTTATTTCAATGTTGTCTGAAGACATATTTAATGAGTGAAGGAAACCTTAGAGAGTCCTCCCCATCGTGGCCACCGTTTGGGTCCCACAAAGACTGGTCTCATCCTAATCGTCACAGTTCGCAGTGAAGGACTGGGCACCAAACCCAAAAGCCGTGGAGCAGAGGGACATCCATGGGAAGGGATCCTTCATTTCGCATCGTGAAGATGCATCTGACTTCGTAAACACCCCTCAGCCTCCCTTCCTTTTCATATGTGCACGGAATTTAAGTTTAGAGGAAATGATTATGATCATCTAAGCCTGAACACCTGTATCATTCTGGAAAGAATGGGCAAATTGATTTTGTAGAGAAACAAAAACTCTAAGAAAACCTACTCGCCGTGATTCACCCTTCTCATTCTCGGAGCATGCAACAGTCACAAGATGGGCAGGGGCATTACACAACCAAAAAAACCCCAAAGCATTATACAGCACTGAAGAACCAGAGTAATAACGAGGGGCAGCATTTTCATAAAGACGTGAGACAAATAAAAACACGTTGCAATAAGGCTCCAGACCTGAAAGCAATATCTAAGAATTGAATGGAAAGCGCTGGATATTGTTTTATCCTAAGTGAGCCTCCCAGAGCTATTTCAAATTGAAATATACCGCGGGGCGATCCCTCATCATTTGTTCAGGGACCGGTTCAGGAGATCCTTATCGGGTATCTGGAAACCTGGGTTTTCACTCAAGCATGAAACCAGAATCGCTTTAAAACAAGTTAGATAAGGATCTGAGGCCATGAAAGACACAGAATTGAAAGAGGACAATAAACCTTCCCACAGCCAAGTCTGGGCTCTAAATCTTCCCTCTGTAAACCACCCCCTATCTAGTAGCGTTTATTAAAAGGCTACTAAAACAAACCATGTTGGACAAGAGCAAGGATAAAGAGATCAAAAGCCTTATCTTCCAGGCTGGGGGTCAAACCTGCACCTCCCCACCACGATTAACAAAGACCCTGCCCGTCAGGCGGCCGCGGCCCTCCCCGTGCCGGGGACTCGGCCCCGCAGCATCCTCTGCGAGCCCCAGAGGAGGGCACAAATGACAACCACGAGCAGGTCCTGGCCCATTTCAAAGGTCTGATCACCAAGATGAACGGCGACTTGCTAACGTAGATGTCTCTGAACCAGTTATCTCCCTTTTCTCCCCCGTTTTCCCAAGCTCTCCGCAACTACGGGCAGCAGTACCCGAGCCCGTGATTGCCCACTAGACTATTAAATACTCAGTCACACATCCCCACTGAGCTGTTATTTATTGGTAATATTGTTCGGCGCAGGAAATTTAAGGGAAAAAAAAACAGCATTATTTTTTTTTCTAGAATTTTGATGGTTTAAAACCAATTTGGATGGGGTAATTCGGGCTGGGTATGCAGGGGAAACAAACTACGAGCTATTAGTCTATGGCAAAACGCTATGTGGGATATATGTGTATGGAATGAATGGGAATGAATGTGGTAAATATATTGCAGCGTATGAAATACCCACCGGTCTCCAGTCGGTAATATCCAGCAGAGGGCATGCATACCCTAATAAGATTGTTACACTTGAGACCTAACGTTTCCTCATCGTTTCAGGGAAAATTTGGGGCTGAGAATACAGGCAAACTCATAGCAGCAGTACAAATACTCTCCGGCAGAGCCAGAGCTAAAATGATAAAGCTGTCTCATGCAAACTAATCCAGAAAGGGTGATTCCTATGCTGAAAAAAAATCCCTTGAGAGAGGGATTTCCCCCCACTCCTGGGTGATGATTTAGCTTCAAATTTTCCACTCCTAGAGGCGAAAACAATAACATTAATGTGAAAAAAAATTGTTCCTCAATGCAAACGTCTCAAGTGAAAGGAGTGCTATACGGAACAGCAAAATTCAGATTTACTAATATTTTGTTTTCTATAGGTGAAACACTGGCTGCACTATCGCTAAATAAAACCGAGCATCTTAGGTTAGATTTTTACCCTAAACTCTTTAATTACTCCACAGAATCAGACAGCAATGTTACCTACGCTTCCAATGTGATTTATTCCACTGAATTCAAGTAAATTAAAAAAAAAAAAAAATCCAAAATTTGTCATTTGTCATGCTTGTTTCGGAAACCGCTTGGTTAAGTTTGCATTATAGACAACTTTGTAGTGTCTGCTCCTGCTCCAGATTCCTCCCGTGGAAGCACTGCACGCGCGGCTCCTGAACCCGGTCCCTTCTCCCGGCGGTGGCCAAACCCCGTGTCCAGGTGGGTCCAAGGGGACGAACGTCCTTTTTCTGCCGCAGGACCACATTTGGGTAATTAACTGCTACTGGGCCAGCCGCAGCAACGATCGCTTCCAACCTTAACCTCTGCTTTACAGCCCAGAGAGTAATGGCTCTTCGGGTTCCTTATCGGACAATATATATTTTTTTTTAAGTTTCGGTAGCCTTGGGAGATGAACTTAATTTACAAGGTCTACAAGGCAGGCGGCTTAGGTTACATGTAGGTCACAATAAATAATACTCATCCCTTGGCCATCGCGAGCTGCGCCGCCGCTGCCTAAGTTGAAATGACAAGCCTTTATTATTCCTAAGCACTCGATTCTGAAACATTTGCACAATCTGTTAAGTCCAGACAAATTTAAATGGTTCTGACATGCAGCCTGCTAGGGTCAGTGACAGGGATAATGCCTCTTTACGTGGGTAAAATTTTGTGGCATATAGGTCACTCTCTTAAGGGGAATCAACTGTGTGTCTCTTCTTTGCATTTCCACCACAATCCTTCATCCTGCAGCCTGGAGCTGAGAGTGAAATGCAAGAAAGGAGCCGAACGCTCAAAGCAAAAATCTGCTTCCAGGACAATCCATTATATCTGACAAGTTAAATGTTCCATGGTAGACCATATGGCATCAGAGCAGGGCCGACGATGGAAGAGGGAAACTCAGCAAATGCATCACAATTAAGGAGTTTGACTATAGACTTTACTTTGATTTACTTTATTTTTTATTAAATTTCAGATATCGTAGCCTTTCAATTTTCGTAGAGCCATTCCAGAGCCTCTACCTTGTCCACCAAAATAGCTGTACGCGAACAGGTGGTTCACCAAAATTATTTCCTCTGAAATCTTATGGTCTTCGTTATTTTAAATAACTCCTGAGTAAGCCGGTTTTTATTCTTGGTACATTTGCTAAGTGCAGGACATTTCTATTATTAACCAGTGTAAATGTTATTAGTAGCTTGTTGAAGACCCAAGAAAAATTAAATAAGACAAAAAGATGAAAACCCATGCCTCCAAAGCCTTGGCGATGGGTTCTCGATGGAAACGTCACCCCACAGAACAACTCAGACACCTGAGAGTGGGCGTGAGCAGACAGCAGTCATCCTACTGCAAACCACCACATTTCCGTGTTCGTCACCAGATTGGCCCTTATTTGTCAGGAGAATTCCTACATAGGCAGGATAACAGCACCGATGACCTAAAAGATCGTTTCCATCTTTGAGGTCCATGACTTTACGATCTACGGGGCAGAATGGTAGAACCCTACACACCCTACACGTGTTGGGCACAACCCAACATCATGGCCATGCTTGCTCCATGAACACCGGTAGCCAGACCCACTTCGGAGCGATTACCAGGTACGAGCCCACAGCTGCCATCGCCCTTTTTTATCCCATTTTGATTACCAAACCATATTCATGGATCAAACCATGATGTGGCACAAGACACTCACCGCCCATAATTACCCACGTTGGAGGAGACAAATTTCTGAGCTCTTTGGAAGGAGCAGATGTACCAAACCTACACACCAGTGGACTGGGAGCCGTGCGTTCCCATGAACTGGGAATATTTGCCTTGCCACACCTTTGGATCTTCACTGCCATAAATAACAAAGGGACCGCTTAGAAGAAAAGCAATGCAAAGTCCTCCGCAAAACTTTGCAAAGTCCTTGCAAAGAATCTCTTCTGCACAAGATGACAGCAAAACTTCTATGAACTTGTCATAATCCCGTTCCAATATCATGCAGGTCTGCTACGGTTCAGAAATAAAATATGCAGAAATAACTGCGCAACCATTTTTGGGCAATGCCCTGGGGTCACGGTGCAAAAATAAAGGAGGTGACCTAGAGCTACGTCCTTATTTAGGCATTGAACTAAAGCCTCGTAGCCAGGGGTATTGTAAATCCCAGCCAGTGTCACTGGTGGTAGTGGAAGCTGCTGGTGCATGAAAAACCAAAACAAACCACGGACTTGGAATTGGGAACCTAATTTTAAGCATTTATTTTTGGAATCCTTTTTTTTTTTTTTTTTTTTTTTATTTTGACCTTATAAATGCTGAGCCAGCTTTGCTACCAGTAAGGGCCCGTCCTGCCCAGTGCTGGGACCAGCACACACTTCCCAAACACCCAACACAGCAGCAGGTTTCAGATGTGCAAAGCCAACGGGTTATTGATGGGACTCGGAAGCTCCCATTGGGAGCATCTCTGTAGGAACCCAACGTTCTCGGTAGCTAAACGGCGATAGGATCATCTCTGAAGATCAAATACAGAGCTATTCACATGTACTTATTTCCTGAATTTAAGTTCAACTGCATTCCTGTTTTCAGATTTCAAGAAGTTGGGACTAAAACAGTCCTTAACGGGAATTCTGGTGGTCACTTAACTGAAGCAGTCACTAATGAACTGGTAAAGCACCAGTTTCAGTGGGAAGAAGAACGTAATCCTTCAAAATATATTAGCATTTTATATTCCTTACGCAAAAATATTTTTAGATTACTTTAAATGTCTTACTGGTAACTCTGTGCTTTTGGGAAACCGCTATTGTTCTTGCTACCGGGAACAAATATTTAAGCAGAAAAATTGTAAAGATTTCCAAAATGTTTACAGCCTTTTTTTCACAGATCAAGCAGTGACCGTTTTGAACTCGATAGCTCGGGACTGCCCTGGCCAGAAACACGACGTGAAGGGAAGATGGGAGCCCTGGCGTGCCGGCAGAACAAAGACCATTACCAAAACCACTGCTGAAAGAGAGGCAGCTCCACGGCTCTGGTGCTGTAGTTCTTCCTGCTGATCTCAAATTTATTATTGATTTAGCATTTCGTACTGCAGGCGCTGAAACAAAGCCCCCTATGATTATAAATGCATGCTTTTGCGGCACGTGCTTTCATTTTCAAAAAGGGGACTTTTTTTGCCCCCCCTCTCCCTCGGAAGATCCTGCATATTAAAAGGACGTCAACTTCTCAAAAAGTCACACATCGTTCAGAATGTGTTTTTACGATTTAAGGTTACTGTCAGAGGCGACAGGGAGGGATCGCGGGGGCTGTCGGGCTCCCAGGGGCTGGCGTATGTGGGTTTCTGAACTATTTATTGGGACTATTTATTTCACGTAGAGAACGGCCCTTGACCACGCTCCTGGTACTAGCGAATCATGAGACTCCCACCATCGAGAGGCCGAAGGTTTCAAGTTGATGCTTTCCATCAATTTGAAATCAATTTCCATATTTTTTACGGGCTGCTCACCTAAATACGAACAAACTCAACGCTCCACGATGGTACAACCCGTAATATCAAAGGATCCCCAAATGGGTTGGGTTGGAAGGGCCCTTCCATCTTGAGTTCTCTCCGGCTATCAGCAGCAATAGGGATAAACACACAAATGAAGCAAAGGTAGGCAGAAAGAGAAATATGGCTAAATTCACCAGCAAACGAGGCAGATATCTGAGTTTTCCAGATTCTACCATTAAACCCAGAGCAACATTGTTATTACTGATGAAATCCTCACATGGTAAAAGCAACACCTGATCCAAGGAGATTTTAAATACAATCGCCAGTGCTCCACTCCTACTTTTCATTACCAACCCTGAAATTTTGGCCTGGATTTATTATCCCTAAATTTATTTCCAATACGTTTTCAAGCAGGCTGTTTCCTAAGCCATTCATGAAATGGAATAAAAACTTCAGCAAAGCATTTACTTTCCCTTCATCATGAACTCTGGGAAGGGTAAAGAGAAGAACGAAACGTTTGAAAGAAGGGAACGCAAAGTTTAAAATAAATACTGGAACTATTCATTATTTCCTTATCAAGAAGTTAAGTCTATCTGCTACAAAACTTGACGCATCTATGAATAAGTTCAACTACGAGCCTAGCGTGCTGTTAATGCCCCAAATTCCCCACGAGGGAATTCCCACGCGAGTGTCACGAGGCAAGAATAGAGAAGATACCCAGCGGAGAGAAGACACCAAGGCCAAAACACTCGCGGGCTCCTGCTGATGGTGCCGGCGTTGCGGATGGCTCCATGTCCCACCTCCAACGGGACCAATCTCTTGCCGCAGCCACCTCGCAGGGAGCCGAGTCCACGTTTTGCAGGGTTGGGATACCGGGAAAGGCTCGGGATAGCAGGGAAGCTAAAGCCCTAAACTCTGCCATCGAGCAGCTCGGCTCCGAGCATCTCAGCACCCAGCCGCACGCTCACAGCCTGCTCCTCGGGCTGCTCACCGCCATCGAAACACCGGGGGCTGCCTCGTAGGAAAACGAGCCTATTTTTTGTGTGTTTCACCTGCACTAAACGCATTTCCTTGGGGCCGTACAGGGGAGGTGGAACGATCCTGTGGCTGGAAACTCACACAAAAGTTCCCAGTTGATCTCAATGGGCACTAGAGCCCTGAGAACCCGTTCGCTCCAGCCAAGAGCAATTTTTTCTATTTTTTTCCTCCTGAGAAATAGCAACTTCTTAATTGCACCCCAATATACGTATTTATTACCAAAACGCTTCGGTTTTCAGAAACGTTGAGTTCTCCCAGCTCCTACTGGGGGCGATGAGGAATTGCGAGTTTTTGCCTTCCTGAACCGCACTGAAGACGGATTCTTCCCAAAAATTTTCTCAGGAGGGTTTTGGTGGACTAACCAGTAACTGGGCATCAATTAGAAGCATAAAACATCCAGGTTAATTATGAAATTTCTATAAAAATAAAGACGATGCTAAACTGGGCCTGATTTTTTTTTTTTCCAAAAAAAAATCCCAACTCTGGCTCTCTGGCTTCCCAGAGGTCACCCGGCGCACGCTGCCATCAGCAGCAACTCCGAGTAGTTCCCCCCAAGTACCCCGGGATTTTATACCATCAAATAAACACAAATAAAAGATAGAGCAAGCTTACATGTAAAAGCTTCTCTCCTTTCCTTCCAAGAACAAAACCACCTCTCTCAGTCCGTTCAAGATCCCGTGGCTTCCCATTCACCATCAATTTTAAAAAGCAACCTATTATTCAGCTCCTC
Source organism: Netta rufina (assembly GCF_964035555.1). Taxonomy (NCBI): domain Eukaryota; kingdom Metazoa; phylum Chordata; class Aves; order Anseriformes; family Anatidae; genus Netta; species Netta rufina. The sequence continues at coordinate 1,072,813 of NC_140139.1, read as the reverse complement.
CCCACGGATAAACCTGCAAATACGGCCTTATAAAAACCCCAACGATTGTTTTTTTAAGGAGCTTGCGTGGTAGAAATGTATTGAAGCCCGATAATATGCCCAGAGTTTCTCTGCAGCTTTCTAAATGCAAACCCATCTCCTCGCCCTATTCCTGCCAGCGGCCCCGCTGAAGTCGAGGGGAGTTTTTGCATGATAATACAAGCAGGACCTTCACTAAAACAATCCCTAATTCCTTATTAGTACAAAATTAACTAATTTGAGGCTTATCTAGAGCAGCCCCGGTTCGGATCACTAAGACCTATATTAACGGGGGTCCCACTGAGGAGCGGGACTGCGGGCCAGCAAAGCCGGGCTTACAAAAATGGGTAGCAATTAAAAGATGTTCTTTTTAAAAGTAGTTAATTGTTTTTTTTAAAACAAATATTGAATTTACAAAATTAAAACAGCGTGCGTCTGAACAATTCAATGCATTTTTGACTTATTCTAACCTTCCTCGTTTACGCTTTTTGAAAAATGGGCGAGGGTTTCCTGTGATGTTCTTACAACAATCCCGGGAAAGTTTCTCAAGTCACAGATTTTTAACTGAGCCCAAAACTGGAGACTTTGGGGGGGGGGAAGAAAAAGGCCCGATGGCAGCAGGAAGCTCTTTAAAGGGAAACAAAAAAGAAACACCATCTTGAGCAGGCTCCCAGCGATGGTCGTACCGTATAGAAAGGAAATAAAAGCTCTCGAAAACCTAAGAATGAACCTATCTATTCAGCTTGCTTACAGGTGACATTACACCATCTGCTTGGGCAGTCTGCCCGCACAAAGGGAAAGTAGAGGGAAAAGTAAAGCCTGCTGCATTTTAAAGAAATAGTTCTGCAAAAAAAAAAAAAAAATCCGTGCGATGCTATAGGGAAGTACAAATTAAGCCACTCCGCGAAAATCCCACGGCTGCGAAGACGCCGGCACCGGGCACGTGGCGCCCGGCGGTGCCGTGGGGACAGAGCGCGACCACGGCACCAAAAGGGACAGTGGCATTTCGGTGAGAAACCTGCAGGCTGGGAGCACACACAGGTGGTGGCTGGGTGCCCAAAGGGCCCCAAGTTTGCCTTTTGCTGCCCCAAGCCCTCGAAGTAACGCTTCGGTTCCCTGCCGCTGCGCGTCGAGCATCGCTGCCTTCCCACCACCGGGCCCTGGCTGTGTTTCGCATCCCTTCCTCCGTCATTTTGCTGTCAAAACCGGAGCTTCCCATGTGGCACGGCGAGGTGTGACCGGCTCTTGGTGTGGCCGTGATGGCCCAGCGAGATCCCGGCTGCTGCCAGCCCTGGAGCTGGGCTCGGCGCGACCAGCGCTCCCGACCCGAGGGCGGCCGCTTGGCAAAACCAAAATAAAAGCAGAGAGGAAAAAGGGAGCAGAGCATTTCTGCAAGGCCTCGCAGGGATTTATACACACCCGGGCGAATGCTGGCCTCTGAGGAGCAGGAAATAGCGGGGCCGTATCCTGCACCCATCACCACGGCATCCAGCTGATGCCACAGATCTGGGAAGCCTCGGGTGGAGAAACAACTGTAGAGTTAATTAAAGAAGGGCAGGGGAGAGCAGACCTTTCGAGAAGCCTCGTTTTCTCAGAGTTTATTACCGTGCAGGTATAAGAACAAGGAAAAACAGAAAAGAAAAAAAAGTTTAACAGGAATTTTTGTATTCTGGGCAGAAAGCCGGAGTTACTTCCAAAAGACCCCGAAACTTGCGCATCCAACTATTCCTGCACGGGGGCTGCTGGTTTGCTTTCACGTTTTTCGGGGAGGGAGGGGGGCTCGGGGGAGAAGACTTTAAAGAGTTAAAGGCTCCCTACCATTAATTTGCATCTGGTGCTTTTAGTGTGTGTGTGTGTGTTTTTTTCTTCCCTGAAAAGTTGGCAGAGCCGCCGATTTTCCATAATGCAAGCATTTGGGAATTGTGAGCGGAATGAAACCGATCCAATCTCCTGACTGCGACATGAATTTTCATTAATTACAACCTTGTCAGCAAAAGCATTATCAAAGCTGAATATGAAAATGCTAATGAGTTCTCATTTGCATATTTTTCTTTGTTGGAATGTCATTAATTATTACATTTTATGATGATGAATGCAGCTGTCGAAGCTCTCCGATGCATAATTAGCCATCAGAATGCCAGGAGCCGATCAGCATTTTTGGGCAAAAAAAAAAAAAAAAAAAAAAAAAGGAAAATAAAGAAGGAAAAAAAAAAAAAAAAAAGAAAAACAACCAAATTTCGCTCCCAACCTCTCCCGCTCCCCTCTCTCGCGCCGCAGCCCCCCGAAGTTGGTGCTGGGGACGAGACTTGTGGCGGCGCCGTGCCGCGAGCGCGCCGGAGCGCGGGGCCGGATTTCTCCTCCTTTAATAAAAAATTATTTTGTTTTTTTGCCGATCGCGCGCTTATACAATTGGAGCGGCTCTTAATAAAAAAAAATCGTTATTCCAGCTTAATTAATGCCACGCTTAATTATAACACCATGATGTCAGCGGTTTTAATTAAGTATTGGCTCGGTTACAAAAAAACTCCTCGCTGCAGTAAGAGTCGCTATCGGCAGATTTGTGCAAATCGCTTCGCTCGCCGGTTTGGGGTCTCTCCTGGTTCACGAACGAGTCAAATATCAGTCGGGATTCAATTCCACGCGGGAGGGGAAAAAAAACGGCAAAAAAAATCAAAAAAAAAGAAAAGAAAAGGGAAAAAAAAAAAAGTATTCCCGCTCCGTGCTGCCTGGACAGACTTTCGAGCTTACCTCCTTGACCACTTTTTTTGAGCTAAAGTGTAAGTGAAGATGACAAAACATAGCTCATCCTCTCCCAGCCGCTGGGAACGGTGTTTATAAGTAAAAAAAGAAAAACAACACGGAGCAGATGGGACCATTACACATGACCAAACCAATCAATCACAGATGAAGGGCCCAGGTGCAGCGCAGCCGCGCAACAACGCACCATTTCACAGTCTGTCAGACACATACACATGGTCGTACATGAATGACCCTCCTCGGCTCCCCCAGGACCTCATCTGGAGCGCGGCTCCCCTCTCGCCTGCCTCCGCTCCGACTGACGTCTTCATAATCGCCCTGTCTCGGCGCCGCCGCGCGGGGAGGGGGCGACGCGGGGCCGGGGGCGAGGGCGCCGAGGGGAAAGGAGGGGAGCAGGAGCCGCGATGCTCCTGGAGGGCTCCGGAGATGCCCGGAGGAGCGCACGGACACCAAGGGGTGCCCGGGTCCCCGTGATGTGGTCCCAAAATGCCCAGGGCGGCACTGCAACAAAAGGGGAGCTTCCACCTACCCACCCGGGGAGCAGCGCTCACCAACTCTTCCAACTGGAGGGGAAGAGAAGGAATTCAAGGGATCGCCCCCGCTAGAAAGCTGAGCTCCAGCACCGTCTGCCATCGGGCAGCAAAGCCACCTCTGCTCGTGCCAGCAGAAATTGCTTCCCATCTACCAACGAAACCCAAGAAGAGCAACAGGAATCCCAGCCAGCCATGGCCAAGTCGTATGGGATACCAGAGAGGGAAGGAAAGATGTGCTGATAAACTTAACGGGGTGAATCCTATTCCTAACCATGGGGAAAAATAAAATAATAATAAAAAAAGAAGCCTCAAAAGCCTCGTGCCAGCCAACGCCATGGGTACTTGCCCACGTCTCCACTTCCCATGGCATTGCGTGGACCCCAAATTCTTGAAAGCAAGCACAAGGCAGTCGTCCTGTCTGGCTGCACAGATCTGAGGGATGCTCTTGGTCCAGAGAGGCTCACCTGACGCAAGGTCTTGGCCAGGCAAACGCCGAATGAATGGCATTGAAATCCTGACAATACGCTCCAGTCGCAAAGCACAAAAAGGGGCTAATTTCAAAACAAACAAACGGAACCTTTCGGGTTTATTTTAGCTCTCTGCTGTCACCCAGACTGCTCAGGGTTTCTTTACATATGCTTCAGGATATACGTTCTCATTTATACGGCATTCTTGCAGGCTGACCAAGCTCCTGTTTGGCAGGTTTTGACAGGGAGGAGGAAAAAAAAAGGCGCAGAGGGGAAATTCTGATGGAACATCTACTAGAGCCAAGGTATATCTCCTACCTGCTTCGCTGTCCAACCCGTCTTCCCTGGGTTTGTGTGCAGAGCTTCGAGAAGCACAAGTCGCATCTCTGAAGTAATGTTTTGAAAAGTATCTACCTTGAATTTTGGATCCCGTTCAATTGGCAAGGCGCGACTCATTTTCCAGCACGTTGGGCATCCGCAGAGCAACTGAGCGCGAGCCCCGCTCCCCAATTCCTTTCTCTTCAATTTTCTCTTCAATTTTTCCCCAATTCTTGTCCTTAGCACCTTGCAACTGCTCATGTATTTTATCTCCCAGAAGTGTCCTGCCATTTTCTGCTGTCCGCTTGCTCCCCCAAAACTTTGCTATCAACTCCAGAACGCTAACACCCCGTTGTACCCATTAAGATTTTCTAGTGCTAGAAAGAAAGAGACTCAACTCGTGTTTTGAACGGGCTTCCTCCCCTCCCAACAAACAGAACCTGTACATTTGCATTAATAAATTTCTCTTTTCTGGCTCAAAAGAAATCGCGGCGCGCAAAGCAGATGCGCGCGGCGGAATCTTTCAAATCGAATTTCCAAACGCCGAGCTTATTGCGGCTGGAGATCAAAGGGGCTAAAACGCCACCTCCTCCCCCTTCCCGGATAATTACGGAGATTTCGTTCCTTTTGTTGCGCCGAGCACAACAGGTAAACCCGAAAACCTGGGGAATAATGATCGCCGTGTGCTGCGGCGTGGCTCCTCCGGGTTTCTGCTCCCCACCAGCCTCGTGCCAGAGCTGCTGAGAGGAGCAGCCGAGGTTATGTGCCGCGGGCTGGCACGAGGCTGGGGCAGTGGAGAAGCAAAGATTTTAGCACTGCTACAACGAGAGGCGGTGAGGGAGGGCGCGGGAGTCTTGCGAGTTCGGATGCTGTCAAAAAGGGATGAAAACGTAGCGGCTTCCCACGTGCCTCCGAAGGGAGAAGCGCGCAGTCACAACGGCACACGAAGCGGATCCAAAAAGGGATGTTTTGAAAGAAAAGCACGGCAGCCCTCTGCGATGCTGTCCGCAGCGCCGGCACGGAGAACGCGGGGAGCCAAAAGTGCGCGAAGAGAGGAAATTCTGAGCAACCCGCAAACACCAAAACACCCCCGTTTTATCTCAGATCTGGGTCTAGGGCTGGCCATTTTCACATCCCTGTATTATTTTCTCTGGTCAAGAACTTCTGCATGCAGTTCCTGCCAAAGGCCCACAGCAGCAAGGGCAGCCCCTTCACCTCGTTAAATGGGGGAATTCTCAACACTCCTTTTATCTCACCCCACGGGTACCTTCTGCATACCTGCCGTGTTTTCATCCTTACAAACCTGCACGGCCGACTTCAGCGCCGATTCATTGAGAGGAGGAGCAGCAGAGGCATCTTGGGCTTAAAAGCGAAGATTTTGGTGGCCTCCCGGCACAATATGGTCACGGACGTGCACTGAGGACTTCCACAAGCAGAACCAGCGCTTCTTGCTCTGATTGCTGCTGGGTTTTGTTCCAGTTTTCCCTCTGATCTCCTGGGTGACCTTGAGGAAGGGGCAGCTTCTCACACTCCCGTTCTCTTCCCCATCCCCTCGTCCGTCTCCCCACGAGAAAGGTGCCAAAGGAAGAAGGTGGCAAATCTCGAGTGCCCCGAGCGCAGAGGATGTTTGGCTGCTCTGGGATCTGCTTGGCCCACTCGGATCCAATTCACTGCCCTCGGGGAAAGCAGATCCTAAACCCTAACCCCAGCTTTAGTTAATTCTTCTGAATTCAAAGAGAGCAACGCTGAAGCACGAAAGGGAAGAGAAAAGCTCTGTTAAGGCAGGGATGTAATGAAGGTGGAAGAGAAGGAACGGGCTCCATATTCCTTTGTCCCTCTCCTCTTTTTCCAGTTCCTGCCTTTCGTAGTTTTCTGCTTTCCTGACTCCTCTGTCCTTCATTATCCTCTTTCCTGTTATTTTGCTTAAAACTGGCAAAAATTCCAAACTGCACAGGCGTTAAAACTGGCCTGAATTCCCAATATAAGCCCAAATCTAGGCCAGAGGTATATTTGGCAAATACAAATCCTTGCCAGATTTACACAGCTCTAATAATAAGGTGACAAGAACCGTGCGCAGGATTACGGATGTGGCCTCGCTCGTCCCTTATGAAGTGCCAACATAGTTTCCTCTGACTTTTATTCAACCTTCGCTCACGAGCCTATTTTTTTGAGCCTATTAGCTCAAAAAAAAAAGAAAAAAGGAAAGAAAAAAATCCTGTTTTGTACGCGGGTGAAGGTTTTGATGGACTGTTTGCCATCAGTCCTGGGGTCTGACTGTCCGTTACCCAGCACCACGAGCCTACACGCACCACGGAGCCGCCTCACTTTGAGGTCCCTTCCAGTTTGAACAGGACACGGGGACCGGAGCCTGCTCCTACCTGCAGCAAAATATTTCAAGAACCAGTCCCCGCGACAGCCCTGAGAGCTGAGCCTGGTTTCCCTTTCGCTTTGCTGTTGGCGTTGCTTCTCCTCTAAAGGATCAGAGAAAAAGCAGGTTCACGTCACCCTTCCCCTTCCCCATCTTTTCCTCCCTCCCCTCATCCTTCTGCTCTCCCTCGGCGTTTCAGTAATTATTTTACTCCGTGTTTTAAAGCATTAAAACCAAACTGCAGCAGGAGAAACCGGCGAGGGGGGGGTTTATTGCTTTACAGAGCCGTGCGCGAGGGCTCTGCGCCGGGGCAGGGCTCGTCCGAGCGCAGGAGCACGGCCAAAGCTGGATTTTATATTGCCTCTCTTTTAAGTGCAGCCTGCTCCCCTCCCGTTTTGTATCATCAGCAAATCTCATTACACGATGGAAGAAATATGCGGGCTCTGATGAGGGAACGAGTCGAGCTTCAAAGCCCGCTCCGTTCCCAACATGTTACAGGTGTGCGCCACATGAGCAGGCACGGGGATCGCAACCGGCCGGGCTGCGATGACAGCTCCGGAGGACGTGATCAAAACCATTTCGCGTGGTGAAAAAAATATCAAAGTTAGACAAAGAACGGCTCTGCCCTTCCGAGAGGTGAAGTCCAGGCGACCAAAACACGCTGCAAGGGACGGGCCGTTTCAAGGAGCAAGGCTCAGCTGGGTCCCCCCCACCCCAAGCACATTCTGACCCAAAATAAGAATATTCTGAGCGTAAACCAAGGGTTTTGGGGGAGATAAAAGGCTTTTATTCCCCAGAAAAGCAGAAACATTTCAATAGGGACTTTCTGGTAATTCTTCCAACCACAGGAGGAGAGAAGCTGAAAGATGCAAAGGCTAAAATGGCAGCGCCGTGAATCCAGCAGCACCAAAAAGGCACAAAATGGATTTAACGATGGCAGGAGTGCTGGAAAATTTTGGAAAAATACGGAAAATTTTGGTTAGGGGCATGGAAAGCTGAATTTTATGTTTACCGGAGAGGGTCAAAAGTGTCTCTATGAAAGATTTAGGACACTGAGGAGTAGGGATGCTAGTTGGTCACAGCCAGGAGGGTGACACGGAGTCCGAGGAATTAAAATGCAGATGGGTGGATGGCTACGGGCAAGAGGCTCTGGAAGCAGTTGAGGTTTTGCCATCCACAAAGCAGGGCTTACGAGACGATTTGTCTCTATTCAAAGATTCCCCCCACTCACCATCACCTCCAACGCCCCCAAAGAGGATGGGTGGAGGTAGGAGGTGTCCCCCAACAAAAACAAAGCAAATCTGTCAAGGGGGGAAGCTGAGATGAAGGCAGAAGGGGATCTCGGCTGCAACCTTTGCCCTGCAGCTGCAGGGATGAGAAAGCAGCAGAGGAAATCTGCCGGCAGCTGCCTTCGGGAAGAGGGTGAGCCTCCACTCGGGGGACAGAAGAAAGGGTTTGGGCTTCTGCAAAAGCTTTCCAAAGGACCAGAGAGCAACTTCTGCTCGGGGGGAAATCTTGTTTGATCTGGATTCTGTTTCTAAAGCACTGCGAGGTTTTTAAAAGAAGGGTTTTGCTGAATCAGCTTGGTATCCAAATGGTGAGGATCTCCTCTGCCAGACGGACAACCTAAGTTCAGTTTCAGCCTGCCTCGTTTTATTCCCCTCCATCCACAGATCCATCCGTTTTAATTGCTGTTCTAACATCCGCGCTGAAGAAGGCCACAAGTGTGGCTTCTCACCCATCTGAGCCGTTCCTTCCAGGTGGCCACAAGTTCATGGTCGCCCTTTCCATCCAGGACGGCACATTTTGTGGAGATCAGACTCCTCATTCCAAAAAAAAAAATATTCCAAGTATTTAAAACTACTTTAAAATGACTGAAGCAGTCAAGCACAAAACTTATTTTTTTTGTCCCTTAAGGACTTTATCAACGTGCCACTACGGAGAACTAGAGCTCCTCGATGGTCACCACTGGGGACAACCGAGGACACCAAGGAACAGAAGAGAGGGTTTGTTGGGTTTGCTCATCCCTCCTTCCCCCCACCCCACAGCATTAAATACCCCTTTCTCTTTTCTTATTTAAGCATTCAGTGATGGCTCCTCTACAGGGTTTAATCCATCTACTGATGTTCTCACCCACCGTGTGATCACCCATTCTGGAATAATCCCTATTTCCTTCAATATTTCTTGACTCTCTCCTGGGAAATTTATATCTGATTCTGGCATCTGTTCCCCATCCTCTTTTGTGAACACTGAGGCGAGAAATCCATTTATTTTTCAGCAGTGTCTACATCATCTGTCAATAAATTACCCTTTCCATCTCTAAGAGGTCCTAAAATCTACTTTACTGACCTCTTCTTCCTTATGCATTGCAATAATCTTTCACGATTATTTATCCTCACCTCACCTCCAGTCTCTCCCTTCTTTATCTTTGCTTTCGTGTTATTATTTTTTAACACTTCACCTCATTCCACGCATTCTCTGAGCAGTACTCGATGTTTCCCACCTTATATTGATGGTGTGTATTTACACGGCATCGTCTTTGCTTCTTGAAATGGAGACCGATTACGTAGAGCACTGCCACTGGGCCAAATTTTATGGACACTTGCAAACTCCTTCACGTAGTAGTTCCTAAAATAAGCTCTTATCTCGTCAGATTTTGCTATCTTTCAGGTGCCTCTTCCCCTGCCGTGGGGGATTTGTAATCTCAGCCACTTGCAAATCCAGGTCTAAACTGGCCTTGGAATAATTCCCTAGGAGGTTTATGGGAATGGGAACATTTAGGGAAGGAAAAATATTGTCCTGGAAGTACTTGGGGAAACAGAAGTTGCTGTCTGTGAGAAGCAGAAGCTGGCATTTTCAATTCCAGGGATATAACACACATGAAAATAGAGAGAGTAGGAAAGATATGAATGCTTGAACTAAACACCATAATTAAAATTTATTTAAACAACAGTTTAAAAAATGCTTGTAACTAAATTCTTGCTGATCTAACCACACAGCTTCCTCATCCAGGAATCAAAACTGCTTTTTCCAAATAATATCACTTGCAGTGTTTGATAGTTAGCCTGATTTCTGCTTCAGCACACCCAGTCAGCATGTTTGCTCCCCAGAATACCCTCCTTTATCGCTTTCCCTTCTGCACTCTTTTTAGATCTATCGAATGTGCTTCAGACCACAATCACATAGTAAAAGTCTGCAAAGTAACGCAACGGCTTGGGGGACTCTGATTTTAGTTAAAAAGAAATATAATCTAATTAAAGTACTGATGGTTCCTGTTAAATGCATGCTCCATATCTTTTTATTTCACATGGTACAAGGATCAAAGCACGGACCTAGTATACCAGCAGCCTCGTGTAGTGTGAGAACTGGTGCTGTCCTTAATTCCGACCATATGGCAAGATGTATCTATTGGCATGGTGCGGCGGAGGATTACTGTACCCTCCTGTCATACCCTTTTTATCATTTTCATCCGAGCTCTTTTATATTTGATTTTCTATATTCTGTGCATCTGACCAAACGTGCAAAACCCAGAGCAGTGCCGGAGAGCGGGGACGGGAATAGAGACACCAGCACACCAACTGGCAGCAGGAGCCGGGAGAGAGGATTAAAAATGCAACCGGGAAAGTAAAAACGACTTTGTCACGAGACAATCCCGTCCTCCTGCAGAAGCCAACGGGATACGTTTCACTCCCGGACGTGCCCTAGGTTACAGACAAAAAGCTTGGAGGAAATCTGCTCCAGAAATACGGCGCTTAGCCCAGGCGGTTGCAGCTTTCTCTGTTTTTTTGGAGGAGAACGCGCCAGGCCCTAAACAAAGGAAGTCGACCCTATTTAGCTAACGCCTTACTCGATTCAACGTCTCTGTACGCTGCGAAGCTCGGGCCTAAGGTAAGAGCAAGGCCCCGAATCATCATTAATTATCCCGCTAACTCCGCATTGTTTTACACATTCTGTGCCTTAACTAGAGAGCAGAACAAAACCATTGTTTTTGCCTGTTTAACGGACCATGACTGGAGCAGCTATGTAAATGACCCAGTAATTCAACAAATTTGTTTTGTTTCACAGATTTTCCCACATGTATGCTTTCCAGCTGTAATGCAAATCCCTTCCACGTCCAGGCCGGCCGCGTCCTCCAGAAGCACGCCTCTACCTTTAAGTGCGTGCTCCCCGATTACGTGACTATCACCAGCCCTGGAAAATATCAAGATTTTAAGTAATTCACAAACCAACGCCAGCTTGTTGTTGTTGCTGATCCCTCCCCTCCTTTAAATGTGCCTATCGATGTTTTTCCTGGTGCTGAAAAACTTCCTAGAAATTGCATTTTTTCCTCTCCATGAATATTTGAAGGAAGTCACTCTTAGGTTTCTTTTAATGCTCAAACAGGTGTGAGCTCAAATTCCCTCTGCCACGAATATCAGCTCAGCTGGAGAAGAGCAGCAAATGCTGATTTGAAAGCCAAACTAAGTTCATCTATAAAAAGGGCAGAAGCTCATTAACCATTTCGGGGGCCTTACAGATGTTCCCTTCAAATCCAGTTCCGTTCCCGAGACAGGGCTGGGCTGCCAGCACGGGGACTCCCCTCTCTATTTAATAACTTCAGCCAGCATTTTGCCAACTTCAACCCGCTGCAATTCGCACCCCGAAGCCCGATCAAGCACGTTTGCAGCTCAACACCCCGTTTTCACACAGCTTTAGCCCGTGCCACACTATGCAGAACACAACCGTCGCCCCAAATAACTTATTAAAAAGGCTCGGGCTTGTTTAAGAACAAAACGCAACGGAATGTAAACTGCGCTGAAACTATGTAGGACAAAATAATATTTCAATTCTTCGCTCAGTATGCAGACATTAATTGCCACAGTCTACGGTTTCTATTTATACATCTGCTGCTCGCGCCCCAAATAAATGGAGATGTCCTTGCAATTTCTTTTTCTTTGGGACTGTACGAGAGGCTTGGAGCTGAGAGCCCTGCAAAGCGACACGCTGCAAAATGCATTACCTCGTGCTTAGGAACCACGATGTACTTCCATCTTCATCTACAAAATGCTTTTCAGCACAGATCTGTACTGATAATTTTGCTTGTATATAACTGAAACATGGCAGGAGCAGCAGGTATACTGCATGACAAGAGGCATGTGAGCCCCTGCCTTCCACAAAGCATTTTTAAGGCCTCTTTCAAGGCCCCCGTGAACAGAAAATGGTGTGATTTCCATTGTGGTTACCTTCCAAAGCCCAAATGCTGCATCCAAGCACCTCAGGTCTCAGCCTTGACACCCCGCGTAGCTAAAACTCGGACTTTTGGTCCTCAGAGATGCATTTAGAGTGCCCCACTTGAAAAATACTCAAGGGGATGCAGTTATTTCTCAGATCAGTTTTGTTTCTGAATTTCGGAGATGTTAAGAAACATTGATTGGTGAAGCAATTCTAGATTTGGCCAAAAAAAAAAATTCAACACTGCTCTTTCTGAATTTGGGTGCTATTTGAAAGCTATCTCAGACCTTCCAGTCGCCTCGGCTGGACAGCCTCCTGCACTCCCAAGGAGCAGAAGTGATGTTGGTGAGCACGTATATCCATGCGACATTCAACAAGGTGGGTGGAAGGAGAGTTAAGTGAGTCTAGAGGTAAATAAAACTGCCCAAAAAATGAGATGCCAGGGGCAGATTATGAAGCACGTGACAGATCAGCCCAATAGCTCAAAGGTGGCGACTGAAGCCAGGGTTTCAGACCTTTTCCCACCTCTCTTGCGAGCACAAGCAAGGACACCGCAGTCCTAGGTGGTGGGACCGGTCTTCTCCAGGTCATAGCTGCTATGGATAAATATAGCAGAGCTGCTGGCATTCCCGGCATGTTTTCCATCCTCAAACACCGGACCACGTCAAAGGTCTCCTTGCAGCCCAGCCACATCACGCCTCAGCTTCCTTGGGGGATTTGACACTCGTCACACTTAAGCCTATGCCCTCCGCAGCAGATTGGGGTTATTGGGGTTAGGATCCAGTGCACCCAGCTGGGCACGCGTGGGCTCACACCACTCCCCACAGCTCCCACGCAGAAGGGGAAGCCCCTTCCTCACCCCTTGTGCGATTCCTCCTAAAGCTGCCAGTGTGGTGTTGTGCCAGCTGCACCAAAACACAATATTTTAAGTGAAAACTGGAGCCCGGGATTTCCAGTTCTTTGGTTTCTGAAGGCCTTTCAAGCTGCTAGATTCAGTTTTTCTGTTGTTGAAAAACATCTTACTTGATGGTAAAACTAGCCAGAGAGTGACAGATATTTCTGGAAGAGATGCTGCTTGTGAGTCCTGAAAATCCACCTTTGACTGCTATCCAAAAAGCAATGTCATGTGGTTCTGTCTGTCTGTCACATGGAATTTATTTTTTGCAATTATCATAGTCGTATGTATTAATTTCTATCCACTGTAAGTTGTCTGATGCCTTTAATAAAGACCCTCTTTGTAATACTAAGAAATTACACTGCATTGAAAAAGCAATAATACAATACCAAAAAAAAAAAAAGCAATAGCGATACAAAAAAATACAATAAGAAAAAAAAATCAGACAACACTATGGTAAATAAGTGGCTGTTGAATGTGTGTTCTCGTAATATGGATGACCAGAAAGAAGCAGCACAACCACGAGAATCAAAACCTTCTGCATTTCTGAATTATTACTAGACAGTTTTTGACGTTTCCCTCGTGGTTCTTCACGTACCTTAAGTTCTCCAGCTGCAAAGGGGGGACCCAAAGCCACCTGACATAACAGAGGCGGTGTGAAAAAGAATTAATGTTCATGACATGCCAGGCGCTAACTGAGAAAATCAAAAATCTGCCAGGATGAAATGTAATCTCATTTTAGGAAATGTTGAAATCATTTCTGCAGAAGGTTAAAAAAATAATAATCAGGCTGAGTCAGATACACAGCATGGAAAATTTCATCCCAAATGTTTATAGTTTAGCAATTGAAAGCAAGGCCTTATAATGCTGTGTTGGGTAAACTTAACTAATCTGCAAAAATTCCAGCTCTACTTATAATAACAGTAACAGAATCAAAGCTGTCCGGATTAAAAGCAAATACCACAGCAATATTCATATGGAGACAAGTGCTATCATAGCATTAAAAATAATATTAAAATTTGGCATATACACAGAGTATCCAATGAACTCAGGATGTTTTCCAGACAGTAATTTATCAAATCGCACAATATCCCTGCAAAATATACACTGCGCATTCTTCAGACAGATAAATAGGAAGGCTCCTTCGAGTACAAAGACATTCGGCAACTCGCTAAGCAGCAGCCGGGCAGCGGAGCCAAGCTGCTGGGAACACCAGCTGGGAGCAAGCACCACTCCCAGCACCAAGCAGCCCAGCTGCACCTCCTGGCATGGTCAGGGCTCGGTCACTTAACCGCGAGAAAACACCACCTTCTCAGAAATAACAATGCAGAGAGGAAAAAAAATCGACTTGGAGGTTTTTTAAAAGGAGGGAAGAATCCATAGGTGAAAATATTTGTTTCGTGATACAACCGCCTCTGGAAAATCCAAGTGCCAGCCCTCCAAAAAGCATGGCAAGCAAGCGATTGTGTAACAGCACAACCCCACACCGCGCAGGATCAATTCGAAGTAGACGATTAGGAGGGAAAAAGGTTGAAATTCTTTATTTTGCATTTAGCAATAGAGATTTGTCTTCACATACCAGACCACTGACCGACTCCTATAAAAATTGAGAGGTACATTCAGTGAGCTTATGTCCCTTCAGAGTCTCACAACAGTATCAGAAGTAAAATATCCACCTTCCAGCACTGCAGGCAGTGAGTGGGGTGGGACCTTTTTCAGTAAGGTATCAAAGTCACTGCTTTGAACACTAGAAATATTACAGGTGGAGGGGAGAAGCACACAAACCGTCCATGCCGCCAAATAAAATATTTTTGCTCTTTTCTATTTTCATGTCTATTACTTCCATATTTTCTATTTCCATTATCTCTTTTCAGAAGTACTATACCTAACACTTAATCAAGTCAGGGACAATTTTCTCGTGGAGTGTTCCCCATGCCCTCGGTCACTCCAGCTAAGAGCACCCACAGCACATCCCAGCACACCAGGCTGCGGCAGCTCCAAGCGGCACAAACCTAAATACTCCTGGTAGGCAAACCAAGGAGAGGAACTGAATTACAACAACCCAGCAGCTGTCACAGTACGACCACAGTAACCAAATCAAAATATCAACCACCAGCCCAGATGAGACTCGAAGGTCACCACGCAAGCCAGCAGCTTTCTTCAACAGCACCCAAAACGTCAGCGTAATCCTTGCAGTGAAATGCTACTTTAAGCTACAACGGGGTTAGAAACAAGTTACTGTACATTGGTAAACGATATTGATACAATGTACTAGCAAAATATCCAAAGTAGCAAGAGAGAAAGTGCTCACCAAAGACACAGGTGGAAATGGAGAGGCAACAAGAACCAACGCCATGCCCGCTGCAGCTATCAGCCCGCGCATGTTTCATTTCTGGGCCAAGCGAGTACTCTTTGGTTACTCTTAAAACAAAACCAAAATACCCAGTAGAGTACCTGGACTTCGGAAATGCACAGAAGAAGCTGTGTTTGAAAACACACAGGCAGTAGTTTAAGGAAGGATTTGAGAAACGGTAAGCAACGCAAGGAGCTCTGCAGCTTCACCTGCTCCTCACCACGCAGCCGGCCCTGAAGCCTGAGGCACAGGCTGCCTGCTAGATGCCAGCCACAGCACAATGTGTGTTAAAAATAAGCATCTGGAGAATAAAACACAACGTAAGCCCTCATTTAAGCACACCCACTCCCTGCAGAGGTTTGTGGTTCACAGATTTTAAGGAATGAACACGGTGAGTGTGACAGGGAGGCACTCATCTGGCCCAGCTCTGAGGGAGAACAGGGCCTGGCCGCCTGCAGCCCCGTCCCATTCCCACCTGGGACTTTTGGGGTCTTTTCCATCCATAAAGACAGCACCAGACCCATCCAGACCACTGTCTGGGACACAAGCAAATGTCAGCAAATGAAAAGCTGCAAAGATTCAGGGGATGTCGGTGTTAACAGCAACGAGCTGCTCTAAAACCGGCACGAGAGCAGAAGCAGCAGCACATGAGATCGAACTGCCATTTGTGGTTCTTTTCTGTGAAACATATTAACCATATAGCTATCTAGCCTGTTTCTGATTTAAGCATTACTAATAACTTCTTACTCGTAAAGACAAGACATTTAATCAATGTACCAATTATGCTATTTAAGAGCAATAAAACCAGAGGTGACATGAAGGCCTCGCTGCTGCCACACCCCTCGCGTTAGGAGCAGCTTCGTTCGAGTCAGGAGCATGCACCAGTACGAAACTGGTTCAAAATGGATGATAATCAGGCTCTATCAGTTGCCAAGAGAAATAACAGCATGAAAAGAAAGTTACTGCCTGCTTGTGGAGGTGCAAGTCATGCTATACCAGCAGTTATGGGGACCTCTCCTTCAGAGGGTTCAAAGTCCTGGGGTCAGGACACCTCTGCTAAACAACAACATGCATTATTCATCACAGCAATATTTATAATACTCCCCAAATCACAGATTCAGGTGATCAGCATGGATTTACAAGTGTCATCCAGCCCAGCAGAGCTACTCACAGCCCCATCTCCAGTCCAACACCACACAAAACGAAGATCCTGGCCAAGGATGCCCAGCAGAATTTCCACTGGAGGGAAATGTCCACATCACATCATCCCCACCTCCTCCAGATAAATGCCCCACATCGAGAAACACACCGACACCACGGCACAAAAGGGCATGGGCCCTGCCACCTCTGCTGCCTGACAAAACGGATTAAGAAGAGTCCACCCCAATTACCAGACAATTATGTTGAACTCGGCTGCAGGAGGCAGCTGATGGCCCCAGCAGCACACACACACACAATAACACAGGCTTGCACATATAACAACTTGAAAATTTCAAGTTGTATAAGCAGACAAAAGTTTCAGGGTGCTTCAGAAACACGAAATTGTAGGACACCTGCCATGCTCCTAGCCCCTACCAAGGGCAGGAGAAGACATCTGGAGCACAGAGCCCACAGCTGGGCTAGCAGTGGTTGTGCAAACCTCTCCGCTGGGGACAACTGGGACTTGAACAACACTGAAATGGGGGATCCCAAATTTCTAAGAGTCCTACATGGCTTAATTCACTGTGTGCCTCTGAACACGCTTCTAGAAAACAAACGTCTTAAACCAAGCGAAACCAGTATTTTCAGTAAGATTGGCAAAAACAATCAGACAGGAATGAGATTTTTCTGTAACCTAAGGGCAGGCAGAAGCAAGAGACACTTTTAAGTTCTTCAGATTCAAATTAAAGGTTAAACTTGAAAGCATCCCACAGCCCAGTGGGTTTCACAGAAGTGTGTGGCTATTTGTGAAGTGTCTCTGTGCACTACCTAAGCCCCATGGCGTGAGTTAAGAAGGGAGTGTTGAAATTTCCATGCTTTTTTTGGCTTATATTAGACCCTTTAAAACTGTTGTAACCATGTTTTGTACGTGAATACATACAAATGACTACAAGCTCCAACATTGTCCCATATGTTAAACAACTCACAAATATTTCCCAATATTAAAAGACAAGGCATATTTTAGGGACATATATTAGAGCTGAAGAATGATATATCACAGTTACAGCTCCATGTTTTTTTTGGCTTGCATTCAACCCTTTAAAGCAAAGCATTTGGTTAGTTCATTGACAACTGCAGAAGAAGGGTGTGATCTTGGCCAAGCGCAAACATTACTAATATTTTTACATCATATATTTACTTTAACCAAACTCATTTATCAACCGTAATTAAAGAAAGTAGCTATCATTCACTGACAAATAATTACAGCCTCGCTTCATACTGCCGTGGTGCTTGCTGCTAAAGCTAAATGGTTATTCAGGGGTGTCAAAACTTCCTATCATGGGGCGTGGGGCAGAAGGAGGGTCCCTGCCAAACGCCTCGGGCAGATCTTGCTGCTCTGAGCCGAACATGCTGCAGCCACCTTCATGTGCAACCCGGGAGCCTGCAGCTCACAGGTCCCAGCAGGCAGCGACCCATCACGCTCCAAAACAAACAAGGGTTTCGGTGTCCCTCAGCAGCTATCTGTCTCTTCCCTTCTGTGAACATAGACTTCTAAAGCTTTCAGAAAGCCTTTCCTACTCTTCAAGTCCTGCTCAGGGCACATCCTTATTTTCTCTGCCAACCGGTCACATCTTAGAAAGGAAAGGCTGTGCCTTAGGACGCATAGATTTACCTCCTTCAGCAAACAGTCACCACATCAGAAGTCATACCCCCCCCCTTACCAGAGGAAAACAGCCTGTTCCGTAAATGCAACTCATGTACGTTTTGTAATCATACGGAAGCTTTAAAAAAAAAGCATGTTCCCACCCTTATACCGAGTGCAATCGCCCCAAGAATGAGGATAAGGATTTTATACCCTCAGAATTTTATTTCTCGTTCATTAATTCCACTTCCAAAAACACAGTTAAGTTAGGAAATCGTTTCTTACTTTGTATTCTGGAATTGACAAAAGGAGGAGAGAGATTGTCGTGTGACCCGAGGTCTCTGCTCGCCATATGATCGTAGTGAGTCCCATCTCCATAGTTCTGTTAACAAAGTGGGGAAAAACAATTTTACACATTTTTACAGCATTTTTCAAAACCTACAGGCCCATATTCCCCTTCTAAGTCTTAAGTCATCTATAAGAAATATTAGTCCTTTTATTGTTTTCCTCTATTGATTCCGCTGGAAGTGATGTGTTCCAGAGCGTTTTTAAAGCTGTTTCAAATTTTTATTTTGTTAGCAATTGACTTTGGTTTGCTCTGTGGGTAATCCTGAATGGGGGACTGAGATGAGGTTCCTGGAGCTTTCTGCTGTGTAATGCAGCAAAAGGCCCTCTTAGCATGAAAATCTTCTTACCCATAACATAAAAAAAAAAAGGAAGAAGTATTTCTTTTAATGTTTTGCTTTTAAAATTTATTTCTACGTAGAAGTTTGCTCTCTGAATCACTTCGCTGCTATATGCGTGCAAGTGCCTATAAAACGAATTTCCAAAACTGTTACACAGTGGGTGTGGAGGATAACTTTATACTGAAAAATAACCCTCCGTGGTGCTAGTGCTTGTGCACACACTTCTCTAAGTGACCTGTGAGTGCCTGCTGCCCCTCCTGTGCTGGCCTGTGAGTATTTTTGGGGTGATCAGCAGCATCACAGTACCCACAGAGGAATGAATTTATCAAACCTTGGCAGGATCAGGCCCTAACTTTCAAAAACAGCCTGAGAGTAACCTTCCCCTCTCAGCCAGCAGATTAGCCAAATCTTAAAATTAACTGCAAATATTGGCCGCGCAGGGAGTTGTGTAATGTTTTGTTTCTTTGCTTCGGAAGAGCGCACAAGAAACTCATTCTCCCAGCGTGGAAACACCAGCATCACTTCACAAAAAGGGAAACAGAGAGAGGTCAGGCTGTTTGGGGTGTAACTCTGCAAGTTAATGCACAGCCTTGATTGAAAGTCCAGAATTCTCCCCAGGCTCGTGCTCTTTTCTTTCTATCGCAAAACTTAATTGTGCGCTCACATTCAAGTTTTTGCATGCATAAATAATTGTGTGTGCAAATTTAGAATTTACTTTTCAAAACATTTTTCCCCGGGAAGCAATACAAGTGTCAAGCGAAAAAAAAGGGGATAAAAATAAAAGTGACAGACGCGAGCGGTAATGACGTAATGGATGCTAAGCGGGAGGGAAGAAAAGGTGTCGGGCTTCCAGCCCTCGGTGACAGGGCCAGGGTCCCCGCCGGGCAGCACCTGGGGACCCCCTTTGAACGTGGGCACCTACCAAAAACCCACCCCGAGGGGAAAGACGGGCCCAAGGACGAGCAGCAAAAGCACTCGGGGGCACCAAGCAGCAGCCTGCGCTGCTCACCAGCCTGGCTCCTTCACGTTAATTAGAAAACAATTAAAAAGCAATTTAAACAAACTGGCTGAATAAGGGCGTAGAGTGAGAGCTCAGCCACTTTTTGCCCAGCCTAAGAGTACTTCATGCCTTTGCAGGATGTAAACAGAAATAACGATCGTGACGCTGGAGCACCGGGCGTGCAGGGGGGCTCTGCACGGAGCAGCGCTCGGCCCCGCTGCAGCCCGAGATGGCTGAAGGGTCTGCACGGCTAAAGGGTCTCTAAAAGGGTCTGGGAGCTGGTGCTGTGAACACCAGCCTGCCCTCGGGGTCCCTTCCCCATCTCCTCGAGAAGCTGCGCTGCCTCGGCCCTCTTTGGGGGCATCAGCACCAGCCACCCCAAAAAAAAAAACTCACTACAAAATGTTCAACACCAGCATTCGCTGCTCCACGGCCAGGTGGCTGCTACCACACCAGGCAAAATGATTAATTAATCTTCTCACTACCTGTTAGCAGCAGCGGAGCAGGTGCCAAATTCAATCACAGGATCAGGTTTGAATGCTTTTTTTTTTTTTAAAAAAAAAAAAAAGGCAATTTTAAAGGGAACACAAGACCGCTGCCAACTTCGCATGCCCATTTCTCTGCACAATCAGGTGTAAAACTCATATTTAAGATTGCAAATTTACATATGCAGGATGTCTGGTTTGGGGAAAAAGATTAGATATACTTACCCTGGATGGACTAGGATGTCCTGTATTCCCCCAGGACCCTGAGCTAGTTCTGTCTTCTACATCTAGGGACAAAAAAGTTCTTTAGGCTTTATTGCAATAATTCTTTCCTTTTGTATAGGCACTTTTAAATTAATGTTTCAAATTAATCTCCTGTTGCCTTTAATTAAGAATCAGGCACAGGGCTACTACGATGGTAGTGGCTTCTGACCCACTGCTTAAATTAACTCATTTAAATTCACAGCAGAAATGAACCGGACCCTCAGGAACCTGAGGTTTGAGCATAAAATTACTCCAGTGGCTCAGCGCTCCTCGCCGCTGAGGAGTGGCTGCACTCGACCACTTCGAGTCCTGCCAGAGCCTCCAGCACAAAACCAGGTATGGTCAAACAGTAAAAAACCAAAATCTGAGAAAACAGAGCAACTGGGAAGTTCAAGTAAAGACGTATTTAGGGTGTTAACTCTCACCGCCCTGGCGAGGCTACCATTTTAGAAAAACGTTTTGGCACAGAAAAGCACATTCCTAAAGCTCAGCACATAGCAGGTAGCTCGGGTTTTGCCTTCACTGTTTAATACAAAATTCATTGCAATCGTTAGGAGACACACAGCGTTTCAGACAGTCTGACAAAAATCACATCAAACGTTTTGCATAAGGTGCTCTCCACATTTCATAATCCCCAGTATTTCTTCTGATGGTGGTATTTCCATTCCACTTTCCCCGGGTTTTTCCCAGTAAAAAATGAGATATTGTCAATGAAACCAATTTACTAGTATTAAACCTTCCTTGTGATGCTTCAAGGCTCCACGTTTGTGGGAACAATGAAAAAAAAGACATAGGACCTTCTTCACTACACACCCCAGCTGCTGAGGCCGTGTCCCATGGGTGCCCAACACAAGGCCGCGCACCTCAAGGCCGGAGGTCGCCCCACGGCCCAGGAGAAGTCACTGACGTCCACCTCCTGCAGGCCTGGCACCCTCTGCCCAGGAGATGTACACTTAAACAACCACAGCCACCACAAAACCTCTACCAAAGCAAGTTGGGAGCCTCAAGAGACTTTCCTCTGGCCTAAAAATTGGATGGGTAGACGTACACCAGCAACCTCAGCACACGTTTCAGGGAAGCCTGCGAGTAATTCCACCAAAACCCCAGTTCACACCGGTGTGAATTCAGCTGAGATCACTCACACTCAACACAAACACATCCTTGAGTACCCTGATGGACCACACTGCTTTGTTTTTTTACATACTGTGTGCTAAATATCAAGGAATGTGCCTGGCGTCGATCTATAGCGTTATTGCACGTTTCAGTGCTATTTTCTAACTTACTCCCGTGTGCCCACCAGCGCCCTAATGAAATAAAAACCTTGCTTGCCTTTTGCCACGCACAAACAGTAGCTTTAATCTAATTGGAAAAAGATGCGTTTGTTTTTTTTTTTGCTGGTTGGAGAAACTCTGAGTGCTCCCTAAGACTACAAACACAAGAGCTACCTCCCCACCTGGTATTGCTTCAGCCACTCCTGGAGGAGTAGCGGGAACCTGAGTCACCTGAGACACAGCTATGGTCATTAGCACTTCGAAATACAGGTGCTGTGACCAAATCTGGTTGGTTTCCAACATAAAAAAAAAAAAAAAAAAAAAGTGTATAGTTTAATACTTTCCCTCAATTACAATTCCTATTATCTCAATAACAGATGAACGTGTTAATAGCACAAGACACTCTTAGGTAAATATTTAATTAAGCTCCAGAAAAAGAAAGAAAATGTGTATCATTTACCTGACAGATCAGATCAACCATTCTATTAGGTTAATTAGGCATATTTTTAAAAATCATTTGTGTTATGTAACAGGCAATTAACTCTGTAGAGCCCTGATCCATTGCCTGTTAAAAATCAATGGATATTATCCCATTGACTTTGATGGGCATCGCACCACCCTGGAGCACAGCTTCCAAAATCCATATTAAACCCATTAGAAAAATTAGCAAGAGAGACGCACACGCAGAGATGCTGACATCGTGCACATCCCTCAATATTTCCTACACCTCTGCTTTGTATTTCATGTACCCCAACACGTGTGCTAGGAGCAGTGCCGAGCCACCAAGGCCCCTTACACTGGTTTATGGTCAGGGCTAGGAGCAAGATCTGAGTGCTTTAGCAGGCTTTTTGGGCTGCCATACCGTACTTTTTATTTATATTTTAAGAATACAGATGCCGTGGTCTTGGGGCACGGCAATGAGTCACCTAAGCAAACACCTGAGAACTGCATTTTGGGATCTTTTTTTACCGAGTGGCCCTAAGAACAGGCAAGAGGGGGATCACACGCAGCCCCAGGCACCCTTCCCAAGAAGGGAAAGGTTACTTATGGGCTTACAGTTAAACAGATGGTTTTGGGGAAGAGGTGAACCCTGCCCACTTGTCCTTTCTGGCACCCTTTGCTGTGTTATCCCCATTCCTCCCTTGAGCCAAGGTGCCCATGGCCAGAGGGCACCATCAGATCCTTAAAATGACCCGGGAAGAACACATACCTCAGGGCTGGGTTGCTCTTTATAATTTGTCTTGCTTTAATTTGAGTCCATACAAAGCTCAAGTTCGCCCACCAAAGTTAAAAGTTCTGGACTCTGATCAGAAAATGACAAGCAATGGCTCTTGTGCCTTATCTTCAGGGGTCGTGTCTTAGCTTTCGACCAATTTTCTTTGTATTTAGACTTAAATGTGCAAACTACACTATATTACTCTGCAAAACATCAATGAGAAGGCTTAATTAAGTAACACTGACAGATAAATCCATTTCTTTCGCAGTAATCAAATCAAAGCAGGTTGACATAACACAGGAACTTAATACAGTTATTCCCTTGTAATTGGAAAAAGGCCCTTTACTTCTCATTAAAGCAATCTTCTGGGTATTGGCATAATAAGAAGGCTCAGGGCTTTAATACTGCCCTATAAAAGCCCCAAGATACAGACCCCTTAAGCAAACATGCCAGATTATCTAATTCCTTGATCACAGTGGAACATGTAGTTATTGTTTTAAACTACTAATTCTTTATCTCGGCTACAGTCAAAAAAGAAGGAACTTGGTCTCAAACACATCATGGAGCCCTATAAAAACCTAAGCCAGAGCTGAAGAATAAGATGTATTAAGATTTTTTATTTTTTTAAAAAAAAAGAACACTAGCTCTTTAGCTGGGAAATCAGGAGCTTACTAGGATGAAAACTAGTGTTAGAAATAGAAAAAAAATAATAATTTTACTCTGTTTGTAGATTTGCCAAGAAATATTCTTTTTCCTGCATTTTCAAGTGGAATTCCCATTTACCTGTGTGATACACCCAGAGCTCTCAGCCCTTCCTTCTGCCTGTGGCCACAAAGGGTTTATACGGTGGGGCAAAACACAGGAGCACTCAATAAATACATGGACATCTGCACCTTGCCTCTCTATCACAGTTAAAAATATTCTTTCAGCATGATCCAGCGAGCTATCGACAGGCCAACCCAGCTAACTTCTGTCCCCCTCTAAACGGAGCTCAAACCAACAGCACTTCTCCCTCCGACGAGAAGAAAAAGCCCCAGTAATTGCTACCTAGTTAATCTAGCCTGGATTGCTAATAATTTAGCACGGCAGATCTTACAAATCTTTTTGCAGTCCCCTAAACCTAACGCTGGGAATTTATTAAGTACCCCGTGAGGACTGCCACTTAGGTAATTAGGACACCGAAGCCCTAATGCCACCAAAGTCAATGCAGAAATCTCCAGTGACTTCTTCTCAGCGCTTGGGTTTATCCCACAGTGCACGAACTTGGACACAGATGTAATTTTCTCCAGAATCTGGCTCCTGGAAATTAACCTCACTTAATCAGAAGCACGAGGCAATGCGACGTTACCAAAAGCAAATCCTCACAACCTGGGAAAGCAAATCCTGCGGATCCTAAAAGAGAGGCTGAGGCTGGCTGGATTCAAGCCCTGCCACCTCTCTCGATGATCCTGAAGCACAAAGCAAGGCTTCTAGACCTTGGCTGTAACACCCAGTTCCTTCAACTTTTTTTTTGGTAAACATTTCATTCCCTTAAGAGCTTCCTAAAGGGAGGCGTTAGGCTTAGAAATTAATATATGCATATATTTTTCTGGAAATCCACCCTACCCTCAAAAAACCCTCCTCTTTGCAGGTATAAGCCAACATACTTGGGAAATCATCCAACACTATAGCAATAACGCAGGACAATAAATTAGATGACTCTGGAAAATAATTTCATTTGAGCCTCCCACCACTTCCAATAACAATTTCGAGCACGTACATGAAATCCTAAAATCACAAGCTAGAAAATGATATTCTCACGCTCTACCCCAGTAAATGGCAACACTGATATCAGAATGGCTTGGGTAGGAAGGGACCTTAAAGATCATCTAAGATCACCTCTTCCCACCCTTCTCATGCTGTCATCCCTACTTCTGCCCACAAATTAAGTAACCTGATTACTATGCTCATGCAAGTACATAGAGAGGCACCCATTATATGCTTTTTTTTTTTTAAGATGCTCAAATAAAGAGAGCCGAAAGGGCAAATTCAGTTTGTTTTCATTGGCTGAACCTCCTTGCTTTGAAAGGACCCGGGTGAATTTTGGCTTCTGTGGGAGTTCCATTTGATTTGTATTTGATTTCAGTTAAGTCTGAAATTTCATCTTTAGTATTTTTGTTCGCCGAATCCAGAATAAATAATATTGCATGTTTAAACAGCAATATCCAGAGAAGCAGCACAATCGAAATCATGACTTTTAGAGAACGTGGTAAAACAGTAGCTGCATGAGCAGCCTGTACTCAGAAGCATGCCCGTGAAAAATCTGGCCTTTACCCATCAGTTTCAGAGCAAGAAATACAGAATTGTTTCTTTAACTTTTCTTTAACTTAGTGCTAGGGCCATGTATTCTTTGAAAGGGGCTGAATAAACGACAGAGCAAGCCAAAGATAATTCCTGAAGACCGATAATTTCGTGCAAGTGCAAAATAATATTGATATAGTTACTTGTGTTAGTAGCTCAGAAATAGAACTGTGTTAGAAATCCAAAAATCCTATAACAAATTTGGAAAATATTTTAACACTCAAGCGCACAAAAATGCTTGAAATGACATTTTATCCTTTGCGACCAACTAGAGCACGCGTTTCACAGATGCTAAGTGCCGTGCTCTTGAATTTACCTATGCAGCAAATGGGATCAGTTATGGACGGCTAGAGCAAAAGGGAAGTCTCCCAAGAAGTTGTTGGTGAACGCAAATTACTTAATATGATTTCCCAAAGCCAAAAGGCAACATACTGTACTCAGAATTAATACATTTGCTTAACCTCCCTTAAAGTGGCGTAATGTGTTTGCGCTGGGGGAAGGTGCCAAGGAAAAGGGTGTTAAAAAAGCAGTGCTCGTCCTGCATGTGAGGAGTGGGCGTCTTCCCGGACGCCGTGCTTGGGTCGAGGCTTGCTGGCTCAGACCGTTGTTTCGTTTGTAGCATCATAAAATCAGAGTAACATGTTATATGCTCCGACCTCCCCAAAAGACAGAGGGCAAAGATGACACCAGAAGGATTGCAATGGAAAGTCTGGCAGTGAGGCTGCTACAAAAAATGGCACAAAAACACACAAAAAAGGTACCCAAGGCAGCTAAGAGGAGCAGGAGTGACAGTTCAGGAATAGGTAGCCCACGTTTACTGGGGAAAGTACATTCGAAAATATGAAAATCCCTCCCTAGACGGGCTTTTGTGGTGCTGGTTTTGGAGTGACAGAACAGAAGAATGATAAAAGCAGGTTGGGTGAGTGGTATGAGCTGATCTCTGAGGGCTTCAGCGCTAAGGTCCTTGAGGAAAGGAGTTTGGATAAAGGAGAAACAGGAAGGGTATGGACTACAAATAAAACCACCACCTTTTTCATCATTATAATTTTACCATAGACAACCAAAGATACAGTTTATTTGCTAAAAAAATATATACATAAAGTAATAATTATGCCCATACGTTGAGTGTGTATGGCAAGTGGTCTATTTGCAAAATACACACTTCACTTCTGAAGCCAGCCAGTACAACTTGACCTGTATCAGAAACCCCTTTTATATGCTAACCCCGAGTATTTCCCCTGAAGAGCCTGCCAACTGGGTTGATTTGCTAACATGAGCTAAAATACACAGAACAGTGAAGGAAGAGACAAATATCTTAAAATTCCACTTTTATCTTCAAGGAAAAAAATAGCGTATTAACCCAAAGTAATTTTATAAGGGATTTAGCAGTCAAAATATCTTCAAACTAGAAGGAAGAGGACCGCGATCTCTACACAAGAGAGATTTGTGTACGCACCACAGTAATGTTTGATTAGCATTTCCCATTGTATGAATTACAGTTGTGTCAAAAATGAGAAGGGTGGGAAAAATCCGAGACTCTAATTATGATTACCATCCGCAGACAAGTATGATAAACGGATACCTCGGGATCGCTATTACCCCTTTGTGCTCTGAAGCACCTTACAAACAGCGTGTCAGATACTGCTAATACAAATTAAGTTAAACAAACCCATCTTGTGGATTGAGACCTTTTCTGCTAAGCGTTTGATTTTCCAAAAGACTGTTTTTTGCTTTTTTTTTTTTTTTCCTCGGAGCATTATGGCTGAAGAACTCAATAACAAATGAGCCGAGCGGAAAATGACGAAGTACAGAAGGAGGATTAAAGGCCAGCAGATGAAGGGAAGAATAAAAGTTGGTCACCTGGACATTTCGTATGCTAAAGGACTGGCAAGTTGAAAATGCAGATCCATTGATGCAAGGCTTTTTGAAGATTCTGAGCTAAATATCATCAGGACGTGATAAATAAATAGACGGGGGGGGATCTGGAAGAAGGGCTGCATGAATCTGGAAGGTGACTGGAGAAGTCAAGGACTGACTTCAGCGAGAGAAAGGAGTCAGGAGATGGAGGCACGAACAAAAGCACAGACTGCAGGGCCCTGGAAGCCGGGGAAGAAAACTTCACTCCGACACGGGAAGCAGCAGAGGATGTTGACAGACTGCGGCACAGGATGGGGGAAGTTGCACAAAGCTCAGGCAACAGCTCGGTGAGGGAAGAGGAGAGCACAAACAGCGACGCCGTGCACCTCCAGCGTCAAGTTGCATACAATTAGCCTTTCCGTGAGAGCAACGTAAAGAAAGCACAGGCTCAAAATGGGAAAAACTCTACGACTTATTTGATAAACAATTTACTATTGGTTTGCTCAAGGGATTAGATACAAAGCTTTAGGGTTTTTTTTGTTTTGTTTTTTTCTTCCAAGGAAATAGGACCAGCTGCCAAATATATACAATACACTTCAATAGCTTCTGTTAAAGCCACAAATAATTGGAAAATTCATTCGAATCAGATGGTCATTTTACTTTACGCCTGGATTTTCACAGTCTATACAAATACCCGCGGACAGTCTGAGGCACCACTTGACAGCACTTGCTATATAAAACATCAACAGGGTAAACAACCTAAACTGTTCTCCATCTTAATATTCATCACAAAGGACTGCATTATCCCGCCTTCGGATGAGGTCATAAAACCTCACATTGTGTTTTCCACAGTTACATAAGCTATTTTCTAACACACATACGACAGCCTTTCTGCCTGTAAGGACAGCCGACTTTCACGTATCCATGCCATTTGCATAACTCCGGCATTTAATCAGCTCCTATCAGATCTGATGAAACTGTAAGCAGACAGTACAATAAAGTTTAAGGTACCGAGGTGCCAAGTGTTGTAACGCCCTTTGCAGCTCATCAGGATACTCTAGGTTTGATGTTGTCCTGGTTTTGGATCGATTTAGTGTTGACAGTGCTGTGCTGGACACAGGGTTCGAAGCAAAATGTTTGATTGATTTTAACCCGAGAGGACACATTAGCAGGAAAGCATCCATTTCTTAGGACTCTCTCAGTTACAGAGTTCATAAAACAGTGTTTAATTTGTATGTTTGTATATAATCTATACTAAAGTACTTAATTTTACCTGAACCCCATACATGCATTCTACACTGCATCCTAGAAATATTTAGGGGCAGATTACTTCCACTCTCCTTGTGTTCCCAGATTATGAAGGTCTCGGCGTGAAGCAACGGGGCGTTTGACTTCCAAACTAGCAGTCAAAGCCAAGAGGTGGTGGCAGACATTTGATTAAAATCCTGATTACGGCTTAGTGGAGGACTGGTTAGCGTTCGGTCAGAGGTTGGACTCGGTGATCTTGGAGGGCTCTTCCAACCTAGATGATTCTGGGAGCTCTGCGTTGAGTTTAAATCGACGTTTTTGTTTTGTGCATTCGTGCAGCCTATGGAAGCATGGGCTTTCCATGGAAAATCCGCATGCAGCTCCAACACCCTGACGTTCTGTGAGACAGCCGTGTGCTAACATGCTATAAACAAAGCACATGGGCTTGTGGAAGAGAAGAATCACAGAAACGCGGCTTCGCTGCCCAAGCCAAATGAATGATTTCATGTTTAGCCACGTAAGACGAGCTCTTTCAAGAACCCAAGCTTCAAGGAGTGTCATTAGCCTGATACACAGATGCCATTTCTAAGAAGTGATGCACGCTTGCACAGTAACACTCCGAGTTGTTATATGAAGAAGCTGGCACTCCGTATCCAAAGTTTTTCCAGCAGAGCAGTAATACCACGATGCACGTTTTACTGTGCCATGAAACATTAGGTAAATTTGTGCTTTAGTCATGAAAACTAGACAATTCCTGAGGTTTACACCTGTAGGATTTATTACCCACAGAAGGACCCCAAAGCCTTTTGATAGAGCAAAGACAGGCACGGAGGAAACACGAGCAGTGACAGCTCCAAACGTTGGATTTAATTTAGCTCCTAATTAACAAAAATACATGAAGAGTTGGATTCACAAGGAGCACCCCTCTCCCAGATTGCTAAAATAAGCTGAATAATTGTAGGGAACAGCATCTAATAATTCACTGATCGGTTCCACTGCATTGGGAACCTCGTTAAGCATG
Organism: Netta rufina; assembly: GCF_964035555.1. Lineage (NCBI taxonomy): Eukaryota > Metazoa > Chordata > Aves > Anseriformes > Anatidae > Netta > Netta rufina. Next base: position 1,043,723 of record NC_140139.1, on the reverse strand, counting down.
GGCAGTGCCGCTGCCATACATCACACCCTCCTGGGGAGGGCTCCGGGGGCACCCTCAGCTTAATCCAAGAACTTCTGTAAAAACCAGGGTCCTGGCATCTAAATAGGGCTGGATGGGGTCTGGCACAGATCTCCAGCTCACCCTGAGACCCAATTCCACAAGCAGACCGTGCAGGAAGGTTTATGGTAAAGGCACGTAGGTGCAAGGTACATCTAGGGACTTTTCCTACCTAATAATAAAAGATGTAAATATTTGTTATCACTCGTGCAGTTTCACTTTGACCCAAACGGTCCCTAACTGTTAAAGTTGACTGGTGACTTTGAGGGTGCAAAAACAAATAAATGAAAGCCATAATTAGTGGAGGCAATCCAGAGGGCTTAAGGCCTCTTTTCTACAAGGTCTGGAGGCAGAAGCGAGCTCGCAGCAGCACGGGGAAGGGGTCGGCTCCTCACCCCTCTGCGCTGGGGGCTTCCAGCTCCTCACCACTGCTTTGGGGATCACTGCATCTCCAGCAGGACCCCTGCCCATGACACAAGGGATGAAGGCTGGCTTGGGTCATTACACAGGAAAAAAAACCCTAAAAACATGCAAACTTCTTTCTGTTTTGGGTGGGGAATAAATTCAGGGATCGCTAGTTTGCGTTGAGCGGATGGCTCGGGATCGCGGGCGCATCTGCTGGGGCCGTTTCTGTATACACTCCGCTGCGATGCCGTTATCGAAACCAGATTTTGTTGCAGAGCACACCAGCAGCTGGGTTCTGTACCTCTCTGGCCAGTACATGACTGGTTAATTCCCAATATTTATGTTTCTTGGAAACAGAAAGATTAGTGAGGAATGTGTAACTGGAAAAGGCGAAGGTTTTTTTCTAAAAAGAGGGAAAAACAACCAAAAAACAACCTCCACCAGTCCAGATCGTCCAACTGGCTGTTGCAAAAGTCACAAATTAGATGGACGACAAAAGAAATGATCCCATCCTGATTGCACACCATGCAAAGCCGATGAAAGGCAAATCAGATGGAGACAGAAGAAAAATCTCCAACAAAACGACAGGACATTTTCTGCCACACTTGTAGTCTTTGGAGAACAGCGCTTTAATTTTAAGTGTACTTTAGAATGACTTCATCTATATGAAAATGCCATTAAAACTGCCCTGGATGTATTTGCATTTAAAGTGCATTACGACAGCCTGTAGCCAACACTTGCTATTTAACCGGACCCCTCGCTATCGCAGGACGAGCCGTGTGTTTCTGGGCACCGAATATGAACTGACAAGGGAGAAATCCACCAGAAATCAATGCTACAGACATTTTAACTGATCCATCATGCTGTAATGAGAAAGGATTTTCCAGGCAAGGGAGTTTATTACGGTTTCAAGGCCATGCTGTGACTTCACCTGACTTTAATCCTCTCTCTTTCGAGCAGCCTCTGGCAGAAGGACAGACCGCTGGTTCGACTGGGAACGGGCTGGGGATGGAAACCACCAAAATTCATGCACAAGTGGTGCTGGTACAGGTCTGGGCTTCCAACAGTCACCACCTCTCACAAAGCTTCTTAAAATGCATTTGCCATCAAAGTTGGAAATCGGAATGGGATCAATTTGGTGGCCAAGGGGGGGCTCTGGCTACGGACCTGAGCAAACTGCTGGCAGATGCAAATTTTTTCTTTCCACTCTCGCAGACTTGAATTTGCAAGGAGAGAAAGGTCAGGAGGGAGACTCCTTGGTCCCAAGGAAGACCTCAGACTGAGCCTGCAATTTTGCAACTCCGCAATGTTCAAAGAAAGCTTCCTTTCTTTGATTTCTGTTTTTAGTTTTCATGGTGTCTTAACCTCAGCTCATGGCTTTTGTTTGTTTTTTGTTTGTTTGTTGGTTTTTGGTGTGTTTTTCTTTTTTTTTTTTCTTTCAACTGCAAACAAGAGTTAGAAGTTTCCCCTTGATTCAGGGCAGAAAAGAAATGCTGGGATAATTGCATCATTTTTCCTCTGGCCCAATCTCGTGGTGCAATGTCAAGTTGGCACCACGACACAGGAGGCTCGCAATGCTCTGCTGACTGCAGCTCTGGTTCTCTTCCCACTGCTTGTACCTTTTCAGGCCCAGATCACTCACAATTCCTCACTTCATGAACAAGAAATCCCAGGTAATGGTACCACGTGTGTAAGGCACCTCCTCACGGGGTCTCTAGTGAGATTTCCATCTTTTGTCTTAAGTTTTAATGTACGTTATACGCAGAACTAAATACAAGAGCATCCACTAATAAAATATGTATTTGTTCAAAGACTTCTGGCTCACATCAAGAGAGTAGTTCGGACTTTAAACACATTTCCTGCAGGAGGAGGACATGCAAAGTCAGTTTGAGACCAACTCCAACAGTTTCAGCTCACCAGCAGCCTCCCAGTTCACCCAAACCACGTTGTAATGGAAAAGAAAAAGCATGTGCAGTCCAACTCTCAAAAAGAGAGACATACACCCACGTTATTTATCTTAACCGGACACATTTGGGGAATAAAACACAAAGAAAGGAGCAAAACGCTTCATGCGATTTTCACCATTCAATATTTACAAAAGGAAGTCTATTTTTCTTCAATGTCGCCACTAATTAGCGGTGATGCATTTTGATTTGGGGCCTACGTAGCAGAACTAAGCTCCCTTTTTTCACCCCAAGCTGTCCAGGACCAGCCACGTGTTTCCTACACCCCTGTGGTTTGCTCAGGTACTCCAAAACGGGAGGGCAGGAGAGGAAAACGACTCCTGAACGCCTCGCTGCTGCCACATCACCACTATCCAAGCCTTCCCCGCTGCCACCCAGCAAGTCTTTCTCCAGAAAACGAACACAATGCACTTGCAACATCCAGACAAGGGAACAGTATAAACAGGTTATGATGACAACTGAATCGGATGCGTAATGCTTTAAGTGTCTACTAATTCTGCATTGTAATAGAAAAGCTTTAAAAAAAAAAAAAAAAAAGCATGACATCCGCATGAATGCCAAATTAATTCATTATGATCAGCGCTACCACAATGAACACCAAATTAATTCATCACTGCAGAATACACAGAGCACTACCCACTCGTTAGGCTTGCTGACGACAATACAGGGATGACAATCCTCGCCGAACAGCCGCAGGAGGTCACAGGTACCGCTGCCTTGCCCGCTCAGGAGCAATCTTGCACGTGGACACGGATTTCAGCCACCTGCCCCAACACGTGGGTTGGTTTCAAATACAGACTATGAGCATGGCCAGCTCCAGCACACGTTATTCCCTAGTATATAAAGAATTAGCAACGACGCTTCCTTTTTCCAAACCAGATCATTCCAGGAACTCTCCAGGCTTTGTCCTTTTACAGGATAATAAGGAATACCCCAAATAAATCTGCTCCAATTCCTCTGTCTTCACCATCTCTCCTATATAGCTTCTGGGATCCAACATTAAGGCTGTTAGCAAGGTCTTTTCGCTGGACTCTTGAGTCAACTGCATTTGACAAAACTCAAGTTTGAGAAATTGTTTTGCGCTTTTGGAAAGTTTCCACTCCTCCAGGAACAGCTGAGGCATGGCTGCAAGCCTTGAAGCTTGTGCCAGGGATAACTTACATAATGGCAGCGTTTGATTTTGAACTGAGAGATCACTGAGAGAGGGGCTCTTGAAGCCTCCTTCATCTCCCACCTTCTGAGGCACTGCCCTTTGCTCAGGCAGCATCTGCTATTTTTCAGCCTGGCCATATGCTCGGAAGAAACTTACGGGGCTTCGAGTCTCTCGCTGTTCCCAAAAAGGCCCCAATACCTTTGCAAGGGAACTCAGAAAAAAACAAACAAACACAAAAGCCACCTGTAAGGAAAGGATGGAAACCGTTTCAGCAGCTGGTCCTCCTTGCTGGACTCGAGGCCCAGATGTCTACCCAAACCCAAGTTGAAATTACTCCTCCCAACGTTATGGAAAGCAGCAGCTCCAGCAGGGAACGATGCCAAGAGGAGAAGTTCCAACGTGTTGCTGGAAATCCTGTCCTTAGCTCGTCATTCAAGTCTCCTGTTTAAGTTACAGGGACTTTGGAGAACACTGCTGAGAACTCAACCTGTGAAAGAGCCCATAGCTTTCTAAAAGCTGTTTTTAGCTAATTCTCTCCTCTTCCATTACTTTTTCCACCATCAAGAAAGAAATTGACCTTAAAGAACGATAGTAGCCTTTGAAATGAAGGTACAGCACTTAAACCTGCAGAGATGGGAAGCTGTTCAACGTGTCCTCCATGGAGCAATGCAATTTATTCAAGGTCTTGGTGGAGCACACTACACCACTCCGATAAAATACTTCTTGCTGTTACGTTCCTTAAGGTTACGGAGTGGAAAAACAACCACAAGCTCAAGGAATGGAAGTTTTACACCCACCATGTCTGGATGAAAGTCCTTCCCAGGACATCCTGCCTTGCTCTTAACTTCTGAATTTGCCAACAGAAGGGTTTTTCTAGAAGGGTTTTTTTCTAGAAGGGTTTTTCCAGCAGAATTGAGGGGAGAACTTTCATCTGTCCTCCCCCTCTCCCTTCACAGCACTTTGCTAAGCTAGAGAACACGAACCCAGCCATCACTTCCCAACCGAACCTGGCTACCTCCAAGGGTAGCGATGCCAGCTACGCTTCTCGTCTTAGAGGAGCTGGTTTTGAAACCAGAGCATTATGTCCTTTAGAGGATCCAAAGCTTATTTTCAGAAGTGCTGATACCAAGCAGACGTTTGTTGAAGAGACCATTGCAAGGGAAGGGAGTGCTAGTTCATTTCAGCACATCCTGTTTACAGCCTGTGCTACTTTCTAAGTCATTCAACCATGACAATTGTTGTCCTTCTGAATATGTTAATTGTGATATTTTTATACAGCTCCAGAACATATTTACAGACCACAGCAGACTTTCAACAACAATGAAACTTGTAAGCAGTAAATATAGGACAATCATCCAAAAACAACCAGCTATCCTTCAACACGTCTTGGCATTTGGGACACCATCGCCATTCAAAACATATGTTAGAGAAAGCTTTGCAGCACAACCCAGCCGAGGTGCTTCTCTGCCTTATGCTTTCGGTTTCGTTGCCGTTTCGGGACCTCGATGCCATCTCGGGACCTGCCACCCTCCTCTGGTGGCGGCATCCAGAGCTCACTTTGGGGTTCCTCTGCTTGCTCCCCATCCAACCTGGGAAGGGAACGGGTGGGAACCCACCAAGGGGCTTCCACCAGCAGCTGCCCAAGCACTGGGGAGGACAGCTTGGGCAGGAACAGCTTGGCCAAGAGCCCAAAGCCACCCCTGGTTCCCCCTTTTGACGTTTTTACCTTAAAATTCAGGGCCCCTCTCCCAGCGACTTGTTGGCAGCACTTTCGGGTATTTCCAACTGCGACAAGCCCACATTCAGAACCAGAGCCGCAGAGAGAGGCACAATATATTTTAATTATACATGTTTACTTTAGAGGAAAGTAAACAAAGATCAGTTTAATGAAAAGAGACTAACGTAATGGAAGCAGCTGGAAGGTTTTTTTTTTTTTTTTTTTTTTTTTTTTTTTAAATCCAAATCACCATTTCTTCCATTATTTAAAGTTGTGTCCAAGTTTTTTTTTTTTTAATATTTGAAATAAATCTAAACCTGTTTTTTTTTTGTATGCTAAACAGGTACAAATGCAGTATTAAATACTGCTTAAAACCCTAAAGTGTTATGTAGTCGGTATATTTTCCCCCATTTAATTTATTCAAGGTCTCTCTTTAAAAAAAAAAAAATCACTATAAATTTTCAGCTCTAGTGGCAAAAGGTTTATTGGTCTTTGTACTTCATTAAAGGTTTTTTATAAAGTCATGTTTGTTCTTTTGAGTAGCAAATAAAACTACTGAAAAGGGCAGGTTGGTTTTTAAGAGACAGATATGACCTAAAGGGAACACATTTTACTGTAGTGAAATAAACTGAGGAAACAGTTTGCAGATTAAAAACCCCTTAAAAGGAAGCATCATCTTTGGAAAAAAGAGTCTTTGCCGAGGAAAACAGCTGGAAACAGGAAGCTTTTGTGCTTTCATCCTGCCTGCTTTGATACCACCGCATCCCCATATCATAAAAAGGCAAAGAGAATGTCGTCAGCTGCATCTTATTTCAACCGTGCAGGACGGGGGGGAGGCTTCGTGGAGCAAAAGCAGGACTGTCCATGAATTCACGCGTGCACATACATGTGTATATATACACACACACACACGTGTACGCTTAGTCTTTCCTTGAGTAATTAATCAGGAAAATGAGCGCAGGTTCATTACCTCCTCCAAAGCAGAGTACAGCACCTTGTACGCTTCTCCTTTGAAATAAATCTCAGCGCTGCCTTGATTTTTGGGGAGAGCCAAGGCATTTGGTGGCAGTGCTTCTCCCGTGGTAGCCTGTTGGTGTCTGCAGACCTCATCACCTCTGAATTCAGACTATGGGACAGTGACACTGGCTGTTTTTCCCAACACCATCTCCATCTCGAAAACCCAAGCTGTCCTCCTGCTGAGCGATGCTACCAGCTTCTGAATTTGGGGGTTTTCTTGGTTTCAAGACAACTTCTCACCAGCAGCCGCTGAGAAGCTGGTTGTGTTCTTCTGCATGCCTCGTCCCCAAACACGCTCAGCAAACTAGCCCTGTTATAAAGCATCGCAGGAAAATACAACATGAAGCCTTCCAAAGCTGCTAGAAGCTCGGGCAAGGCAGCAGACTTTTCTTACTCTTTCCAGGCAGCTAACCAAGCGTATTCTTCTCTTAATTTTTTAATACTTTCCTGTAGAAGAGCGTTTCGATGCTCTGCGTGACACGGGGTAAGAAAACAAGAGGTATATACACAAGGACTGACAACCTTCAATTTGAAAGTTTCCATTAATGGAATTAATCATGTTTACACAACTTCCCGCTGTTAAACTTATTTCATATCCTCATATCTTTCATCCAAGCTATTTCCCCTACCAAGAACAGAACAAAAACTTCCCCAAGGGCACGGGATCCAGTCAATTGTTAGCAGTAAATGCTCTCTCCTGCTGTCTCTTTGTCAGCCTGTTTCAGCCTCTCCTGGCTGCGGCGAGCCAAGGTTGCTGCTGCCTCGCTGCCTACCTATTTCCCAGTCCGAGGCCACTTTTTTCTGCTCTTTTCCTTCTGTTTTAAGCCAGACGGGAGTGGGATCGCTAGGCAGAGCTGGCTTTCTTTCCCCGGAGCAGTGGGGCAGTGAATCGATGTGGATGGTGCTTGCTCCCTAGCTCAGTTCTCCACGTAGAGCTGTGACACTTTTCACTCCGGGAAGGCCAGGAGCATCCAAAGGAATTGGATCTTCAGTTGCTTCTCTATGCAGAAACCAGCACTAAGCAGCATCAAGTCTCCTCCCTTTCATACATATCTACAGCTTCCAGCACAGGACACGCCACCCTGATGCCCAAACCAGGCAAATAAGTTTCCCATAAGATGTCGTAGCAGCTTTCTGAAGCTCAAAGCCTCGAGTTCTGGTTTTTCCTCGCTACTTGTGTACCAGATATACCCTGATCCGAAGAACACGCAGATGTATATCAAAGTATATGAAGATGCACCCAGAGAAAGGCTCCGGTAAATCCAGGTGATAAAACCTAAGTGCACGCATTGCATAACAAGGCTGCTTTACGAGCACCGAGTCTGCAGTCTTCTCCCCTAAGAACAAGCAATTATGAAGGTGAAGAAAGGTAACGGCTTTAAAACAACACGCTAATCCCAATATTAGTGCCTCGGAAAGGGAGAACTGCCAGGAATTTGGAGTAATGCCCAGTTATCTGTCTTACCTTCAGTAATAAAACCGTGCTATAACCGTGAAGATAGGATACGCGCTAACCTTGTTTGGGTGGGGGGGTTGGGGTGTTTTAACTGTTCATCATAACACAAGCGATAATCTACTGGCTTTAGAAAGAGCTAGAGATACTCATCAACGTGCCAGCATGAAGTCTTTTATTTAGCATATAAGTTTTAGAAGCCTAGTTCACTTCCCTCCTGCGAACGACTGCTTACGTCTTGATTCACTTTAGCTACTGAAATAAAAAAAATAGTGAAAAAAAAATGCTGGAAGAGGCAATAGTTGACTTGCTGTTCCAAGACCAAGCAATTCGGGGCCAGGAGTTGGGTTTGACAAGATCTTAGCAGCTGTCTACACAGCCTGGGGACTCCTCGACCCCCTTAGCACCGCGCTTGGTGGCAGAAGGTGGCACGGGGCTGTCCCCAGGAGGAAGGGGAGGCATGCCCACCTGGGAGACAAACAGCTCTCAGGACACCACGTTTCACACCGAGCTTCCTATTCCGGGCAAATCGGATGTAGAATTCCCATTTTTTAATCTGGGAGACTGCAGAGCCGATGTATAGCAACATTAAAAACACGCAGAAAAACAAGCACGAGCCTCAGATGCCTGTTTTCTCTATGTGCCCAAGCCAGCCTCCAATAGCTGTAAATAAAATTATAGCAGCAGTTTGTTTACAAGCAACATCACAATTGGAACAATAACAGACTAGTCACAAAACCAACAGAAATAAAATATGAGTCAACTCCTGCTTTGCCAGACTGAGGGCTCAAGATGGGCCTGCGCCGTCCCTCGGGGATCCCAGCGCTATAAGCACAATAACAGCAGGACATGCCTCATTTCCTTCGGCTGCTCACCATGGCTCTCTCCGAGATGTTTGTAAACTTCCTTCCTCTACGCATCAGGCTGTCAAACTGTCGTCAGTTCAGGGGGACTAATAATATCCTGTTGATGCCCGTGCTGATCGACCTCGGAACAAAATAGAGGCGATGTACGGGCCTTTGTGCACACAACGTGTTGGTTAAGGGAATAATCCAGGGACAGAGCCATGAAACTCGCTCGAGCCGACCAGCTCTGAGGATTTCCAGCTCTTCTTCAGCTCAATAATGGGGGATTTTGAATTTCACCACGGAGAGCACGCACAGTTCCCAGGGAACCAGCTCCAAAGGAAGAATATCGACCGCTTGTACCTCCTAGGCAGCCACACAGCAAACCCAACTCCATTTCTGAACCAGAAACTCCATTTCTGAACCAGAAACCTTCAGATCCTCAGGATAAACGCTGCCAGAGGAGTTCCTCGGGGCTGGGAAGTCAGCTCCGGGTCCCCAGAAGCAGCGCTGGCTTTTCCAGCTTCGGGAGGAGGAAGCGCACACACAGCGCAACTGGGAGCCAAACAAAAGCCATTGTGTAGGGAGCAGCACTAACGAGAGCTGATGTGGCTTGGATTAATTGTTAAAACACTGAGGCAGAGCTAGGAGGATTGGGATGTGAGGGGGAAGATTTGTTTACGGGACAAATGAAATCGATAGGATCAGATTTCCCCTCCTGATTTAGGGGAACTGTGACCTCCTCACCCCATATCGAACAATAGGAAATATTTTCCTTCTCCTCTCTTTGGGAAAGTGGCTCTGACTTGGTTTATACAGGAATTAAAACCAAGAGGGGCACGCAGGCTCATGTTCTTGAAGCCACATCTCTCTGAAAACCACGTATCTCAGTGTTCACACAGGGAATTAGGCATCCACATGGGTGCCGGCACCTTTACGCTAAATAACTTGCCTGGAACCACGCAGCAAATAGATGTACATGTCAGGACATAGTGGGCTATTTAAAATCCCAGAGGCTGGGGGGCGAAGTTCTACAAGTTTATATGTGTATTTCTGTGTACATCCCACTCCCCTTCCTCCTCCCGTGTGGTTATTCATGTTTTTGGGATGAACAAATTCAAAGTGGAAAGGCCAGCAGCAGAAGGGAGAGATGCTGCACGGAGGGCAAGGGCATCCTCAGCACTCCAGGACACTCAGGTCACCCACAGAGCCAACTCGTGTCCAAGTTACCCTTACAAGGCATGGGATTTTCTACCGAATAACAACAAAAGAAGTGGAAGTGGTAAGGGCTCCACAGGTAAAGGGAGAAGCAGGTGCTCCGTTTAGCTTTTACCGTCATTTACAAGGCTCGCTGGCGTTTCTTTTTCAAAGCCCTATCAATTTTACAGCACGATAGAACTTTCCGATTTTGGATGATAAAAATTTGCCAACTTGCAAAGCGAATTAATGATTCAGTAAAAAAAAAAAAAAAAAAAAAAAAAAAAAAAAAAAAACAGCCCCGGTGTGAGCTAAAATAAGCAAGTTCTGCAGCAGCGAGCAGCAAACACAGCCATCAGCCGGCTGGGGCAACATTTATTTTTTATAGGAAATCTGTATAATGGAAAACACACGCAACCCCTCGGAATTTTCCTATAAATATCTAAGTGCTCCCAAATCGCTGAGCAGAGCGCGAGCGCGCTCCTCTTCCACCTCTCGCAGGAAATGCTCGATGACTTCCCGTCAGAAAGCCCCATAATCACTGTCTCTCCTCTCACCTTTTGGAATTGCCTCGCCGCTAACGTGTGTCTCAACTTTCTTTCTAGGATTCAGTAGGAAGTCTTCTCTTCCCACCCGTGCCTTGCAGCTAACACTTCGGCACTTGGAAGAGTTGCGTGTGCTGTTTGCCCGGGGGATTTCGGGTGATTTTATTTCGCCGTCATTAAAGCCTGCTTGAGTTTAGGGTCTGAGGACAAGGTTTACACAGGTTCTGGTGTTCAAAGTGAATTTGTAGGTGTGGGTAAAAAATACAGCCCCCTTTCTGCCCTCATGACCCGCTTCTGACACAGGCACGGCCGCAGGAACACCTCCACCTCCCAATTTTGTAGGTTATTTGGAAATAACCTATAAAATATTAGGACCATTCCTAAATAGACGTGCATCTGAGGCTCTTGTTCGGTTACACTCCACATCCCGCACCCCTGGGTGGCTTGGGGGCAGTACAAAGCATTATTTTCACTATTTTAAATGAAGCAATCAGACACCACTCCCTAATCATTCCTCTCCCCATTTTCAGTACCCTGGCTCAACACCGGACTTCGCCCGTCCTGTCCTCACAGCCCTTTGTGAGATCCACGATAAAATTTGCTTCTTTTGACTGTTAACCCCAATATTTGATAATATCCCTTGCCAGCTCAATTTACAGACATTGCATAGACCAGTAGAGGTGATGGATGTCGCATACTTATAACGGGTTTTAAATCAATTTGCAAAGCTTCAGGTCCCCTCCAGATCCCATAGCTGAATGGGGCTGATGCAGCACCCTACAGGAGCAGGGGCAGCGTGGACCCAAAAAAACTAGGGTCAGGGCTGCAGGAGCTGCTTGCAGACCCTTGGAAGGGGCTGACTGGGAGGGGAACATCTCTGCTTGCCCCAAAGCATCTCCGTTTATTACACGGTGACTTTAATTTGTTGTTCGCTTGCCTTTAAGAGCACGGGGTTTGTAACAGGACTGGTAGCTCCATGGTCATCACTAAACACCAGCATTGGAAATTCATTGAATAAAAACATAAAAGATCTAAGGGACACTTCGGGGCTTGCATAAATATATTAATTGGGAAAAAAAAATATGGCATTTCCCAGATACACACAAGCAGCAATGGTTACTTTGCATGTTCGCTTGCCGAGGAGCAACAATTCCTGAAAGACTCCAGCCTCCTGCCCCTGTTGTGGCTGAGAGGAACAACAAAATACTTCTGGCCGCTCTTGGGAACAAGTCAAGGGGAAAACATGTTGTTTTGGTCACATTAAAAACAATGACAACCACTACTGTGCTTGCGGGATGGGCAGAGACAACAACATCTGACCACTGCAGGGCTTGTGATTCAGGGATTGACAGAAAACTGCGCAGAGAAAAAACCCCGTGGGCATCAGTGCAAGCTGAGGGGAGGACAAATGCAGGTCCTCCTGTCCTCCGTGCCGTTCCCCATCCCTCCTTACCGTCAGGTAATTAGCGAGCCTACCTCGGCTATAAAGGAAAAACTCTTCCCAGCCGGCCTCTGATCCTGCACTAAACTCATTTGAAATAACTCTTTTAATTCCAAATTAACCCAATTACTGCTTGAATTACAGGAACTACATCAGAGTACTTTCCTGGGAAGCGAGGTGATGTCATGCGCCGGGCTGGTGCTTGAGCACGGGAAAGGATTACAGGAGGAGAAATGGCTTTAAGCAAGAGCCACGGACCGCTTGGGGTGGGAAGGGGCGTCTGGTCCCACCTCCCTGCTCAGGCAGAGCCAGAATCCACAATAAAATGAGTGAAAACACATCTAATTTTGTCCTTCCCCCCCCTGCTGCCCCATAAAGGAAAATGGTTAAGAATCCCAGAGATGGCTGTAAGGTCCCGCAGCTCCCGAGGCACAAACCCTGGTTAGGGCACAGCGCAGGCACCCAGTGAGGCATTTAACATTAGCCCTCAGCCACAAACCCCGCTGGGGATCCCCTGCAGGACCTCAGGTGATGCTGACCATGGCTGGACACGGGGCTGGGAGCTGCCAGGCAGTGCCCCGATGAGGATGCTCGGTGCAGGTGGCGCTGGACGGAGCGGGCTGCAGAGGACACGCTTCAAGCAGCGGCACCCAGAAGCACCTCTCCTGCACGTAAGAGGATTAGGACACTTTTTTTTTTCCCCCTCTTTGCTTGCCCAACCACCCAAAGCTGCATTAATGAGTCACCGCTGCTGCTTATGTCAGCAGCAGCCCTTGGCTCGAGCGCTGGGTGCCGAGCGGGGCCGGGGAGAGGAGCTGGCCCCGCCGAAGGAACCGGAGGTTTCTGCTCAACTCCTCCGCACACAAATTTGTTTTCAATTTCCTTAAATCCAGGTATTATAAAGATTGACCTCAATGTCGTCTTTTAAGCTCACTCTGGAGATTTAGATATGGTTTATGGGCTGCAACATGACTAGTTAAATCAAGCCTTTAATAATCTCCTCGGTCCTAATACGTTCCGTTCTCTCTCATTTAGAATTTACACTGAGCACAGGTTTTGATGCTTGAAATGTGTTTTAGAGAGAATAAACACAAGTGCTTTTCATTTCTAGCAATCTTTCTATCGTGGTCCCTTCCCAGCACGCTGGGGACAGGGAGGATAAGGGGAAAGAACCAAGGGGGGCCCCAAGTTGTTCTGCACCCAGCGCCTCCATCAGGCAACCCCTTTCACTCCCCCCTCTTTAATTTTCACTCCCTGATCCCACCACTCCCTCTGGACTTCAAAGGGATGGGAAAATTATACTCAGATCCAAAAAAAAATGAATAATGTGTTAGATTCAGCACGCCAAAAATCAAGGCTGGTGCCCACTAGCCCTGCGCCTAGCCCACCCCTCAAAGCACTCCATATAAAATTTGCTCTCCATTGAAAAAATGAATAAAAAATAGGTTGGCCTGACTTGTCTAGTGGAAAGCAGCCTTGCTGCATGGACTCTGACCTTGTGCTGGAGCATTTCCATTGAGAACGAACCCTGCTGAGGGCACAAGGTGAAGGATGTGGCTCAGCACCGTGTGGCCACACTCTAGAAGGGACCTGCAATGGCTGGGCTGAATGAATTGCTGTATAAACTACAAGAACATTGGGATCCCAAAAGAAAATTGGGTTGGCGAGGGGTTACTTTTATGACCAGCAAGAGCCGTTGTCAGCACCCCAAGATGCTGAGGAAGGCGAGCAGCAGCCTTCCTGCGGCCCCTGCCAGAAGGAGCTGCAGCATCCCTGCCGTACGCCGGAAGAGTTGCTCTCTCCTATGTCTGCCCTGTCAAAGCAGGGATTGCCAGGGAAGAAGTGAAAATAAATACAGGAAAATTACCCCAAATATACGAACACATCTGAGAGATTCCCATTTATTTTTCCCTGACCTTTGTCAGCTATAATTTTGTAGGAAACTAATAATGAGAGCTGGCAAAAATGTCTTGACACAGATGCATTTTCAGCAAAGGGGGAATACCTGGCAGAAAAAAACAAACAAGGAAGAATAGGGAGAACAAAACCTGTGCTTATTACTACGGCGCTGGTATTTGCATTTATTAGGTATTGACCAAATACTCATATTTGCATTTATTAATTATTGACCTAATAAATGCAAATTAAAAAAAATTCAGACTGAATTTTAAAGATATCAGACAAAAGCTATAGATTATGCTGGGGTGTGAGGGTTTTTTGGTAGTCATTTTGTTTACAGTCAACTGGGGGGGAGGTTTTAGTCTCTTTGGTGCTGTTTTTTTGTTTATTTATTTTACTTAATCTTTCAATATTTAGTGTCTTAAAGGAGTTCTCACTGCCACTGCCTCCCCCCAGCCTCCTTGGCTGGGCTACAAGACTGCAAACCAGGGGCTCCAGGGGAAAACTAACACAAGGGGAGGGGAAACAATTACTTTTATCAGTCAGAAATCAAACTGCAAACACGTTGAACGAAATATTTACAAGAGAACTCAAAGTACGTTTAAAACTTCGGCTTCTTTTAAAATCTAAATCCGCAGGAATTAAACAACAGGAATGAAAAGTTAATATTCGGACATTGCAAATCTGGTGCTCGTATTTCAAAATATAAGCCACTAGTGGAAATAAGGAGCCCAATCCCTGGCACTGTGGCGTGGGGAAAAGCAGCACTGTTCCTGACATCACCAGCCTCTTCCCCTAACACACGGGGAACATTTCCTTCGTTCCCATTTGTCCTACCAGTACAGCTCCGTGGCTCAGCTGTCCAAGGCTAGGGTTGGAAAATGGATGAGAGACTGCAGTAAAGGATAAGCTATCAATGGAAATAAAACCCCAGAGCATGAGATCTGCCAGTTCGAACACGCTGAAGGATGCCTGCACCAAAAAACAATCAGTTCAATACACCGGCTAATACAAATCGCTAATAGTTTGTATTTTTAGTGCCTCTGCACATTTCAACGCGGAACGATTGCACAAGCTTAGTCATCAAGTTCCTAAACACTGATTTAAACTGCTGGATTTTGCCTGTTATAATTGAAACCTAAATTCCATCCAAAAGCAAAACCTGCTGGAAACCACAATTCAAAAAATCACGCCTGAATAAATAATGAAAGTTTCATTCACCCTTTTTTTGTGCAGTGCAAATACAAAGATTACCTACCCGAATTAGTGCCATAATTGTCGAAACGCAAGCGATACCTTACAGGATCGCTATTTCCAATAAAAATAATCCACGGTATAAATGGAAGAGAGCTGATGCCTGTGGTTCAGACACAGGATTTAGCTCCCTCCCTACCGAACCTCTCCACCTGGAGGGGAGCATCGCCTGTTTGCGCTTTGCAGGGGCCAAGCTCCAAGGAAAAGCCCTCGGGAACGAGACCTCTACAGTGGCCAAAAGGTGATCTTGAGGTCTAAGGGGACAAAATGTAGAAGGAGAGCAGCAGATGAACAGAATTATCTGGTAAGCGGTGCAAAAGGTTTCTTTTGCCTGCAAAACCGTGCAAGGGATTGCCAAATGTGTGCTTTCGAGGAGGACCAAGAGTCAGCCAGCAAAAAAAAAGGGCATCGTTAAGCACCTCAGAGCCACAAGTTTCAGGTCAAATCGGCATGCCACAATTTCAGATGTTTATTGAGACCGCTCGGGTCTGGGAAACGAGTGGAAAACCTCCCGCGAGCAGCCTGCCTGGTGGCATTTCAGCACTTCCACTTCTGGTCCCGGCCAAAGCAGGAAGCGCAGAGGCGTGCTCGGAGCAAAACACGGGGAAAAAAAACGCCACCAGAAGATTCTGCCACCAGCTTGTGAAAAACATCGGCTACAGGAGAATTTCAGGCAAGGAGCTGCAGCATCTCGGGCTCCTTTATGCATCCTCAGGGCAAACGGGACAAGTTCCCTCTTCTTCAAAAGCCCCCGGAAGGAGAGGGGAGATGTCTGGCTGCCAGGGAAGGGAGGGATCGAGCAGAACCGATGGCTATAAATGAGCTACAGACAACCTTGACTGGAGAAACACTCAGCTTCCCCAATAAAAGGGGGTCTGCTGGGGAGCAGAGAGGTGCAAAGAGACCCCCAGCAGACCCCCAAATTTTGAAGGGGGTCACGGACGGTGACGGGCACGGCACGGAGCTGCAGGAGGGCAGGAAGATGCGCTCGCCTGGGCTGGAGGGAAATAACATTACGCGGTGATAAACGGGGATCACGAGGCCAGGAAGAGGAGGGTGGAGAACGCGAGAGAAGAAAATCAAGAGAAATTAGCAGATTAGGAAGTTCCTCGGAGGAAGCTGATTATTTAACCCGTGGGCACTGATCCTGAGGCGAAGGGAGGCTCGGACTGCTCTTTGCGCAACAGACAACCACCACCACGGAGGTTGAAGAAGCTATTTAAAATTGAATGAGCCGTGATAAATTATGAAGAAACGAACAAAAAGATGGAGTTTTCAAGGGATTAAATTAGTAATTCATCCCCAACATGCAACTGTTGAGGGAAGAGTGAGGATCCATGAGGAGCCACAGATGACAGCAGTGAGGGTGCGAACCCAGGCACATCCGACCTCCTGTAGACCCAGCGCAACCACCAAAGAGGTTGGAATGAGGGCAGAGATGTAATTTGGAAGCCATCTTAGAACAGATTAATTATTGAAAGGAATTAAAATAATTAGGAAAGTGAGGTACACCAGGACAAAGCATGACATGTTTGAAGTTGGGTGCTTTTTAGGCATGTTTTCACCTGAGATGCTCTTCTTGGAGAAGACGAGCAGAAACCCAACACCAACCACCAGGAGCATCCCCACACAGACTACAGGTCAATGCAGGACCCCAAATTGCACAGCTTCTGCTTTTTGTAGTACCTGGAGACACCGACAGCCTACATCCACTGAGTTATTCCATGAGCTCCGAAACAGAAGGCTTCAAAGTTTCGGACTTCTGATGTTTTTATTTTGCTCGTTAATAACCAAGAGAAACGAGACAATTTCTTCGAAGCCTTTTCAAATCAGTTGAGCGAGTGGTCAACAAGGGCATTAAACAAACATCGAGTACTAACTGATTAACCGTGGCAACGGGAATTTACATTTTCTAGCAGCCCAGCAGCTGTGAGGAGCTGTGAGGACACGCTGGCTGTCTCCAAGACGTGTCCAACCGCCAGCTCCGCATGGGTGACGAGCCGGTGTCCCTGCCCGGGACCTCCGCACACCACTACCCAGTGGGTTTTTTATTTTCTCCATCGCATTCGGTCTCGTGCCAAAGTCAGCAGAGGGAGATTTGCTGTTTAGAAGAACTTTAAATATTTGGTCAAGCCTCAAGTTTTCGCTACCCGTTTTGTATTGCCTCGAACACAGCTGAGCCCCGGAGGGGTCTGCCAGCAGCTCCCAAACTTCTGGGATTGAAATAACCAAAAATAACCATCAAAACAAAGCGACTTCAGTGCAAACCACCCCCTCAAGGATGGAACAGTCGTGGATCCAGCTTAATAATCCACGTGCCATAATGCACAACGTCATCATCCTGCAGGTTGGATCGGGACCACTTCCAGGTTCCTCAGTTGCTCCCGTTTCCCCTATTTAATCTCAGAACGGGTGCCCCCACTGGAAACAGGGCACTGACCCAGCAGTTTATGGCTGAAATGTTTCCTCCAGCTCCCACACCCACTCTTCTCAATTCTAAAATTTGACCCAAGATGGAGATTGAAGCGATTTGGGGTTAAAACAGAAGTGTCACGGGGTCAAACCTAAAGCAAACGAGCTCGTGGGTCTCCTCGCTGATGGTAACGGGGAGGATGCTGCCTGAGCATTTGAGAAGACAGGCAATAAAATGTATTTCTCTCGCAGGCAAATCTTGTAACAGATAGAAAAACAATCTTAGTCTCTCGCTAAAGGCACACTCGCTAATTGAAACAGAAATAAAACGAGGAATAGGAAAGAGATAAAGCTCCAAAGTTACGCCTAGGTCCAATTAGTAGGTAGGGAGTTAAATTATCAGTTAAAGACATTCTACAAGTTTCAGTGGTGAAAATTGCAAGGGGAAAAGCATGCTGTAAAACCGCCGCCACCTGGTCCCGATAGCACAACCCAGAGCCTTTTGCTACAAAACCGATCCTTTACCTCGAGACGCAGCCCAGTGACAAACGCAATTAAAGCCAGAGCCCTAAGAAGCCCTGCTGGGGTCACCCTGTCCATTTATTCGCCAGGACAGCCGAGCTCCAACAAGATCTAAGTCCTTAAACTCCTTCACAGCACCCCACTCCTCCTCCCTGTAAAAAATAAGCTTTCCCTGGGCTACAGCTTGCCAAAATTTGCCTAGGATAACCCCATTTTCAGTCCCCTAGGACAGAACCCCATCACCCCGCTGCGCTCATCTCCAGGGCTTTGCTTTTAGGGCCTCCAAACCCAGCACAGAAAACTCCCATTTTAAATACACTTTTTTTCCTACTGCTACTTTATTATTATTATTATTATTATTAAAGCAGTACAATAAACTAATCAAAATTGCTAGGCGGATATCTTAAGTAATGGGTTCTGATGCTCTCCAGATGACAGCGCACGCGTGGATTTACCGCTTAGAGGGGAAATAACAGGCAATAATTTGCATACTACGCTGCAAAGCGCTTCCATGCTAATTGTAAAAGCCTGGGAGGTAAGCAGGTACTGTTATAGCCCGGCAAGGGCCAACCCAAAATTGAAGGAACTCAGTTTGATGGACAAGGGCAGCCCTATAGCCTCCGATTCAGGGCAGCAGGAGAAGTTCTCCAGCAGGATGGCAGCACAGGGCATCAGGAAGAAGCACAGAGCACACAATAAAACCTCGCGGGCAAGTATTTGAGGGCAGAAACTTCTCCTGAACATTTGTGGTGGGAGCAGGATTAAAGGCACCAGCCCCGGTGGGCTGTTTGGGGTCACCTCACTGGCACACCAACACCACGAGCCACCCCGTCTATGGCAGAGGGCCTGGAAATCTGGTGATTTGTGTCCAAATTGAGTTAATATTTTGTTAATTCACGTGTTTTTGCTGCCAGTCCCGGTCACCCAGCGCCCAGCCGGCAGGGCACGGGGCAGCAGCGAGGCTGATCTCGAGCTGAGCACCCCATGAAAGCAAAAGGAACCACGTTGGCCTGGTGCAGCAGCAATATGCAAGCGTGTGAGTCAGTAGTTCCAAAAATACACTTCATAAGCTGCAAAACAGATATGTATGTTGCCATGGCACTTAAGCAAAATTAACAAGTCTCGGGCTCGTTTCATATATGAATAAAAATCCAAGGGCTCGCGGTTTTCCCCTATGCTCAGCTGCTTTATTGCTTGCACACTAAGGTCAGTTTTGCCACTGATTTCATTTGTTTTTTCCCCCGGATTTGGCTTTCAGAGCAAGACAGCTGAAGGGCATTTAAAGGTGCAGAGAGGTGCTTAGCAGGATTTTTACAAGTGCCTGGATACCTGACTCTCAGCACTGGCTAGATGTCTCTGTGCTTCTTAAAATCCTATTAGGTACCTGTCTGCCAGCCCAGGCACCCAAAGCCCCTACAAATCCGGCTGTCGGAGCCCGATCCCGTGCTGTTACGGGGAACGGGAGCTTCCCCACAACTCCAGGGGGATGGAGGCAGCCCTAAATGAAGGCGCTGATTCAATTATCTCCCGCACACAAAGAGCGAGGTGCTCCTAGGTGGGCGTTCCCACAAAAAAAAGGAAGGCATGTTGCTAATCTGGGCCCTTTTCCACATCTGTCGAAGCCTGGAGCCGCGCCAGACTCAGGTGCGCCCAGCCATGCCGCGATGCTTCCCATCATTTCTGGGGCCTGCTGATGAATCTCCCACCACGCACACACATTTTTTTTTTTGGTGGTGCTGGTCAAAGCCTCGGCACAAAGCCCCGCAGAAGTGGGATGCATCAGCACCTTCCCTCTCCAAGGGGATGGAGACCCTCGTTGGAGATCCTCGTTCACCCAAAGGAAACCAAACCAACCCCACCGATTTTCCTAGAACTAAACATGCCACGATCCTGTTCTCACTACTCTTTTTAATACATGTTTGTGCTGGTTCATTTTTAGTTAAATCTTTCCATGTATGAAGGCGCTAGAGCTTTCAACGGGCAACATACAGCAACAGGAACCCAAAAACGTTCCCCATGGCAGCAAACCTAACAGCCAAACCCCATAATAAACCTTACTACTCATAAGATAAGGCCATTTTTTCCTTGTCCAAGGCAGCAATGAAAATGAAACCTCAATCTTTTTAGCCCTGTAGTTTTCAAATGAAAGCAGAGAACCGGAGGGATGGATTTTTTTTTTTTTTTTGGCAAATGTTGAATATCAAGTCTCAAAAAAATTTCAGCAATATGCAAATAGTTTCTCAGCAATTCACTTGTTTTTGAAGATGGGTGTCACTACAATCACGCACCAGAAATCAAAATTAGGTGAGAAAACTAATAAATTAGCAATTTGCAGGGATTTAATAATCCTGCCTTTACAATTCACTCCAGCACCATTTTTTTTTTTTTTTTTTTAACATGAGCAGCCTTACTTTCAAAAATAGACAGAACGCTATCATAAAAAAACAACAAAAGCATGAAATGTTTGGTGGTAGTTTTTTTTTTTTTTAAGGATGTCAAGAAGCAACTCCCAGTGAGCATCTCCATCAATCATCAATGAGAAGTGGGGAGGGAACGAAGACAAAGGGAAGGCGAGCGGGTGCAGCCCTCGGCCAGGCTTCTAGAGGACCCATTGCCCTAGGAGCACAAAATATCATCCCGGTGTTTGCCCAACAAGGTGGACAAGAACCCTATCAACTTCCCAAAGACCCCACTGAATGCTTTTTAAGAGCAGCCAAGCCACCAGCGGCTTTTATATTTAACTTTGGATTGGTGCACATTCAAACTTTTATGGACTAGCATTGAATTACGTTTCCATTGGGTTCCTTGCAGTGAGATAAAGGTGTCTCGAGCTGCACTATCACTGTAGGAGCCCTCCAGGACGCTGAGGAGGTGGATTTTTTCCCATCCATATTATGTGAAGTCACCCATTTGAGGAAACGTGGCTGAACATTTCATAAGCCGTACGAAAACAAAGATCAAAACCCTTCTGCTTTCTGCATCGCGGAGCGAGAGGTTTGGGCAACCTTCTCCATCACCCCAGCCTCCTCTGGATCCCACCAACCCCAGACCCAACAGCACAAATCCAGTTTCAGGGATTTTGCCAGCGATTCAGCAGCGCAGGGCTGGGCAGAGCAGCGGGGCACACAAGGAGTAGGAGGGCATTTGCTCGCCGGGGCTGTTGCCATTTGAGTATTTTGGGGGATAAGACACGGTGCTGCCCTTGATCCTATTCCTTTGTTTTCTCCTGCTTAATGACAGTGGCTTCGGTGGGTGTGTGAATTCCTCTCTGGAAGGCAGCAAAACCCTAGAAGGCAGCTGAACTGCGACGGGGATGGGGGAAGCGTGATTACCTATGGCCACGGATGCGACTGCTATCGACTAAAACACACCTCACAGCGGGATTTCAGCTATATTCAAAACTCAGCTTCTCCCTAATAGCACTCTTAATAATAAACCTATTTTTTCCCAGCCACGCTTCCCCAGCTCCCCCTGCGTTATCACATCGCCGCTCTCCCACCCTCACGGCTTGATGTCTTCCCTCGACGTGACATCTGTCCACGCCGCATCGCAATATCCTTGGGCGACCCAACACGTCCCCGTGAAATTCCTACCACAAACAGGGCACCATCCGCATAAACAAACACCAATAAATCCCCACTTCGGGGCCGCCCCGCTCCCCCCCGAGGCCAGGTCTGCTCCCGCGGCGTGAGGTCCCTCTCAATGCATAAAGAGCTCCTTGTCCGATTCCAGTTGGGTCGTGCCACGAGCCCAGCGCCACATCTGGTGCTCCCAGCGCCCCCCAAAAACCGTTCCTTGTTAGCTTCCCGGTAAATAAATTATTTTCTACAGAAACACTCCGGTGACTAAGATGAAAATAAGTGTGGCAAAGGAAATGTGCCGGCCCATTTAGGCTGTTTTTCTACGTCGTTTAATGGGCAGGGAGCTGCTGAATGCCAGGCTGCAGCTCAATTGAAGTGCTCCACTGTCATCACCAGCAGCTGCAGAACCCCCGAGCCTGCAACACAGCCCTCCCATTCAAGCTCATTTCACCCATTGTTCCTCCGAATGTGATCTAACGGAACATTTGCGGGATTTCATAGAAAGTTTAAATGTTGTTTGATGAGAGCCATTAGGTATTTAAATCCCGGCTGAGTGACACCCGGCG
This sequence comes from Netta rufina, assembly GCF_964035555.1. NCBI lineage: Eukaryota > Metazoa > Chordata > Aves > Anseriformes > Anatidae > Netta > Netta rufina. The sequence continues at coordinate 1,021,695 of NC_140139.1, read as the reverse complement.
GGGAGAGGAGCAATCACAGCGCACCTCGAGTGGAGCGGCGAACTTGGTGGCCACCAGCTCCGCTTGTTGGAGGCCGGTGACGATGAGCAGGGCACCGCCGAACCCAGCCCGGGTATCCTTCTCCCATTTTTACACACAAAACACGAGGAGGGTACCAGATGGAGAGGCTCCTCTCTTGTTCAGAGCCCTCCCATTGCTCCGCAGCAGCGGCTTCCTATCCGAGGAAGGAGGCAGCGACTGGCACGTTTCGCTACCTGGAAGACAGCACGCTAAAAAAAAACAACAAAAAAACCTGGCAGCACTGCTCTGCCCACCCCTCCTGTGTCTCTGGGGAAGGTCTCATCCCAGCAGCACCATTATCCAGGGAAAGGGGGCTCGACGCAGATATAGGAAGGTCCCAGGGGCTCACATCCTACCCATGCCCTCTTCTTCCTCTCTCCAAGCTGCCTCTGGGGACACCTGCCCTTCCCTGCCCCTCTGCAGCCCAGAAAAGGATGCTGAATTATTCCCATCCCCTTTTGCCCTTCCCAAGCCCTACCTTTTATCCCTCCCTACTCTTTAATTTGAATAATATATCATCAACACTTTTTTTTTTCCCACCTCTTTATCTCGGTGCCGTGCCTCTACAACTCCTCAGCTGGCTTTTTTCTCCATTTCTCATTTTACTTCTGCTCTCCCCTGCATTTCTACTCTTTTGGGGATTCAGGAGGTGGCGTCTTTCTCTTCCTCCACTTGCCAACCCATGGAGCCAGGCCATTACCTGCTGGCTCCATTTGGCAGAGCAATAGCCAGGCACTTGGTGGGCAATCCCCAATCACTCCTGGGCACCAGAAATAATTATTTCATCTTCACCAACTTCCCAAGCCCTTACCCACCTGAACCACGGTGCCACCCATCCTTCCTCCACCTCCAAACCAGCCAGACACCTTCAGAGGGGACACTTCTGCCTCTCATCCACGCACATTTCCATCACCTTCAGTCCCAGAGTGGCCGACTGACCTGTCCTCACTGCTCTTCCCCCTCTCCCTGTCCCAAGGACAGCTCTTCCCCAAGCCCGACACCTTTTTTACCCTCACCACCCATCTCCCCTCCTCCTCTGCTCTGACCCCACATCCAGCCACAAACCCCCTTGGCCACCCTCCCTGCACCCCAGGGTCTCCCAGTCCTCACGGGATCAGCCCCAATTATCCCCCAGCCCCGTGCTGCGGGGACGAGCCCACCGCAGCTATTTCCACCGAACAATGCCGTCTCTTTGTTCTCTCCTGCTCCCCAATCTGTCCATCCATCTGTTCTCCCCGGGTTTACACTCCGGTTTTAAGCTCCTGGGGAAGGTTCCTTCTCTTTGTTCGGGGCTCGCTCCGTCACCACGAGGTTGCAGGTCAGGAGCAGACCACCTCGGTGCGAGGATTTTTTTTCCACATACATAAAATCCAAATTTTACTTGCATCTAACTCATTAAAACCTTTTTTACTTTCGAATTTTAAGCAATAATTCCCCTTAGTCAAAGCAGTGACTTTCCCAGAATTTTTCTCAACCTACTCAGAAAAATCCAACATCGATTCCCGGGAAATTCTGCCTAAAACGGGGACGGAGGGAAGCAAACAATTACAAAATGTAGCAAGACTTTTCTTGGACAAAGGCAGAAAGCCAGTGATATTATTGCTTCCTGGTTTCCACATTTTTCTCCAAACGCTTGGAAGAAAATGTAAGAAAGATGACACAAATTGGTAAAAAAAGCAGCACGTCAGGAAAAGGGGCAGGCTGACCAAAAGGAAAAAGTAGTTCATTTTTTTTTTCTTGGTTTCTGCTTGGACAGAAATTACCTGTTCTGAAAAGGAGCTTGGATGTTGTTTAATAGCTACGAGGGATAAAGGAGCAGGAACCTGTCACAGGGGATGCTCACGAGGCCACAGACCGCTGGTCTAGGGGCGATGCTGCACGCATCAAGCTGGGTTTTGGGAAGCGGGTGCACAGCGAGCACACAGCCTGCACGTAGCTCTTGAAACAAGCAGAAAACTTCATTTTGAGCCCAACTACCAAAATATACCCAGAGAGAGCAACGGGGACCACTAGACAGTGTGGACTCAGCACCAACAGCCCTCCAATTCAGAGCACCAGCGCTAACAGCTAAAAAGCCGACCCCAAATTAAACTGGGCAAAGAATAAAACACCGGGAATTAAGAAGCTTGTGATGAGTTTTAAAGGAAGAGTCTGCTTCATTAGGACGGGGGTTTATTGACTCATTGCACTGGTGAGAAATGTGAGCTATTTCCTCGCACGTGCCGGAGCGCAGGAGATACCCGGAGGTATCTAATCAGGGCACTTTGCGGTGGTTCAAATCCACGATTTCGGTCGCAGAGCCAAAGCCCAACGACTCAATTACGTTGCTTATTATTTATAGGCATCCCCTAACCCAGGAAAAATGTGCTCCCCATTCACGGAGTCACCGGCTACTTACTGCTGCCACTAGCCAAGGGAGGAAGGGTCAGGTCCTCATCACAACCCCGCAATTTGGGGGCATTTTTAAGAAGTAAAAACTTCATTTCCAAACCTTGTTATTGGCAGCTAATTCAGACCTCCCAAAGTTTCTCACTGTGAATCATTCTGCAGCAATTTTTTTTTTTTTTAAAACCTCCCAAGATTCAGAAAAACTGACAAACATCCTGATTCATTATCAGCCTTACATGGACTACAAAAAAAAAAAAAAAAAAGGCAAAAAAAAAGGCAAAAAAATCCAACAGTACAGAGTTCTAGAGACTTTTTTACTTCTGCTTTTTTACATCTGTAGTAGATGACAGCAGCATTTTCCTTCGTTTTTAAGTTTTCTCCTTGATACCATCTCATTAAATATCGCCAGAGAAGAAAAACATCCCATTTGCAGCAGGATAACAGCCACTTAGGATTAAGCCCCTTCCAGGCTTTAAACCCAAGACGCTGCCCAAGAAAAGACTGATATTTATCTTTTTCTTCCTGACATTACAGAAAGCCCTGCAAGATCTCCGAGACATGGCCAGACCTCAACCCAGAGCCACCGTGGAGGCTCCCAGCTTTCTTCTGAGCATCCTTCCTCTCCAGATATCCTCCAGCTGAGGGCAGTCACCTCCAAAACACCCCAGAGGGTTTCGGAGCAAGCAAGGAGCTGCACCTGATAATGGCTGAACCCCAGGAGACCTTCAGTTGAAGGATGACCATGCCAAGGAGCACCCACGGCCCCGAAACGGTCGGGGAAACCCGGCCAGGAAGCGACGCAAACGTACATTTGCAGAGAAATATTTTGAAGCTTTCCTAATATTTACATCGCAACCCAAATAAAATCGTGCTGACCATAACACACCTGTAGGCCAGGCTGTGTTCAATGCCTCACATCTCACAGCCAAGGGGGCAGCCCCAGGAGGAGCCCCCGAGGACCCTGGAGCACCCCAAAAGGGTCAGGAGCAGCCCCACATCCCCCAAAGCCTCATCGTGGGGCTCAGCACCCGACCTGCACCCCGGTAGGGCCCACAGCATTAAATGAAAATGGAATTTAATCTCGGACTTTTATATGAGAAAGGGCAAGCCAAAGAGGAAAAAAAAAAAATCCCGGTGCTTTTAGTCCCTTTTCAATAAGTTATATCAAATAATGTCTTTTGCTAACTACATTAGAGAGCAATTATGACTTAATGGCTGTCTAAATCCATTATCAGTGTACATTTAACCTTTCAATATTTAAAGATAATATTTAATTTGAGCAAATTAATGGACTGCCTGTGAGACCAAGTATATCTATTTAGTCTTTCTGGTTTTCCATCAGTGATATTTCTCTTCAGATATCAACTTCTGTGACAAGCACACTGGTCAAGTTGTCCCTTGCATTCATACCCCAAATAAACATTAATGATACGCTGCGATGAATGAAGCAAGGAGTAAAATCTTGAATAAATACTAGATTTATCTGATATCACTCTTAACATTGCTTTCATATCACTCCACAGTTATTTTTGGTCCCCTACACAAACTATATTTATAGTTGTCCACATTCTTACCACTTTCACAATTACTGCTCTGTTAAAATTTCAGTTTAATTCCTTCATTTTAATCTCTGGCTCGCAAAACCATCCCAGTCCATATTTTCCATACAAGAGCGCAACGGGGTTTATGGATTTCCGAGGCTGCCTCAGCACAAAATTTGTATTTCAAAAATAATTTAGGCGTTGAAGAAAGACCACTGCACAGGAGTTGGCAGTCCAGCGGGCTATTTTCCCCGAAAAACCAAATAAGCCAGTAAACAAAGCCTGATTACCTAAAAGACCAAAGGATTCATGAAAGACCCTGCTCCTTTCATATCACAGTTGCCATGGAGTCTTCCTGAAATTTCAAATTAAAATGTACACTTCTCAATACCAATCCCTCCGCCGGTTCCAGGGACCAAAAAAAAACCCTCGTTATTCGGAAGGGCAGATTTCGAGCCAGTACTCCACACCTTTATTTCCCCTCGCTCAATCAGTGGCTGGGTTTTAGCAAGGAAAGCCATCTACTTCCAACTCACGGCTACCAGAATGAGAAACCCCAATCACCTACTTAGATGGCTAAGTACACAAAAAGGAAAGCTACAACTGTTTTTGTAGACATAGAAATTTCAGTTTAAGGGAAAAAAAAAAAAGTCTGAATTCCATGGATATTGCAATTCAGTTTCAAAGAGGAGAGGAGGAGGAGCAGGGAAGGCTTTCAAATCCAAGCATAGACAGTCCCATTTAGAAGCGCATGATGCTCCCGTGATGTCATCTTCATCCTCTCCTCTCTTAAATAAAAAGGTGATAACATTCAAAGTTTGCACTATTTAAATAAACACGGGCAAATCATTGCACTTCACCAATGCAAGCCTCTAAGCGACGGCAAATGCATTCCCATGTCAAAACCTGGTGGAGCTACAGAACTAGGTTGACATCTTATTCACATATTGAAAGGTTAGAGGTGTTCCTCTGCGAATCAGACGCTTTAAATAGAGTTTGACTTTGCACATTGTGCGCACTTCTGATTCCATGGTACTACTTATCGGCTTCTGTGACAAAAAAAAAAAAAAAAAAGTTTTTTTAGTTGCACGAGCAGGAGTCTGGCACAAATCCACTGACTTCAGGCAAGCTACGCCCAGCTCGAGCCATTGTGTACAAGCAGAGCCCAGCTCAACGCTACATCGCCAATGGGCGCGATCCTTCTTCTAGCAAAGCCAGCGGGATGCTGCCTTGAGTAGGATGCTTTAGGATTGGGACCACAGTTTAAGAAAAGTCCCATGCGTGTTACATTTAGAGCCCTGAACAAAGGTTTAACAGTAGAAGAGCTGCTCCTGCTATCATTTACAGAACTTCAGACGCACAAACAATGCTCATCTCGGTACCCACGGTGGGCAGAAGCCCCAACAGCATCAGTGCAAGCAAAAGGACTGTGCTAGTTGGCTGAACTAGGAGGGCACAGAAAGGCTTAAGAGTTATTGGGAGGAAAAAAACCCACACGCTTAAGTTAAGCATCTCATCACTGATACCCAGGCAGATTTCCTTATCTCTTGAGCCTCTACAACCCCCATGGTGAATGACATGGTGCAAGGACCTGCCTCACCCTAGAGGAGGGCAGCAGCACAGGTGATGCACAGGGACAAGAGGGGCACCAGGGGCCTCTCACCACAGAAGCAGAGGAATCCCACACTATCAAGTCCACAGGGGCTGTATTTTGGGTCATTATCTTATCTCCAGCCAGGAGACAGGATTTAACCATTTTAACCCTCATAATGAAAAGGTTTTTAGTCTCCTGTGAATAAAGTTCTCTTAAAACACCAAAACCTATAGGTTGGGTAAGCAAGTTTAGTATTATTTCAGTAACAATTGTTTCATTTTAGTAACAAGATTTTGAAAACAAGCAGCAAAAACCAGCTACATGGATGTACAGATAGATTTGCACATCGTGAGTTGCCACAAAAGCACCCCACATCACCTCTCTAATCTAAAGGAAAGCAGGAATAGTCAAGTCAGAAATCGCAAAGGAAGAGTCCCTAACAAAAAAAAAACTGTGCAAAACCCTCAATCCCACAGAATAAGAGCACAAAGGGCATGGCACCCCAGTCTCCGTGCTGTTGTTTCCAGAATACATCACTGGAAACCTCCTGCTCGCCCCTTCTTACCTTCAGGAAGGCAGCAACCTCCCCAGCACAGAGCCCCCACACGCTCCAGCAGCCATCTCCACCACCCAAACCTGGCCTCCTCCAGCTGCCCCTGCTTTAATCACTGCAATTAAGCAGCCCACCGACACCTGGGGTGCCTCCACGCCCAGGGGGGGCTGAATTCCCCCCAGGGCTCTCAGCTGCAGATGGTTTGGATGGTGCCCACCGGCACAGAGGGATTTGGCACCTCGCATCGTGGCCTTGCTCTGCTCCCTCCCGGGATGGGAACAGGGCAAAGGCAGCCAGGACAAGTGCCTGCCTGCATCTGGGAGGCAAAGATGCCTCCTGGTTGGGGCTTCCCATCAAAAAAGGCACGTTCCTATAGAGATGTGCCTTGTATTGGGGTGGGATGGAGACGGGAAACATGCTGTCTGAGTGCTGGAACAGGAACCAGCAAGCACACACTGGCCGTGTTTAATTTTTGTCAAAACATCCCAGTAAGACTTCTGGCCATCAGGTCTGAGATGCTGGAACGCTATTCCAAGGCAATGTTTGGATCCGAAACCCTGAGGATTTTCAGACAGAGAGTGACAACCTAATCAATACCCGGCACCTGGCCCTACGCACCCAAAGCCTCCCTTCCAGCCCCGGTTCCCTTCTCAGACACTACTGATACACGTCCCCATGTCTACCAACGCTGAAGAAGCCCTTTGCAATACAATATTAGGAACTCCAATGGCTGGCAAGCGAAGACACAGCCATGGGAATGATGAACTGTGAGTGGCCAGCCAGCTATCTAGGGAGAGAAACTGCTCAGGAATGCGGGATTACCTGTTTGGAGCAAATCCCTGAGATAAGAGAGGGGATTTCTCTCTGCTCTTACTTGTGAGACGCAACAGGAACCCCGGCTGTTCGTGGATCCTACGCAACAACATCTCACAGCACGCTCCAACATAAAAAAGGGTGGGCCAACCATTATGGGACACGCCAGCATGGCGCTGGACAGAAGAGGAGCGTGATTCCTTTCCAGCCTGCTTATGGGAGCTTGGTTTGGACCGAGCACCATTTTAGATATGACCAACAACTCTTTCTGCTTATACATAGATATATTTAAAATAGTTGTTTCACTCCAGCAAGGGTATTGTCAATAGTTTGCTGAGATACCCCCAAGAGCAGAAAGGCAATAACATGTGGACGGGAATGGTTTCCAGTTTATTTTGCTGAAAAGTGTTGTCTGTAAGCCTTCTGGCTAGAAATCTGCATTTCTCATAGGAAAATAAATGTGTTATTTTACAAGCCAGGCAGGACAACCTGCAGTGCTCCAGAGGGGTCTCTATCCCTGCACACAGCCTCCCAGACCCCAAAGCAGCAGGGGTGGCTGCGATATTCCTGCCTGAAATCCCTCACAAGCTTTCACAGGGCCCTCCTCACCCTACTGGCTGGTCATCTCTGACCTTTAAGGAGTGCTGTCCCACCTGAACCACATCCTCAGGGCTTTTCTGCATCCTTCTGGGTGGACAGGAACCTGCATTCCCGTCGGTGGGTAGGTAATTCTGCTTGCAACACATCTGCTGTCTATAGACAAAGGGGCTTTGTTATTATTTTCTGTGGGTGTGACTGCATTTGGACAGCAAGTGATGACACCTGAAGTTAACTCCAAATGCTGGGGACTGGCGGAGGATGTTTCTTTGCAGGGCAGCACACAGCAGGCACGACACCAGGTCCCTCCCTGCGGGAAGCTCGTCTGTGGCTCAGCTCTTTCCAGGGGAAAATACCACCGAGGCTCAGTCAAAAGGGAATTACGGGTAAGCTTCTTAGGTGCAAGCTCCGAGCCAAAATTAATCTTGAGACAATTAGATTCAACTCTATTCAGCAGAAGACAGTTAAGCCCAGAGCTGTAGAACCCAACACCAGTGAAAATGAGCTTTGGCGATCGGCGCGGCCACGGGAAGGAGCCGAGCGCGCGGATGCTGCGCGGAGCAGGAGCCGAGCGGTGGGGAGATCAAGTTTGCATCGGGGCCCTCTGGCAAATACCAGAATCGGAGAGAGGAAAAACAAACAAACATTGTTATGCCTTAGCAAACCTTATTAATTTCAGAAATTACAACCTCTGAAACCAATGCCAACAATTAGGAATCAGAGATTGTCCTTTGGTTGTCATCTTAAAAGCTCAGAGAGGGCTGTATCTACAGACCTGAAAGAAGATAATTGTTGGTTAGACTTCTGTTTGTGACCATCAGAAATGTTACCTTAATTTGGCCTTAATGACCTATAATCTCTTTTAGCATATGGCTTTTAGAATGGTTATTATTCAGCTTGATCTATGGCTATAATGGAGCAGAACAGAACTGTGGGTATAATTAAAATAAGTTCCTGTAAAAGTGGAATATGTAGTACATTGCTAATGTGTAAATGACTAAATAACTTAATTAGGTGAAATGAAGTGCACTTATAACCACAGATGCTTAAGCCGAATCATGATAATGTTGTGTATGTGAATATATTTTTTTTTAAATATGTTTATAACCCAAACAGTAGGACAAGGAAATACAAAGCACACACTAGTTATATGCGGACGGTGGTGAATCTTTTGAAGCGAAGTTTTCCTTACAAATTAACGTGGAGCTGGTGGGGAAAAAACGTTTTTGAATCGCTTTAAAATGCTGAAAGGGAACAACTTTTCACTTGGCCGTCCCAATCCTGGCAAACGTCTTCTTCCAGCAAAATCTAAAGCGGAGCATATGAGAAAATAATTCTTCCGGGCAAGCCCCAAAGACTAAATAAATGACTGGGAGCCTCCTCTCCCAAGCCCACCTATTCATATCATGCCTTTCCATTCCTGTACCTATCTCCTTCATTAGCATGAGTATGTAGGGCAATGAAATGTGTAAAGCTGCAGAAGCCGGGCAGACAAAGAGCCCAATCCTTTGCACAGGGAAGTCAGCAGGAAAATTCCCATTGCTTTCGCTATCCAAAAGCCCGGCTTCCAGCTCAGGGGGAGAAGCACATAAAGTGCACTTGACGATTCAAAACATAGGCCTGATCTTGACAGTCTTCCATCTGAGACTGTCAAAGTGAATACGAGCAGCTCTAAAAATCACTTACAGCACTTGTATTCATTGATTCATCCATATTCATTCTTCCTCTCTCACTGCACCCTTACTGGAGGTGAATGTAACATAACCATGAGCATGATGAGGAGATGAATAAGACAAATTATTGAATGTGCACTTGAAGGAGGCTTCAACCAAATAAGCAACCAGGAAATGTGTACTTTAATTTTACAATGAAAGATGAAAAGGAAGGGGACGAGGCGGCATCTTCACAAGTACCTAAAGAGCTGGCGCACGTCTTCCTCCCAGAAAGCAACGAGTCTCCCCGCTGCCCAAACTAAAATAAAGATATTTTAGACTTATCCTATTAGTTTCCCAGCAGAACGCTAGATCTTCAGATAGGGTAAAATGGCACAGCTCCGTGGGTGTTTGCAGAGTTACGCTGATTTATTCCAGTTGTGGATCTGACAGATTATATAAATCCACCACCACTTCCTTCTGCATGTTATCTATTAGTTTTTATTGCTCCAAAGAAAAGTCAAGGTCACCAAGTTGCAATGCCCAGACAACGTTTTCCCATCCGTTGTTTAACTTTCCTCATATTTATTAATTAGCTGCCTTTAATGAGAAAGAGAAGTGCGATATTTGCAGTATTTCTGAGTGAGCCAGACACAAGAAGTGTGAATATCCACCAGAAAAACTGTTTCGGCGGGGTTCATAAATCCAGCACTAGGCAGCAAGCGGCCAGAATTTGTGATGATCCTCTGCAAGGAACTTTTCCCGTTCCACCGATGGGCAAATGAGATGTTCTTCCTTGAAGTCCTCGCGGGAAACTCTGATTAAATTAGAAAAAGATCAAACCCCTTTTCAACTCGAAAATCATTTGAAACGGCTACAATGAATGCAGGAGAGCAAAATAGCTCTTGTATGTAAGCAAACCCATTTTAAGGCAAAATTTGGACGGAATCGAGAGGCTCAGAATAACTATTTGGAATCTGTTGCTATTAGTCACCGAGTTGGACGAAAATCAAAAGCTGCTAATAACGGCGATGCGCATTCAGGACTGCACAGACACCCTGCCACTCGGAAGGAGGCATTTTGGAGGACAGGCTGCTCAAAACGAGCTGAAATGGCAACGTGGGGATCTGTTCCCCTCCCGAGGTACAAAGCCGCGCGCACCTAAGGCGAAGGGGAGAGGAGGGCTCTCCTCCTCCCGGGAAGCGTCGCCCTCGGAAGGATTTCCATCTCACGTCTCCTCCTTGGGAGCCCACTGAAATCAATTAACTCTGCAACTGGAAGCAATTAACCCTCCGAAACGCACCACGCCAAGCACAGTGGCAGTCTTTAATAAATATAATAAATACAGAAATAATAACACCGAGCGCCGCGGCGAGAGAACGGTTTTCGAGCTCATGGGATGTGGGCTCTTGGTTCTTCAGACACGAGAACGAAGGGTTTTGTGTTCTACAAAAAATAAGGACAAAAGGACAAAAAATAAGGGTTCAAGTAGACCCAGGGCACCTTTAAGACTGGATTCATCTCATTTAATTCCAACCATCTAAAAAGCAGGCGTGTGGTCACCAAGCTCTGTCTACAGTCGGCACGAGGAGGCGGGTGCCTTGCAAAACTCATCTGAAAGCACTACCTGAAAAAGGGAAAAGCCTTCTGATCTCTGCACAGAGGCCTGGCCCCCTCCACTGATAGCCTCGATGATCCAGCCGTGGGGACAGGACTCAGCTGAGCGGGAGGAAACAAGTTTATATTAAAGAGAATAAAGCTGCTTCTTTTATAATCCCGCACTTTCTATTTAAGCTCTTTCTCTTTTGGATTAAGAAAATAACAATTCTCCATTAGGCACGGCATTAGACACTGCCCTGCTTTCAAACACACCCCCAGTTCGCCCAGTGGCACTGAGGCGGATGATTTTGTACAGCTGGGAATATGTTGAAAAAGAGATACCAGTCTCCAGAAGTTTAAAAGATCTCATTTTTGGCGTAACAAACATCTCCTCTTTGTGCTAAGACACTCTGGGTGTGATGGCCACATAAAACACTTGGGCGGCAGAAGGTAGAAGCAGAGAAATAATCACCTTGCCTCTTTTCTGCTGAAGTTTTGGGTTATGGTCTTTTCAGTTCTTTCCTCTATCCCTGTCTCCACTTCCAAATTTGAAACAAATCACCTCTCCTGAACCCTAAGCAGAGCAATATTGGAATAAAAGGGGAGGATTTGGGAGCCAAGCTTCAGGTGGCTGTATCAGACAGACCCAGCCTGCGATGTGGGCCAGTGGTGGCTTTTTTTCTGGACTTAGGAGAACCCTCACTGTTAGCAGAGTGTTCCCCTGCTGCCCCATCCCACACTCAATGCAATGGCAGAGCTCTCTCTATGGGATTTGAGCTGCAAAAAGCCTAAATCTTGCCCTACAGAGCTCAGAGAATGAAGGTTTAATGGCTGCAGTGCTTCTCCTTTCCTACAGAGCTCACGTTCACAAGTCCAAGGAAAGATTACAAACAAGTAAAGGGGAAGAAATGGTGAAAATAAACGCCACATCTGGCCAAGCAGGGATGCACAGGAAGGCAAGAAGCGACCGTGATGCTGAAGCAGCCCAAACTCAGCTGAATTCTCAGCAGAGACTACCAGAAGTAACACGTGGCTCCTAACAATTTCATTTTCAACGTGACAGCGTTCTCGTGCTTCAATTAAACGAGGTTTGTGGTTTAAAAAATAACTAAATAAACGCTATTTTCCTGCCAATAACGTTGCTGGTAAGGATTTAGGGAACCAGCAGTCCCATGGGAAGAGGGCACCCACTGACCAGCGGGCAGGTAACGGGTAATTCTGCCACCTTAACTTCCTAATGGGGCATCAAGGCGCTTTCAGCAGCTTGTGTACTTCAGTCACAGGCAGGGAGATGCGAAGAAGCATCAGCATTTCACACTGACCAAACCGCTTAATCACATCTTGACACGAGCATGAACCTGAAGCACTCTCGCCGCCGCGCTGCCACTAGTGCCAATTAGCTGCTTCGGTTTTAAAAAAAGACAGAGATGAAAGAGGGAAAAAAAAAAAAAAAAAAAAAAAAGGAATATAAATGAGAAAATTAGGCGAGGGAGAAAGACAATGTCCATTAGTTAATAAGCTGGTTCCTAAATTAAATGCTCTAATTTCTGATGTTTACAAAATATCTAATTTTAGGAACGTGAATTTTCCCCTGTTTATACAGCAGGACACAGTATTTCCTAAGTAAGTAAATCTTTCCGAAGAGCATAAAATCAACAAAGCGATTAGGCCCAGAAAACAAAAGTTAAGCAAGGCTTTTGCTCACAGCTTCGCTCCCGCAGAATAATGCGTTATCGAGTTTCTCATCAGGACCTAACGCACGATTCTCCCCAAAGGATTGTGTCATCGGGCAAAATGCTGGTGAAGAAAGCTGGCTGAGGAGAGGCCAGAGGAGCACAGCGAGGACGAGCGGTCCCCAGCAGCACGAGGTGAGGGCAAACCCAACCCAACTGCTGGCAACGCGCCGGGGAAGATCAGCTCGTGAGGTCTGGCCAGAAAATCTGCATCCCTGCCACCCGAGCAAGAGGCAGATCCGAAATCCCCCAGCACGGAATTCATTTACGTGGAAAAGCTCAGGAAAAAAAAAAAGCAATTTTCCAAACCCTTGCTTCCATTTCTCCTTCCGATCTCTGCCACAAGCGCTGGGATAGCGCTGAAAAACTACCCTGGGGTCTGAAGAATAAAATAAAAAAAATCTGAAAAATCAGGTGGAGCCACGCAACAGCATTTGGGGCTGTTCCTCACGGAGCCAGCCGCCTCATCCCTGCCCTTCTCTCCAAATATCCGCAGCATTAAACCAGATCCGAGGCCTAATGGCCCGCAGTCACCTAGGGCTGAGGAGCATTTCTTGCCCCTCGAGCAGCAGGGCGCCCAACATTTCCTGCGCCTTTCGGGGTCAACCACCACGTGGAGCCGCCACGATCGAGGCCGCAGACCTACAAGGAGCCCGAAATAATTCGGGACAGGTTCCTACGACCGTGGCCCCTCTCCCTGCATCACTTGCAGCCGAGTCACCGACTTATCGGCGAGGTTTGTAATGGAAATGCTGACGGACCCCTCGCTCTAGTGGCACTGGCAGGTGCTCCCACAATGCGAGGACATAATTCAATCAAGCTTTTGGCTGACGTCACGAAGCACAAAACAACCCCGATGCTTTATGAACAGCACCAGAACCCCCGAGATTCAATTACAGCCCTGATATTCGATCAGGAGTCGTACTTAGCTGTTTTTAATACAACAAAACCTTTGTACCGGTTATTTATCAAACGGGTCGATCGGATTTAAATGTACGGTCAGGAGGAAAAGTGCCCCGTGCCGCCTTAACCCGACAACCCCAAACCTTCGGGAACAAGGCAGCCTTTTAGTCAGGAACCGGGGTTTGTACAGGAGGGAGTCTGATTTTTAGACACCACACAACCAAAAGAACCCCATCCCTATTTTGTCAGGGGTTACACACATGCCTATGAATCAATTCAATGATTTCATTTTATTTTTCCTCAATTTTCAGACCCCTAAAACTACCCCGGTGAACACACCCATCACTTCACGATGGATGCAGTACGCAATAGGGTTTTTTTGTGCTTTACCGTTTGAAGTTAATTTTTCGGGAACCCCCGACGCCTTTGGTGCCTTGCTGCAGGCACGGGCAACCACTGAGGGTGCCCGCAGCACCATCGGCACGCTGACAATGCTACAAGCACAGCCCCAAAATGAGAAAACAATGCCCAGGACCCAGCTGCGGGTGAGGAGCGAGGCTGAAGGCACCCAGATTCACTACCCCAACCCCGGCAGCCTTTTCCCCAGGTGAGAAGCAAATCACTCCACCCAACAACCCAACCCTCGGGGGATTAGCCAAACTCCACGAGGGTGCTCCACAACCACAGCAGCGCCGGGGAAGCGTTGTTTCCAAAATAGATCAATGCCCAGCCAGACAACAATGGGTCGCAGCTCCAGACTGTCAGCACCACCAGCAGCAGCCTCAAAAGACATCGTTAACCGGCCACCGTCCCGAGAGCTCGGCGCCAGCAATGGGCCCGCTGCACCTCTGCGGGAAATCCTCACCGCCCTAAGACCCTGAGATAACCCCGGTTTAAATCCACCTGCCTGGCTGATATGCACAGCGACGGCACCGCCGTTTACCTTGGCACGAAGGGTAAATACAACAAGCTTTCTCAAGAAAAGAGATTAGGGAACGTCTTTGGGAATGTTTGGAAAAATTCTCCGCGAGCGCGCTCGCTGGGGGAAAGCTCCCACCACCAGCAGCAGGTGGAAGGGAACAGCTCTGCTGGCCAGCCTTATAGGAGCCAGGCACGAACCCCAAAGCTGAAGGTTTGGGGACCCTCGAGCAGCACAAGTGGAGGTTTCAGGGCTGGGCTGGGTCCCACAGTGGATGCAGAAGGGAGCAGAGACCCCTCGGCAGGCGCCTCCAGGACGCGACGCGGGGCCCTGGACAGGGACATCCCGGGGTGATGCCCTGGGGTGATGCCCCGGGGTGATGCCTCCCCCCGGCAGCCACGAGGAGCCCCAAGAGGTGCAGGCACCTGGCAGTGCTTTCTGGGTTTCAGAACAAAAGGCTGCCTGGGATTCACAGCATCAAAAATAATTCCCACCTCTCGAAATATGATTTCTGGCCCTTTTTAGTTGCGCTCCGATTGCGTCCACCTCCCTGGTTATGGTTTATCCGGCAGAATTTGGGTACAAGACCTTTAAACCACTGCAAACACATCCCCTGCTCCCTGCTAAACAATCACAGATCCGCTATCTCGGCTTATGGGAACCGATCCGAAGAGCATCGTGCTATCAAACACTGGAAACCACAAGCCTGGGGCCACCGGGGCTCTCCTCTTCTTTGGGCCTTCCTCAGACACAAACTGCCAGATCCAAAATGTAGTTTACCATTAGGAGTAAATGTTTGATCTGTAAAGCTTACAAAACGACTTTGTTTATCATAGCAGATGAAAGAAGGGGGAAAAAAAAAAAAAAAAAGGAATAATTTTAAACTCAAAACAAAACTGTTTATATGACAGCTTTTAGTGCTCCATGATTCTGTGCATTTAAGAGAGATTCAAGCAATTAACGGCATAAACTTTCATTACATAGTTCTATTATATATGTTTATGTGGCTTAGTTGTTCATCTGTTATTTAAGTGATCTCCTCATTACAATGGCAGGGTGAAGATATTTGCTGATCTTGTAGAAAACCGCCAGGCAGTTCGTTCGCTCCGCTCCGCTCCTCGGATCTCAAAGCGTGCGTGCTTAAAAGCTTTTATTTTTTTATACCTAGTAGGTAAGTTAAATATTGAAGTGATCCTAAATTCGGTAATTTGTAGAATCATGGGGGAAAATTCATATTTTTTTTTTAAATCACAAAGTATTGCTGCAGTAGCCAAAAAATAAGCGTAAGTGGTGAAAGGTTAAAATCTGTGGGAGCTGGTATGCAGGAGGTGCACAGGCTGGCCATTATTTATGCTTTTATTTAGTGTTTTGTGGGAATTCAGGCACTAGAAGCTGCCCGACACGGATCGATCTGAATTTGGGAGCGGGGAGAGCGCAAACCCGAACGGGAAGAAGCCAAACTGTGGCTCCTGTTCCCAAATGCCTCCTTTCTCTGCATCCCTTCCCGAGCGCGTTACACAAGCTTCCTCCACCTACCTACCTCCCAGCCAGCCCCGAGCTCACCCGTTTATCAGAGCCCTCGTTCACAGGGAACTTGGATCCACTGAATCATCTCAAACAGCAGCGCTGCCGCTGCTAAATTTGGCTGCGGCAGGCACAAACGTCTCCTCCAAGTGACATTTGGCTGAATCTGGCCCCCGAGCGTTTCAGCCTCCCAGACAGCTAATGTGTGTGTTTCTGAATTATTAAATGCAGGCAGGAGCCTTGACAAGGTAGACATCCAGTGATTAGGAGAAAAAGTGTTTCTAAAGAAGCAACAGTATCCAAGGGGCACCACTGCACTGCCTGGGATACAATTCTCTCCTGTGCCATCCCCTTTTGGAGCCGATTCATTCAGACCCTCTGCCACCAACCGGGGCTGCTTTCCCCAGGATCAGAAATCGGGGGGAATTATTTGGTCGGTTTTTAGTCGCCAAGAGAGGAGCCTCGCCTCCAGATTTAGCACGGAGGCGGCTGACTTTAGCTGGGGTGATGCTGCTGGCTGGCCTTGGCGGGATGCCCTCGGCTCACCGCCCTGGGCAGGAGGATCCCCTCTCCTTTCTAACCCAGCCTTTGGGTCCCGTCCTGCCCCGGGCGCCGCGAGGAGGAGAGCAGGATCGGCTCCTGGCGAGGAAACAGAGCTGGGAGGGCGGGAGGTAACGAGCATTCTTCTTCCCCTTAATCATAATTACGAAATGGGAGGGCTGAGGAAGATGGCAGCGCTTGGTCGCCTTTGTGCGGCTCCCTCGCGAAGCCCTGGCGCCGTTTCCAGAAGGCAAAGCGCGGCCGGGAGCCGCGGGGCTCTGCCACGGCGAGCCCGGCACCCACCCCAATACCAGAGCCACGTCCCCACACCTCTTGTCCTTCTGTACTAAAACCCACGGGGCTGATCCACAGGCTAAAAATTCCTGTGCCTATGGACGCCCGTGGGACCCCTGCGTATGTGCCGAGGGGCGCCCAGTCCGAGGGGCTGTTCAAACGCCTCCAGGTAATGGAGATGTTTCACAGATCTCCATATTTCACTTCATTTTTTTCTCCTTGATCAACTGAGAACGGCAAAATGATGCACCTTTCCCAAAAGGCCACGCTCCGAACACTGACCTGGACCTAAATAACCTCTATTTTGTTAAAATTTCCTCACAGGCACGTGGAAAGTAAATAAGGACTTCAAAACCGAGCTGAATTTGCGATTCCCTCGTTTAAGATGTATTAATTTGTGATCACCGTTATTCTAGCGCAGCCTTAATCAAACCAACGGCAAAATTAAAAGCAAGTTTTTCTTTAAAACCTGACTTGGCTCGATTCAGCGGTGCCTGTGCTAGCAGAGATTTGCTGGGGCAGTCGGAAAGGCCAACGAGAGGAATTTGGGCTACCCCCACCCACACACTACTCAGGCACATCCATAGTGGGCAACCTCGCACAGATGCCCAAAAACTTAGGTAAAATCAAATACTTAAAATAGAAGATGCAGAAATCGAGCCTGATCAGGAAGCTGGGGGGTTTGCTGAATGGTTCAGGAACCTGAGCGTGGCCGATGTGACAGACCTGGCGAATCCTTCAGCATCACAAAGTGCTGCAAAGCTGCTTCGAAACCCAT
This sequence comes from Netta rufina, assembly GCF_964035555.1. Classification (NCBI taxonomy): domain Eukaryota; kingdom Metazoa; phylum Chordata; class Aves; order Anseriformes; family Anatidae; genus Netta; species Netta rufina. The sequence goes on along the minus strand of NC_140139.1, from coordinate 1,004,207 downwards.
CCTCAAACCCAGCACCAGCGAGCATCTGATTCAGCAATCGCGCCTCGTTTTCCACTGGCTCACACTCGGATTAGGACAAACGCTCTTGGTGCGGAAGCCGAACTATTCGGAAAATTTTTGAACATCCGGGAAAATTCATTTGATTTTGGCAACTGTCCTAACGGCCCCAACAAAACAAAAAAAAAAAACCTCATTCCAATGGACGTGCATTGTTCAATTTAAGTCACAGGTATTAAATCACTCCGCAAATCCAGCAGAAATTTGAGGTAACTCCAGGGGAGTTTTCTTAAAAATAATTTCAGTCCTCACCAATTCCCCCCGTTAAGGTCAGAGTCTCTAAGCCAGCATGGCTGAATTGTTTTAGTGCTCTCTGCTGAACACCTGCAAACATCAAACAAAAACTCCTGGTCCTTTACTGGGTTGACAAAAGCCTTTCATGTGAAAAATGCTCCATGGGAATGTCACGGCTGTGGCTCAGGTTACATTCCTTTCTCCCTTGCAGCCCTCACCATTTCTTAACGTGGTAAGGAGCCATGTTTGTGAAATTAAAGATTAAAAGGAAATGTGGCTTTACTTTATTTTCATTCACACGTTACAAATCACAATGGAGCATCATATATTAGATGAGTAAAAAGCCATTAGGATGACTTTAAGCATGAAATATTACCACACTTCGTAAAGTCCAGTTAGTTTCACTTCACTGCTTGGGATCACTTTTTGTTGGGGACTTGTTTTGTTTTTTTTTTTAAGTGAAGTTTCAGGTGAATGCAGAGGAATGACAGCTGTGCTTCCCTGTCACAGCAAATAGGATTTTGAAAAGACCACTAAGGGATGGCGAGCTCAAACTTGAGAAGGGCATCTGTCCAGGAGGAGGAACGTGCTGCATGCTGATTGCTAAAATTCCAGGTTACCAGCTAGAATAATCACCTCCATCCATATATCAGCAACGAAGGTACCTTTAAACCTTCCAGATAGCTGCATGGAGCATCTCTTGAAGCCCATCTCTTGAAGCAGCTGTCTGGGCACTGTCATATAAACCCCAAATTTCTCGAGCCCAGGCTCGTTAGAGGAACACACAGCCAAGATCTCTAGGAAGCGAGACCACCGCCCGCAGCTGGCCAGCAGCAGCGGCCCCACTTCTCCCCCACGCCCCTCTGCCTCCAGGCCACGCACCCACCCTCTCTGCGAGGATCAGGTCGGGGCGATTCACCAGTCCGTGGCTTTTGACAACTTTTGGGAAACCACTGACCGCTCGCCACAAAAATCCACCCCCAACGCCAAGCAGCGGAGCAAAGCCACCGGTGTGTTTGAGCACGCACAAGTTGTCACCCGGTGGGAGCCTTCAGGTGGTATTTAGGATGCTCCCCATCTCCCTATCACCGGCTGACCCCAGCTCATTAAATCCTCAGGACGTCTAAAACGATGTGTCAAAGTTACTTGAATGCTCTCGGCTTCAGAAACGATAAAAAACCAACCACAGCCCCTCCATTTCACCCACTGCCTGGCTTGGCTTTGCTATTTCGGAGCAAAATGACTTCATAGGTGAGGTCTGCGATGCATTGATTAAATACAGCTATCTAGTTAATTGCTGTTAGACCAAGTGTTGGTTGCTGCATTGCCTGGGATAGAAGCATGGCAAATTGATTTGCCTGGCACAAATACTTTTCACTTGTCTCCAGCGAAAACAAATATAGCGAGCATTATAAATTTGCCTAAACCGCATACCTAAATTATACAATTCAGAAAAGGACACAAAATGGGATTCACATCTTCAGCTTGCGAGACACGAGGCAAAGCACATTTGGAAAGTTATTCGAACCTGACAATGAAATTCTCCAAGTCACTATAGTCAGAATATAACCAAACTGATGAAAATAAAGCACGTTATTTCGCGAGTCTGGACAGAACAAAATGCCTAAAATGAGTGCCTAATAATTGCAGGTGGCACTTGATACAGTGTCCTAAAACTGTCTATTACAGGCTGCCTTCAGATTTGGAAGGCTTTCTCTAAGTTAATTAATATAGCAGTGCCTTTAATAAAAATGCCTATACTGAGTGCACAGAAGAGGTTCCTTTAATTGAGCACAAACTGCAAATACCAGGCACGAAACTATACGCAGTGACGTGTTTGTATCTAGATATCCACTGGCAGTTTGCAGTGAAGACTTGTCCAAATTTCCCATCTGATTTAGAACAGTTCCCTGAGTCTAACAATACTACGTACGGTGTGCTGGTATGTGGAATTGCCTGGGCTTTTAAAACACTGCAACAGGATTTGTGTCCTGTTCAAAACCCCGCATCCCCAAAGCAGGGAACCCTCTTAAACAAACTTCAGAGAAGAGCAAGGCAATTTCCAAAACGCGTCAGTATCCTCGCTAGTTTTACTCCTAATTTGTCAGGCATATAAAAGCCTCTATATAAAACGTCAGTTGCCAGACAATTATTGCACACATATGTTGTACCGCAAAGAGCTCGGGTGTTGCTTTTTGTCATCAAACAGGACTCCTGCTTTTATGGAATGCAGAAGTTGCCCATGCAGTCCCACTGCAGCCAAATAAACAAACACGCACGCACACACAAACAAACAAATCCGCCCGGGAAATTTCAGGGACTCTTCAAAAGCAGTCAAATATTTGGAATATTTGCCTTGCTTTCGGTCAGGACCAGAAACCAGCCTGGAGATTTTAATTCAAGGAAAAATATTTGGTCAGCGAGCTCCGATCTCTGACACCAAAGAGTGCTTTTCCTGGAAGGGCTTGGTGTTTACACGCGGATACTCGCTCGTTTATTTATTTAATTTAGGCAGCCTTCATTCTTATTCGCAAAATTAATTCTCACTCGAGGTGTTGCGATCATCGGTTCTCACAGAGAAAAGACAGCGTCCGAAATTGTAAATCAAAATCTCCAGTGCTAAATTAAAAAATAAAATAAAATAAAATAAACAAGGAAAAATATTTAAACTAGCCCACCTTGAAGAATTACACAGAGGGAAAGTTCTTATAAAATAAAAAAAAAATCATAAATGCAAGGAAATATTGTGAAAACACCCCAGCCTTGTGGAAATAGCAATAACAACAATAATAACAGCAATAATAACAATAGCCAGCACTTAGGAATAATTCCGCTCAAATCTGAATGAATCTGCTCCCCAGAAGAGATTAACACGACCACAACAAAGGTAATGCCTATGGATAAATATCTAAGAGCATTTCAACTCCGCACTGAACAAAAACGTTACATACTTGAGCCAGTAAAATGTCCACTTGCCAAGGAAGTTGGTCCATTTTTGCCACTGCTCACAGGAGGTGAAAACATCTACAGAAAAAAACGACAAGAAAAACAAAGAGACATTACTAGTGGAGAAGAAGCGACTCCTGGTCCACCGCTCGCCAAAAAGTTCCTTCCGCGCTCGCTGCGAACTCTGCTCGCAGTTTGCCTGATGCGAGGCATCGTCCCCCACAGCCCCGAGAGCCAACTCGGTATTTCTTGCAGCCCCCCCCCCGGCCCCTCACCACCACCAGCAGCACGTTTCGCTCGGGCTCATTAGCTCCCCGGATAAGCTCTGCTCCCCGAGCATTTGGGAGCCCCCCGTTCCCCCGCGGGGCTGGCCGCAGCCCCGGAGCGGGGCTCGCTCCCCTCTCCTGCTCGCTCGTCGACAAAGGCGGAAAAAAAAAAAAGAAAAAAAAAGAAAAAAAAAAAAAAAGTTTGTTGGTCGAAACCTTGGCCATAAAGGTAGCAACGTCCATGTCCAGCCCGCTTTAGGGTTTGCCTGTCATCTGTGCACCCAAATAATAATAATGCAAAGTGCCACCTGCCCTAAATTCTCATTTCGTCTCTACCACGAGAGCAGTTTGAGGCGAGCCTCTCTCCCTCTCCCCCTCTCTCCCTCTCTCTCTCACCCTCTCTCTCTCTAGCATTTATTTCGACCCTAATTGGTTTCTCTCTTCTTCGACGTGTCTAGTGGATAATACGCACCTTCCCTGAGTCAGAGCCTGCAAAAAGCCAAGGAACAAATGGAAAAAGTGCAACAAGCAAAGAGGGGGCTGCGAAGCTGCCTCAGGCTACGTTTCCTGGCCAAACTTCCCAAAGCCATTCCTCCCAAGCAAAGGCTGGAGCAGCAGCAGCAGCAGCAGCAGCAGCAGCAGCCTGGAGCAGCCTCATTTAGCAGGGTGCTGCGGAGTTTTGCGGGGGGTTCATTTCGAGGCACACACGCATCTCCCAGCAAGCCGGTTCCCCCCTCAAATAAATAAATAAATGGAGAGAGCTACTCCTGACATATCGGGGGGAAGGGAGGGGAAGGGGAGAGGAAGGAAGGGGCCAGGGGGAGGGGAGCCGAGCCTCCAGGAGCCAGACAAGTGCACGGGGCCCGGGGAGAGCCAAGCTGGGGGCTCCGGGGGGCTCGGGGGCAGCTACAGGCAGGGCAGGTTGGGGGGGCAAACTTTCAACTGAGCCGCTCATGGATTTCTTTGCACTTTTCCGCGGGCCAAAAAAAAAACTCGCAACAAGGGAAGAACGGGCCAGGAGAATGGCAGGCACTCATGAGGCACGGAGCAGCTCATGTGCCAAGCACGCCGTCCAACGCGAAGCACGGCGAGAGCGCTCGGCGGTGGCACCGGCTGCTGATGAGAAACGGTCGCTTTTAGGGGCGTCTCTTTCGGCCAAAAAAATTATATATCTCTCATTTTAGGCATCCAAGACATTACAAAATAAGCCGTGCACACGACTGCATCTCCCATCACACACAATAAGAAATAAGAAAAAAAAAAAAAAAAAAGGCTAATTTTTGGTTTTCTTTTTTTTTTTTTTTTTTTTTTGCGTTTTTAAGCAAAAAAAAATATATTTAGCACGGTTCTAGCTGCTGATTAAAAATTACCCAATGGACTCAGATCGCAGTTGGGTTTGGTTTTTGCTTTTTTTTTTTTTTTTTTTTTTTTCCAGTTTAACAGATCAGCTAGAAGATTTTTTTTTTTTTTTTTTTTTTTACAGCTGTTGTTAATTTCCACCGTTGTTTCTTACCGCACTGAAATCCAGTAAATCACTCAGTTCTTTGTCCGTCCCTAAGGCAGCCATTCGCTGTTGGTGATGCATTTTAGCAAAATCACACAAACCTAGAAACATGGAAATAACCGCAATCAGAAACCCAGTCCCGAGCCTTGCAGGAAACACAATCGGGTTTGGTCGGGGGAGGGGGGGTGAGGGGTCGGGGGGGGGTGGTTGAGAAGAAGGGAGGGAAATTAAAAAAAAAAAAAAAAAAAAAAAGATGGAGGGGCAGCAAAAACAACAACAACAACAAGAAAAAAAAAAAGGCGATCTTGTATTTCCAAAGAGGCGATGGAAAGCCGGTAACATCCACTCTAAACCCAAAGGCGGAGGAGGCAAAAAAAGCGAAAGGCTCGCTCCCGGAGCATCATTTATGCAACAGGAGGTTCGGCGAGGAATGAATGAGGATCCCAGAGAAGCAAACTACAGCCATCCGCTCCCAACTTTTTCCCCTTCTCCTTCTTCCACGCCAAGCGGGGCGTTGGGAGGCGAGGAACGGAAAGAAAAAAAAATAATAAAAAATAAATAATTAAAAAAAAAACAGCGAGAAGAAAAAAAAATGATAATAATTAAGAAGAAAAAAAAAAAAACACAAATAGATGCGGAGTCGCAGGCTACGGAGGCGCCGGTGCTGGAGGGACGCGGGGCGGGGGTGGCGGGGCCGGGAGGGAAGCGGCGAGCGGAGAGCCCTTGCCAATTAGCCCCAATTTCTAATTAGTGCCGAGACGGGTGGTTAATAACAACGACCGAGGAGCGGCGGCTCGGGCCTGGGCGAAGTCATCAGTTCCCTCCGAGCGGCCGGGGGGGAGGGGAAGGCGGCGGAGGGAAAAGGGAAGGGAAGGGACGAGCGGGGAGGGCAGGCGAGGCAGGAAGGGAAGGGAGGGAAGGGAGAGGAGGCAGGGAAGGAGGGAAGGGAGGCAGGGAAGGAAGGGAAGGAAGGGAAAAGAAGGGAAGGGAAGGGAAGGGGCGCGGAGCCCGCCGCAGCGGCCGCCTCCCGCCCCGCGGCCCCTCCGAGCCCCGCGCCCGGCCCCGCGCCCCCCGCGCCCGGCTGGGAACGGCCCCGAGCGGCCCCAAACGGCCCCAATCGGCCCCGAACGGCCCCAAAAGGCCCCGGAGCCGAGCGCCGCCTCCATACCCGCAGATCATGGAGCTGCAGATCCCGGCGAGCCGCCGACTGCCGCCCGCGCCGCACTTTTGCACGGATTAGACTTTAAATTTCCCCGAGCTCGCACACATCCACATGGCAAAGCAAGTTTATACGAGGCTGCACGTACACGTGATGCGGGGACTTTGCCAAGAGGAACAATATTTTTCCCCTCGTATTATCCAGTCCGGTTTCTTTTATATAGATATATCTATATACACGCACACACAGATCTCGCTATCCCGCTTTGTTTGGGTTTGTTTGTGCCCCCCCTCCGCTGCCTCCAGCTACTGAACTGCCCAAGCGCCCTCGCCTCGATTTACGGGGAGCATCGCTGCAAAACTTTTGCAAAACCCCACCGTCGCCTTCGCTTTACGCTCAAGTTTCTGGGGACGCTGCCAGCCCCCCCCTCCCCTCCCCTCCTTTGCAGCACTTTTTTATTTTGCATCTCGCTAGCGCAGGCCCGGCCGTACTCCACCGAAACGAGTCCGACTTCATTACATATATATATATTTTTTTTCTTTTTTTTTCTTTTTTTTTCCAGTAGGAAAGAGCAAGCAGCGAGCTGTGGAGCTCAGCGTTTGCACCTCGGTGTACATCTCGCACAGGGAAGCACGCCGTGGCCAGAGCACAGCGGTTTAGCCACACGGTTACACGTCCACACACGCGGTGTCCGCTCGCTCCCTTTGCACTTCCACCCCATGGAAGAAGTTTGCAGCTCTTTGTACAAGAACACGGCGGGATCGACAATTTATAGAGATATTTAAAAAAATAAAAAAAAAAGGAGAAAAAAATTAAAAAAAAAAAAACGACACAAGTTACTCTAACAGCAAATTGTAACTTTACCTTAAATGGCCACAAATATGTTCACAATATTCCAAGGGAGGAAAAAATAAAAAAGGAAAAATGTTGTAAAAAAATTAAAAATTAAAAAAAAAAAAAAAAAGAAGAGGAAATCTTCTGCCAAAGTGCTTTATTATCTCACACGTGTGTGACCCTCCGAAACCACGAAGAAGTACTGGGGGGGTCAGTGCTGCTCCGGGTACTCCACAGCTTTACAGGCACCCTACACCTGGCTTTGTTGGGTTTTTGGGTTACCGACCGCCAAACGCTCCCCCACCCGGCCAGCCGAAACACCAGCCGGCCGGAAAAAAAAAAAAATACAAAATTTCAAAAAAATTTAAAAAAAAAAAGCAAAAAAAAATAAAAAAAAAAAAAGTCCAGCAACTTTTGCCCCTATTGTTTTTACAGACACATGGTGACTGACAAACTGCTCGCACCGTGGCGGCTCTGGGACTTTCCCCCCTTCCGTCCTTCCTTTAAAAAAAAAAAAAAATTAATGAAAAAATAAAAAAGAAAAGAACCACCACACACACACGCACACACGGGAGCGGAGCAGCCGGTTCCCCCAAGTTGTTGTTGTTCCAAGTTTACAGCGCTCTCCTCCTCAGCACCACCACCACCAGCCCCAGCACGGCCTCCCCCGTGGAGCCGCGGCTAATGGCATGTTTCCCTGGGAGCCCCATCGCGAGCCGCTCACATCCGGGCAATGCCCCGCGCCTTATAAGCGCCGCGCCGCCGCTCGCAGACAATGACGAGGGAAGGAAGGGAGGGAGGCGAGGCGAGCGGGCAGGCGCGGGGTGCCGCGCACAAGATGGAGGGGCCCCGCAGCCCCACGCAGCCCCACGCCGCTCTCACGCCGCTCTCACGCAACCCCACGCAGCCCCACGCAGCCCATGCGAGCGGCTCTGGGGTGGCGGGGGTCGGGGACCCAAACGGGGGGTTGTGGGGTTTTGTTGTGAGCGCATGGTGCGCCCAATGGGTTCTGGGGTGGGAGTGCAGGGGAACGGGTGGACAGGAGGAGGGAGATGGCCTTGGTCATAAGGAGGTCGTAATGAGAAGTGGGGTGCTCTTCTGGGGTCTGTGGACCCCTGCTCTGCCTCCTCAGCTCACTGGGGTGACTGAGAGACCCTCAGTGATGAGTGAGAGGCTGCAGGGGTGACTGAAAGACCCTCAGTGATGAGCAGAGTCCTCCCTGTACGCGCGTTGCTCTGCTGGGTCTGTGGATGGACGGCCAAACCTGCCAGCAGCAGTGGAAGAGAAAGGATGGCATGATCCAAACCTTTTTAAAAGGCAGGGTATGGGGCTGGGGAAGCTGGCCTGGCCCCAGGAGGTGAAACATACACGATACATACCAGACTGCTGCCCATCACCACCATAATGAGAAACAACTCAGTGTCACCACAGACCTGTCGTCCTCCCAGGCCTGCACTAACCACGTACCCCGATGCAAACGGTGCCCATGCCTTTAGGGGTGATGTCCTCCTCCTCCCAGGACAGCTCTGGCATTGCAGTGTGACCAGGCCTGTCCAGTGCACCCCACTGCAAAACTCTGTCTCTTGAGATCCTGGGCATTGTTTTCATGGGTCTGTAGTTTCCCCCCGAAGTGTCTGCCATGCACGCACCCCAGCACGCTCAGGGGTTGTTCCTACACACAGACATGGTCACCGGCACCCCACAGCGAACAGGCGAGGGAAGAGCAAAAAGCACGTGGCAGATAAGGGCCTATCCTGAGGGCGGTGGGTACAGACATATGGTGCAAAAATACCGGTCACTGACAACGACAAAAACTTCACCACTTAGCACTGGTTGCCCTCAGCTGCGCCCCACGAGCAGGGTGTCAGCACAGGGGCTTTCCCAGTGCAATGTCAAACTGTGTTCGGCCTGGCCTTGAAGCACGTGAGGAACTGGGGTGCTCAAATGGCCTCATGGGGCTGGGGATGCCCCTGCCAGTGCTCCCTGGGCTCAGCCTGGATGAGGATGGAGGAGACCATGCCCAGGCACGGGGTGTGCCCCCTCGCAGCTGTTCTCCAGTCAGAGCAGCCCATACCCTGCTCTAATAGACTCTCCAGAGCCCCCAGGCCGCCACAGCCCCATTTTGTATGGGATGTAATGCTTCAGAGAGCACTCACCTGCTCCTCGTGCTTCCAGCTGAGCTGCTGGCCCCATGGAAGACAAGCTGAAGTCCCACATAACACCTCCAATGCCTTCCCTTCTGTTCCTAGGGGGTGCTGAGCAGAGCTTCACGTTCAGTGCCTCCAACAACTCCATCACACACTGCATACAGGTCAAGGATGCCCTTCTCTGTACTGCTCGAGCACGTGTTGCCATGACATTGCTGGTGCTGTGGGCTACCGAGAGCCGGTTTCAGAGCAGCTTCACAAAGCTGATGTGTGTCCTGCCACGAGGGAAGAGGGACACAGGCCTCCTCCCAGGAGGAGGTGGCACCTGCTGCCATGAGGGCTCTGTTTTTGGGCCCAGACATGATGTTAGGAAGAGGAACCTGTTTGTAGGGCCTGGCAGTGGTGTGGTGCCAGAATATGTAAAGTGGGTGACGCTGCATGGGACGGTATTCACAGAGCCATGATGGGCTCTGCAGGTGTGAGACATCCAGGAGCAGGGGCACAAGGGGATGACAAAAGAAGAAAAGAAGTCCGTGGCAGAGATAATGTGGGCAGTCAGGATTTGGGCCTCGGGGCACTGATGGGAACATTTAAGGGCAGTGTACACAGCCATTATGACTTAGTGCTTTTAGCATATCAGCTTCAATTTGTCTTCAACGACTGCCTAAGTGACCGGAATACTGCCTTAAGTGCGACTCACACCGAGACTGCCCCTGAACACAACTGCTGGCGGGGACCTGGTGGGCACTGCATCCGTGCTCCTGCCTTGGGCTGAAATCACCATCACTGCTGTGGTTGCCAGATGAAGTTCGGCACCAAGGGAGGCCTGAGGGCACCCAAAAAATCCCGTGAGCATGGAGAGCTTGTGCCCACCCGTCTGCTGTGCCCAACAGAGCGTCTGGCAGCCGGCAGCCCCTGCAAGGGGACGGGAGCGGGTTTCAGGGGGTGAAAGGTGGGGAAACGAGCAGGAACGGAGCGGCTCTGCCTGGAGGTGACGCAGATGCAGGAGGGGGAAGGTTAGGGCGGGGGGGTCCTCATTTCCCATATCCCAGAGGTGGGTGTCACAGGGCCTGGCAGCCTGGTAGGGCTGAAAGCACAGTCATTTCCCTGTATTATTAGAGCTCTTTTATCTGTGAGTTGTTCCTGTGGCACCAACAATAGCCTTAGCAGTATACATGGTACAAAGAAAAGACAGTCCCAGTGCCAAAATGCTTATTGTTTAAAATGCAGATTTCTTTTTTTTTTTTCCCCAAGTAAATCTATACACAGAAAACCAGATGAAAAAATGGTGTGAGCCCACAGAGGAGAGACACATTTGTTTTATTATTTAACCTGGGATCTCCAGATACCACTGATGAACTGAAGCACCAGTAGAGACTTAAAGCAGTTCTGCCAACCTGGACAAGGTTCGTTCCCCCCTGGCCAGGAAGGAGCAGGACAACAAGTGCTGCTAACACTGAGGGTCCCCTCGGTGCTGATCACTGCTTGCCGTGATGCTGGCCTTTCATAAGGTTTCATAAACCCTCCCATGAGACAATTTCCCCCCGGAGCAATAGGGAAACCCCACAGATTACATGCCAGCATGGCAGGCAGGGCTGTCCAGGTCCCATTTTGTAATTTCTGAATGCTTCACTGGTGTAATTCCTGTCTGCTGTGCTTACATATCTCAGTGCAGTGTGTACCTTATTTAAGATTGCCGCATTTCCTGGCCTGCTGCTGCTCTTCATCATGATTATACTGGGCATGTCATTTCAGTGTTTCAGAAGCAAGAAATTGTTAATATAATAATTAGGGATGTAAATTGCACCTGATTTGTGCCTGGCCTGTTCAGATATCAGCCATGTTTTAGTTCTGGATGAATCAAGTCATAATTAAATCCATTTTTAATATTAGCAATAACTGAAACATTGGTTGCATTAAAGTAATATAAAAATGCTGTACTTTCAGGGAAAATAGAGGTAAATATAATTATTCACCTCACAACAGTGAAATATTCATAGAACACAAAATGTAAATTCACGGTGACATGTACGACTTCACACATAGTAACACAAGTGCAGCTAGTTTCTGTAGCAAGACCCTGTCTTTCTGGAGTACACTGGGTTGGCAGACTGAAAATTAATGCAGAAGCTACGCGTAATAATAGGCTTTGGGTTTTTGCTTTTAAATTAAATAGGCAAAAGAATAACACAACTGCCATACTGGCCCCAGTATTATTTATTTTGAGATTTTAATCCACTGTATTTTATACTGTCCCCATATGTTCAGTTCTCAACGTGCCACAGAATTTCGTATCGACAATTCACAAGTGCAGATGTTGTTGCGGACCGGCAGGAGCTATTGGCAGTTGGGTCTTTTCCCACCTCTGAAGACATGTGAAGCAATTTGGATCCATGCAACGCTCGCTGAATTGCGCTGTTAACATGATAAGCGGTGTTACAAGTAAGAGCATTAGACAAAAATTCACATCTTTAGGTTCCCGAATGTGTCTGTTAACTATACGTCTCCAAAGAAATTTTTTCACCCTGTCTGCAGACTTTAATAGCACAACAGCAAAGTACTAGACTGCGTTTTGTTCGAGTTGGGGACTATGATTGTGCCCTTTTTCATTGCTATAAAAATCCAGCAAAATCTGGCCGTATCATAAGCCTGCGAAAAGTTGAGTGTGCACATGTTCGGTAGATTTTCTCTCGGCGTTTGCAGACACGCTCTTTGGAAATTTTACCAGGGTGTTTTGAAAATAAACCTATTAATGTTATGAGGCGTTGTGTTGCCACAACAACTGGTGCCATGGCAGAACCCAAGTGGAAATTGCAAATGCTGGAGCCGTGGCGTGCCCAGCCTGCGTGCCGTGCCATCCATATGAATAAGGGCGACAAAAAAAGTGGCGTAACAGCACTTTGCTCGGCGAGCACCGTGCACGGGACCAAGCAGGGGCCCTCTGGAAAAAATGGCAAGCGAGGAGGTAATTAATGCCTGCCTCAACAATTTATGCTGAGGAAGCTGGCGGCTGCTGCGGCGTTGCAGTGCTGCTCTCCTGCCTGATGCCACTAGTGGGATTCAGGGCAGGAGGGTCCCGAGCCTGCTGCTCGGCCACTTCCTCGCGTGATGGCTCTGCGTGAGCCGCCTTGGAGCCAGGACAACAGTTATGACAGAGGTCTTTTCTGAGCTTTTTTTTTATTCTGGTGAGTCATTTTTAGAGGAACGAGGCTGAAACCACACTACTGCTAATGACTCCTTCCCTGGGTGTGGCCTTCCTTTGCTTGGGTATGTTTCAAGTAATGTGTAGGGAGAGGTAGTTTTCAAAAACTGGGTATTTTTTTGGCACTGAATCTAGAACACAGCCGTGTTCTGCCCAGAGATAAGACCTTGCAGTTGATTCCCTCCACCCTTCACTTATCTACTGTTTAAGACTGAAAATAGACAGAGGACTACCAACCACACTCCCCTATAAAATACATTTCACATTATTCATGGTGGTGCTTCTGATATTAAGCGCTAAACCCCCAGAATCAAAAAGCAAGTCAGTAGTTTTCACCAGGTTAGAAATAAGCAGATAAGACCTGGTGAGTTTCTTCAAAATACTCTCATGCCATGATGCCCATCCTGTGCTCTGCAAAGCTGCTCTGATACAAACTCACTGCTCCTGTGTGACCACGATGAAGGCTCATGGAAGTGTCAGGAAGCCAGCAGTAGTAAATTTAGGGACCCTTCACCAGAACAAAGGCCAGGTATTGTGGAACATTCTGAGGAAAAACCTTGCAAGTTTTTACTGCAGATAGAGATGGCAGTGACGTGTATTTTTAGGCTACATAACACATGCCTGGGAAAAAGTTACTACTGGCCTTTTTTGGGGGGGAGAAAACCTAACACCCTCAACGTTTGAGATGTGTCAGGATTCACGTTGGGTGAATTATAAACTGGTAAAAAAATGTCATTTCTCTTCTTTCACTTGGAGCTGCTTAAATACATGAGAACTTTCTCAGTACCCAGAGCCACGCTGCCTGCGGAGCTGGGGAGCACAACCTCAGCCTGAGGAGATGGAGCAGAGAGGAGAGGGGACCAAGCTCAGAAGACCTCAGAGCCACTGCTCAGAGCCTATCAGCATCCCACAAAGTAGGAGCTTCTCAACACCAAACTACACCAAACTGGATGCTTCTTGAAGCAACTTTCCCCCCCCCTTAAAAAAATGGAAAAAAGAAGCACAGAAAATGCTCATCATTTCCATGCAACCTCTACTATAGTTCTTTGTGTTTTCTTGCTATACTTTGAATCATTCTCTGAAAACAATGAAAAAAAAAAAAAAAAAGAAAAGAAAAGAAAAAAAAGAGGGACAGAATAAGGTTGAGATACTTGTATTTGCAACATCAGTAAATATTTCTATGGCTTAACTAGATAGCTATTATTTTTTTTCTATGGTTTGTGGTTTATTTTACAATTATAGAAATATGTAAGAGTCTCTTTGACTTCACAAGTATATGAGTGTTAATTCATATTTCCAAGGAACTTTGAATCCATGGTAGACTGTGTAAGCAGTAAGTATTTTTAGAGGTTAAATCCCATAGTCACTGTAGCCAAATTCTCAATAGAATGAATGGGAGGTTTAAGGAAGGGCTGAAAACTTTCACTTCTGCAAAGAACGAAGAAATTTCCCAAGAACCTCAAAATCCTTGCTGCAAACTTTAGTCTGAGGAAGTGAACCGGAGGAAGAAAATTGGCCTTAGAAGATCAAAATGCTTTCTCTGATGTCTTCAGGAGCGTTTGAAGTGTCACATAGTGGTCCTATTCACTGTGCTCTTGTCACAAATGTTTCCCCTTTCAAAAAATGCAGAGAATATGTTGTCAGCAGAGAGACTTCTTGATACATCCTGAGGGATGTGTCCAAGTCCTATGAGATACGTGGTTAAATCATTTTGCATATCTACTGTTGATTTTGATGGGATGAAAGTGGTATTTAAAAAAAATAATAAAATCCTATCTGGATGTCAGATTTAAAGCCCATGAGCCGGTAAGAAAACCACTTCATTGTTGGGAGAGCGAAGACATCCCCCCGCCATCACCTGGGACCTCTATTTCATTTTAAGTTTTGTGACACTTCAGCACTCTACCATTGACATTTCTTTGTCTTTCCCTTATCATGACTTTGCTCTTTATTTGCAATGCATTAGTTTTCCACAGGTATTTATCAACATGTTTCTTCAATACGAACTGATCTACTTGTCTTTTTCGGTATCTTTCCACATATTCCACTCTCCAGTCAAACAGGATTTATTCCTAAAAAAAAAATAAAAATTAAAATTAAATAAAAGTGTACTTGAATTTTGGATAGTGATTAGAGATCAGGTTTGAAAGTATGGCAATAAAACATTTGTCAAGTTCTTCCCTTATGTCTTGTAAGCTAAAGGTTTCATAGCTCTTCAATGGGAAGATCATGGGATTTTGTGCTTTCCTGAGAGGAAGGTACAAAGAGGAAATATAAGCAAACCAACCTAAGTTTTATTTAACTTTGCTAACTGAAGTTCTGAGGGTAGAGTCAGAATTACAGCTGTGAGAAGTGCAATCTGTTTTCCACTGACATGCAACAAGTTGTAGTTGAGCTCTTGATTGGCTCATAATTTTTTCTTTCTGCAGAACAGCATCGTTTGATGGCAAGGAGTAGTTGAAGGCATCATCTCTGGATGCAACCAGCATCAGGAGCAGGCAGGGTGTATTAACAGTGTCTGGTTTAGGAAGGTGTTTCAGAGGCTGCTTATTCCTTTGCTTGTAGGACTGTAAATTCCTTGACCACTGGCATCTGTGTTGCTGTTGTGCCCAGCTGTTACCAGCAGCCAGTGGTGTTCGTAGCACTCCTTTGAAGCCCAGAAAATCCAGAGGTTGTAATTGCTGTGATACCAGCACCTTATCAGCTCTGGCCTTTCTGAGGGCTGAATCCTGATGTTTTGCAGTCCCTGGTTAATTATACATTGGCGTCTCGTTGCAGAGAAACACAGACACAAAACTTGTGCCTTCACCCTTCTTCTGTTCTCAAATACAACCAGTTTTGGACTGATGGTTTGAGAGTATGGAGGGAAATTCAGAGAACAGTTTCCTGCTATCTGAGGTATTATGCTAGGATTCATATAAGTAGGAAAAGTTGTATTATTTGAGCCAAAATCTGGTAGGGATACCCTGTGAAGTTTATGATAAGTAGTATATTTTAGTAAACATATATCCACTACAGTTGCATTTCCACAGAAGCACAGGCACCAAATCAATACCCAATATAACTTCACTAATTTCACTACAGTTTAACTGAGAGTAGGTTTCATCTATTGCCTCAAAAATATTTGTTCTTGGATTTCCATGGAAAGATAATATAGGAGGGAGAAAAATATTCTCCCGTACTTGTGTGAATTTCTATTAAAATTCGGTTTACTTTCTTATTCCCTGGAGGAAGCGTGTGTTTGATTTCAATTAAAATGAAATGTCATCATTTTAGGACATCCTGCATCGTTTTAGCGGGTATGCATTACATTAGTCCATTAGGGAGAAGGGGGTGGGTTTGGAAGAAGGCCAGCAGGTACACAGGATGCTTCGCTCTCACCGTGGAAATCTTTGGGTTCAGGTATTCGCCCAGCACCGTGTTCAGCCGAGCTCAGCAGGGGCAGAGGATTCCTCTTGCCTGCCGTCCCTTGTAGTTGCAGGTGTTTGGGGGAGTTTATTAGACCCTTCTGCTGATGGATTTCTTAATTTTGTTGTTGTTTCCATGGGTGTGAGCAGCCATGGATGGTTGGAAATGCTGCGTGCTACAAGCACCCACTGTACCAATTGGCAGCGGTAGCTGGGGATGTTTTGTTCTCAAAAAACCTGTACACTATGTTCTGTAGTCGAGGGAAGTCTACACTCCTGAAATTACCATAGAAAAAAATATATTTTTGAATAAAGTATTCCGGTCAAAACATTATTGTTATTATTATTATTTTTAATTCAAAAGAATTTAAAAAAAATCTTTAGTTTTTCATGCAAAGAGGCTTCCTGTTTCTGTTATATTTTTACCATTTAAGTTTGGCATGTGAAAATTTCTTCCTGAGCCATGCTGCAGTGAAGTTAGTTCTGTCAGTTTACTCCACTCGAGTAAATGGGCATATGTAGGTAGTTATGGAAATGCAGAGGTCGTGATGACAGGTTGGCTAAGAATACAAAATGTGCAATAAAGCAATTTCTTATAAAGATTTCAGCGGGCATCTTTAATATTTCCTAAAGAACCAGCATCTGGAAAAAATGATTTTTTTTTTTTCCCTGGAAACATTTTAAAAATACTAGTGTTGGTTTTGTTTCTTTTATATTATTATTATCTTTTATTTATTTATTTATTTATTTTAAGAAAAGACGGGGAAATGCTATTTGGAGGTGCATATTGTGGCCAATTAACTTAGTGACAAGCCAGTAAAACTAGAAATACTGTTACTCTTTGTCTACTGCTTGTCATCTAGTTTTAATGACTAAAGTACAGCAATTCTACTTACACAGCAATATTCTACTTATAATAATATGATTTTTGGCTTTTTTTCACAAATTAGGTCAATTAAAAATAATAAAATAAAGAGAGATGTTTGGAATGAGACGTGACAAACGTTGTTTTCTAAGTAAAAGAAGAAGATTTTAACTATGATATAGCGTGATAAAATAACTTTTTCTAAATTGCTTGTCTGAAAAGTTTAACTCTGAATGTATTTTGTGAAATGTTTAATGCCTTTGTTTTTCTTATATCAAAGTTGCAACTAATGTTTTAACTTCATGCAACATTTTTATTTCAAATATAGAATTTTACTGTATTGCTCCCTTTGCTTCAGAAACCCAGTAATTTGTTTGATAAAAATGTCTTTTAATTCCTCGTGACGATATTTTCGTTATTAGTATCATCCTTTAACTTAAGTAGTGCTTCCTCTTTTTTGTTTGCTTCTTTTGTTTGTTTATGGGCAATAATAATCATCATGCCAGGAGAAATGGTAAGTCCCTACATGACAGATTTTCCATTCTCTTCTGAGTAGCCCTTCTCTGCATTTTCTTTTCATTTTGAGTTCATCTTTTCTGAACAGGTTGACAATATCGTGTCTGGAACAATGCAATTTATAGCTGCCTACATATGCTAGTAGTAACCTGGATCACAAGCTAGGATCGCTTGGATTTCCTACAGCTATAACACACTGGTATTTATCCTGGAACTCAGCAATATGGCCAGATCATTCTCCTGTATCATCTCTCTCCGATGCCTTTCAGCTTTTTTCTTAACAGTTACCAACCTGAACAACTCACCTGATATTAGCGGGCCGGGTATGGATGCTCAGCTCTAGAAGAGTCTTCAGCACTATCTGTGGTGAATCACTCCTGGCAGGTCCCTGACCATGCTACGTTTGCCCAGAGACCTGTCTCCTGGCTGGCTCTGTGTGAGGAGGTGAATCACTCTCCGAGTCTATTTTTCACTAGGTATTATTGAACCTAATCTCCTCTGCGTTGCTTCGGTCTTCAACGAGCAGATCTTCCAGTGTGGTGCACCTGTCACTGCCATTAGCTCCTCTAATTTGTCACGGGAACATTTCATTAGCCCACTCCTCCCTTTGCTACGGAGATCATTGTTGAAATAAGCGGGAAGATCGTTTTCAGCACTAATCCGTGATGAATACTGTGGGTTACATTCTATCAATACATTCAGAAAACCCACCGCCGCCTTCTCTTTGTGAGTTAATTATCATGTTTTGTAAAGCTACCTACTACTTTTTCCGTGTTACAACATCAAATACTTCCACAGTCCAATAGCATTAGGTCTAGATTGCTTAAATCATAATGTTTCCTATCAGAGCAAATATTAGATTTGTCTAATAAGATCTGTCTTTCATAAATCTTTCTCCCATTTATGTCCACGAGCTTATTGTTGTTTTCTTCGAAACTTAAACACCGTATAGCTTGAACTCGGATAGCTTGGTGGCTGCTAAGCTTGCTTTTCTTCCATTTTCTTAAAAGTTGTCCACATTTGCTATGCTTCAATAATATGTCTGCACTCCTGGTTTGACAGACTGATGATTTAGTGTGCCAGCTCCTTAAGTCTTCTGGGCTGGAGATCATCCCCAGATTGAGCACATATTAAAGTTTTTGCGTACAGCTTCCATCTCAGATGCTATCATTTAAATTTCTATGAATTTATTCTCATTAGCAGTTCTGTCTGTATTTTTGGCACCGAGCTAAATATTTGTTTTTATCTGCGCAAAGGTAGGACGAAGCTTGCAATTTCTACAAGTCACCGCTATTGTCTCAAACATTTTTTTTTTTCATATAAATGATGCCATTTGAAAACAGACTTATGATTTGTAAGACTTTTATTTAATCCTAGCAGATGTCGGATTCACAGCATCATGGGGTCACAGACTGGTTGAGGCTGGAGGGAACCTCTGGGTCCATCGGTCCAAACCCCTCTGCCCAAGCAGAGCCACGTGGAGCAGGGTGCCCAGGACCTCATCCAGGCAGCTTTTGGAGATCTCCAAGGAGGGAAACTCCACTGTCCCTCTGGGCAGCTTGTGCCAGGGCTCCATCACCCACACAGCAAAGAAATGCTTCCTGATGAATTAGACATCATGGACTTTTTTTTTTTTTTTCTAAGAAGCACTAAGAACTTAAATCTTTTTGACATCTAAGGCAGGAATGAGTGCCATGGAAGGTTTTAGCATCTTGTGCCAATAGTCACATGGGAGCATCTACAATCATTTCCCAAATGTCATGGGAAACGAAACATGAATTTATTTCAATGCTTCAAAAAGTTACCACTTTCCTCATTATCTGCAGAAGAGCTATCTGTCACTGTCTTCTGCATGATTTAAATCAAGAAAAAGCATTCTAAAGAAACACAGGAAGAGGATTAGAATATGGAGCCTGGGCTCGGGTCGTCAGCAGCCCCAAGCCCACAGGAGCTGGTGGTGATGTGCTGCAGCCTCAAATGTCTTCAGAGAGATAGGACAAGTGTCACAATTCACGCAGGAACAATTTTGCTGAATCAATAATGGAAGAATGCTAAAGAAAATGTAGCCACTTGAAGATTTTTTTTTTCCCCTCTATATTCTTTCTTCCTAGAATTTGATAGAACAAGAATAACGTAGTTACTTGTTTTTGTTGAAATCAAACATGCTTGTTCTTCACTTGCAAAAATAGGAAACTTCTTTCAACGTGACACACTTCATGAAAGAATACAAGCGTGCAGCTGCTGTATGACTAAGTGATTAAAAACCTGATGGCCAATTCATTGGAGGTGATATGTTTGCACTCAAGGCCAAGTATTATAAAAATAGCTGCTTAGCTTTTCTTTTCAACACGAAGTAAAGCACCAAGTAGTTTTGAGTAGGTTGGCAAGAGTTTTCTTCTCCAGTTTTGCCCAACTGAAGTCAGGCTAAGACAACGAGGATTGTCTTCTGTCTAATAACCTTCTTTTACAGAGTTTCCAACCTCACCGTTTTTACAAGACAAATTATTTTAAACTATCTAAGGCCAAGGGGAAAGTTCACAACATTTTATAAAGCTTGCTTAGAAAATGCCAAGATAGATGGCATTTTCTTGGCTTGTACATCATGTGCAGGGACTTTTTAGAGAGCTTGTGAGATTTAGTAGTTTATTCTCCAAAATGGTATTATTTAACATATAATAATGTAGTGTTATTTGAAGGCTCAACATCGGTGGAAGAAAATGGCATATCGTTGTTATTATTATTAAATATTATTTTTATTATTGAGCCCAGATGCATTGAGGATGATCAGAGATCCTTGGTTTGGGGTTTTGTGTGGTGATGTGTGTTGCTTGTCCTTATAATCTACTTAAAAGATGATGTAAAAATACATGGGAGTAACGACAGAAAGGGAATGAAAAAGAGAATAATTGACAGAATACATGGTGGTTGGATTAGTTATTTGCACAATTAGCTACTTGAATTAGCTACTTGACAAGCGATAGAGAAGAAAGAATAAAGGGCTATCTCTGACAGGGACAGTGTTTAGTGAAGCTTCTACTGTGAGTGTATTATGATTTAAAAATAAAGAGCTTCAGGTTTCAGTTAAATGGATTTTGATTCTGCTTATTTTTCTAATGCTAGATTTATTTCATTTCAGTATTAAGCCCCTTTTATTAAACCACACAGCGTATGACAGAAATTTCAACCTTTGTTTTAAGTTTTCTGGGAACATCTTAAGACATAACCTAATTAAAACAAAACAAAACACAACAACAACAACAACAACAAAACATGCATTCATGTATTTGTGCTTAACAAAGATACTGAAAATAAAATTTCAGGGCTTATTTAAATGCTCTGAACTGGACACACATATATATTATTATTTCTAGATTTAGGATAAGGTCTGCTTTCCAAGTGAACGATCCATGGCCAACTATTTTCAACAATTTGAGGGGAAGCAGGTTTCATATTAAACTAAGGGTGGAAGTAGGTCTTTGTTCATCCAGCCAGGAAGAGGAAAAATGACACTGGCTAAGTGTAAACATGTATTTATGGATTTATATTTGTTTTTCTGTATAAAATACTGATGTACAAACCCAGTTGAATTTAGCAACACAGCTGAACTTGCAGATGGGGTATGTGAGATACTCTTTAATAGATTAAATCCATTTTATGATTGTTTGAACAATCATAAAATAAGCACAGAAAGAGGAAATATATATATTGAAAGAGTAAACGTATATGCATCTCTCACATCGCATTTGAATATTACCAAAGGCAATAAAACAACTCAGTACTTAATGGAAAACCAGAGGGCTTCATGCAACTCCGGGAACATTACTGTGTTTCCTACTGGGGAGCTGGTCTGAATTTTTTAGCTAATTCTGCATTTCAGAGCGTGCACAGGGAAAGCCCATAGTGGGGACTAAATCTGTGAAGTGAACTGAGAGCAGAAAAGGCTGGTCTGCTTTCTAAATGTTTTTTTTAGACTTATGAACAAGCCATCAGAGAGTTAAGTATTGAACATGCCTATCTAGACCAGCTATATATTACAAAAGCTGTTTTTTTTTTTTTTTCATTCTGGTGCAGTTAATGAAAAAACTTCTTCATGTAAAGAGAAAATTAAATCCCCAGGGAGTCTTTCCACCAGTGCCAAAACGTTTGGGGAGTGAGTCCAAAGAGCTTGTGTCCCTGCGTTCAGGAAATACATTTCGGGCTATTTTCTGGCCTGTTGATTTAAACTGACTGCTCTTGCTAATGACAGAAAGGAAAATGCTGTATCAAAGTTGGCAGTAGATATTCAAATGACCAATGAGACAGTTCAAAGAGCTGCAAGACAATCTGTTCGGCTGTCTTTGGCTACTGCTGTTTTGGCTTCTGGTAAGCCCACCATTTCACCCAAAGCATCTGGATTCAGGAAAGCAAGAGCAGCATGAACGTGCGACCATCGCTGACCACACAACAGCAGCAAGGCCCATCGTAGCCGCACATCTTAGCGGCCCTACAATAAATCACAGGTCTGATCCTCTTGACTATTCCGAATCCAAGGAAACCATCTGGCCAACATTCACACTTTGGGCTAATAAGTGCCTTGGACGCTCTCCCACTGGTGTGTCATGCGGACGGACGTGCAAGGCAGGAGGATCGCGTTCTCGCTCGGCGGGGTGAGCATACACCCTGCAGTCTCACCCCACAACCTCCGCTATCAATCGCAATTGTCACTGTCGGAGGTGAGGCTCTCCTCCTTGGGCACCAGCAGCACCGTCCCTTCTGACAGAACAGCGGCTCGGTGCGGTGTTGCTGAGTTTCCCATTTCCCACTTTGCCCGACGTCCAAGATCACTGCAAAAAGCCACCCCAAATCCTCAGGGATTTCTGTCTTCGCAGCAAGAAAGCCCTAGGTGGGCCTCCCACCCCATTCCCTTTTCCTAATGAAACGTCTCCTCTGCTCTCTTAAACCCTTTGCTCTCGCAGCTGGCTTTGCAGTGAGTTTCTTTCTTTCACAGGCCTTCTTTGCAGGATTTGATATTGGAGGGGGGGGAAAAAAAAGTCTATCTTCTTGCAGGAGTACATTCCGTATGAAAACAGATGCTTACTTTCTTCCCTCTATTTTCCACACCCCAGGCTTTACTTCAGAGGATTGCAATGATACAAGCACTCTAAGCAGATGTCTTTGGACCACTGTGGTGCTTTCCGTGGCAGTAGAGCAGCCTTGACTGTAACAAAGCACTCCATTTTCTGATGCACAATGACGAGAAGACACTTAAATATATGCTCGGAAGTAGGGCCATGAGCAGTTTTATCTCTGTGGTCTGAAACACACACGTATGTGCTTAGCTCCCTGGGTGTATTTTTAAATCCTAGTTAAGCATGTGCTTCATGCTAAAACATTGTGTTGAATCAAGATGGGAACACACATGTGGTTAAAATTAAACATGTATTTAGTGCTCTTTTGGAGTCAAAACCTAAATTGCTATTTTTAGGCTCTGCCTCAGAAACTGTGCCCTCTTTCCCTCCTGCGACTTCAGGACTACAGCAACCTTTCCTGATAAAAAATATTCCTCTTTTTCTCTTTGCCGAATGGCCTATTTGGTAGCAGTAACGTCAGCTGTGAACTAAAGGAGGCACCCCCTGAGCCTTGAGAAAGTTCAAGCTGTTTTCAGTAGGTAATGAGACAACTGGCTGGGCACCTTGATGGCTGCGTAGCAAGAAGCTTGCTGCACTGCTCTGTAACTGCGTCCTGGCTGTGGCAGCCTAGAGCAGGTAGTGTCCTATAAAAGCTTACCCTAGATATGAATCAGTGTAGAAAACCTCCCTTTCTTGCACCCATCATGAGCCCTTCCTTGAACTATTCACTCTCACATGCAAATGTTTCTGGAAAAAAATAAAGAAAAATGTTTATGGCCATTTAGTGTCAGCATGTTTCATCATCTTTCATTTAATCTTTACTTTGAGGGGCTACGTTGTAAAAAACCTGGCTTGCAGAATGCATCTCAGTGCCTTGGTTGATTTAAAAAAATAGCTCTTTGGCTACTCCTGTACCAAGTACTGCCTGCAACTCCCCCAGCAGAACAGAGTTGCGTTTGCTGCTAAAGAAACCTGGTACGGTTTTGACTGGTTATGTTTTTCAGATATTCAAAAATAATAATAATAAAAATCCAATATTGTGTCCAATGTAACATCTAACTGTCCAGTTAGAACAGCTAATGGTTGCTACACGTTAATGCGGAAATAGAGGGCAATGATTTTTCAATCATGGTAGTTTCCCTGTATTCCAGTCTACATACAGGAGGCTGTTGTAAAGTATCCACAGGCTTGGTGGATCATCACAAGACTTTAAAGAACTATTTCAGTTTAATGTTAACGATAGACTTTATAGAAATGCAAATCTAATCATGGCACTGAGAACTATGAGAGGGAAAAATGAGTTTCTTGGTATGTGAACCACAGGCCAAGGATCCTTCCTGTGCAGTGGTGGCATGTATTATACAGGTGTATATAGTCATCATGCAAAAAACGAGACTGTTCTAGATGATTTTCTCTGCGAGACGAAGTGAAATGCACAATTACATTTCATGGGCGTTTCATTACATTACCTTTCCAAGTTCAGAGACTTGCTGTTGTTTGAAGCTTTTGAAAACTCACATTAATTAGTAGCTATGAAAACCGATGTAACAGAAAGGAAGATTCTGTCCTCTACTTAGTGATTTCCCAAAGAAGGATTTTTTTTATGTGCTTTAAAATTGATAACAGTATGATGTTGCTAACGTAATAAGACAGTAGCTTTCTACTGAATGCTGTAATATATGAAAATCAAGTTATCTGCCCCTTAAATGTCAGTTAGTTTCCAAGTTTTACTTTATATCTGGGTGCCACAGAAAATCTGCCCCTCACTTCTAACACGCTGGTAAAATCTGAGATGATGGCTAAGACCAGGCTGCCTGCAAAGATTAAATAAAAAGTTTAGAGCACAATACTTCAGGTAGGAGATCTTCCTTTGAAATCTGCATTACACTTGTCATCCTCTAGTCCTGGTGTTGCCAGCTGAGAATTAAATAATTAATTCTTTAAAATTAAATTTCACATTTTCTGTTTCTAAAATGTAATTGATTTTAAAACTTAAGCTTTACCTTTAGAATTTCAGTCTGAGCTTCTTCTTGGAGTGTGGCAATGAATGGTACAAGTAATGCCACTTTGTCCCCATGTTATATAGACGTTATAAAATTAGGCATAATTTATATTACTCATCCAAGCACACCTACTTTTCGATAAACCACAGATTTCCATACTGACAATATATGACTGTATCATATGCTATAGGGGTTAGCAAGCTTACCACCTCTTTTTTTCTTTTTTTTTTTTTTTTCTTTGCTTTTGCTCAGCAGATGCTCATCACCTTTTTCTCTCAAGCTGCCTAACCAATCAACACATGAAGTTAAACTCCACACACTGTTCTCTACCCATGCTTCTCTGGAAATTTCCTGCTCGTTTCGAAATGGGATGAGTGCTTTGTGCCCCAAGGTGCAGCTATATAAAACGCTGCTATAGGACTGAGGTCAGGCGTGCGCTCCTTTAATGAACATAAGGATTTTGTCTGTTTGTCTGTCCATCCTTTGGGCAGTCAGACCAGGGGGTGATGACTTTTTCCATGGAGCCCGAAGAAGTTTTGGCATGAATACGGATTCTGAGGACTCTGTTTGTGCTCTGTCACACCCGTGGTGGTGGCAGCCCATCGCACTTTCCCAAATGTCCACATCTTGAAGGTTCCCGAGCACACACGCGGCTGTGAACTCGGGCACGGAAAAACCTGAGCATCCACACACACACTGCACGGGAAAACCTCAGCCTGGCTGGGCTGGGTGCTTCTCAAAGCAGAAAAGCCAGCACACAAGAGATGTGCAGGAAGATGGTCAGATTTTGTCAGAACACGGTGAAGCACAAGGCTGTAAAATTTACTTGTTTCCTGAAAGGAGACTCGGCTTTCAAAGGCTGACATATCTTTTTGTTGTAATGAAGAGCTTTCTGGTCTATTTAAGGCACGAGATGACTAGCTGAAGTTATAGTTAAGCATTGCAGATTGAAATTTGACGTTACTCATCAATGCTACCTACACATGGGAGTCAGGCCACCAGGCTTCTTCTGCTCTTTCAGATTATTTGCTTTGCTGTAGAATAAACCCCAGCCAGAGTGATATTTGTGCCAATATTTCTTTCTCTTTTGGATAATCCATTGTGTGGGATGAAATCTCTATTTCTGCAAATGTTTTAAGGATTAGAAATTCAGTCTGCACCAGGTTTTAAAAGTAGCTCTTCTGAAAAAAAGAGATAGGACACGAGCAGAGCTCTGAGTCTCGCTATTGCCGAGCAGGAGCCGTATGAGCAGCGGATAATACACTCCAAGCAAATCTGAGTGCCAGATCGCTGGGTAAAGCCTAACAATTACTGAAAGAACGAACCAAAGCGTACTGACTTCAGTTAATCTCCATTGTAGCGCCAGTGATGTGAAGAGGTAGGGCTGGGTGTGCGTTTGGCTGCCTGATCCCCCTTGGTTCCTGCAAGCTTGCCTCTGTGAGCACCCGGTGGGCAGGGGCACGGGTTGGTGGCCCAGGGTGGGGTGTCCCAGGCATAATTTCTGGTTTTGCACCAGCTCTCTGCTTCCCAAGCACCTCGCAAATCTAACCCAGCTGTATCTGGCACCAGCAAAGTGCTTACCCACGTGGGGCCTCAGCCTCGGCGAGTTGATAAAACGAACGTAAAGCAGCTTCTTCAGCGCCAAAACGGCACTTGTTGACCTAATTCCACAGAAAAAGGGTAAGAAAGCTCAGGTGAGCAGGCTTAGCACTTTGTGGCAAATTGTGCTCAGTTCCATTCAGCCCAAATATCTTCGGTGTGCGCAGGGATGGGAAATACTCCTCCACAGGGGGCTCCTCCGCCTGTCCGTGGCACTCGGTAACACAAAGACTGTGGTTCTCCCTTTGCCCCTGATTTAGACCTTGGAAGTATACATGGGGGCCACAAATTCTTCCTGAAATTAATATTTGATTTTCTATTTGCTTAGCGAGCCTTCGTTTTGCTCCTGCTGTATCTTGTTTTGCTTCGCACAAAAGAATCCTTTCCTTAGGTCCCCTTTGAATCATGGACATGAAGTTAGGCATAATAAAAAGTGTAATATACATGACCTTACAAAACACATTCAGGTGTACATAAGGCTTACATCTATATGCACATTCACTTTTCACATAAGACATTTCACATAAGACATCTCCAGTTCATGGACAAATTATTTACATTATAGACAAACCTGTCTTCATCTCAATCTTTCCTTGTTCAAAATTATTTATGATACCTTGTACAAAGATACTTAGGAATCTCAGCAGCTCTGCTTTCATTGCCTTTTTCCTGGATTTAGGCTCCTAAGTCACCTGTGGACTTTTAAAACACCCGTTTACCCAAAACAAATAATCCTGAACAAACCCCACTGTAAAATAAATAAATAAATAAATGAAGAAATAAATAATAACCCACT
The DNA here is from genome assembly GCF_964035555.1 of Netta rufina. NCBI lineage: Eukaryota > Metazoa > Chordata > Aves > Anseriformes > Anatidae > Netta > Netta rufina. The sequence goes on along the minus strand of NC_140139.1, from coordinate 977,564 downwards.
GTTTTGAAGCTGTTTCCAAGTGAGTTTAATGTTCCACAGTATGTAAAACATAATAATTAAATGTCTTCTTTAAAAGAATATATTTCTTCTGAGCTATCATCTATTCATTCAATTGTTCAGTGGAATTTTGAACAATCACGCCAAAAAAAAAAAAAAAATGAAGGCATGAATAGAATGATATTGCAAATGCACTAACTTCTCTATGTGGCCTTTATTATAAAAGTCAAGAATAAAATTTACATAAATGGAGAGTGATTTTTTTTTCTTTTTTCCTTTTTTTTTTTTTTTGTTGTTGTTTCTTTTTGTTTTTTAATGTTCCAAGATGACTATTTTATCTGTGCAAAGTAATCTTGGAAACAAGAGTAATTGAAAACATCAGAATACCATCGGAGCGAATATAGTATCTCATATAAAAATGTTCATTTTGTACCTTTTATATTGTTTTAAAAGGAAACACTGAAATAATTGTCCGCGTAATTGTTTCTTTTACTGTTATTGAATTCCAAGAGTATTAACAACGGAAAGGAAGGGCTGGTACATTGTCTTCTTCTGCTGACTTCTTCCTGTGTGTACGTTCACAGATGATGAATATTGACTGAAATTCTTATTAATTAAAACAGGTTGCATTTGTCTGGTGTCCCAACAGCCCAGGCTATCCATGCTGAGGGTCTTGGTTTCATCTCATGAGCCGTGGGTCTTTGTATGTGGGGGCTTTGCTCTGCCAGGAGCCTGGCCCTGAATTATTCTGCACTTGGGTGAGGAGCTTTTCAGGTGTATGAGGTTGGGATTTGGGGGCCAAATGTGGTGCGCCCACATTTAGTAGCTATGTCACTCCCATTGACGTTGGTAAAGAAAGGGAATGCAACATCCAAAATAAGGTCGTGTTCCCATGGAGATTTCTGGATTTTTAATAGTGCCAGCATTGAAAGATTTGAGAAGGGAATGGCAGCCGTTTCTCCCTATAGATTTTCTGTAATCGGTGGAGATAGAGAGGAGTGAAGGCTGCCTCTGGCAGAGGGGACAGGGCAGTAGGGGAATGATGGACGCACGAACCCTTAACGCAATGGGCATGGCAACTGTCGAGAGGAGCGCCGCTGATCTCAGAATTCTGTTATGCTTCTGGCAAAGAAGCTGGAGTAATCTTTTTGATCGATATCACCCCAGAAATTATTGTTTATTTTATCTAAAATAACCTGCTCTAATCTCAGTCCAGATCGCTGGACTGATTTAGAGGTCCCCAAGCAGTGAAAACGTAAGCTCCTTTAACCAACTGAGAACATGAATTGCTCTCATTCGAAGCCAGATCTGTCACTGGTTTCCAGCCTCTTGTGTGGGCACAGGCAGTCAGTCTGTGTGTCCTCTGCCAAGAAACAGTCAGTCTAGTACCTTCTGCTTTATATTTGCAGAAATTATTTTTTTTTTGTCCACTCTTCAACCTACTTCTGAACTTCTGAGGTGCCGCATCTAACAATGCAAACCGACGGCGTGCCTTATCTGAAGACGTGCCCTGCTCAAGGAGAGCAGCCCAATTATAAATGGCATTTTAAAAGCGGCGTATTTAGCCGGTATCATTCAACAAGTGATGGGGAACAATGAATAAGAATACAATCTTTATGCAAGTCGATTCATAAAGCGTTACATTTCTGTTGAGAGAGTGGAGTCATAACAGGATTAGTGGGAAGGCTCCTGCTGAACTGTGAGATCTGAATTCCCCAGCTCTGTTGTTATTTTTATTCACAAGTTATAAGGGCAGCTGGTTTATATTCCACTGTGCAATTACTGCACAGACCTAGGAACAGCTTAACTTTCATCTTCATGATTTTGGAAAGGAAACAGTAATACAAAGAGCAGAAAACCCATAGCGGCATGAGTTTTCTAGCATCAAACCTCTGTTGGTCTTGGATCCCGATGAAGTGCTTCTTATCGCTGCAGGGAAGATTTACTCTTGACTCAGATATCTAAATTTAGGCTGTCTGCACTTTGGATGTTTACATGGGAGGTATGTGTCTGCTCACCCTACTGCAGACACCTATGTTTGGCCACCTTGCACCCACATATCTCCGCTGGCCACGGGGGGATCTTAAATTTCCACCTCACAGTCTTTGATGGGTTTGACACCCTCAGAACAGGTGAACGTGAAAGTGGCTGCGAGGTGGCTTTGTAGTGCCACAGTGCTAAGATGAGCTCAAGCAAGTTGTCTCAGGTTGAAAATAAGCTAGCAAAAGAAAATACAAATCCTTATTTCTACATGTTCCTAATAACTTCCCAGCTGTGTCTGGGAAATGAAACAATTCTGATATTCCACGATCTAATTTAGTGTGATTTTTTCCTTTTTTTTTTTTTTTTTTTTAACATCTGTTTACTTTTTGCACTTCACTCGTGACCAAATCCTGTGCCGTGCCTTTCAACCCAGTGTCCAATCTGAGGAAGTGCAAGGAGAAACTTCCTCCGGCTACGAGAAGCCATAAAATACATCAAAGACATCCCGGCAAAAAGCACCAAGGAGACACAATGCCTCACCCCGTGGCAAAGGGAAAAGATGGGATAGCACGATATAGTGATAAGCCAGCAGATCAGGAAGAAATATTCCTGACAAATGGCACAAAATCAAGCCCAAGTGTCTTAGTGCTGTGTTTGCTGAATTTGCTTATCTGGAATAAGTCTAAGGGTTGTTTCCTGTGCTTTGGTAACACTTCTGTAATTCAGGCACCAACGGGATCTCACTGGCTCACAGAGAGGGGAAAAAGGATGGACAATGTCTAAGCTCCCACTTGTCTTGAGCAGACTGGGTCAAACCTCACGAATGCCTGCTGCGGTCTTGAGCAGTAGCTAAGCTTCAGCACAGCCTCCCTGTCTCGTGGGGACGGAGTTATTTCCCTGAAATACCGGGGAGTGTTGGGTTCGAACCGAAATACCCCACTGCTAAGATAAGAGGCTGCCTGGAAGCACCCAGGAGAGGGAGAATAACCCGATGAGAGCAAATCCTGCTGGAGCTGCAGGTGCACAGCACCTCTCTGGACTTGCCTCTCAGCTCCGAGGCTGGAAATAACACTTTCATACGCTTAAGGTTCGCATCTTGTAATGCAATTAGCAGCTGGTGAGAAAGAGATGAAACACCCCATGTCTTGTCATTTCTGCACGAACCAGTAGCAAGCCCTCTGTGGGCTAAAATAGCATCGTAGGGCAGTGGTTAAATCCAACGTAAATATTATTTTAAGCAGTGGTTCCTAAAAGGCAAGAGGACATTTTTAGTAAAAATGAGATCAAATTCCAAAGCTTTTTTCCATCTTTAACTGGGCAGATTTTCTAATGAGTCAAGGTTTAGCCGGAAGAAGACTCAAAAGAGAGAGTGAAGCAGGGCTTGGCTTTTGTAGAATGTTTTCAATGCAATAAAAAGCTAAATTTTAATCCTCAAATACTTGAAATCATCCCTTTATCATGTTGACTGCAAAAACATTGCAGTTTTAGGATTTTTGTCAAAGATTCTCCCATTCTTTTTTAAAAATAAACTAGACAGATTTGTGTATCCATGGTAAGAGTCCTGCATTGATAACTAATGTGATATTAATAATAGGAACTCTGGAATCTTAAATCTCTGGCATCTCCTTTTTTACAGAAACCTACCCACAATTTCTGCAAAAAAATGGGATTGTGATATGTCATTTTTACTGACACAATGAGCATCACACAATGGGCTGAACTTTCTCGTGCTCAGAACTGGTAAATTTGGGAGGAAGACTAAAAACAGAAGAAGTTGCATTGAAAGCTTGTGGTTGGCATGAGAACCAATGGGATCAAGATGTGGGGTTATTTTTGGTGTAAGCTGTCCTTCCTGAAAAATAAAATGACCTTCACTTTTCTCCCCCAGTCCCATTCAGAACAACATGGCTTGGCCAGTTTCCCCACACATCCCAGTCTTTTGGGACCCAAACCAAGAGCTGGAATCTGGGGGCAAAACATGTTATAGACAGGGTGTGTTGTGTTGGACACCGGGGCCTGCAGCATAAACCTATTACGAGTTCAAAAGCGTATGAATCCATATAATTTACTGTAAGTTGTCATCTTTGTTAGGAACCTGCCCCATTAATCACACTGGGACTGGGGAACTGGAGGAAGCTTGCTGGGTGACAGCTCCGGGGCATCTGTCAGGGCACTGCCACGAGGTCCGGGCAGCAAAGCTGGGAAAAGAGAACTCAGAACTTAGCTGCTGCAGCGTCTCATCTCCAGCACAACCTTCTTTTGCTGCTTAATATGCATTCAATATAATTAAATATCTTCAAATTGGTTTAGAAGGAGTAATGGAAACGCATGAAGTTATCCCTAAAATATAATAATCTCCTGTTCCCCAGCAGGAACTCTAGAGCCTTTTTCAGATACATTGATTGTGTTGTCTGTAAAACGAGAGAGAGCTTAAAAAGTTGAAAAGAAATAGGGGATTAGGTTAAAAAAAGAAAAAGCACTAGAGGGAGGAAACTCAAAGCAAAACTGCGCCTGGCTAGTGTAAATGAATATGCTCTTGCATATTAAATGTTCTCATTGTTATTGTTAACGTCGAGTCACAAGTGAAAGATTTTAAATAAAAGCAACGATGCCCTACTGGATTGTTTCAAGAACCGTTGAACCTCATGGCAAATATTTAATAGCTCATCCTCGCCCGTGACTTTAACAGCGAGCCTTCGGGTTCGGCGGGGAATCGCGGAGCACAGCTGCTGCACACATTGCCCCCAGGTCCTCGGAGCCCGGTGGCCAGTGGGCTCTGCAGGCTCCTCCGTGGCCCTTTCCACCCGCCCTTGAGATCGGCCTTGCCCGAGGGGTGAGAGCACAGCTTATTTATTTATTTATTTTTTGGATTAACAAATTCTCCAGCCCAATTATCCCACCAGCTCTACCCGTCTGAGCTGTGCCAGGCCCTTTGGTGAGTGAGCTCAGCTCCACGAAGCAGCAGGGCGATGGCACTTCCCACCACCGCCGGGTCCAGCACTGGGAGGGCTTTTGATTTACAGCAGGATAGCCGAGCAGACTCGAGCCATGCTTTCCTCCCCCAGCTTATTATTGTCAGATGAGTTCTAAGTAGGAACAAGAAGCAATCTTGCTTTTTATTTCATCACCAGGAAGCACCAGAAATGTGAAGGGTCAGTGAAGGAAGGGAAGGCTAAGGAGAAAAGCAGAATGTCTGAAGGAAAGATGTGTTTCTTGCTTGAATAACTCCCTAACAATCTGCTGAAGGAGTGATTTTGTATCAGGCTGAAACCCCAAACCAGCATCATTTTAATTTGCCAAGCACCTGTGAAAGAATGCAGCTGCAAGACCATGGGAAAACAATGGGAACTGTGACAGTTCATTAATATAAACCAGCAACGAGATTTATTTGGAAAAATCATTGATACAGAATTACACTGGAGGACACAGTGGCATTCCTGAAGTATGCCAGCCAGCAGCTAACCAAGATTATAGATTTGTGTACATCATTTGAACTTCAATGGTTATTTGGTAACTCTGACAATTTATTGCGTGTGTCAAACAGCAAAACAAATGTATAAAGAGGAGTGATTGCTTCAGCATTTCCTTCTTTTTTTTTTTTTTTTTTCTATTTGTTGCTCATTTTTGTCTTTTTTTTTTTTTTCTTTTTTTTTTTTCCCCTGTAGTTTGCTTCGGTTGTTGTTTCCGGTGAAGCAAGAGTTTGGAGAGTGCAAGCGGTGTCAGAACCGTGCTGTGCACAGCTGGGAGCGAAGGCACCTCTCCATGCAAAGCCAGCTCTCGGATCCAAACCTATGCAAAGGGAAAATCTCCGTGCAGGGGGAACATCGGGGCTGTCCTCGGGCAGGCGCAGCAGCAGCACTGAGCATGGACCCGGACCTCTGGGTGCAGGTGGGTGCAGGGGGGCCACGGGGTGGGAGCAGCAGGGGGACAGAAGCCTCTGGGTGCCCACCCCACCAGCATGGTTCATGGGATGGATACTGGTCCCCTGGGAAAACGTGGCTCGGGTCTGATTGCCCAGGTGGTGGTTAGCCGCTTCTGGTGTTTCGTCCTTAAAAAGTTTGCTGCTTTTCACGAGTTTAAGGCATGCTTCTGGCCTGTCGCGTGATTAAGAGGTTCTGTCACTGCAAACAGCAGTTACAAATTACAGGGTGGGCAGTGATGTTCTAGGTAAACCCAAACCAATTTGCTTTGCATACATGAGTGGCTGCTGAAGAGCTACGAGACTGGAGGCATTAATCTGGTAAAGATGCTCATGGGGTTGGGGGTACAGTGTTAGAGAGATGCTTTGCTGCCCGTCTCTCTGGAAGCAGAAAAATGAAACAAACAAACAAACAAAAATAAATAAAAGGATTAAAAATGCCATTCAGCTTGTAGACATTAATAGTTTGGGAAAAAACTGTTACTGAATCAAGCCAAATGAGCGACTGGGCATGTCCAGCCTAACCCGCTCCAATTTCTCTCTTTTTTTTTTCTTGCTTTCCTCCTCTCCCCTGTTCCTCTCTCTCTCCCTCTCTTCTTTTCAGAACTGAATTTTCTGATTTCCAGATGCAACTGCAATATAAAGTAGAAATAAAACAAGGCAGTTAAGTTGTTGAAGCCCATAATCTCTTCACATAACTCCCAAGAAAAAAGGTACAGCATCCAACTCTATTTACCAGTTATGGGTCCCTCTTGCTGTACTATCTGTAAATACAAGAGTAGCTCAACTTATGAAAATTTTAAGGATAGGAGAAGCAAAGGAAGCTCGGCAGTGTCTCTAGAAGCACTGGAAAAGAGTATGGTATAGATCAAAGCCAGCTTATTTCTTAAAGCAGTACATTTTAATAAAACTTTAATTCACAGATGATGTTGCAACCAGAAAAAGACGGAAATATGAAACAATTCTGTTATCTAAATGATTATTTAATTTAATTGATGGCAGTAATATGAGTTTTGGGTATGTGTGTGGAGTGGTACAATGTGGCAGTGATGTTAGATGTGGAGAAAGAGATGAAGTATTTGAACAAGACCTATCATATACAGGTTGTACATGGTCTTTTTTAGACCATGTCTTTTTTTATCTAACACCTTTGCTTTAAGACTTTCCCCTGTTTCCTTTCTATCCAGAATCTCCCTGGATTTGCAGCAGTTCTTGGGCTGAGGTGTAGACAGCTCACCCTTTGCCATATATCTCACTTGGATATCTGCTTTACTTCTGTTCCTCTAAACCTCCAGTTTTGTCTTCCTCCTCTCATGGAACAGCTTTGCAACGCTTATCCCTAAGTAATAGTCAGTAAAGGAAAATTATCTTAAATCAAGCAAGGTTTATTTAATTTAGAAAATAGGAAATAGAGAGAAAATCAAACTAAATGAAATGAAAATGGAATAATTCATATCTAATCTAAGGTCTTGCTCAACAGAACGATTCTTTTAGTTGTGTTCTTAGAGTTGAGCAGCAATATTTTTTACATGTTAGGGTCATTTGTCCCAGGCAGACAACTTCTTCAGGCCCTGCACTCACAAAGTCTTCAGGAAATGGAAGTACTCACCCCCATTTCTTCAGGGTGTTTGCTTTTGTCTAGCACCTCCGGCTGAGCCACGCTTTCCTCAGCTACCCGTACCACCTTGCCTCTCTTACTGGTGCACGTTCTCTTATCTGTATATATAAATATTTATTTGGATAAGCGTGTGGATGTCAGATAGTGCTGGGTTAGACCTTTTTCCCACATCATATAGACATCTACTTCTTCACCAACTCACCCTTTAATTATCTGAGGCTGCCTTTTTATTAATATGCAATGCACCACTGTACCCCATATTAATGAAGCTTATTATCAGATCCTGATAGAAAGCTTTCCAACTTCCTTCCACTTAACATGTGGTGCTTCAGAGGAATCCTCTGAATATGGGTAGGTGTTTGGCAATTGCACATAACCTTTTTTTTTTTTTTTTTCTCTTTTTTTTTTTTTTTTCAGGCAACTTCACTTAAGATGTCCTTGTTAGATTAAAGACTCCTCAAATGCTGATTACCCCCTCCGGTTGGTTTCTTCATTGTTTTCCAGGCGGAGTACTTGCTTTCATATATTTTCTTTAGGTTACAGCTTTAAAGTATCATCTTGGTTTAACGCTTTCAATTTATGTTAGACAAGCCAGTTTTAGACTGGCACATGTAAACCAGTGATTCTTAATTAAGTGCATAATGAGGCTGGAGGCAAGAACTGTGGGTAGGCATCCAGCAGGTGAGAATCGTGGCATGGTGGAGGCTGTCCTGGGCCTCTCGGGGAAGGAGAACTGGGCAACAGACTGTGCACCGTGCTTACACAGAGAGCAAACCAGAACGGATAATTATTTCTTCCTCTTAAATGCCATGCCCTTCGTCTGAAGTGGTAGAACGGATCCAATTTTTAATGGTCAGACTTTATTAGCAACCCAGGTAGGACTGGTGGGAGCTGCAATCATCTCTGAATGAGCTGTAATAAACCCGGAGGTGTGGGGTGCCTCTCACCTCGGCCTCACAATGCATGCCAGGAGTCTTATCTTCCAACAGGGGGGAACAAACCTGTTCCAAAACTGAAGGTAAAACCTTTGAGAAAAGTGATCCCTCCCTTCTTTAAATGGCCACATCCAAGCCCTGCACTAAGTGAGACAGTGCAAGGTAGCTGGGGTAAATAGACTGGAAGCACACACATAAAAAAAAAGGGTTAGAAAAGCTGGTTTCCAGCTAGAAAAAAAACCTGTCATCCTCGGCGATGGGTCCTGGCACGTTTTGGTTACACAAAGGAGAACATTTACATCAGTGCAGCTGCAGCATTTCACCTGCTGCTGAGCTGCTTTCTGCATGCCCTTCAGCAAGCGGTGCCTGATAGCTGGAGCAGTAAATGGAGGAGAGTCGGCACTGCAGCAGGGCTGGGGTAGTACCAGTGCCCTGCACAGCTTGGGAAAGCCAGGAGGTCTTGAACATACTCTAAAACGCTTGTGCCTTTGCCCCAGCCAGGTAACACAATTTCAGAACATGATATACCATGTAAATACGTGCTTATTTTGCAGTAATTCCCTGCGCAAATTACCCACGGTGTTTGTTTGTTTGTGTTCTGCCCTGCAGTCACATCCTTAGCACCAAATCAGCCTGTTGGCCACACTGCCTGACCCCGAGGGTGCCCAAGCAGTGCAAATTCAGCTGCTGGATCATGTAAGCTCCAGGCCAGCCGGGTGACAGCTTCTCAGGGAAGTTGCCCTGCTATTACAGCACTGTGCTGGTTTTCCAAAATGAAGAGACTTTCCAGCACAAGGTCTTGCAGACCTGATCCCTGCTTAGCTCTGAACATGTATTAGGCCTTTCTCAAAGTGCCCTGTTAAAAGTAGCTTCTCCCTGAGCAGATGAGCTGGTCAAGCAGCATCTTCCTGAATTAAGCTGTGCAAAAACCCCCAAGGCACGGCCAGTGCTCTTCATGCAGGGAGATGTCAGTAACGCAAGTGGGCTGTGGGTTATGTGAGCAGTTGTTGAGCATTACAGAGGCATGAGTAAGCTGTCTGCCTCAGCCGTGTGATGGGAAGAGGGCTGTGGCCCTGCACTTACTGGACTAATTTGAACTTTTTGACACAGACAACTTTCTAGCAGCTTCTCTGGGCCTATGGGTTGGTTCTGCTGCTGGTGGGTTTCTGGGGCTCCTCGTTAGCGCCTGTCAAACAGTCTGTGCTTTGGTACAGTTGGGGTAGGGTGGCCTCTGTTGCATGGAAGATGTTATGGGAGCACTGCCCCAGGTTGTAGGCGTGCTGTCTGATTAACCTGGTTATAGAACAGGTTATTGTAATACCCAGCAGCATCTCTCTAGATGTGGCACAGGAGGGCACTCAGCATCGTGGAAGCTGCACAGTGCAAAAAGGCTGTGCCTCGTGCAGAAGTCAGCAGGGCCTTTCCAGATGTGCTGGTTGGCTTCAGCTAAGATGTTTCATCTGGCATGCAGCATGGATGCACCTGGCCTGTACTTGAGAGTTATTTTCAGAGGATGAGGGGCTGCAATTTGACATCGCGGTAAGGTGTTCCAGCCTCTGGGGTTGTCATGGGAGCAGGTCCCAGCGGCACCCTGGCAGAGAAATAACCCTCTTGCTATGAAGTAAAAGTTTCTTGATATTGGAGCTCTAATTGTTTTCTGTGCCCAAATTTGCCTCTAATGTATCTGTACTCTCATATTGCTCGTCAAAATTTGAGACCGATGTTTACAAGGCACCTGAATTATACCAAAGGTATCCTAGATGCTATGAAGGCACCGCTGTGAAGCACTATGATTATGAAACATCTCAAACATATGGATTTTGTGGTTTAGATGCATTTCTGCCACCCAGAAATGAAACCCGAAGTGTTCTGTCACTGCCGCGTCCCTACTACTGAGGGCTGTAGCCATGGAGTTATTTACTCCACTGCACTCCTGGCTGCAGCTTTTGGTAGAGCTTCACCACGCTGACTTCTCACACTGGTATCTGTCAGAATGCTTCCCTCCTTTATGGCAAGAAAGCTCATCGGTACGAAATGAGCTGGTGTTGCTGCTCAGAACTACCTGCGTAACAATTCAGACATTGTGTGCGATGCGGTCACCCTGGAGAACTGTGTGGTCTCTGCAGTGGAAAGACTTCGCTGGAAGCTTCTGCAAAACAGAGATCCTTCAGTGGTGTAAATCACTTTATTTCTTCTGAATTCAGTCTAGATTTAATCGATTGAGAATCTGACTTAAGATGCACAACTCATATGCCTCCCTCAGTGAACGAAATATTACATAAATAAATTATAGCAATATATTCCCGCGGGATTATTCTGCATCCAATTCTAGGATTATTACCAAGTAGTAATAATTAGTGCAATGGTATCATCATACTCATTTGGTTTGTTCTTACTTTTTTTACACAAATAAACTCAGCCTTGGTTCTGGAGAGCTTGCCATAGGCAGCTTTGTTTCTGCAAGCAGCAGTGCACGCCGCCGGGCTGGAAGCGTGTAAATGGCCCTGCTGACCCAGGAAAGTGATTCAGTAAGACTTCTCACAAGCTCAAGAGTGATTACTGGCAGCGTTGGCTGGATCTGGAAGATATACACTGATAAAAGATGACACTGGAAACTCGAGAGATAGTGCTGACTCGCTCTTTGGTTAGCTTTACAAATTACAGCCTGATGGGGCAGATAGAAGACAGCGATGCTTGGTAGGCCGCTGAATGAGGGACCAAACCAAGCCTTAGTGTGAACACAGGAGCAGAAGGAAACCGTAAACTGTAGCGGGCTGGTAACACCAGCAGAGGAGAAGGGAGCAAACAGGAAGGATCAAGGCAGAGATGTGGCTATGGCCCAAGTTGGCCATGGCAGCTCTGTGCCCTGTGGCCGCTGCTGGCCTCAGCTCCCGGCCGGGCCTGGCCACTGCCCCGTGCTGGTCCCCAGCTGGAGCACTCGGCAGGTTAAATGTGACCATGCTGAATCCCTGGGGGCACCTGGGGTGGTTTTGACTGTAAAAGTCCCAGATAAAACTGAAAGGTAGCCAGTGGTCAGCTGGAGAGGAAAGAGCACCAAGTCTTGACAGCTGCTGCCAGGTTGTAAACCTCTGGAGATGTCATGCAGATAGGTTTTACAACAATATTGAGAACTTCATATGTACTGGAAATATTGTGTAAAAATAAAATGAAGAAATAAAGAAATAAACATCTGACCAGAAAGGATATTTCTGAAAGTTTGAGGCAGGTTGGGTATGGTAAGCCCTCAGTCCTGTTTTCAGTGGCAATAAAAAAAGAAAATGTTAAGAATGTTCTTAGTGGATACCTGAACACATTTAGGCAGTTTATTAAAGGTATTTAATAAACCACGCTGCAGCATTAGCACAATGCTCTATGGCTTGTGATAGACCCAACTACATCTGCATCAGGCTCCACAACCAAGAGTTTTGGTATTTCACAGACCTGAAAAGCCAAGGTTTTGGTCCCATTTCCAGCCCAGTGATTCCTGCATCTCAATTTGTATCTGTTGCTAAACGAAGCTCAATGCTGGCTTGTTCTTCGTATGGGTGGAGGTGTCTGACCATTGACCACGTGAGCACGAAGCTGTCCCTGATCTCACAAACACTCCTGGTGGGATGCTCAGTGGTTGAGCATCGCCCTGCTCTCCAGGATCTCCAGGATCCCTGGTCCTGGCCCCAGGCATGTGGCATCGTGACTGCCTGCTTGAGGCAGGATGGACAAGGCTCCATCCCTCACTGCCTGCGGGGCAGCTCCTCTTGGTTTTCAATAGGCAGATTTCCCTCTCCTGACCCCAGTTTTCACACCGACGTTTTCAAGAATCCCAAATTGCTCCTTTGCCAGTGAAACACTAACAATAAGAACCTTTCAAGGTTAGCAACACAATTTGTGAAAATGAGCAAAGTATTGGGAAGGCTTCACTCCGCTGTCTAAATTAATAAGACGTGGTATCAGCAGGTCACATCTTGCTCTCAGCGAATCAGTAGTTATTTTGCCATTGACTTTGCGAGAAGAGGGATTGGGTCTGTGCTCGCTATTTAAAATAAACACGACTATATATTAAATTAGACTTCCACTGCTGCAGAACGTTACAGGAGAGTAAAACCGGTACTGTTAAATTACAGATAAAGGGGGAGAGTCCAAAATTTCCAAAATGTTCTCTTTTTCTTTTTTAACGACTGTCATTATATTTTGATGTGTTTAATAATACAGCAGAGGTTAAATGAAACATGAAAAAGGGATGTACATTAAAATTGAGATAACTCTTCCTTCAGTGAAGTGGAACCCAGCAGATGTAGCTGCACACTGTAATTGCTGCCTGTTTCCTGTCAGTCTGATTAAGTTGCATTGTCCCTGCTCCAAGTGTAAGAATCAGTGGCTTCCCATAGGGCACAGCATGGGACAACTGGCTTATGCAGTCAAATGACTATGTGCACCTCCTGCTTGTCCTGTTAATAGTATAGACAGACAATATACATTGATGACTTATAAAATCAATAGGCTGTGTAGTGGGATGGAGACAGTGTCTTCCATCTTACCAGCACTTCAGTCAAGGGCCAAGGTTTTCTGGAAAAGTTAAATTCCTCAGCTCAGGAGGCCAAATAACTGCAGCGCCTGGCTTTGTTATATTAATTTTGTTTCTTAAGAGTTATTATGCGCCTTCTAATAATATTCTTTGACTCTTTTCAAAATATAGCACTGCTCATTGTGTTCACAGTTATTCATGTTTTCCTTTCTGTAATAAATCCCTACTTACAGGATTAAACTGCTAATGGTAAAATCCAGTACCTATCTGGGGAACGCGAGGCCAGATTCCCAGCTGCTATAAATTGCAGTAGATCCACTGAAGCCAGTGGGGTTACTCTGATTTACAACAGCTGTTGGACTTGCCTGAGAAGTCCATGAAGTGAGATTTTGTTTTTATTCCATTCAGAAAGAATGCGATGTGCCTCATTCAGCAGAGCATTGCCCTACTTTTGTCCCGGAGTAATTCTGCTGCGCGCCGCCGCATTACATCGCTGCAAAGCTCCAGCGGCGTGGAGGTGGGTCGGGGCTGTTACTTATCATTATTTACTGGCTCTTGTAAGAGGCCTGCCATTACTTACTGCTAAACTGGAGATGCAGTGGCACATTTGGATGTTTGCATTTAATTGCAGGAGCAGAGCGGTGTTTCAGCACGGAGAGATAAACTCGGGTTCTGCCCACAGGCATCCCGACAATATGGGAGAGCCACGGCACGAGAGCCAGCCCTGGTGTACTTCCATCCATCCATCCATCCATCCATCCATGCATCCACCCACCCACCCGAGGGTGCCCCCACCAGCACCCAGCCGCCAAGGGAGGCAGGCGTGTGGAACACCTCACTGCTGGAGAATTTGGGTGGCGGGGCCACGTGCGCGCTCCCACACTGAGTCACCACGCGAGAGCAGTTGCTTCCACCGTGAGCAGCGGCCGAGTGTGAGGGCTGGGGATTATGATTCTGGATTTAGGCATCTGTCCCATTTAAAGTCCTGTTTTGGCTCTTTAATCCCCGTTTGGATCTGGGACCTTGCTTTCTAAAAATGGAAATTAATATTAGAAGTCGTTCCTTAACACATGTTTATTTTCCAATTTATCGAATGTACCTATTACACTCTCCAGACACATGTGCTTGATTATAATGATTATCATATGTATTTCTAAGGCACTCATCACCATAATATCAAATGTCATTATAGAAATTATGAAAGAGCATCAGCATTTCTTCCTTGGAAGAAGCCAGTTTCCTCTTTTCCCACCACATTAGTGAAATCACAGAAATGAAGCTGACTTTATGCCACTTTTGTTTCAGCCCAAGACAAAACAACCGACTCCCCAGTGCAATGTGCAATGTGCACCTGAAGCCAAGCACAGCTCGGTGAGAAGGCTCACGGCCCTGCAGGGGGGTGAGCTCTGAGGCTGAGGCTCTGCACAGACCCCGGTGAGGCTCTGGGGCACGCGGGGCTGCAGGATCCCCACAGGAAGGCACAAGGAAAAGGAAGCCCTGCGCTCGGCTGCGAGCCTGCCGGCCTCACCACACCCCGGCTGCTGCTCCCCAGGCATTTCTTTTTCGAAGAGATTTCTCAATGAAAAGTATCACGAATTTCTGGAGCAAAAAAACAACTGTCTAGACCAAGGGCGGTAACCGCTCAAGATGGGGTTGCGTGTGCTCATCGCTGGCTGCTCCAAAGCCACCTGCATATTTGGCACAGGTCAAGACAAAAGGAGATGCCAGCACAGGTTCTTGATGCTGTACGTGTTTTCCTAGAGGTGGGAGATACAGATCTGGCTTTTTGCAGGAGAAACAATGCTTTTACCACATTATTTATTTATTTAATTTAAGAAATGGCAGAAGGAGGAAAGAGCTGTAAACAAGGATGGAAACCTCCCTGCTTGGGAGAGGCGTCTGGAGGATGCACAGAGCACTTCGTGCCTGTGCGTGCGTGGCCAGGGGCAGGGAGATGGGGGCTGCTCCAGAACAGGGGTCTGCACTAAGCAGAAGAGCTCATTGCAATCCAGACATACGTGTTGTGTCACGGTGGCATGGAGGCGAAGCAGCAGGGAGGCTGCATTTGGATTGCTGACTTAGACTAATGCTTGCTTTTTTTTTTTTTTTTTTTTTTTTCCTTTGTGCCATTTATGTGATTATTTTTGTGCTTCATATGCTCAAAAATCCCTGGGAAAAAATAATCTTTTATTTTTTTTTTCATTTTTGCTTTGCAAGTCACTTTGTAAAGAACTGCTTTGGTGTCTTTAGAGAGCTTTAAACCCACCTGCTTCCTCTGTAAAGCACAGATGAGGAAACAGGAGCGAGCGGCCAGCCCGGCACAGACCTCAGATTCAGGAACCTTGAGTGAAACTGAATATATTGGTCCCACATCTGGGAAGTTTTTAAGGCGGATTTTCACTCTCAAAGCAAAAGATTTATTTCCCTGTAGCAGGACAGAAGGAACGCAGGGGAGGAGAGCTCCTCTCGCTCCAGCAGTTGCTGCCGCCCAGCTGCGGGCACCGCTCGCCGCGGTGCTCAGCCTCTATGTGGATCCAAATCGTGCCCACAGAGCTGGGGGAAGGAGGTGCTTTGAAAAAGAAGGGACCAAAACCAGGAGGCAAATGAGCTGGTGGAGCTGCACATCGCCACCCGCTTCCTCCTATCTCGACGTGCTGATGTGGACACTTGAACGCTTCTAAGGTCACTTGGATAATCTAATACTGCTCAGGATGATATCTGGCGCAGGCAGGAACTCTTCGAAGGGTTTAAACAACATCTATCTTCATTATTTTACACCCTCATGTCTGTATGATTGATTCACACTAAATTTTGTTTAATTGCTCAGAAGGTCTCAAGGACTGACATTTTGAGAGAGCCAAATGGGATGTCTGAGCTCCCCCTGCTGCTCTGCCGCACGCAGCCCGCTCCGCCGGTGGCCTCGCCGTGCCGCTGGGCACCGCAGCCTGGCCACAGCTCCCTGCAAACCCCGGGAGAGAAATGAGGGGCTATTCGCAAGGAGAAGAGTCAGGGTGGGTTTAGCAAGTGCCGTCTAATGGGGTGGCACAAAGCCGGAGAGCTGCGTCTCGGCAGGGGAGAAGTGCCGAAGCGCCAAGGTTTTGGCGCAACCTCTCCATCCAAGCGTGTTGGTGAAGGGCTGAGTCCTGCAGCGGGCACGTCCCACGGTGCTGAGCTCCTGGGGTGCAGCTGGAGGAGGGGAAGGCCTTCCCACCCCCAGAGCCTGAATAATGCAATGGGGAGGGGTCCCTTGGTACTCCCCACCGGGAGCTCCCATGGCAGCACTGCCTGTGCTTCTCCCTCCAGCGCATTTGGGGTGCCAGAGCAATAAACCCGTGGGTGTCTGAGGAGATGCATCCATCGGCCTTCAGCCACGTTCCTCATGGTGCATGCTGGCAGCAGCACAACACTCACCGAGGTGCTGCCTCCAGGTGCTGAAGGCATGACAGCAACCTAAATGATGTTATTGTCCCTGCCGAGGCCCCAGGGAGGTGGCGAGCCCCTCACTTTGTTCTTTTAGGAACCAAACCCCTAAAAAAGCTCCTTTTTCCTGAGCACAGCAGCCGTGCCGTGGGCAGCAGAGGAACAAACACTCCTTCGTGCCGCGGAGGTGGGCCTCAGCCCTTGTCGGACCTCGCTCGAGCACGTATGTCCCAGTTCAAAGGGGGAGCAAGTCATATTCCCAGAGCAGAACCTCAGCTTTCCAGTTCTTCATCCTCCGCACAAAAGCATGTTTGTTTTTATTTTAATCCTGTGCATGCTCGAAAATGATAGTTGCTGTTATTATTTTGAACTAGTGTTATGGTTTTCTGAACAGATGTGGTTGAGCTATCTGGCAAGTATTCCATGGGTTTTATTTTTGTTCTGTTTCATAGTTTAACTTTAGTTAAAACATCTGGATGTTTTAACTGTGGATGGGCGCTGCTTATAAAGCATGAAATACTAGCAAGAAAAATATTAAAATCATTTAAACTATTTTTAAAATTTAAATAAGTTCTACAAGGTTTCTTTTGAAACGCGAGTTCCATTAACCTAATACTGGATGTGGCCTCGAGAAATTCACACGTGTTCGATTTGACAGGTAGTTTATTTTTCTTTTTATTATTTACTCAGGCCCTGGTCCAGGAAAAGGTATATGAGCACTTGACTTACCTCAAGCGCTGAAAGGTTTCATTAATTTTTAGGGAATAAGCCTGATGTTTGGAATACGCACATCCTTGAGGAGTCTGGGGAAATGAGAGCTCTTCGTGCTGAGCAGTCTCAGCACAGCCTGCACAGCTGGAGGTCCTCTGCTCCGTGCTTTTCATACCCAAAATACCCACACCCAATTCCATGCAGAAATACAAATCCTGGCTCTGGAGCATGCCGGGGTGCACCATGCTGGTGTGAGCTCCACCCATGCTCCCACATCTGAATTCACCTCTGTTTGAGGCCGTTTGGAGATTCCCCCGTACGTAGAAGCTGTGAACGCTGTGCCAGTGAGCAAACACCTGCACATTCACCATCGCACAGCAAGCGGGGTGCTGGGCACCTAGCTCTATGCTAGAGGTCATAGGGATAGGGATAGTATAGATATATATGTATGTCTACATGTATATGTAATGTATAGATGTTGGATCCTTGGCACCATTTGCTTTGATCTATGGGTCTTGCACTGCATTACATTCCTATAATCACACACTACTTAGCTGTAGTCTCTAAATGCAAGGGTAGAGCCATGGCACTGTTATTCAGCCGTGACTCCATGTCCCATCGGCAGGTCCCTCACCACAAGGACCAGCACGGCACATCAGAGCAGCACGGCACCACGGGAGTGGGACTGAAGACTATTTCTGTGACAACAATTCCTTAGGAAAGAAAACCCATCTCCATTGTTTCCCTTTGTCAGGACCTGGACCAGGTATCCCTGATGAGATTCATCAAACTGGGGCAGTTCCTTAGGGCATGAAGCACCGTGGGGAGACGCGTCCATGAGACGACGACCAACTAACTCCTGCATCATTCTGAAATCACCATGGAGGAGTTACTCGGTCTGTGCAATCCTCAACCTCGTTTCCTCGCTGTAGATAGCCTGGTGAGTTCTGCACCTCTGGCAGCGAGGTACTTGGGCCTGCGGAGCACTAGCCCTAGTTTTCAGAGGTGTAAGTAGGGCAGGCAACAGGGCCTGGCCTGGCACCGCTGACAGGCCCAGAGGACATGGAAATGATTGGAAATGTTGCGCTACCTCAAGGAGACAGAGAGGAGTCTGGGAGGGGGTTGCAACGGCAGGCAAAAATCTTTTTTTTTTCCCTTTTGCTTCAGGGTCTGGAACGGCACTCAGTTACCCGGGATGGAGGCAAGGGGAGAGGGAAGCGTAAGGTGGAAACCAGTCTGTGCCTGTGCCAATGGGGGCATCGATAGGCAGAAAGACACAGCACAGAGCCGAATTGCAAGGCAAATACGCTACAGGCTCTCGACATTAACTAGTCATTATTTACACACTCAAATATCTATGATCCGGTGCATGGACACAAAAGCTGTGGAAAATATCTCCATTTTCAAACAGAGTTTTAATTATTTGTAAAGACTTCAATTGTTCAACAGATAATGTCATGGATTGGTCCTCACAGTGTGAAGTGCAACCGTCCAGAACCCCCACAGTATTATAAATAGGCTTCGAAGCTGGGATTGATTGATGTTTGGCATAAAATCTATTCCTCTGAGCATGTATATTCCTTCTGTTCACCAGTTTCATACAAATATACTTGGGCTGATTTTTTATTCAAATCTCCAATTTATGTAGGGTTTAAACTGTTAAATATTTAAAGCCTTTTTCATCTTTTTTTTTTTTTTTTCTTTCTCTTTTCTGTTAGAGGTAACTAAATCTTTTGCCTAACACAAACAAGACTCGGAGATTTAGCACATTCCTGTGGGGGAGAGAAAGGGTTTATTAATTATATTGAGACTCAAATAATATGCTTCCTTGACACTAATGTTCCATCAGTTCCAACCGCAAGTATCCTATGGGATAGCTTTAAAGCCTTTATCAGGATCTAGATTACTGCATTTATGGCTCCATAGAAGAAAGAATTTAATGAACGGCATTCCGAGTTTGAAAAGAGAATCTGAGATAGAGCGATATCGGGGTATAAAAACAGTAACAATGAGGAGTTATGCCAGCGGAGTCTCTGGGACTCTGTAATGAAACATCAAATAAAAGTAAGTATAATGTACCTTTTCAAGAATCTACATAAATATCCAAGACTTCTCAGATGGAGAATTCGTCCTTGTTGCACCTTGTCTGCATCTGACAGCAGGGATCTCAGTGGAGTTGCGTCTTTTGGAGAATCTCTCTTTCCAAGTCTTATTTAAGTTTTCACTTATCAAATCAATACTCCCAAATAAATTTATTTTCGAATTTTTATGACACCGTGACTTTTGTTTCATCCTCCCTTTTCTTCCTATCATGAGCTACTATATTTACATACCATCACCCCTGTGGTTATTATTAATTCATTTATGCATGCCTTTGTGTTGCTGCAGCACCTAAGAATCATAGTCATGAGGCAAGACCCCATTATGTCTTATTTATTCTTTATTATTGCCGGTGTTACAGTAAAACCTGGAGATGTTGCTGAAGCAATGGACGAATTGTTTAAGTGGTTTATCTGAACATAAAGAAGCCTAATAGCCTTAACTCATTAATAGGAATTACAAAAGAAAAATAAAGTAACTTGGTGTGTCTGTCACGAGGGCAGGTACAAAGGCTGTGCTTAGATCTCCCGAGCTGCTGGTCATTTCATACTTTTATTTAGAGCATATTATTCATTTCTTCTATTAATATCTCGTGCTCTGAAGTTCCAGAGCTGAAGCAGACTTGAGTAAATTGCCAGCATATTGGCGTTGCGCTCTGGGGAGGCTGTCACAGCGAAGATACCAGTGACTGTACTGCCTAATTCAGGGTGTTGCTTGCAATCTTTCACACCTTATTTGCTTTGGGACCTAATTTTCCAGAGAAATGTTCTGTCTCAATGCAGTGACATTTGGAAGCTGCTATACCTGAAGATATTTGGTGAAAATCCAAGCAATGTACGTGATCCTATGATCTCGGTGTATGCAGTGTTGGTATGTCCTGCAGAGTCAGGATGCCCAGTGACCTGTGAAATGACTTCTTTATTCACAGCTTGTGGTCAGGGTGGGTTGCATGGGACTGGGGCACCACCAGAAGTGAAAAAGAGCAAAGCATCACGGCCACCCTCTCCTGTGCAAAGCCCCTGGTATGCTGCAGACGCTCAAATCATCGGAGAAGCAGAACCGGTGAAAAGCATGCAAAGCATGAGAATAATAATAATATCAGAAATTTAAAAACAAACAGTATTAGGGCTTACAAGCAATCAAGCTTTTAAAATTGCCTGGCTTAAAGCCCATTAAACAAAGCAAAACTCCTCTCCAAATCAGTAAATATAAGTTGTTTACAGCAAACAGAATATCATTGGAAATTCTAATTTCTGGAGTTTTCGCAGATAAAATATACACAGCTTATCAGTTATTCAAGGATCAACATTATCCTAAATTGATTCTGGGGTGGCTGTTAGACACGTTTGTGACATGAGAGAAGCTAAATGGATTAGCCCTAAAGAAAAGGTGGAGGAATGCTAGGGAGGAACTGAGGCTGCAGGTTTTAAAATGCTTGCCTCAAAGCAGCTTTCAGAGCTCCTGCGTTGGCATTCAGGCTATCTGGATTTCAAAAGTGATGAGAATTCAAGGGAATGGAAAAAAGCCCAGCGTTGGGGGACACCAGACCATTATCAGGTGTATAGCTCTGGCTCCAAACTACTTACTCGCCATTAATAAATCATTGCATTATATATAATTTTAATCATACAAGTATAGATTTCTCAGGCTCAGTTTTCTCTGTGTGTGACACCTTTACAAGGTCAAATAACCATTCAGTAACCAGGGAAAACAGGGGTTCCGATGCTCAATGGAAGCTTAAACTAGGAATTAATTTATATATTGTGGCATTTGACAAACCTCAGCTCCTGATGTCTCACGCTCAGCCTTACTTTATAGTCACATCTGTTAGTTTAAAGCATTTTTAGTTTATTGAAGAAGCCTTTACAAAGAAAAAACAGATGATGAAAATCTCATCTGTCAAAACTGTTATTAAACCCGGTAACAGTGTGAGGTTTTGTTTAAATTGAAAGCATCATTTATTTTTTATCAAACATTTTATAAACAATAACATTTGAGAAGGATTTTGGGGACCTGGAGAGCCCTCAACAAAATGCAGCTCATTATGTTGCTTTGTTTAATGTGCTGCTCAGAGATAAGCAGTGGATGCTTTCCATTACCTCGATGGGAGGTATAGTAGCTGGTGTGACTAGAGAGGTGGAAAAATCACCTGTGCACAAATGCACATTTATCAATCACAAAGAGAGTGGGGAATATCAAATGGCTGGGAAGCACGCACATCAAGCGAAAGGCAAAATGGGAGAGGCAGGTCCTCAGACCTCTGATTTTAAAGCTTTTTTCTTTTTATTTTTCTTTTTGGCCCAGTGCAGAGCCAAATTTGCGATTTAATTATCACGATGCAAGGCGGCAATTAAAGAAGGAGAGCTCTGACATCCCTCTCCAGAATGGAGGCCAGGGGATGGAGGGGGGATACCACCCAAGGGTTCAGAGGGCAGATATCCATCACAAGACTGCTGTGAAGCCAACGGGCAGGCCTTCCAGCTCACCCCTCCTTCGG
The DNA here is from genome assembly GCF_964035555.1 of Netta rufina. NCBI lineage: Eukaryota > Metazoa > Chordata > Aves > Anseriformes > Anatidae > Netta > Netta rufina. Next base: position 955,862 of record NC_140139.1, on the reverse strand, counting down.
AAAGGACAAGAAGGGGAAAAACAGCCCCTCGCACACCCCACAGCTCGCTGCCCAGTGATGCTGTGCACAACCAGGGCCGTGGGGCTGCTGGAGACCCCAGTGCAGTGCTGTGAGCAGGACTTTGGAGGACAGGGAGGACAGTGATGAGGAATGGGGAGGTGGCAGCATCTCATAAATGCTACACCCTGGATGAGGAGGTAGAGGTTTCCCCAACGGCAGAGCTGAACTCCTAATCTGCAGGGCCAAAAGGCACTCTCCACGCAGCTTGAGCCAAGAGTAACCTCACCCAGACAGATCTCTGCAGATCGCTGCAGATTTCTGAAGAGCAGTTAAAATTAGTTGCTTTTCATTTCAGTTAATTTTGGCATTTCCACCTGCTCATTATTCCTCTGTGAGGCTCAGCATATGAAAATACATGTGAGGCTTCTAGACAAAGTCAATTCTGAAATACAAAAGCAGGCTAATGTATCCTTCAGAAAATGTGGTGCCAGGCATTTCTAAAAGCTTCGATGTCTTCATCTTCAAAAACTCTGGAAAAAAAAAAAAAAAAAAAAAAAAAAAAAAAGAATATTCTGGCACTTTTTTCTTAAAATTCTGATTGAAATGTGAGCACTTCACATGTCCGCAAAACAGAAATGCCCTTACCAGCCCAATCTGGGACAAGCTACTTGAAGTTCAGAAGGGTAGGGGATGTTATTCTAGGCAGAAGATATCACACTAACATCACAAATACTGTATTTCCTGCAGGATTACTAAATGGGGTTTAAATGAGTCAAAACAAGGTTCATAGAACAACTTTTACATTGCAGAAAACTAAGCAAAAGAACATTTACAAACAAAGCAATTGACTTTGTTGATCATTTTAATCCCTTGGCTGCTGTTCCAAACATTTATGGTTGAATTAAACTAATGATGGGAAGATCTCCGAGGACTCAGGCTGGCAAGTGGGAATGGTGTTTTCCAAAACATTCAGCATTAACCTAACTCTGCTCCATTGAAGTAAAACTCCCATTGCCTTCAATGGGAGCCGAGCTGCACCACGGCTAACCGCCCCTGCAGGAACAGCAGAGATTCCCTTTTCACAGCCCGTGAGCCCTCCCACAGAGCTTGCTGTGCTCCGTGCTTTAAAAGCCACCAGCAGCCCCCTGAGCAGCAGCACGCGCACATCTCGCTGCAGATATTCTGGAAACAGGGGTGGTTGGGATCCAGCTGTTCCTGCGTGCTTCCCGCATCTTGTTCCGCTGTGCAAAGAATGAAAGCGCAAAACCTGCCCGAGAAGGTCAGATATTTATTGCAAAGTAGCTGTTCTTTTTCAAACCCCCCCCAATTTGAGAGCGGCCCTCCCCTCCCTCGGTGGGACCCGGACTTTTCGTGTTTTATCTCCATTTATGGCTGCCGCATTGTAAACAGGCAGCAAGCAGAAGTTATCATTTGCATATCTCTGAGAATTAGCCAGAACGATTCCCTCTCCGTAAATGATTTATACTGCAACCATAACAATCGAGTGTCTGCTCATGGTCTGAAATACCCTTTTAAAATATCTGCCCTGATCTTTGACCTGGAAGGCAGAGCTGATTAAGATATGCACAGAAAACATTCAGTTATGAAGTAGAGATTAGCTGGGGATCAAGTAGTGATAAAGAAAGAGCAGCAGAAAGATAAATACTGGAGGAGAGCTCTATCCATTAACTAGACGTGGGCTTACATTAGAATATTTTATCTAATCCTACTCCAAACTTTGGAATTTATATTCAAAATACTTCTGCTTTAAGGTGCAGCTTTGCAAAACCAAAATCTGATTCACGGGATTTTGGGAGAGCCAAGGTACTTAGGTTGCCTCTGAGTGCAACTGGAGGTTTGACTTTGCAAAATTAAATCATGCTCTTAAGATCGCCTTTGCTCCTGCCTGTTCCCGTACCTTGCAGCAGCGCTTTAAATCTGACAGGCTACGCAGGGGTTTGGATAACTCACTTTTCCCAGACCTACATACACATACAGATATATATATTAGTAACGTAATTAGCTAAAACAACGCACGCTAGAAGTACCCCAGGTGGCACACAAAGGGCTTTCTTCCCCAAGGGCTCTGCCTCAGACAGGTTTGCTGCTCAGAGCTCTGAGACGGGTGGCAATGGAAACTCCTGCCTTGGACACTGTCCCCTTGGTGCAGAAGTTGGGAAATGGCAGAGGCAGAGAGGAGGAAGCTCCCTTCACTGGGGCATCTGCACGTGCAGACCACACTTGCGATGACTGGAGCGGGGCAGATTTGCCCAGGCTGCATGCTGGAGGTCTCTGCACAGCCCCAGCCATTTGTTGCAGACGATGGCAGGTGTAACGCCTACCCCAAGGTGGGCCTATTGCTCTCCACTGCACTGAGGCTTGCCAAGGGTAATGCTCTTCATCAGAAAGTGCTCCTTCCACAGAGTTTCTGCCTCATTAACTCATGAATGAGCTCAGCAGCTAAGCAGAGGTATCCTATTTGGTTATTCTGGAAAACACCCAAACACCATTTGGGGTGTGAGCTGTTCGAGGAATGAGCCAGTGTTCTGGTTTAAGGAACTGCTCTGCTTCGGTGTTTCCTAGTTATTCCAACATCACCCTTATCAAAAGCTAGCAGAAATTAACTAAAATGATGTATTTGCAAAACCCGATGAACATAGTTATGTTTGTTATAAGAGCATCTGGGGAGAAAAGCACAATTCTGCCCCTTCATCCCCTGATCCAGCTGGCAGCCTGTTTAGACAGTTACCTAATTTTATGGTTGGGATCCTACCTCCTGCATCCTCAAGTTGCACTCAGAAAAAAAAAAGAGCCTGGCCTGAGGTCACTCGTTTGCTTTTACACCCAGTTGCTTCCCTTGGGTTCTCTGCAGCACCGCTCAGGTACTGATCTTCACGAGCCCTTTACCTGACGTTATTTTCTTTTTATTTTTTTTATTTTCAACGTAAGGAGAAGATTTGCCAAAAGCTCCTCCCATTGCACCACTGACCTCGTGGTGCTTAGCTCTTTTGGGATTGTTCATCTGCTGTAAAACCTGGGGGGCTACACTCAAGTTCTGGGTAAAGATTCATCGTACATAGAACCTTACACTGCTATAAACTCCACAACTTGGCAGTCTCATGTCACACACTCAATAAATGATGCTGATGCAAGAAGATCATTAGTGGCTTTGATTGAAGCCAGCTGTGATGGCAATCACTTTGCAGTGATAATGGGTTGGGATGATTGACTCCCAGACTACTGTTTGAGAGACCGTGTGACATGTTCCGCCTCAGAAAGGCAGCAGGGGTTGGCTACGTTTCTGTCTTGGTTATTTTTTGGGGACAGGGAGAGAAAGATGGGACTCCCACTTTATGCTAACAAACCTTTTGCCACATTCTCCTTGCCTGTGATGTGCGTGTCAAAGCTCTGGGGTCCTTGCAGCAAGTCCTGGTCACCTTGTCGCTGCAGGTGACAAAGATCTTTCAGGACTTATATTTCACTTGAGTGAAGGTTCACACGATGCTGTAAGGCTTAAACATATTTGTTCACATGGAGTTCACGTTTTTTGTTTCTTTCCTTACTTTCTTCCACCTGCCAGAGCAGGCTTCCTAACCCATGTGTCTGGAGCCTCTGCAAACAACTTAAATCTTTTTAAAATTTCAGCTAGCGAGGACAGACCTCACCGACATTTCTCTTACTGGCTCTGGATTTATTAACAACATTTCTGTGTGGGTTTACAACTAATGGAGCCCCAAAAAAGAGGGGCAGCACACTGGAACTTTCTACATCACTTTGCAAAGCTTTTCACAGGCAAACCTGCCTTATGGGCTGTGGAAAGACCAGTGCACAAGGAAGGGCCTTCACCTTTCAAGATCTGCAGAGCGTTCTCCTTTTCCTACCACCACCCTCTCATCCAGTCTGCTTGTCTCTGTAATTAATCCTGATTGCTCGAGTTCTACGTTTATGCACTTTAATGGTTAAAACTGCCTCTTCTCGCCCGTACAACACTAATCCACATGTTTCTTGGCTACTTTTCAGCGGCTGCTGATCATGGCCATCCACAGCCTGGATGAAGTTAGGCAATCTTGCCAACGCTTAATTGACCATGATCGGAAAAGCTGCTGCATTGTTCACTTTTAAAAGTGTGGCCTAAACAGGAGGGTCCTTCATTCGTGATGAATGCAGATTTCTGCTGAGACGGCGCCTCCAGCAGAGGTTTGCCAGCACCCCTCGCTTGTAGCCAGTGTGCTCAGATACTTTTCCTGCTCAAGATCTCCAGTAAGCAGAGCCCGAGTAGAGTCATGGCACAGAGCCTCCTCTGATCGCACAGAACTTTGTTCTCCCTGGTCTGTCCTAATTACCGTGACAACTGGAGGCTGCTTGGTTTGCCTATGACCCCAGCTCCAATGTGCCTTTTGTCTCCTGCTAATCTGCTCTGCCAGGTGATCTCTGGCCTGCTGTACTTGACTGCTGCCGACTGACAGACTTTGGTTTTTAATGGGGATTAAAACAGCAAAAAAAATCTTCTGCTTCCCATTTATTTTTATTTATTCATTTTTTTTTTTGATGGGAATCAATTTTTGAGCTCTTGGTTCTCCCCCACTTTCTGTTGCTAAAACTTGTGGTGGGTTTTCAATGATTGCAGACCTTTTAATAGAGCGAGTGACAACTCCCCCAGATTTAGTGAGACCCAGTGGACCCCGGGCTTTTCATCACAGATGATCTGTGATTTCCCGTGCTACCGTGCTCGTATTTAATACGATTAGTAAGATGTTTGGATTAATTTTCCGAAGGCATGGAGAACAGTGCTTCAGATGCTCTGGAGATGAACCTTGGAAAAGGCTGGAGGACTTGAACTGGCTGATGCCACGTTTTAAATCAATTCAGAGGGTCAGCTCATGGTGCTCACTCCTTGAAAGAGGCAGCAGTGATAGAAGTCCTGTCACTCAGCCCTTCCTTTTCGCCAGTTCACTACTTTATCATGTTTCCAGAATCTAGGGGCAGATCTGTGCAATGCAAATCTGCCTGTGGAAGCACTGCACGAAGTCAGAGCACCTCCGAATGCACGGTAACCTGGCGCGCTGCCGGCTCCGTCTAGAGCACGGAAGGGAGACAGGACTTTCCCTGGGAGCTACGGGAATGAAAAGCACATTTTCTGGTCTTCTGGTACTTTACGTGCGTAACGTGTTCTATCAAAAGATGTGATATAATCCCTATTTTGGGAAGCCGGCTATCAGATCTGAACAGAGTGGCTTGTCAGAACATCCTTGGCTGCTAGGCACTACCTTGCCTCCAGAGCAGTAAGAGGCTGCGTTCCCTACCCATAAATCTCGTCCAACTTTAGTGCTTAACTTCTGATTTCTCAGTATCGGGTTTGGCTGCCTCCTACTTCTGACTTTCTATCCTTAGCATGATTCACAGGCTTTCAGCTATCTCACACTTCTCGCTGTCTAATCTTAGTGCGGCTTCTAACTTTAGAGTGGCTTCGAGCTTCAGGGTCTCTCACTTTTGTTCGGGCTCTTTCTGGTACAGGTCCAAGTAGGTGAAAGACTCGAGAAGGGGGAAGGGGAGAGCTAGCGTTGCTTTCAGATGTGGCAGGCTGGAGCTAAACCTGCCTGGGTAGCCATCGCTGGTTTTGGCACTCTCCCAGGCTGCACAAAGGGGGTTGGTCAGGAGAAGATGTCTGTTCCTGAGCTAGGTGACACGGGGTCCATGCTAGCGGTGTTCCCACTTCCCTGGGATATTTCCCGAGGCCGCAGAGGTATCATCTTCGTAATGATCCACTTAAGCAAATTTCTTCTGTGTTCTGGATCTGGCTCATTGTAACCAGCTTGGCTGATTTCATAAGCCCCAAGCTGCTCCTCTGTCAAGTGTCTTCCTGGTTTATCTCTGTTTGTATCAAAGGGCGTGCAGAGAAGTTGTATTCCTGAGGGAAACGGGTCTTCATCAAATAAAAGCTCCACGTGTGGCTTTCTCTTCCACGTGTTTTATATGCAGACATGGGCTCTGCTCACTGAGTGGGGAAAGAGATGTTTTGTCTTGCTTTTTCTGATATTTCCCAGAGGCTAGTTTTCACATCCACGTAACAAAGAACTTTCCCCCTAATTTCTTCTCACCAAGACCTGTCTTTAAAACACTTCTTCTTTGGGCTGTGCTTTCGGAGAAGCCCCAGCTGGCAATGAGACAGATCCAAGCTGCAGAAGTTGGACCAAAGCTTATTTATGGCAGCAGTGAGGGGTCGAGCTGGTCAAAAAGGCTGAGGAAGAGCCACTGGATGACAGAAAGGACAGAATAAGGGGACCTGTGTCCCACAAGCAATGAGGCATCCGAATTAAGGTTACTCTACTTCTTAACACAGCTCTGTGAGCTGGATGTTTTCCTCAGAGTGTAAAAATATATATGAGGACATGTTGTCTGGGGGGAACCTCATGTTTGACTTCTTCAGACTCTTTGGAGTGCTTCAAGGAGCACAGAAGGAAGTAGCTTAGCATAATGAATAAAATAAAGCAGTTGAGAAATGCTGTCTCTCAAATAACCAGAAGGACCTCGAGACATCTTTAAGTCATTAAAAATGCAATAAACATCTTCCTGGCTTGCTTGCACTTACCTGAATTGTGATCCATGAGAGGAGATGAATTTGGCATGTCATAGCGAAGAGAAATGTGGATACAGTATGGATAATTCAACTCATTTTCTATTTATGAGGATATTATGTGAGGTGCTCCAAAGCGTTATGGCAGAGGTCTATCTCTCATAATGTACTCAGAAGAACAAATCACCAGTTCCATAATATTTCTTGATGTGAAGTATTGATCACAACTTGACAAGGATGACAGAGATTTGGAAATATCTGAACTGTGGGTAACAGTAAAAATCCTTGTACAATCCCACGTGGCCAGATTTATCACATCTGTCACTGGCTATGTGAAAATTAGTTGTTTTAGTCTAAGAAAATCCAGGGTCCCTTTATAATCAATAAAGAGAGACACGGGACTCTTGAGAGGTGATTTGTCCTGACCTAAGTTGGCTCTTAAAAATAGATGTGATGAACTACCTCGTCTTGAGGCACTCACCTCTTGCATTTACAGCAAGGCGAGCAGAGAAGAGTGGCTCCGACCAGCATGCCAACTCCTATATGACTAAAGTTGGGTGCAATGAATCCCATCTGCAGACGAGTGAAGTAAGCAGAATACACTGTCAGCTGTAATAAGTGGCAATGAGACTAGCTCTTGACATTACTGAAGGCCAAGTAAAGCTTTCTTTGATTTGGCAGAGCCAGGTTTCCTCTCCTTAGCTCTATAATACAGTTATTTGCTACTTTTATAATTTCCACAGGCATGTATCCATGTTCCAATTACTGAGATGACGTTTGCACCAGCATGATTCATGCTGTCAATTCCTGTCTCAAGTTAGATCCAAGCTAAGTTTATTTTGGGAGCAGTGGATACGTACCTACCAGGAGGATGGAGGTAGAGGAGAAAACAGGCTACTTCCAACTGCAGAGAGGGGAAAAGTTGGGGATTCACATCGTTAGAGAGCCGGAGTGGTGGTCAGTGCCCTGCTGCACTGAGGGCCACCTCCTCGTCCCCAGCCGTGCCTGGTGAAGGCAGAGGTGGTGGTATGGGGTGGGAGTATAGAGCTGGCAATCACTGCTCGAGCCTGCTAGATCTTTTTTCCTTTTTCATTTCTACTCTTCCAGCCTTCCTTATTCTTTATTTTTACATTGTCTTTCAAGAGCGCATCTTGTCAGGCAGGGATATCTCACCTCGCTGTAAAGCACGGAGCTTACACAGCGATTAATCACATCACTTTGTTACTTCTTCACGGTGCCATTCAAATGTCAACAGCCCTCAGGAGGTTCCTACGGCGCAGGCAAACAACTATTATCCTGCTTTTCCAGATAAGGGGACTAAGCCAGTGGTCACCATTTTCCAAACGAGGTTCCTAAATCCATGTTCTGTCATCAAAATCTTGAATTTAACCATCTAAAATTGGGATGGCCCATGGTGGTGGAAGCTCGCCTACTGCACAAACCACATTTTGCTCCCCGCTGAAAATGAGAATAGGCCAGTTTAGACAATTGCTTAATCTGAGAGACTGAATAGGAGCGTATAGTATTTTATAATCATATTACAACAACAACAAAATCTGAACAAGCACACTATGTGATTATGAAATGCTTCCTTGTTCATTTTTTCTATTTCAACGTGTGGTGGGAAACCACTATTAAAATAACAATAATATTAGCTTCGCTATACTCACTCAGTAGCTCAAATGCTACCAGGCTACATGGCCTGAGAGGAAATGTCTTGTTCAGACTCATTTTCTGTGCGGCAGCTAGAGGACTCATGAAAACTACATCTAGCCCCTATTATAATAAGGAAGCATTCATAACATCCTTGTAATATTTATTAACGTGAAATGTGCAGTTAAATGCCTGATGAAAGAGCTATTGTGTGCTTGGGTTTACAGTAAACAGTTAAAGCTCTTACAGTGCAGTTGAAGCAAGTGGAATATTTGCTTAGATTTGGCACGAAGAAATATTGTAAATAATTCAAAGAGTGTAATTTGATTCTAGATTTTTCTGGGCTATGTGGCATATGGCCCTTCTGTTTTTGTTTTATTTAGGTTTGCTGCCTCCGTTACGTAACCGTTCTTTTTAGGCTGCAATTAAACTTCAAGGTCAAGCAGGAATTAAGCAGGGAGGAAGTTGGTGTAATGGAAACAAGCGTGGCCGGACCCCGCCACGTTACATCACCCCCGGGGGCCTCGCTCGGCTGCTGAGAGGGCAGGGAGGGGAGCACCGAGGGCCCTACAGGGGATGAGAACGAGGATGAGGATGAGGATGCTGGTAGCTGGATGCTCACCTGCTGGCCCTGGGGCAGTGCCGGGCCTGGCTGCCCCACTGTGGTCCTTCAGTTGAGTGGTCCGAGCTTTTTAAAGTTTGTGTGCATATATATTTATATTCTGAAGCACTCAGTGCTAACACAGCCACATGCACCCTTATTCAAGCCCAGACAAAAAGGCGCGGGGCAGAGGCAGCAGCTCCCCGCGCTGCCTTCGCACTGAAAAACTCCTCCAGCAGTTACATCCCCAGTCCCCTACCCAAACTGGGGGAAAATTTTTGGTCACCTGTGGTATGTGGAGCCCGCGGGGCTTTACTAGTACTGGTGAACACACAGTGCTCTGCTCAGAAACTGTCACATCGTCGCTCGTGAGCTGCCGCTGACAACCTGCTTCGCATCTGAAATGCTTCCATTATTTTGGGGATTTCTTCATTTAGAGCTCCTCAGGTGAATAGTGCTGCGTAAGTGCTAAGTGTTATTATTTATTAGGCACATATATTCTGTAATTACTTTGCAAATATGATCATTATATTTGAAGTTACAGTGTACTTCAAACATTAATTGCCACATAACTTGCAGATTTCAGATCTGATACACAAACCTAATCATCAGTCATTAAGTATTAAAGAAGAGAGCACTGGAAATATATTAAATTACCTCAGATCACTGATTAAACCTAATCCTTGGAAATTCCTAAAAGCCTATTGAGGCGCTGAGATTCACTTCCAAGTGACCACTGGGAACCGAGGCCTGAAACGCAGCCGGATGCTTTAATTCTCAGGGATATCATGATTTGGTGACCCTGCAAAATGCTCCTTTTTTGGAGCCCTGCCCCAGCCGGAGCTAATTCCTGCTCTAGTTCTCTCGGAGGCCGACGTGATGGCTGTGTGTGCTCCCCAGGCAGGCAGGGTTTTCCTCTGCTAATCCCCCGCCGTGCAGGCGTGTCGGCCAAGAAATGCCCTCCCGGAGCAGGGGCTGCTGTGGTGAGACCGGACGAGCACGGGGCGAGATCCCTCTCCTGCCTGCTCCAAACCAGCTGAAAAGTTCCCCCCTCAGAGGTCCCTGCCACACCGACCCCCTGTTCTGTCCTTCCCTAGAGGAGCCCAAGGTTAATTAAAGTTAGAAACTGTGTTTTAAAGCCGTGCCTTTATTTCAGGACCCTACTGAGGAAAACAGCGTTTTAACGTCGGTTTATATTACTCAGCCATAGGTAAAATATTGCCACTTGTGAGCTGTTATTCGCAACAATCTATATCAAATGTTATAAAAATAACAGCATATGTGTGTGTATATACATAGATCTGAAAGCATTAAATATGGGCTCGTGTGCATGTTTGTGTGCTCGCGAAGAGAGCGAGGCAGAAGGTGCGGGAAGGCAGGAGGTGCTGCTGACGCCTTCCCCAGCCCCTGGGACCCACCGAGGGCCGGGCACGGGGCTCCTCCTGCACCGGGACATTGGGACTGTCCTGCCCAGCCCCATATCCATCCCCACCAGCTTCTCCCAGCCCTGCTCGGCCCCATTTCCACACCGGCAGCTCCCGGCCCCGCTCCCAGCCTGCCCGCAGCTGCGGTCTGTCTCCCCGGGGACCACGAGGAAACAGGGGATTACAGTGACCCAAGCCAGACTTCGTGCTGTTTAATCTAAAAAGCAGAAAGAGCACATAAAAGGATTTTGAAAACTCGGTTTTAAGGTTTTAACCCATCTCCTGGAGCAGGCCCCAGCGTGCTGCACTTCTCCGAGTTTGGCACCTTCGAGTTTGCAGTCTCCAAGCTCGTCTTCCTGTCTAAATTTAACTCCTCAGGGGAGCTGGTGTCATTTTAACCCCTGACCCTGCTGATCCCCACTCCTTCCCTGGGACTAATCCACTCCTGAGCAAACCCACTGAGCTAGCAAAGCGGGGCGGCAGGGCTGTGACCGCAGTGCGGTGGCTATTTAGGGCCAGTGCTGGCTCACAGCAGAGTTTCTGGTTTCCTGCCTTGCCCCTGTGTCTGAGCAAGCCACTGCTGGGTTAACCGCCTGCTGTGACCACCGTGAACATCCCAGTAGCAGGGTCAAGAGGTGGGTTGGCAGCATCCAGCTCCCTGCTGCACGCAGAGCAGACCTGGGCTTGTTTCCTGCACCCCTGCATGTGGCATCCTTCATGCTGCCTCTCTAAATACAACCTGGACCAACAAATCTTTTCATAGCTGTACTATTAGTGGATGTCACTCAGGTTCTGAGGGAGGATTCTCGCATGAAAACCTCCCTCGGATGCAGGCAGAGTCCTTCCTTCTGCCTCCCGATGCCCTGCTGTCCTCAGCGCGGGCAAGGCTGCGGTGCCAGTATGACAGGAGCTCGCTGATGCTCCTCTGCTGGTGTGCTGCGGTGCATTATTATTACTTATTTATCTGAGTGCCTAAATTTTTCAGCCCCGCTGTGCTCAACAGTGCTTGTGTACGGAAAAGGAAGGCGCTCCCTGGGCCAGGGTTATGCTAGAAACACGAAAAGAGCAGCTGTGGCACTACTGGGAGGCCTTTCAGCTGGAAGAAGTTAGGAGCTGTGGTCCCCACGCCTTTAAATGCTAGGAGGTAAAGACAGGACAAAAAAAATACAATTTAGAGAGTTGGTTTTTAACAGTCACAGAGAAAAGATGTGATGCTGGTATGACACAGCCCTGTGGCCTCTGAAGAGGTGATTTACTCCAGCACAGAAATTTGCCCAGGTTATGCAGCTGCAGGAGGTGCTTGTAGCGGCTGGGTTGGAGCACAAAAGGAGAGAACGGCACCTACCTGGCACCTACCTCTCTACCTCTTAGGGCTTGAATCCAACCCCTTGGTATAGAGGTGAGCATTTCAAGGGACCTGTTGTGGTCATTTGATTTGACCTGAGGTAGCAGCTCTTGCCTTTGATTCCAAAAACAAAGGTTTTTTTGCGGGTAAAGAAAAAAACAAAACCCACACAATTGTGATATTACAATTTCCTGTGATGAGCTCTAAGTTGTTCCAGTAGCTAAGTAGCTTCACTGTTTAAAACATGCCTTATTCCTACATTAAATTTGTCTAGGTTCCGTGTTTAGCCACGTTTTTTTTCTACCATATGTGGATCTCCCGTTGTCAAATTTCTCTCAAGCACTGGGGGACTGTGACAGCCTCACGCCCCCTCGAGAGTCTCAGGCACGTTCGGTGAACCGAGCAGCTTCAGCTTCACTTTTCTCTGTCCCTCCACCATCCCGAGCAGGGGACAGCAGAGCGGTGCCCCGAGCCCTGCTCCCAGCCCCGCAGTGCCATTCCTGGTGCCACCGCAGCCACCGATGCCACAAGGGCAGGGGCATCCCGGGAGCCCCAGGTCCGTCCCGTGCTTCCACCAGGGAGGTGGCCTGAGAACCCATGGAGGTGTTAAGCGGGGAAAAGTGGCATTAATTGTGTATCTATAAATAAATAAAACCGATTCTTAAGGCTGGGCTGGAGAAAAGCAGGATTTCTAATTGCTGCAGATGGCGTTCCGGCCATTATTTTAACTATATACAAGGCACAAGCAATCATTCACAAATTTTCCAACCAAATTGCTAAGTCCCCTCTCACCCCCCTCCTTTTTTTTTTTTTTTTTCCAACTGAGATTGGCAGCAAAACCCCTCAGTTTCATTGTGAAAATAATCAGGTTTCCATTTATGACTTCCTTTCTCTGATAATCAGTTCTAGCAGCTCCAGGAAGGCAAAGACCCTTACTTAGGCCTTAACCAACTGTGAAATTTATTTTAAAATGTTATTTAAAGGAAAAGCATGTTTAGAGCTTGTTTCACTTATCTTTTTCATTGTTTTGTAGGGTGTTAGACATTTTTAAAGATTTATGTACAAAATAAAATTCTTAGTATTCTTAGTAAAATTCTTACTTCCTAGTAAATGATATTTTAGATTAATGTGACATGTAAAAATCTGTCATAAAAGAAGTACATTTCGGATATATAGAGGAAAATTGTTGTAAAAATACCAAACCGGTCATGCAATTCTTTATTTATATTTTGGTAGGCAAGCTTCACTGATTAAAATATTGCTCCGAGTATGTCTTTTCCTAAGAAAAACCTTTTTAAAGTACATTTTTCTTTTTAATAAGGAAAACTGTACTGTCTGTGTAGATAACGATCCCCTTCCTGTGGCGGGGCTATTTCCCTTGTTCTTTACCTCTCTCTGTTGCCATTTTTCCCCGTTACAACCCCACTGATGTATAATATTTTAAAAGCAAACAGAAAACTTGGTGTTGTTTCAGTGAGAATGGTGGAGGAGAAGGGGGGAAGCCTGGGAACTTGTGGAAGTGCCAGCACATGAAAAGACGTGGGCCTTTTCCACAGGTGCCCTGAGGCTCGATGCTCCCAGTCCCCTTCCCTGTGCATGCCACACGGCCACCAGCCGTGCTCGGGGCCCGGTTTGGTGCTGGGACCACCACAGCGAAGGCACTCATGGTGCAAAGGCTGTGGCAAAGGTTTTTTGGGCAAGTCCCGAGTTAAAGATGGGTTTGTATCTCCCTTCTCACACCCCAACTTCAAACGAGTTTTCCTCCCAGCCTCGCCGCGGCTCGCTCTGATGTATTTCCGTGATAACTTTTCCATTCTGCAGACTCCACACTGACACAGAGCAGGTTTCGTTGCCAGAGGAAATGCCAAACAGGGAGACAAGCTGACACCCACAGGCCACTGCCGAAAGAAATTGGCATCTGGGTCTTGCAGCTGCCAAACCTTCCCTCCGAGTGGCCACAGCAATCAGCTCCAGTGATGTAGCAAACCGAGGAGGAGGAGGAGGCGAAGGGCATGTGGTGCACAATCAATGCTGCAATCAAAGGGAAGAGGCAGTGCCAGCTGGTTACTGCAGCTCCATCGCCGTGCCAAAAGCACAAAATAATATTTAAAGAAAGCATTGACAAAAGGGAGGCAGCTTGCGTGGCCCACAGCAGAGCGAGGGAAGGGTGAGAAGGTGGGCCATGTGTGCGGGGCTCCGGGGCCCCTTTTCGCCCCGTGCCAGCTCTTTTTAGGCTTCGGTGCAGCTCGGGAAACTGCTGCTACTTTTAAAAGTACAGGTTGTGCCAGGAAACAAGTCGAGATGTGTATGACTGCGTGGCTGAGAGCAGGGCTATTGCAGCAGCGGTTGCAGTAGCGGGGACGGGTAATAGCATAAGGCTGGCCATATAGTGCAGATGTCAGGAGACACTGGCTGCTTTTAATGGGCAGGCCGACGCATAACAAACATTTGAATGTGTCAAAATGGGGGGAAAAATCCTGTCATTCACCATATGAATTGTTTTACTGTGTTGACCGTTCTCTTCAACTCTTTCGAAAATGGGTTTTTGATGGGGGAATGCAAAAGCGGAATGGGTGGAAGAAAAAGTTGTGTACTCCGTAATGATCGCATGGCAGCATGCAGCCTGCTACCAGGATGGTCTGCAGTGACCTTCACAGACCCTTACCTTGCCAAACTTTGCGTCTGTCTGGCCAAACTTCGTGTCTGCTCTGGCCAAATAATAAAAAGTAGTCTGAAAGGACCTGGAGAGGACATCCTCATCCTCATTCCCTGCACAGCATGTCTAGCCTTCATTGTAAAGCAACTGGGGAGAGTGCATGTGCTTCGTGTGTAATTGAAAAGGATCCGGAGTACTTGTAACCATTGTAAAATCATAAATACTACCACTTTTGAAGAGTTTTTGTTCTCGAGCAGTAGCTTTAGAAGCTTTGCATCTCAAGCTTGGGCACTCATCCTGAAATAAGAGCCGCTGACTTTTAGATTTGTCATGCATAAGGAAGCAGCACGTGAAGTTCTCTGCCCTCATGGCAGCTGGGCAGCACCTTACTAACAGCACAGCCCAAGGTTGTGATGAATTCCGTGTGTTGGTATTTTATGGAAGGTATTTACTTAAAGATTAAATTGTTCCATTCGCTTTTGAGGGTATTGTGGCAAAAATTGAAGGTGGTGCTAGTTAAGTTTTTACATATTAAAGAGATCCTAGTAGTGTGTGTGTTTTTTTTGTAGGTATAGCTAATAGAATCGTGGCATAGCAGGCACCTACGCTGCAAAAGCCAGATTTAGTTCTTTGCCTGCTCCTTTCTGCAGCTTACTGCAGTCAACACAGAGCTGGGAGACTCCTGCTTTCGTCCTGAGTGACAGCACCAGCTCGGGTAAGTCTCTGAGCTGAAATTCAGGCCGAAATTCAGGCAATGCAGTATTCTGCACAACTTGCATGTGTGTGCACAGGCCAGGGCAACAGCCTCGTAGCTGTTGGTCCTAGAGGAACAGTTCGTTTGAAGGACTGCTGCAGTGTTATTAGAGATTAGTAATAGGAGTGGATTAAAATTTGGCTTGTCCTGCAGATTGCTTTGATATTGCTTTTATACTACTGCATCGAATACACCAAACCATGTATTATGGCTCTGGAGTCGTGAAATGGTTATTTATGGGCTCGGATGGTGCCAAATGCAAAGTTGCCCAGCTGATTGTACAAAAAGAGGCCTTTTTTGCACAAACCAAATGCAAATACTGCTCTTCCTATTTGTACTGAAATGAGGAGAATGAGAACCATTTCATGCAGGGCTTCGTTATGGGCTTGTAGGTGCTCCAGCAAAGCCAGTGGCAGCCTTGCTGCTGATTTATGGGGAGCAGCACAGAAAGCCCGTCAGAGCCAACAGCAGAAGCAAGCTTTAGTTTTAAGAAAGGCTGCAAACAAACTGTGCCAATTTCAGCTGATGTGGCACTGCCTGTTAATGCACGGCCAGTGACCATACCGAATGAGCATACCACATAAGGAGAAAATGGTGTTATAGTTAGGCATAAACCCACTACTTTTTTAATGAAAAAAGGAGTGCCTTTTGCAGAGAGTCGCCTTGTTTAAGAGCATTACTTCTAGAAGTAAAATACCAAAAGCAAAGCTCGCTTGCTTTTCCGAACTCACTGCTAAAAATCTGTTAGTACAGGACAGGTACAACAGATTTATATCATCTTCTAACATTCTTTGCACATTTCTAATATTTATTTAGAGGAAACTCCATGATTCTATCTGATTTCCCACTCTTGAATCTTCTTCTACTTTCTTCTTCTTTTTTGTCTCTCTCTCCCTCTTTTAAATTAGGAACATGTTTTAGAGAGCAAGCAGTAATTTCCCAGTGCAGTGCACATGAAATTACAGATATTACTGCTCTTATTAATAAAGTTCTGCATCATATTCTCTTCTCTCGCCTCCCCTTCCCAAACACAAAAGCAACACGATGGATATATTCCGGAGCGTTCAAAACAGGTCAATAAAACTCTGATTTTTCCTGGGAGGTACAGAATTCTCTGTAATAGCTTGTAACACTGTGTTTTGGTGGCCAGACACCTAGCTGCTCCTGTTTCCACTGCACAGAACATCAAGAACTCGTGTGTGTTTTGTGAGTTTTGTGTCTGAGGCTCACCTCTCTTTTCCTGTGGGCTACAAATCAATTTTACTGCATGTGATAGCAGAATTGTCAAATGCATCTGAAGGCAAGTACATCCTATGTGTTAGCCTACCAAGAAGAAAAAGCTGTTTGCCCCTTAGTTGAGTTCTCTCTCTTCCTCTCACACAAATATTTGTTTCATTACCGCATTCATTTGAAGCCTGTCACTCTTGCAGAAGGTGCTGATCCACTCAGCAAACCCCTCTTCTTCCTCTTCCTCATCTAAAATACGTTCTTTAGGCCATTTTCGAGTATTTTATGTTCTTCAGGCCATTATTTCGGGTATTTTTCCAAGGGCACCTTTTCCTGTCTTTCATTAATATCTCCTCCTTTGCTGGTAGCACACACGACTGATGGATCCATCCTGCTGGTACATCATGTATTTCTGGGCTTTTGTGTTGGATGAGTACTGACTGCTCTCTCCAGCAAGATGTTCTGTTTCTCCTCTTCTGTCCCTGGCAGGCTTTCAACTTGCATGCCTCTAAACTCCTTCTCCTACCAAGCCTCCGTGTAACTCCTGGTACCATTTGACCCACCTTTTCACGCCATCTCTCACATCGAGGAGCACAGAGACATCCTTGTTCCCGAATGAACATCTCCTGGTGTTTTTCCAAGCTGAGTGCTCCGAGTGTCTGCCCCAGCTCATGCTCCCCTGGGCACTTCAGCCCCTTGAGGCTAGGCTTTGTTCTTCACCTCCACCTCTTGCCTTTTCTGCAGCTTTTATTATATCTGGAGATATCCACGTAAAAGCCTCTCCTCACCCTTTGCTGCGTTTCTGACTTGCTCAGCGGAGGGTATTTGCTAATATCCAGGATTCTTACATCTCTTCTTTTCTCATATATCTTGATTAACTCACCTCAGATCTCAGTCATTTTGGGCCATTCCTTAGCTCCGAGCAGGACCCTGAGCACCCCCGAGTCACATTCCTTTCATGCTTTTCACCTCCAGCTTGTGTAGAGCCTTGTGGCTGTATCGGACTGGATTTCACAGCTAATTCTTCTGCCAAAGTTGTTTGACATTGAAGATGACAAATTTGTGGAATTAAAAGATGTTTTCTTCAGGGGAACTCCTTCAAAGAGATATTGCACATACCCGTCACTCAGTTATCAGTACTAAATCAATCACATTTCTCCCAATGCTTTTTGCAGCTTCCCTGACTTCTCTTTTTCCCAAATCTACTGTTGTGCACTTCGGCAGGCTGTGAAATTTTGCAAAATGTGGGTGTCGCTCGCTGGATTTGCTCCTGGCTCTGAATTCACCCATGGCACTTCCCAAGACCATTTTGGTCAGTACCCGTCTGCACATTTTCCTTGCTCATCCCTACACGACGTCCTCCTGGAAGGGGCTATGCCCACATTCCTGCCTGCGGCCATAAAATCATTCACTTGCCTCCCCCTCCGCATCTGCTGTGGTGCCACTGACCCCCGGTGAGGTTAAACTGATGACCTTTGGAGGAGACAGAGCTGCTTTCAAGCCCAGCTCAGGCCCTGCACCCTCTTCTGGGGCTTCTCCAACAGCGACTGCTGTGGGTGTCTCCTCCGACACGGGCTGTGGAAAATCGTGGTGTGATAATTCCCATCTTCACTAATCTCAGACAGTTTTCTCCTGGTAGACAGAAGGTAAAAACTGCGGTTTCTGTAGTCCTTGCTATTGAAAGAAAAGATGCAATTCATAGATCAGTAAACTCCCTGACAGTTCCTTAATTATGGATAATCATCAGTCCCACATTATTAGCTCTCTGCATGCACTTTTGACATTTTCTGGGTGCTTCTTGCATATTTTTTCAGTTGTGTGTGAGTGCAGGCTTTGCAAGCCTGCTTTTAGGCAGCGCAGCCCTTAACTCTCTATCACTGTCAATGGTCATGGCGCTTCACAAGAAAATTCAGAGTAGCAGGGTTACTACAAAAAAAAATGAGTGTAAGAATAAAGGCAGCCTCAAAATCTTAAAAACTGATAAGTACCATTTGATGAAGAATATATATATAAAAAAAAAAATGCTAGCACAATAAAATGGGAAAAATAAGTCCTCTAAAAATGATCTGTAGTGATACTTGGCGTTTGGACCAAAGCTGAAGCCTGTGGCTTGTGATTCTCTAATTTACACGTCATTGGGATTACGTCTTTAGCATGGAAAATAGCGGCAAAAAGGGTGACAGATTTGGGGCTTTGCATTTGATGCCTACCATTGTGTTTTCAGGAAATGTTGGTGTGCATCCTGCTATCAGGTGATTTCTTCTCAATAAGTAACTCCAGCTGCTTCGGATGATGCTCTGGAAGCTGCTGCCTCGTCGCTGCTCGGTTGCTGCTAGCTTTGACAAACTGCCTGAACTAGCTGCGGATTTTATGGGCTACCCCTTTCATATTTTCAATGTCACTTTTAACAGGCGGGCGGCCCATGACAAACAACCGCAAATGCTGTGCCAGCCGTAATGCAGACACTCCGTGTGCATATGACCCTTATCTTTTATGGCATAAACTATATTTGCACCATTGCCTGAGATGGGAGCACAAAGCCAAAGCTAAGAGAGAGCTAATCCACCTGTCAAACTGCTTCTGTAGCTCTTCCAGGGAGTTTACGACAGTCTGGCTGTTTTTGGAGCCTGGTTGCAGACGGCTGCGCTCCCTCTAAATGCATGTTTCGGCAGGGTAGGAGCAGCATCTATCTTAGCAATCACCCACTCGTATGTCAGATAAAGCCCAGGGTACAATGACAGCACTGTCTGGAAGAAAATAGCATCAGAAGTAACTGAAAGGATCCTTCTTGGAGTGACTTCTTCCCTATCTTATCCCCTTCCCTATTCCCTATCCCCTTATGAAGCCCAGGAAATGTCCCCATATTCCAAATCACATGTTGTGGATCAGAAGCTATAGCTTTTCTGCAAGAAATTCATCTTGAACAGGTAGTTTACTATGCTTTTGTTATTATTATTATTATTGTTTTTACCATAATTAGTGAATTGGTTCATTATATCCAGGGCAGGATCCTTCGGTGCAGAACAATGCCTTAACCTAAGCGTGGCCCTAGGAGTGGCCCTGCCGTGCTGGGAATTTCTATTCTTTTTGGTACCTTGTTGTGTGCCTGGGAAACACTTCCCACATAATTTAATGTTTCATGCTTCTTCGAGAGAATTCTAGTGTATCTTTTGGAAGGAAAAGTGTAGCTTCAAGAAAGGTTGCGATGTAGGTTGAGAATATTGTTAACAGAAGGATGCAGTCTCGGATCCCAGGAAACTAATTTATTTTGGTACCCAACTAACAATTCACTGAATTTTCTCCTGCTAAAAATGGGAAGTCTCCTCTCCTGTCAGTCTCTGCTTCGGCACGTAGCCCTGGCCCCTCAGTACCAGCGAAGCATCCCCAGAAATCCCACGCAGCTTGCTGCTGTGACCCACCGCTTGTGGGTCCTTTCACCCAGCCTCCCTCCTGCCTTTTTTTTTTTGACTGCTTTGCCTTAAAACCTGGAAGGAAGGAGCACGCTGGTGAAGAGCCAGGGGGATGCAGGCAGTGAGAGGGGAAGAGGAGCCAACTGCGTGTCACTGAAGGACTGTATGGCGTGGCCCTAGGGTGCCAGAAAGCAGCCTCCACAGAGCAGGGTCTGAAGCAAAAGGAAAATGCAGCACTGGGTGCCCATCAGA
Organism: Netta rufina; assembly: GCF_964035555.1. NCBI lineage: Eukaryota > Metazoa > Chordata > Aves > Anseriformes > Anatidae > Netta > Netta rufina. The sequence goes on along the minus strand of NC_140139.1, from coordinate 935,966 downwards.
GGGACGTGCTGTGGCTGTTCAGGGTGACCTGGTGGCTTGTGCACACCCAGAGGGGCTGACTCACTTCTGGACATCATGCAGAGAGGTGGTGGGTGGCAAATCCCACTGGAGCATGTCCAGAAATTGCCCTAATTTGGCAGAGAGTCAGGGGATTTATCCCATTGGGTATTTTCTTAAGTTATCCCAGCACAAATCATAGAATCAGAGAAGAGCTTGGGGTGAAAGGGACTTTAAGGACCACCCGGTTCCAGATCAGGGATGCCACCCACTGCATCAGGTTGCCCAAGGCCTCGTCCTTGAACAACCTCCAGGGACGGGGCACCCACAGCTCCTCTGGGCAAAAGGAGCACCCTGGCTGCAGGCAGGAGCCTGAAGAGACCCGAAATACCCACAGGAGGAATCGCAGGGCCTGGGAGCTGGCGTAGGACACAGGGAAGATGTTAAAGCCATCCCCTGAAGGACATCGGACACCAGTGGGGGTGACAAACCGCGTAGGGTGCCAGTAGGGTGCCAGTAGGGCACCAGCTGCCAGGAGCACGGCGCCCAGGAGCGCTCCATTTTCCACAGCTCCTTCCCGAAGCCTGGCACCTTCTGCCACCAACACGGCTTTCTGTTTGTCAGGAGTGATGGCCCTTTTGGCTAAGAGCAGAGCTGAACCGCCCAGACCAGTGCTGGGCTTTATAAGCAGCCCCGGCAACATCGTGGGTGATGTCAGCTCGGAGGATGCTAATTAATCCGTGGTCCCTCTTCTGGCTGTTTCTGCAGTAACAGAGCAAAAGTAATTTTAGGTTGTGTATCAAGACTGCCTGGAGTTTAGTCTTTATTTGCTTTCTCTCCACACGGCACAATTAAAAGAAAACATCGAAGGCTTTCTGCTCGGGGTGGGGGGGACCGCACTCCTGCGGGGGGCACCCAGGGAGCTGGGTTTTGGGGTGCTCAGAGCCCAGACCACCCCAACCACCCCGCTGCTGGGGCACCCGTGTTCATGCCAGCAGCACAGAGCTCCCCGACCCGCCTAGCACCCACACTTCTTCCCCTTTCCCTTCTGCCTGCTAAGTTTTTCCATGCTGGGTGAGCTCTGCAACACTCGCAGCGATGCTCACATCCACCCCGTCTTTATTTTTCCATCCCAGGTGCCCAGATCCCAGGCACCCCGTACCCACAGGGAGGCCCCGCTCCCGTTGGGATGAGCCAGATCCCTTTGGCATTGCTGGGGCGTGCAGACCATATCGCCCCCCAGGTCCTCGCCGCGCCTCCGTGCCTTAGGCCTGGTAATCTTCACTAATATTTGCAGTAGAAACAGCATTTCCCCGAGATTAGCAAACTTCACAGTGGCTTATTTGCAGCTTTTGAATTTGTAAATGAGGAAAAGGGCTGGGAAAAGGGGACTGGGGGTGATACGCAGGGAAATCTAGTTATGAGAATTTATCCTCTTCATTACAAGCCACTAAGATCTTCATCTCTGGTATTTAATGTACCAAATTCAATATTCTGAGCATCGTTTGCATATAAAAATAGCAATATCGTGTTTTTAAAAATGGAAGGGGTGTGCGAAAGTTTTAACTAAGCTACACATTTTAATGGCTTTTTTTTCCCTATAAATCTAAGCTTTAACAAATATTTTTTGAGCAAGAATAAACTCTTTGTAATAACTGAAGGTTTTTCTCCCATTTTTCTTCTCACGAATGTTGTATTTTCCTTGCACATGAAGCAAGATGCTCTAAGAGGAAAAATTATGAACCTTTAGGAAACAGAGAAGATCTGTTGCCCTTGGTAGAGAGAAAATCAGCCTTGAAAACCCCGGGTTTATAAATGAAGAAAATGCAAGAATAATAAAAAACACACGACCGAAAATCTAATTAATTTGAGCGAGTCGATAAGTTTCTGGTTCTGGATGCTGGTAACGGAGGGGGAGGGAAAAAAAAAAAAAAAAAGAAAAAAAATAAAGAGGGATGCAAGGCTTCCTACTTGTCCCCTCCTCATCGAAAAAAATAAAAATAAAAAAATCAAAAATGGAAAAATCTTCATAGGTGTCCCGCGCCGCGCCGTGCCATGCCATTCCCGCGCGGTGCCATGGCCATGCCGAGGCTGTGCCCACCTGCCTGGCCAGGACATCGCTGCCAGCACCCGCACCGTGGCCTGGCCTGCCCAATATTTCTTGCTGAGGTGGTTTCTGCTGCTGGGGTGCGGTGGTGCTCACCAAAATGCCTTTGTGCCCAGCTGGGCAGGCCTGGGCAGCGCCTCCAGCCCCGCCACCCGAAACATCCCCTGGCACGGCACAGGGAAGCCCCCACGGACGCGCTGCAGTCACGGCTTCCCCCGGCTTTACGGGGCTGCTGCTGAAAGCAGAGCACGGCCTGGCAAATGCAAAGATGCTCATTTTTCACCGCTATATTTGCGTGTAGCTCTTCAACGTGGCAGAACGCCTTACCGGCACGGAACCGGGAGACTAATCCTGCGCGAGCCCTGTGCTAGGACAGAGAGACGGCGTTTCAAAACCCTTCCGCGGAAAGTGATTTTCGCAGCACCCAATTACGGGGGGATTTCTGGTGAAAAGTCCTTGGCTGGGCTGCAGCTTGGTGCCTGCGCTCAGCAGCAGGGGCTGGCGGTGGGGCTGGGAGCGGGGCTGGGAGCGGTGCGGTGCGGCACGGCGTGGCACGGAGCAGCAATGCATGGCACGGCATGGCACAGCACAGCATGGCACGGCACAGCACGGCACAGCACGGCATGGCACGGCACAATACAGCACAGAACAGCACAGCAAGACACAGCACAGCTCCCTCCCCGCACCGCACCGCACCGCACCCAGCCCCACACCTGGCACGGTGCTGTGCGCCTCGGCGGCGGTGAGGGCTGAGGAGCGGGCTGCTAAACAAGATATATACACGATGTCAAATATTGGCTGCACACATCTAAGCCAATCACTTCTAAATAAATTAACCATGGCACTGCCTAATACGATCCACCTGCTTTCTTCCTCGTGTTGTTCCAGACCCTACCTGAACCCCCCTTTGATTAAATGTCAAAAGCTTGCCTTGTGCCTGCAGATTTCACTGAAGGCGGATAACAGAAAGGTTCCTCCTGTGACTCCATAAAACTGAAATAAATTCCACTGGCATCTTGTAAATTTTTATTTTCTACAATGACTGCAGGCCCCATCTGCGACCCAGCTGTTATTAGAAGGGAAAGCGTTGGCCCTTCTGCATTACAAAACAGCATAGAACAGTAATTGCCAGTGGAAGAGATTAAGTGTAGACACTAAAAATGTTTACTCGCAATGAATATGCATAACGATGGGTAGGAAACAGCACTGGAAGATTAAAAAGAGAGAAGGGTTTGTTTACAAGGCTGGGAAAAAAAAAAGAGGGGAATGTCAGTTGGCCCCAAGCCTGAAATAGGAACGAAAAACCTTTGGGCAAGGCATTAGGGAGAAAAACAGATGGTTTGTGAACCTTTTATTAGATAGAAAAATCATTAATCAAGCCCAGGCTGGAAATGGCAGGGTTTTTGGTAGTTCATATTTTAGTTTATTTTTTCTTAAAGTGACAGTGTGCTGCTTTGTTGACAGTCAGCGGCACGGAGCCCCTTTCCAGGGGAGATGCAGCCGCGGCGCCGGGAGCACGGCTAACTTGAGGTCCGCGCTCGCACCGAGCTGTTCTGCAGAGGAAATCCCTCAGCAGGGTTTCGCATTTCAGCACCTGTTTTGCCCGTACAGCGAGGCAATTAAAAAAAAAAAGAAAAAAAAAAAAAGGAAAAAAGGAAAAAAAAAAAAGAAAGAAAGACAAGGAGAAGGGGGGAGAATCACAGCCTCGTTTATTTATTTATTATTATTATTATTTTTGTGCTGCTTCGTTCCAATTTGGGGGGAGAAATGTAGGGCACGAAAACTTCCGCAGCCAGCCTCATGAATAAGGAGCCATTTAGCAGAGCCTGTCAATACGCGCACCCTCAATCATGTCTCCCTCTTCCCTTCGTTCCGGGGCTGGCAGACTAAAAAAATCATCGAGTTTGCACAAGGGTGAGCCCAAGGGGAGGACGGCGAGGGGTTTGGCAAGCCGGCCAGCCGCTCTCCTGGCCGGGGGCGCCCTGGCTGTGCCAAGTGGTGCCAGCGCTCGGCGCCCCAACGTGCCGCTTTGTTCGGCGGCGCTCCATTTTAGCAGCACAGCCTGAGAGCAGGGCACTCCTTTCGCACTGCCGGCTCAGGGCACAGCAGCCTGCCTTCCCCCCCTGCGCCCTCGTCAACCTGAAGCGCTGCCTTGTGCAGGCATCGCCGCTCTGAGCCCCGCTGCTCGGCTCCTGCCAGCAGCCCCACGGAGCTCCCCGGCCCCCTGCGTGCAGCAGGGCGCTGGGCTGGCACATGCCTGGCACCCCCATGGCCCCATGGCCCTGCTGTGCTCCTGCTTGTCCCTGGGGGTGTGCAGGTGTGTGCAGGTGTGTGCATTTGTGCAGATGTGTGTGTGTTTCTGTGCATTTGTGCGCATTTGTGTGCATTTGTGCACGTGTGTGCGCATTTTTGCACGTGTGCATGCATGGGCGCAGTTGCACACATCATCCGTGCACATGCATGCATGTGTTCATGTGTGTGTGCATATATGTACATCCATGTGCGTGCTTGTGCATGCACGTGCTGGCAGAAAAAACTCCCTGCGAGGCTCTTTCCAGGGCTCTGGGTGCGTGACACCACCGAGGGGGCCACTGAGAGCTGGGTTTCCCCTCGGGGTCCCCGCTGTGCCTGGCGCTGCCGCACAGGGGTGGGAACCCAGGGTGAGAAGGGGGCTGACACTGCTGGATGTGGGGTGGGGGACAGCCAGAACTGCCCCTCCTGCTCCCCATATCCCCCTGGGCACCTCAATCAGCCCCGAGGGAGCAGCTAAAGAGGGGCGCAGCGCCCGAGCCAGCCGCAGGCTGCCCCACGCCTCCCATCTCCTGGGGTGGGGGCACCTCCGGCGTGGCTCTCTGCTGTGAGGAATTCCTCATTCATGTCGTTATGTTTAAATGATTAGGACCAACACAAGATAAATTTCAAAAAGAAAAAAAAAAAAAAAAAAAAAAGGAAAGGAAAGAAAAAAAAAAAAAAAGAAAAGAGAAAGTCCAATCTGTGAATCCAGATTAGATCCCTCTGTATATTTATTTATTTAGCCCTGCTTTCCAGTTGCTGAGCTCCCTTGCGGTGTTGCCAGCCCAGGGCAAATCCCCAGGCTCCCGTGGAGTCCCCTGGCATTTGCATTGACATCACCGAGATGGCCATTTGGCTTGTTAGCATTTAAGAAATTAAAATAAATTAAAAAATAAAAAATAAAATAGCAAAGTAGAAAGCTCGGCTTCATCAGAACACCGAAGCAAGTAAAAGTTACAAAGGATGCCATTAGGAATGAACCGTGAAATATTTAGCAGCAAACTCAGGACCAAAAATAAAGCCAATATCCTTCTTTTGGGAATAGAGGGGAATGGTTTCTTTTTCCAATTTCTTTTATACCACAGAGGAGCTGCCCACACATTTCCTAATTCTTAGACTAATAACTCTGAGATGAACTTCCTAAAACATATGAGCTTCATCAGAGAAGGGGGGGAGGAAGGGGGGGGAGAATGAGGGGGAAGTACAAAATGATCTTTGTAAGAAATAGTAGCTGGGATTGCTAGCGTTGCATATGTTACAGCACATCATTAATAACAGTGATCAAAAGAAAAAGAACATCTTAGCAGCTGCATCAAATTATTATAGAAATTGGAATTTTCAAATGAGCTCGGAGTTAAAAAAAAAAAAAAAAAAAAGGAAAAGAAAAAGGAAGAAGAAAAAAAAAAAAGGGCACCATGTACTGGAGGTCAGGTCACTTTGCAGAGCCACGGGATAATCCCAAAAGGTACTGAAAGGGCTGGGATGAAAAAGAGATTCTTCTTCCTATTATGGTCTTTGCAATATCGCTAGGCAAATTGTGGGGAGGAAAAATCCAAACCTCCTCAGAGCGACAGCGCCAGCCCTTGGCAGCCCCAGGACCAGGGCTGGGGACAAGCGGCCCCTGCGACCTCCACACCCCCACCGCCTCCACGTCTGCAGCAGAAACTGCTCCAGATTTTGGTGCAAACCCAGCTGAACCCCCAGCCCCCCAGCTTATGGCAGCAGCACCACGGCGAGCGGTGTGGAGGGGGCTTCGTGCACCCAGGGCTGGGCGGAGGGCGCAGAGCGCGGCGGCTCCAAGGCGGAGCTGGGGCTGGCAGGAAGGGCTGCCGAGCTCCCCAAGGATATCTCGCTCTTCCTCCGATAAAAGTTGGTGCTCATCCACGGATTTCATATCCCCCCTGCGGAAAAGCAGTGGGAGGGATGCGAAGGCTCGCTGGCGGGAGACGTGCGAGCCTCGTCCTCGGCCACAAAGCGTGTTTTATAACAGCGTTGCGCAAACGCGGGGAGCCCGTCCAAGCTCAGCAAACCCCCCCCAACCTCTCTTGGGCGGCCTGAAGAATTTAATTCATGGAGAGATGGAGCAGCTTCCCAGAAAAGCTGCGCCTGGGAGCGGCTCGAGCCAGGCTGAGCACGCCCTGAACAGCTCCTGGTGGCCGCAAGGGGCACGGGCTGTGTCCCTGGGGGGCGCACACAGCGCTCCCTTCGGAAGCAGGGGTTTTGCCCAAACCGCTCTTAAAAAAGTGCATTTTCCACCTGTTCAGATAAGGAGAGGTTTGGGATCCTTGCCCTGCACGCTGGCGCTGCCTGACCAGGGGGTGGGTTGGGAGGAATAAAGGTTTGGTGGCCATCGAGGAACCGATGGCCGCGTCAACCTGCGGGGCCCGATCCCCTCCTCTGCCTTCCCCAGCTCCTGGAAAGGATCCGGCAGAGCTCCCCATGACACTGTAAAGCAAGGCGGTGCTCAGCAGGAGCAAAAGGTGATGTGAAGAAACTCTTTAATGATCCAGGTTTGATCTGGAAATAAAAGCCTTTCTTAAAAACGCACTCCCAAAGCCCCCTCCCTTTCTTTTCAAGCAATGTTTTTATAATTCGAACCAGCTCCGAGGGCTCCGGTTACACATCTGCCTGCTGCATGTGATGTCGCAGTCCATCTCAGCAAGCCGTAAAAGTACAGGTGTTTCGGTTTTAAAGTAACCATTTTAAAAATAAACTCCGAATGGGGCCTCCGATGATTATTTTTTTACGGCTGGCCCCGCTCCCCCGGCAGCCCGTCCGCTCAAGGGTTAAGCGGCGGCGAAGCACCGCTCGTGACTTCATTGCTCTTCCATCTGGTGGGAACCCTGAAAACCATTTGTAAATTAATTTTTTACTTTGAATGCATGCTGCCGCATACAGTCAGCGCTGGATCCTGCACAGACAGCTTGCGCTGCTGCTCCGACATGTCTCCAGCGACAGGCTCGGCTCCCACCGACTCCGAGCGCAGTAGAATGAAATCATTAAGTATGTATGTCCATCCTGCCCGCGTGCTTCTCCCCATACTTTGGGCCGTAATTATCATCACATTAGTTTAGTAAATAATGTTGACACATGGTTCCGTAACAGCTGTAGAGTGTCCATCTGACACCCGCGCAATCAGAAGTTCAGCTCGTCGGCAGAAAGGACAGATTGAGCCGCAAATTTCTGCGTCTCCGCTTCTCCTTGCCTGCCTTCAGGAGGCTGGCGAGGAGGACGCGGGTTCCCCGCTCGCCCTGTCACAGATGAGAAAATCTATTATTTCCTATTAAATCCCTTCAAATAATCCATTCATCTGATCTTTGAGGAATGCAAAGCGCTCATTAATCATACAACTGGTGAGCACTGATTTACAGATTAATCTAATTAGACCTCATTTGTTTCAGGTGAAAGCAGCTATATTAACAACCGCTGCCCAGCGCACAAAGCCCCGCACATGTGGCTCCGTGTAGAAGTCAGGATCAATTACAGGATTGACTTTGTGGCGCTCGCGCCGCTCTCGTCGAGGCTCTGTCAACATTTCCATTACAAATTCAAACGCTGCTTTTAAGGGATTTATTATTCAGCCAGAACATCGGGTTGGCTCTTGGCATCCGAGATCTAAGCCCCGGGTGTTTAGCGAAACCACTCGACCTGGTGGGAGCCCCCACAGGGGCAGGGACAGGAGCAGGGCGAAGCAGCAGGGCCGTGGTGTCTGCTGCGGGGCTCTGAAGTAAGGCTTTGCCTTAGGAATGCCGATTTTGTTGAATTAATTTCTGGATTTCAGCCCCAGAGGGACAGGCCCTGGTGGGGACGGACCCAGGTACCATGTCCTTGGGTACGGCTGTGGGTGCTGAGCTGCTCCGGGGCAGGCAAATGCCACCTGCAGCAGCACTGTAAGGCTGGGAGCTTGCCCCTTTATCCTAGGGAATGCCCCGGCTCCCAGGTGGGCAGAGCAGGCCCTGAATAAGCCCTATTGTTCAGACTTTTGTTACGTGGCCCGAAGAGAAAAGGCTATCGGTGGCGCTTCCAAAGGAGCAATTCGTATTTGTAGCCTTTTAGTTTAACAGATGTGTGCTTTGGGACAGCCACGAGATTCGAGTGGAAACCTGAGCATTTAACTGACAAGGCAAAAAAAAAAATGCTAAGCCTGTTTGTGGGATGCAGAGAAAAAACCTGCCAGGGAAAAAAAGAAAAAAAGAAAGAAAAAAAAAAAGAAACACCAGAAATGCTTCCTATTTATTTTCATCAGCATCTAGGTAAATACATTGTAATGGGAATATTTAAAGACCTATAATCTTATTTACATTCTAAGCATGAATGCAGTTCCCAGTACATTGCAGACATCTGTCAGACAAACAGACAAGACTCTGCAAAGATATTTAAAACGCTCTTCTCTTAAACAGCAAGGAAGCTGTTTGGGGATTTTGGCAGGATAGCTGGGATATGACATGTCTTTTTTTATTCTTTTTTTTTTTTTTTTCCTCCCCGTAGCAAATGATTTCTTCAGCTTCTTACAAGCAGGCTAAAGAAACTCTGTTTGATAGGGTATTTACTATGAAAATGGAAGTGATAGCTCATGGACCGATCTAATTTGTCAGGTGTTTGCACTTCGAGGGCTGTCCTCTACCTCAGGTGTATTTTAAGGGTTTTTCTTCCCCCTGCCATCTCAACACAGAAATAGCACGGCACAGGGCGGTCACGTCAAGTGCCGTCAAACAAAGTGAAGTCTTTCTATTTAATGCACCAGGTCCCGAGAGGCAAACGGAGGGCTTAGCACATGGAGGATACGATCGCCTTTCCGTGGCCTCTTTCGCAGCCCAGCTCTCTGGAAGCTGGGCAAAACTGCGAGGAATTTGCCTCGTCTGTGGCCAGGTTTTTGTTCCTGCGGCCTTTACCTTGCACGGCACAAACACCAGCACCTCCTGTCCGCTGGGAGGACGAGGGCTGGCAGGGGGGCATCACCATTCCCTGCTGTGCTTCCTCTCGCTTTGACAGCTCAGAAAATAACCACTATTTTGGCACCACCACATGTCCCTGCTGAGCCTCGTGCCAGACCTGCTGCTTGCAGAGGTTCCCCAAATTCGCTGGCATGCCTGTGGAGTACCGGGGTGGCCGGGATGGCCCGGCAGGCCTGGGCTGCTGACGATTTTGCTGCGCTCCTCGAGATCTCCTCGGCGCCTGTTTTCGGCGGCTCGCCACAATATTGCTGCATAATTTGGAAGTGTCTCCTCTTCGTTTTTTTGGATGCGAGACTTAGCAACAGGGAAAGGTGCTAAAGAGAGACAAAACTTGTGTGGGTGGCTGGAGATTAGCCATTTGGAAATCCACCCTTGTCTTTGTACCACAAGCTGTTCCCCTGCTTCCACTCCAATCACTGCGCCCGGGAGCAGCCGCCGAGCCCTGGGGCGCTGCCGGGAGCGGTGGGGCTGAGGAGCCCCTCATGTTTCGGTGGCCCCAGGGTGCTGATAGCCAGGTGCCATCGCCGTCCGTGCTTACTGCCCCGTGCTGGGACGAGGGATGCGCTCAGCCTGCGTGCCCTGCGCTCGCCAGCCTCGTTGGTATGAAACCCAGAGCTCCTCTTGTTAAACACCGCCGAACGTTCCCTTCATTTCCAAAGACAAATATGAACAGAAACACAACCAAACATGTACTGTATTAAAATCATTGATTCACAATATTTAAATTTCCAGCTAGCCTCCAATTAGCAGGCTTTCCAATATTTGAACAGAAGACCATTTTAATGCAATTACAAACACATTTTAGGCATCTAAATTTTTTGCATAATTAGTTCCCCATTAAACTATTTATGTAGCCCTTTTTCCATCAGAAACAGAGAAAGCAGAACAATTTTATTCCTTACTGTTACAATAATTAACTATGCAAGTAGAACAGCATATTAATAGAGTATAATTTGTTTACATTTAAAAGAAAATTGTGTTAGATTAGCATAGCAAAAGACTATTTCCATATCCAGGCAGTAATATGCAGGCCTAATAGCAATTTACAGTGTAGTTAAAGAATATTATTAATAAAGTAATACAGTGTAATTCTGTTTGCCCCCACCATATTTCACAATGTCCTTAATTACAGCTAATTCCATCGAGACTAATTTGGGTGTTATTAAGCAGTAGACACAGGAATCTTAAGCGCAACCTTTGTTAATCACGAAGTTGCAAAGTTAGCGGGGAGCCCCCTCCCGCAGCCCAGAGCAGGGCACGCGTGGTTCATTGTCACGGCCACTTGTCCCCTGCTGCAGCTGGGTCCCCGCTGCCCCGTGCCCTGCTCCCCAGTGGCACTGCTCCCGTGGTGCTGCTCCTTGTGCTTCCTTGCACCCACTCTTGTGACCGCTTTCTGGCTCAGAACTCATCCAGCCAGCACATGGCTAGAGTTTTAAGCCTGGTAGAAGCAGGCTATCAGCTCCCTGTCCCCTTGCAGCAGCGTGAACTCTCCCGGGAGCAGCCAGGTCACCGCAGGCGGTGCTGGCACAGGAGTGGCTGTTCCCAGTGGTGCTGCTCTGGTAAGGGCTCTTATTTGTGCCGCAAGCTCAGCTCAGTACATGCAGTGTGTGTTTCCGCTGTGAGTCAGCTCTTCATCGTGAATCATCTTTCACAAAAAGTCCCCTGCATGTCTGTGCGTTCTTCCTGCCTCTCCTGCCTGTTCCCACCTGGTCTCACCCTGCTTCTCGCACCAGGGTCAGGCCACCCGGGTAAGCTGGGCTGCCGCAGAAACATCTCTGTGAGGAAAGAGAGCAGAGGTGACTTTCTGCAAGGGCCCAGGCATCTCATTTTCCCCGGTGCAGGTGGGAGCCACGGGGGCTTGGAGTTTATCCTTTGCTTTAGCAGGAGCTGCATGTCCCTCGCAGCAGTGTGCAGTGGTGTGCTGACCCCAGCTGTATGACACACTGTGGGTACCCACCGCGTGTGTAACTTGGGCCCGCATGGGGTTTTTCACCTCAGTGGGCAGTATGAGCTATAGCTGAGTGATGATGAGTTTCAGAAGTGCAGCTGAAGAGCCACGATGGAGAAAAGCACCTCAGAAACGCGGACGGGAGCTGTCGGCTGGCCCACAGCAGCACCGACCGCCTGTTCTCGGTGGTAAGACAGCTAAAAGGGAAGCGATGAATGCCACAGCCACACACCAGAAGAGCTGCATCAATGTGATCTGCTATTTTTGTTTAATTAGCCCTCTCTGTTGCACATGGGATAAAAATCCCAGTGAGGTTAGCTGGGATCAAAGACGGTGGCAATGCCTGGGGTGCCAGGCAGCACTCGCCCTTTTGTGTGCTGCCGGGGCTGCTCTGCTTGTGTTTCATTTAGGCAAAGCCTTTTACTTCCTTGAGCAGCTGCCCCGAGTGCTTCATTGGGTGAGGTGGGTTTAGCATGGGTGTTGCAAGAGTCCCAAGAATTCCCCCAAATTCCTTCTGTATTTGTGATAGGAGGGACATAAACCAACAACCCATTTTCCTCCCTCCCTCTCTATATATCCTCACAAAGGCAATGGAATTACAGTGAGAAACATTCCCTTTGAGCAGGAGAAGGTTATTCCTTCTATGGGCAATCAAGATGTTTTCTATTCCCATATTTAGATGCACATCAATGCACTGGATTAAATTTCTCCACATGCCAGTATGCCCCAGCATATGTTTTCAAGGCACAGCATCCACATCCCATCATGCTAAAATGATTTGTGGCAAAATCGCACAAAGCCCAAGTAAGCGATTCCTTAATTGTGCTCTTGAACTCAATTACACTCTTGCTCTGCAGTCGCTGCAAGCCGGCCGCAGCCACAGGGCTGGGGGAGCAGCTCCGGCCTTCCCTTGGGCCTGCTCCCGCTGCCGGCCGCCATGGCAGGGCCTGAGGGGCTGGCAGGGCCTGAGGGGCTGCCGGGGCCCTACAAGCTGCTGGACCCCGACCATCTTTTGGTGGTGGCAGCCCCAGGCCAGGCACTGTTCCCTCATGGGCCCTCTGCCCTTGGCAGTGCTGTGGGGCTGCGTGCCGGGCCGGCCCGTCCTCCCCACCAGGCTCCTTCCCAGCAGAGCTGACAGCCACAGGGAGGAGGCTGCGGGCAGCTGTAGGTGTGGGGAGTTTCATCCGCACAGACACAATTAATTGTGGTAACCTAAAAAGCGCATGATTAACGCCTGGCGAGTTAGGCGTATCTATTTAGTCATCCCAAGTGTCCAGATAAATGACCTTTGTTTCAACACCAGAGCCAAGCTCCCATTCAAGTACTGGCTAATCCAAAAGCTCAGATAAACTCTTTATATCAGAACGGCCGTTATCTGCAGCACATTTCTCTCAGCATAGCTTTTACACAGTTTCCTCTTTTTCCTCTTTTTTTTTTTTTTTTTTTTTTTTCATGTTATTGTCTTACTCTCAGTAGAATTTTCCAAACAGGGCTCAGAGACGTTCATCTAAATCAAAGACCAAAGGGACCGCTGGTAAACACGGTTCAGCAATTATTTGATCCACCAAAAATGAAACAAAAAATAAATAAAAGGAAAGAAAGAAAAAAAAAAAAGAAAGAAAGAAAGAAAAAAGAAGAAAAGAGGAAAAAGAGGAGCTAGAGAAAGAGAGAAGCCATAGCTGTGTCTTCATATCCTGCAGATGGCTAATATTCATATGTAACTGTCAGGCGTATCACAATGCCAAGCTCAAAAGCAGAGTGCATCAGCTTGTTCTTGCATCTGAGCCATTAAACCCAATGGGTCTCGCGCAGAAGGATCGCAGGCTGCACCCGGAGCTGGCAGCCTCGCACCTGCAGCCGCTTCCAACAGCTCGGAGGCTCCGGAAAATGGGAGAAGCCTAAGGCAGCGTGAGGCTGGGGGAGCGCTTCCCGCGCTGGGCTGTCAGGAGAGTCTGCTCCGGGAGGTGGGAAATTCAGGAGGGGAGAAGGGTTGCGATCCGTCCCCGCCTCCACCTTTAGGATCCCCAAATGCTGCCGCATGTTTCAGTGCTGCCAGCCTCACCTGCCTGCAGCACACGACCCAGGGGGGTTTGTTTCTCTCAGCCTCCGCTTTGTTTTATTTGTGGCCCTTGCTTTGGTGACACATGAAGGCAATAAATCCTGCCTTCCTGAAATAATAACAGAGAAATGGAGAACGGGACCAAGCTGGTAACAGGAAGATAGAAGACAAATAGAAGAGAAACACACAAACACTGTGCTGCAGCAAGAGGACATGCTTCCTTGCTCCTCCAGGGAGGGGATGCTGTCCCAGCCTTTGTTTCCTCCTTACATTTTAAAAATGTCTTAATATGGGCCTCAGACCCTAGTTCTGGACTAGTGCTTTACCTTTCTCTATTGTGGATCTGCACTGTGGAGAAAAAGCTCACGTTAACCCAGGCATGGTCATCCAGCTCATCTTCAGTGCCAGTGTGGCTTTCCGTGACCTTGTGCCATGAAATCACAGCACCAGACGGCTCGGTAGGACGAAACGCTCAGGATGTGGGCTAGGAGGATGCTGGGGAATTCCCCCTCTCCATCCCTGCAGGCCTCCCTGGCCATGCTGGCTGTGTTGAGGAGCTGCTTTGTCCCACCACAGTGCAGGTGGCAGCAGGAGCTCTTCCTCCTCCTCCTCCTTCTCCTCCTGCTCCCCAGGTGCAGGGATTTTCCCCAGGCAGTCCCTGCAGGGCAAAGCAGGGCATGGGATCCACGTGGCTGCAGTCCCAGCATTGCAGGGCTAGCAAAATGTTGCTCATTCCTACAGCCCGCATTTCCCAGCCTTCGAAGAGGCTGCTGCAGCCCCATCTCTCTCGGCTCTCTGGTAGCGCTGCCAGCTTTTACAGGAGCCCGACACCATCTTTCCCCAATAAATTCTCCTAACGATGAAATTTTAATCGCACGCAAAACAATAGGCGCAATTTTCTTTTTATTTTTTGCTTTTCATAGTGCCCTGTGTTGCACACATCCAGCACAAAAGCCGCCTTTGTGTAAACGCTGGCAGCATCTCCGCAGCCCGGAGCCTGACAGCCTCTCCACCTGCACGGGCGGCCAGATAGACGGACAGACACCCAGACAGACCCCGTCCCATGGTGATGTGTGGGGGCAGCCGCAGTGAGGGTGTGCAAGCCCCCAGCAAACAGCTGGGGCACCTCGGCTCTTGGACAAGCTCCCCACGGCCCCTCCTGCTGGTCCCAGTTGCACCATTTTCACAGGGGGGAAAGTCCCAGCATTGCAGGGCACCTGGGAAATCGCCTACACGAGAAATCCCCATCCACTGCTGTGAAACCAAATACCCTCATGGTGCAGCACACCGCGTTCGGTGGGGCTCGTCCAGGGATGAATTTGGCCTCACGCCTCTTTGTCAGCGTGATTTACTGAGAGAAATTTATCTCCACCTCCAAGTTCATCCTCCCTCTCTGTTTTAATTATTTCTAGGTTGGGATGCTAAAGGTTTGCAGCCATCAGAATTGCAAAAGTATAAGAATTAATGAGGAAAACGGAGAGCTAATGTCCACATTTTGTCTTTCACAGGACTGGGTTGATATTCATCGCTTGGCTTTGAAAGTAATTTATCTGGATTGAAAACATGGAAACAAACCAAAACCAGGAAACCCACCTCAGCTTCTTCTCAGCTCAAATCCTTAGGCTATTTTATGCCTGATTTTTTTTTTTTCCTTTTTCTTTTTTCTTGGTATATAAGGACTTAGAGTATGGATGGGAAAGGTTGAATACGTATTGAAAAAGTTGTGGTTTTTAATCTTTCTAGAACATGATTTCTATGGTTTGGGATTTCTTTTTTTTTTTAAGCCAAGAAATATTGTGAAGACTAAGTAAAGTGTTGCCTTTTTGCATTCAAATTATATTACTAAGACATTTCTAAATAATGTATGCCGATTGATATGATACTTCAGCAAGTATTTTGTACTGTCTTGTGGGCTAAAAAATTGAATTACCTTTTGGTAATTTGATACATCTTTAATTAGCATCGCCGTTTAATCCAACAGCACAGCAACATGACAATGCCTCTTCTCTGGTGAGAGCAGATCTAAAGACATACTTAGTCCACATCTTTCTCATTTTTTTGTTGACGTACCACACCATTTTTTTTCTTTATAAATACCTAGGTGTGATTCAAACCTTGCCTCAAAAGGCAGAATCACTGCAAATAGCCACTGCTCCGCCGGGTGCTAAAGCATATTACGGAAACCATGGAATGTGTCATGAAAGAGTAATTTGACATAAGCTTAGGAGTCCAAAAGACCTTTCTGATGGCCACAGATAAAAAAGCCGACACAAGGGATATTGGCGAGGGCTTAGAGACCCAATCCTGCAAAGAGCAGGTGCCCGCAGATAACGCTGCTGCCTGGAGGGGGCTGCTGGAGCGCTGCGCCTCTGCCCCTGCCCGAGGTGCACAGGTCACAAATCCTTCCCTGCCTCCACTTTTACCCACCAGACAGGAGTTATTCCCTTCTTCTGTGCGGCTCCAGCAATACAAATAAATCCAGACGGAGGCTGGGCTCTTTAGAAGCCAGCGATGTGTTAAGTAGTGTCTCCAATGCACACAGGCACTTAGAGAAAAGCGGTTGTTTAGGTGCTTTATCTTGCCCTGTTCCTTTGTGGGACAGAGTCTGGAGGTCGAGCTGTACCCATGGTGCTGGGCAGGATGGTGCTGGGCAGAGTTATTTGGCTGCTGCCTGCAGCAGAGGAGCAGAGGGGTGGGAAGGGGCTGCGAGCACTCGGAGGCAAGTTTGTTTCCTGCTGTACGGCAGCCAGAAAAGCAGGTGATTCCCCAGGCACCGGGTTGCTATGAAGAAAATTAATAATTAACGCCGCAGAACAATTAATGCTGCGCTGGTTGGAAGCGCTGCTGTCGCGGGTGGCACTGCTGTTATCAGGGGGACGCAGCACTGCAGTGGATCCTGCCCACAGCACCCAGCCACGAGGAGGCAGCTCTGCGGGGAGGAAGTGATGCCCTCTTCTCCTCTCCTTCTTGGCCCCATGTTTTGGATGCTCTTTTCCGTGATTTTGCTGCCTGTGGCCTGTTATTTCCCTAGGTGCTCGTTCCTGGCTGACCCATCCCCAGCAACCCACTGGGGAAAAGGGGGACCTGAGCAGGATAACTTCCCACCTCATTCAGCATTTTCAAATAATTCCAATCCTTCCTTCCCAGTAGAAGGTTTTTCTGGATACCAGCATTACAAATCTTTTCTTCCTCTCTTTCTTTTCTTTAATTTATCTCTTTTCCTTTTTTTTTTTTTTTTTTTCCCCCAAAAGATGCTTTGAGATACGCCGATTCCTCCCGGTGCCAGTTAAAATCTGCCTCTGGCAGCAGCACTTCCCCGGTGACATTTTCAAATGCCTCAAGAGGAGTCACCGCGCCGCCTGTCAGCTTTCCGCGAGTGGACGCCATCGGCAGCACGACAGAGCATCTTTTCTTCCCAATAAAGATGTGCAAAATTATCAAGCCCGAGCTAATGTGTAGGTTGGAAATACTTGTCCCAAATAACAGGATAGTTTACAACCCGTCTCTACTTTTGACATGCTGATATCCTCAAATAGCAACAATAAAGCTTCTGTCTTCTTTCAAGATATTTGTCATCTTTTGATCTTAAGCCAGAAAAAATTGAATTCTGGGAGATCAAAACTACCAAACTGATAGCTTATATCCTCAGCAAGTGCTTATCAAGTGTAATCCAGAAAGATGGCACATTTCAAAAGTGACAATGAATAAAGTTCAGCTCCCTGCAAAAAAAGTAAACAAACTTCAAACAGCGGTGGCTTTAGCAGCCCATGAATTTCCTTCTAATACCGTGCTAAATAACGGCTCTTTTCTGCTAGTCTGACTCGCAGGAATTTTCAGTGAAATTAAGGCCACCAAAGCCCTATAATGTATGATTTCGAGGAGAAGATGACCAGTTAAATATCTCATAAACCCACCCTGCTCTGCTGAAATGGTGCCACAAGCGGCACCATTCGCTGTGGGACAGACCTTTGGGAAATTTTTGGTGTAAAACACATTGGGATGAGTCCTCCTCCCTGCTGGAGGGATGCTGGGCTCTGCAAGCAGCCTGGGGCAGCCGCTGGGACCGCGGGTGCTGCCCCTGCCCAGCCTCAGCCCCACTCCATCTCCAAACTGCCCTCGCCCAGTGGCCACCCCTGGTCCCCCTTTATTCCTCTCCCTCTGACCCCAGTGTCTGACCATGGGTCGCACCTGGAGAGCATGAAAAAAAAAAATAACATGGGGAAACGGCATTAAAAAAGTCAAAGAATTCTTCAAACCCTTTTTATCAGCGCTAAGGCTACAAGGCAGACAGAGGAAAACAAAGTCAGCAGTGGTTGTAAATTGTCTGGAAACCATAAATTAAAATTAAAGAGTTCAAATATGATATAAAATCATTTAATCTGGATGATTTATGCTCATTCTCAGATGCAATTATTTACTAACGCTTCTGTTTATTGCTCTTTTGACTTTTTTAATTACTGTATTCCAAAAATTCAATTACCGAGTGTAGTATATATTTCAAGCAATAGTATTGTAAATAAAAAGAGAACCAATTAATAATGTGCTTAGTCTAGCAAAGCTAAATCAAGTGTAATACAAAATGCCTGGGAAGTTGATCAAGGGCTGAACGCTGGTGGAGAAGACCCCATCCCGTGGCGCAGGGGCTGCACAGGCGCATGTGATGTGCTGTGGTGTTTGACCAGAAACCTGGGCACTGCTCAAGGATCTGGGACAGATTATTGGGATTTTGGGTGCTGGCTACCCCAAGGGTTGCCACATGCAGTGGCAGTGCCCTGGTGTCTGTCTGGTTGTCACCAGCTCTGAGCATCCTCTGTGTGTGGGGACAGCTCGGGGAAGGGTTTAACTTTGGGAATGTTTTCATAATAAACATTTTTTTCCTTTTATCTCGTTCTGTCAACAGACTTTGACATTACTAGAAAAATCAATTTCTAGTCACCTCAGGAAGATTGTTCAACAAATATCTCGTCTGAGACCTTTGCTTGTAAATGATATTTGCTTTCTCTCTCTATAAATATATACACATGCTGGTACAACAGAGACAAAGGCGAGTGTTTATGCTGCACAGGATGCTATAGGTGGGCCCAAGCTGTCTGATATAACATTATTCTGAAAGAAAAGCCTGGCAGAGTATTTTAAAATAGGAAGGATGCATTTTTCCATAGCCTCTTTCTCAGAAATGGCTGGATTTATTTTTTGACCCTTGGTGCACGTGTGTACGTGGGGATGGGGGCTCGGGGACTGGCCCCAACTGAGCTCAGCTTGCTCCCATGCCTCAGGTGACCAGCGCTGGCAGCGGCCCCTTTTCACCTAAAAATAAAAAATAAAAAATGTTTACTGCCGCGTGTGGAGCTAATTTCTCTTTCTGCATCGTGTGCCCAGTAAATCTATCATCCCGCAACCTGGCAGCTCCAGTATTTCACATGTAACGTGGTACAAGAGGTAGTGATTTGTGAAATGCGAGAGCTGCTCTGTCTGTAAGGCTGCAGCTCTCATAAAGCCATAAGTAAAACTTCAACCAGAACAGGAGAAAGGAAGTGCTCTCCAAATCTTCTTCTGTCCTCAGGACAAAAAAAGAAAAGAAAGAAAGAAAGAAAGAAAGAAAGAAAGAAAGAAAGAAAGAAAGAAAGAAAGAAAGAAAGAAAGAAAGAAAGAAAGAAAGAAAGAAAGAAAGAAAGAAAGAAAGAAAGAAAGAAAGAAAGAAAAGGCTTATAAACTGGAATTGATTCTTGTAAAACCTTCATAAAAAATAAATCCAAACATTTAGGAACATCTGTTGTGGAGCACAAGATTTCTTTGAATGAGTCCAGCCTCGGAGGTGTGTGACTGGGCACCTCCTCTTACAAAGCACCTTCCTGCTGGATTCTGGTCTTTGCAATATTAATCAGGATTAATCTTTAACTCATAAATAATTGTATGATGTATGAGAACAGCGTCTCTGCAGTGAGCTTGTCAGGCTGAGGCATATGCATGAGTGGGCGGTGGGATGCTGCAAGGTTTTGCTGCTCGTGGTGCATGTGGCCGTGAGTGTAGGGGGCACGGATGGGACTCAGCCCCACAGAGAGCACAACCCAGCCCCTCCATGTCCCCGTGTCCCTGTGTCCCCATCCCATTCCCTGGGGCCAGATCTGCTGGGACCCACCCTCATGTGGATGTGGTGGGACATCACATCACACGCTGTCATGTTCAGGTGCCCGAATTTAGTGGGTCTGCAGGGTATCAGACCATGGGAGCAGAGGAGGCTTTCCTGCACCTCCTATTTATTAATGGCACTCATATGGCCGAATCCCTGCGTGCCGCGCTGCCCCCTGCATATCCATATGGTCCCGAGGACTCCAGTACGCCGTGTGTCTGAAGGTACTGAACGGCTTAATTAGAATATTAGACTGATTTACAGTTCCTAAATAATAGGTATCATTAAGCTAACTCTGCTCAAAAAGGGGTTTGACACATGTACACTTCTAGCCGTAACATATGGAGCAAAATCCTGAGCAGTCAGCAAAGAGGCGCAGCGGCAGCTTGAGGCCGGACACTGCGGCCCCGCAAGATGTATGGATGCAGGAGAGCAGAGCGAGCCGAGGTGAAGGGTATCCTGCGGAGAGAGCAACCTCAGGTGCTTGCTACCGGTGCATTTTGTAAGGACAGCCGAAGGGCAGCGCATAGGGTTTGGGTGGCTATGGGGCGCGTGGGCTGCCCCGAGTGCTTGCAGGGGCTTTCACCCCCCAAAATAGCTGATTCCATAGGCAGGGTTGGCACAGGACTGCAAGGTAACACCAAAAGCTGCCAGGGACAAAAAGAGAATCGTTTGCAGGATTTCCCTTTCCTTCACTGTTTCTCCCCAGAATTGCTCACTCCTCTTTGGAGTCCCGTCACGATGCAGAAATATATTTAATTTTTTCACACACATTAGCTAATTTCACATCAGAAGATAGCAAGACTGACTTTTTGAACATTTTAGCATGAACGTTTATTCTTCCAAATTAAATTTTAAAGGTTTCGCTCCTCGTGCAGAATAAGCCCCTAAGGGATGTTTGCACTAAAGGAGCAATTTTTATGGAAAAAAAGTGTTTCTCTCCCAAACTTTGAACAGAAACTAGAGGAGAAACCTGGAAGGGAAGGGAGAGGGGAAGTGTTACCGACTACCAGGCCTTGGTGCAGAATGCCGAGAGCCCTTGGATCCTCATCTTTGATCAGAAAATTTCACATCGAGGCTCTGCATTGACGTTGCGTGCCTTGTAAAACCCAGCGCTACCAAGAGCAAAAATGGAAAAAGTGAATTTTAGCAATGGTCTGAGGATGTCTAAGGGTGGAGGGGGGGGAGGCTGTAGAGTTTTCTTTGTGTTTACACGAAAACCATTCCAGATGGTGGTTAGGAGGAATTTACACCCAGACCAGATGCAGCCTGGGTCGTCTAGACTTGTTTCTGCTGCGGGACAGACGCAGGAGCTTGTTGGAGGAAAGAAGTCCCTGAACCGAGGATTTCATTACAAAAAGTTATTATCAACTAAATAGTAATCGTGCTACCTGGCTAGAAGAAAGTATTAAAAGATATTTACACTTGAAAAGAAGCAATTAGTAGTAGTTCAATCACTACAGAAAGTGCCAGGACAGGACAGAGGAGTGAGTGTAAATAGATAGAGACAAGAGAGATTTATTATTAAATTAAAGTCACTTAATTACTGCAAATGTTAAATATGCAGTTTTCTGACATTTAAATGATATTTTTCACCAAAATTAAAATGAATTGTCCACTCTGAATTCCCACTTCTTAGACAGCATGTAAATGTCAGTCCTAAATTAAAGTTAACTAGGATCGGTGTCTGCTATCCATTTCAAAAAAGAAAAAAAGAAAAAAAGAAAAAAAAAAAAAAAGATTTAATTAGAATCAATAAAGCACTTTTTATTGAAGTTTCCAGCCTGTGCTGGATTCTGAGCACACGGGAAGCCGCTAACGCCAGCCGCCCGAGGATCTTAGCAGCTTCGGGTCAAAGGCGAGCGCTGCCGCCCCACCTGCACCGGCTGCGGGGCTCTGACCCCCGCCAGCACTGCCGAGCTGCTGGAAGGGGACAGGAATGGGGTGGGATGGGGATGGGGATGGGATGGGGACGGGGGCGGTGGCAGGGGTGGGGGAGCCGGGAGGAGCGGATAAGTGAGAGCAGACCCTCGGCGGGACAAGCCAGCAACGCCGCGCTGATTTACACCAGACGAGAATCTGCTCCCGCGCCTTTTTTCTTGCTGTGTGTTTTTGGATGGGCTCCATTCAAGCTGTGAGGTAAGCACACTGCCTTTTGACTTGCAATTAAAAACACTATTTTTAACTTAAATACATCCTCTGAACTCCTCAGAGTGTTTTCATAAAAAGAAATCAAAACATATCTACCCGTGCTTTCAGTTAAAAATGATGAAAAGCCCTTTAATCCGCAAATGTATATATGTTAGTAGGGCTTTGATTAAACAGTCTGTCCCTGTTCAGAACATTTTTCCCCAAATGTTCTGCTGACTGGAGGTGTGCTCGAGCACACATGGGCACGTGCTGGCCTGGGAGGGCGAGCAGCGCCCATCCTCACAGCTCTTCCTTCAGGCACCAGCTCACCTACTCACGCTGACATCTCAGCAGAGCAGCTTTTTCATGTTGCCAGTCCACTTTATTTATTTTTTAAATCATTTCTGCGAGCTGCACGACTACTGTACTCATAATCACCGCCGCGTGGAAGTGATTATATTAAAGGCCTTTTTACAGTGCATGCACTCAGATCAAGATGTAATATGCATTTCATATCCCCTGACTCCCTGTCCTAAAATAGAGACAAAACATTCTGTAATGTCAGATTGCTTTGAATTAGTTTTAATTTGATTAGAAATATCCCACAAGGCTGCCCTCGTACGTAGAGATTATGTATAATTAATGCTGTGATCAATTAGATCTGAATTGTTAGTCCATCAAGAAGCAATAACACGGGCTCTGATTTTCAAAGAGTTTTCCCCTAATCGTCTTGTTCTAGGGCTCTTTATGATGAGACACAAAAGCTCCTAAATTAGGACAACATGGTACTGCACACATTCGGAAGAAGCGTCCCTGGGTTGTTGCTGACGTATGGGATATGGCAGGCCAGCCCCGATGCCTTGTATAGGGATCTGTGCCCACCCAGCACTTCTGAGGCTCCCTGCTCTGACTCCATCCCCGGTGCACTTCCAGAGTATTTGGTGAAGATTAAAATTCAGTTCATTTCCCCTTTGTCGGGGGCTGATGTTTGTGGTGTGGCCTGACCTGACCCAAAGGCCTGGTGCTGTCCCCAGGCCCCTGCTGCGTGTCCCCTCGTGCCAAGGCAGGCGGGCATCTGCTTGAGGTGGCAGTGGAGGGACACAGTCAGAAGATGGCAAGGCTGGGACAGACATGAAGTGGGCAATGAGGACAACCCCATTTTCTTAATCGTGAACCCACACGTGAAACCCAGTCACGCTGTCAGGTGATGCGGCGGCCATTTGCAGAGTCCCGGTCCCCATACTGCAGCAGCCGGCTGGTGCAAGGCCTTGTGGCCATGGCTGTGTTTGTGAACGCTGCTGTGATGTCCCTCATGGGCTCCCCAAACCTTCTCATGGCTGGGCCGTGCCAGCTCATGGCTGACCGGTGACTGCGGGGCAGCCCCAGCCTGGACAAACAGACAGCGAGTGGCCCAGGCCGGCCAGGGGCTGCCAGCAGCACACCCCAGTCGCGTGGCAGACATTTATGACTTATGAAGGGCAAAAGGTGATCAATCCGAATCACACATCGCCCATGAGTAATCCAGTCAGCTCCTTTTGCAGCACAATTTTGCTTCTGGCACACCCCGCACCCCTCTGTGCCGAGTGCCCCCTCTCGCTGCCTGCAGCAGCGGCTGGAGGTCGGGGATGCGCGGCGGGGAAGGCGCCCGGCCGCCTCCTGTGCGTTTTACAAATGCAGCAGAAATATCTCATCTTGGATTCACAGATGGTGGAGGAAGCCTACACCTGGTCTCCACTGGGATTTAAACCTGTGACCTCGGAGACGTGTGAGAAAAATATGTCAGCACTCTTCCGCCGAGGCTATCGCGAATAATGCGCCAAGCTGCCACACGGCGAGCAAGGTGCAAGATCGCCCTTCTGAAGTTGTAATAAAGTTGTGTACTTTAAAATGCGGATCAAGGTGGGAATTGTATTCCAGCGTGTTACACGAAAAATCTCTAAATAATTCATAGGAATTTATTATTCAATGAGTAATTCCTACAAAAGCTAAAATCAGGCAGTTGAAGCCCTCAGGAATGTTTTCCTCCTAACTGCTACACATGTCAGTCTGCGAGCCGAGGTATGAATATTTTAAGTACGACAACTTTTTTTTTCCCTTTTTAACAGACTGTATGTGTCACTGCAGGCCGTAGCCAGAACTGGCCGAAACTCTTAATTTACACCCTGTGAGGAATGATAACGTTCTGACACTTGCTCCAGGCTGGAAAAAAAAAATGTATAAATGTTTTTAAAATTTCTCAGGAAAAGGGATTTCCCCACTGACTCTTATTTTTTGGGCTCTCCTCTGTTTTTTGGGATTTCATCTCAGATGTTGTTTTAATTTCTGTGTGCATAAGACATGTAGTGCTTATACTGCACCGCTGATCTCAGTCGCAGGACCGTGTGTCTGCAGTGCCTGTGGCAGTTCCTCCGTGTCCCTGAATCTGCAAATCCAACAGCGAGTGTTTGGGAAGGACTGGCCTTTTGTGAGGAGCACATCAAGCCGAAGGATCATGTCATCGGCTGTGGATTCGGAAACAAAACAATAAATGAAGCTTTCAAATCATTCTAGAGTGATGAAAAGTACATTCTTCTTGGGAGGGTAAAATGTTTCTATCGATATCTAATTGCAAATTTACTTGATGATTAATAAGCAGGATGCAAACAAAAATAATATTAATAAAAGTGCTATGCTGTATTCTACACTGACAAACTAAGTACTAGTATGTCACACCATTGTGGTAACAGGAACACAGAAGAAAAGCATTAGAAAAATTGAAATGTTTAAAATAGCAGAATAAAACTTTGAATACATATTTTTGTTTTGAAATCTTTCTTTTCTTTATAATTTCTTTTTGCCGAGTGTGATGTCCTGACAAAATTGGTTTTATCCAAACTGCTTTTCCCTGTAAGAAACAATTTCAGTCAGCGTTTTCCTGCCCAGCCTCAGTCACAACGTGTCGTGCTCTCGGAGCTTGCTGAAAATAGGCAATAAAATATTTCACTTGAGGCTTTTGAAGCTTGCAGCTGGTTCAAGAACACCTTTCCGTGGTGCAGTGCCAGCGGCTGTGGGCTGCACCCCACGCCCGGGGCCACCCCCTGCGGGCAGGACCCCGGCACCCAGCTGGCCCCGCAGCCCCCGCACCGCGTTTGCCTCCGAGGAAATTCTTTCCCTTTTCTTGTTTATTTGCTTCTTCATTTCAGTTGTTTGGGTGTTTTGGACAGCATGCACAAACGGCGTTTAATCAAGCATTTCCTGATGATGTTTTTTTTTCCATTTTTTTTCCCCTTTCTCTTTCAAAACCTGTAAGAAAGGCGCTGCCCCATGCTGGTTTCTCATGCCCTGTTGGTGTTCCCTGGACCTCCAGGAGCTGGGGCGATGCTGCCTGTTGGCTGCAAGGTGCCGTGGTCCCCACGGGGCTGCTCATAGCACCTGCCTTGGGTCCCACAGGAGCTCACCCGGCGTTTGGTGCAGGCAGGGGACGTGCCACCACACGCTGCTACTTCCAGGAACGGGGTTTGCTCTGTGGGCTGGTGCTGCAAGGCCAGCAGGAGGACAACCTGCCTAGCTGAGGGTGGCCCTGGCCCAAACGCCCTAAAATTACTGCTCTGCAAACAACGACATCGCTAGTGATGGACAAACATGTTGGGTTGTGCTGGGGGAGATGCAGGTTCCATGTGTTAGAGGTGCAGGCGTGTAGGTCCCATCCTGAGGACACCCAGTGCCGGAGCCCTCTGTCACCTCCCTGGGTAATTCCCTCCTAGGGTAAAAAAAAACCTCCTTGCGCGCACACACACACACACACACAGAGCCACTTTTCATTATTTTGTGTCACTCATTTCTCATTTGTTGCTATGCATATTGTGCCATTATAACAGGAAATTACATTTGCATCTTGTGTGGCACAAGCATGTTGTGAATATCATAAAAACACATATGGTCATAAATGGTTTAAAAAAAAGGCGATAAAACTGACATTTAGAAAACAGCTTTTGAAAAGAGAAAACATGTTCATAGAGCTTTTGTACATTTCTTCCATGTGAAAAATTCTCCGGTCCCATTTCAGAAGCTTTTTAGGCAAACTTCTTAATTTTTTTCTTCATATTAGTTTCAATGGTTTGGAAATTCTACTTCGTGTTTTGAGCTCGAATATCCTAAAATCCCACAGAAGAAATCTGAACAAGTCCACTGAGCCTAATTTTGTTGCAAGTAGAATTTCTGCTTTCGATGTGACTGCCGTGCACATGTCTGACGTTATTCAGGGGTGCGCAGATTTGCACACAGTTTTAGGCACAAGTCTTTAATTTTAAGCAATTCTGGAGGGTGGTGGCATGCAGCTGCAGCGTGTTTGCGTGCTTGGGAGCGGGGTCCCAGCCGTACCGACATGGGCAGGTTGGTTGTGGGAACTGAGTTTCAGCCGAACTTCCATGTCAAGATAAGGTTTGTTCATATCAGCATCGTCTTGTAAAAGACTTGAGGAACAGCAGAAGTCAGCGTACAACATAAAATGGTAACTCTAAGAAATAAAAAAATTACACAGGGAACCGATAGGCATTACGAGTCAGAGGTCTTGAGTTAAAAACTCTGGCTCCAGATTTATTCACGTATTTTGCAGCCATTTCACCGCGTCCCTAACTTTTGGCAGGGCATACCGCGTGCTGGCCCTGCTGGCCCTGGTGCTCGCCATGCGAGGCTGTGGGCTGTGGCACCACCACCGCTTGCTGTCCCCCGAGGTTTTGTTTCTCGGTGGCTGGGTACATAACCATCTTCTCGGAGCTGTTTTTGCCATCAGTCAGCTGTGGCTCTTGGTCCAACTTAGTGTCTGAGGGAAGATTTCTGCTAGTCATTGCGCTGTGCTCACAGCAGGGAATTCATTCTAATTTTCCAGGGCTGTAAACTGCAAACCTTTTATCTGTAGCCTTTAACACGATCTGTGACAAGCAGATCCGATGTTAGCATGCTATGCTATAAATCCTCCTGAAATGTTCCTTTACACAGAAATTATGGTACTGATTCATGATCCAAATACGGATTTTCAGTGTGGGCCTTGCCAAGCCGCCAGCTCTACCTTCTGCTTGAAATGCTCATGAGGACTGTCTACCAAGCAAACCAGCTTTGCACCAGGGGAGGAGGAAGCCTTACAAGCAGCACCAAATCTGCTTTTCTGACCAGTTGTGGGAGAGGGCTTTGCTGCCACGGGGCCGTGTCTGATGCAGTGACGTGGGAAGCACGGGGATGTGCATGCTGCCCAGCACAAGGACGCTCACCTCACCCATTTCCTGCAGGTTTCATGCAAACTGAGCGTGGTGACTGTCCCTTGAGCACCAGCTGCCTGTGGGTCCCCCTGGCAGGCCCCCCCCAGCCGTGGGACCCCTGCCAGCCCTATATGAGCCCAGTGCCCACAGCCCCATGCTCCTGGAGGCTGCACCCAGCCGGGGCTTGTCCGGTGGCACGAGGGGGCCAGCGGTGTCTGCAGCCTCCAGGCTCAACCTCATCTGCCCCACTGTGGCCCTGCCACCCCCATCCTGTGGCAGGAGCCACGGGGGAAAGGTGAAGCCCCTGCTGCTCCTCCTGCACGCCTCCGGGCTGCCCGCAGGCACCGAGGGAGCTCCTTGGGCAGGGAAGGCTCCCGCACCCCCCGCTCCCCTGGAAGCGCACCAGCCTCTCCGAGCCGAGCATCTGGCCTCCTGTCTGAGCCGCAAATAGACATGGGAAAGGCTGGGAGTCTA
The DNA here is from genome assembly GCF_964035555.1 of Netta rufina. NCBI lineage: Eukaryota > Metazoa > Chordata > Aves > Anseriformes > Anatidae > Netta > Netta rufina. The sequence goes on along the minus strand of NC_140139.1, from coordinate 908,640 downwards.
CACTCGGGTTTCTAAATCCACAGTTAGGCACACACTGACAAAGTTGTGACTTGCAGAAGCACAAGGTAGGGAAAGGAAGAAATTTCCTTCCCCGTGCCAGCTGCCTGTTTATCCGCTGCTCCCAGCCCGGTGTAATTCTTCCCCCTAGTTTTCAATAATGGAATAGTTGACATTCCTTTCAGCTCAGAAGCTGCGACTGCAGAGCCATCCTGATCCTCCTGCCTCGGAGAAACACCCTTGCTCGGAAGCACCCTCGCTTTAGGTTGAAAAGGAGCTGGTGAAGGAAACAAAGGGGCAGGAGGAAGGATGGGAGCGGGGGCAGCAGCCAGCCCTTGGAAAGGCCTCGGTTGCCTGACGTGACACAGATGTCCTACACAGCTACATGTGAACCATCGGCTCCTCCGTGACTCATTTCTTCATCTGCTGAATGGAGGCAATTGTTACATTCCCATAAAGCAAATAAAATCAGCAAACACCCACGATTCTGCCTTCTCCCCGTCTCCGTGCACTCCTCCCCATCCTTTGTCACGCAGCGACACCTCCACCTCTCCCCAGTGCTCCCCAGTCACAGCAGCCTCCTCCCTGCCCCATCCTGCTGCCCCGGGCATGGCACCGTGGGGAGCAGGAGGGAGAGGAGCAGGAGATCGAGGAGGAGGAGAAGTAGGAGGAGGAAGAGGAGGAGGATGAGGATGAGGGCAAGGATGAGGACGAGGAGGTCAAGGCTGAGGCAGGAGTCCCATGGAGAGCACAGTTTCCCCCCTGCTCAGATAACAGAAAGGGGTTGCAACGTGTCAGTGGGCTGTAGGGCAATATTTCAGCTCTCTTAGCCTCCCACAGCTCCGCTTGTATCAGAGCACGTAGGATTTTACCTCACATTTATCAGAGGTGCTGCTCAGAGCCGGCTCGGTCAGCTGCGCCTCGCCCTCATCTGATGTGGTCTTCGCGTCTGCATTTTTTTTTTCTGCCATTCAGCCTGATTTCTGATTGCACATTCTCTTTTAATGCGAATATGAACATTTTGTACTTCCTGAATTTAGATAGGTGTCATATTTGTTGCTGAGCACCCATAATTTTTGGAAGAGTGTTTGTACTGAAAATGGAAACCTGTCATTTCTCTGCAGCTCCCTTCTACATTTAATTACATCAGCTATTGTATCTGAATGTTTCACATCTCCTCTGTTAAATTATGATAATGTTGCTCAGATTAAAACTAACACGCATATCAAAAATTCTATAACCGTATACAATTTTCCCCATTCTTTTTAAAATTTCCGCAGGCACTGATCGCTCAATGGAGTTGTACCTCTGATCATAATAAACCGTCAAAAATAGGTGACTGATACAGAAACTTGAATATTAAGCCCCCATTTAAGCAAATCGCTTTTATTCACCCTCTGCCGAGAAACCTAGGAACTGGAAGCACTGATATTTTGGAGCCAAACATTCCGCATTTGATAATTAGCATAAATTAAGTGGGTGGGAGAAAGGGAGAGAGAGACCTGCGGTGGGGACAGACGTGTCCCTGCCCCAGAGCAGCGCGGTGGCAGACGCCGCCACTGGCTTTGCCGGCGACCAGATTACAAAGAAACAAACACAAAATTAAAACACTTCGGAGCCTCTCGTGGAGGAGTTCATGTCGTAGCATTTATGGCAAAGCCGAGGTGTGACCCTTGATGCTTTTGCCTGCAGGATGCTTTGTAAGGGGCACCGTGGTCTTGTGGTTGGACTCGATGACCCCGAAGGTGCTTTCCAACCTAGATGACTCTGTGAAGACCTGAGTAGCGCTCGTTTGGGTGGGTGTGCTTTGAAAATGAGGTTAAAAAGTCCAGATCTTAGTCATGTGTTATCTCCAGTAAACACCCAGTCTGCATTTCCAGGGTGCCGAGGGTTACTGCAAATCATCTCAAGGCTCACAGCGAGCCTGTTCTTATTATTATTTGCCTTTTGGTCATCCCCAGTTAAAAAATGGCCTTCCTGGGCGAAGTAGCTCCCACACTGGAAAGTTTCTGTGCAGAAAAAAGCTAATTATTCACCAAAAGAAGAGGCTGGCTCTTAGCCTGAGCCCAGCAGCCGAGGAGGGGCCGGTGTCACAGCGCTGGGTGGCTCTGGCGGCTGCGGTGCCGGGGTGCTGGGGATCTGTTGGAGTAAAGCTAAAAGCACAGATCCTCCAGAAAGGCGAGCGTGGTGCCCATCAGCGGGGTCCCAATGGCATAGGCACCTTTGCAGCTCTGCCCAGCACACAGCTACAGCCCGAGCCACCTGCTGTAGGAAATTGAATAAAATCCAAGCACACGTTCGTGTTCTGCCCTGTGACCTTTGCTGGCACATCCCAACGGCGGTTAGCGGATCGGCCTTCACCGGGGGAAAAGGCCTGCGAATATTTGTCCGTGCAGTCACTGAAAGCAAACGATCCCTTTCCAGAAAATTCCCCAAATGTTTTCCTGGAGGAGCAAATTCGCAGCCCCAGCGAGAGGCTGGCTGCGTGAGTCACTCGACGGTGCTGCTATTTCCTGACGGCTGCCTTATGCAACCCCCGGGGTCAGCGCTGGCCCCAAGAAACTGTCCCGGGCCAGGGGCACGCGGCCCCATCCCTTGGGGTGGCCGTGGGGCTGGCCTGAGCCCCCGCTGCTGGCTGAAGCCGTGGGTTTGGCAGCAGTGGGGCCTTTCTGTGGGACTAGGGGTGGCTGCGGGGCCGGGCAGCAAGCCCCCTGTCCCAATACCTCAGGGCATCTCCCCTCTCCTGGGCGTGAGGCGAGGCCAGCGCCTGCCCCCTGCCCGTCCTGACAAAAAGCAGCGCTGCAGACAGCAGCTGATTCTCCCTGCCTTTGTCCCCGCTGTGCCACAAAGCTGGATCTGTCTCGCCGCCGCTAACAGAGTCCTCCAGCTGCCCTCCCCGCTTCCCTCGCGGTATTTTTAAGAATTTCAAATTAACACCGTATGACTAAATCCAGCCCTGGGCCCGGAGCCAAATGTGCAGCATGACACCCGGTGCAGAGCCGTGTGCGGAGAGCGCCTCTGCAACCCAGCAGCACCCTTCCTCCTCCTCCTCCTCCTCTTCCTCCTCTTCCTCCTCTTCCTCCTCCTCCCCGGGCACCCAGGGCACCAGGGGGCTGCCGGTGTGTGCAGGGCAGGGGCTGAGGGAGCAGCCTGGGCTGTACGGGAGCTGGAACAGGCCGTGGCATGGGGACATGGCCACCACCCAGCCAGGGGGAGAAGGAGGCCAGGGGGAGAAGGGGAGAGCACGGCCGGGCTCGGGGTTGAGCGTGAGGACACGGCTGCGTCCCCTGGAAGGAGCAGAGGCGGTTGCCTTGCCATGTATTAATAGAAGTTTTCTGTTTTAAATAACAAAGGCGGTAATCCACTTAGGTAACCTCCCTGATTCTGGTTTGTTTTTCGAATGCCCTGGAAATTGGATCGAAAGCAAAGATCCAGCAAGGAAGATGAATCATCTGGTCAAGGAGCAGAGCTCAATCCCACCCAGGGCTGGTGCTCGCCGCAGCCCTGGCCCCACGAAGCCACTGCGGTGCCACCCGCCCTGGCCATGCTCACTCATGTCCCCGTTCCATTCCCACTCAGATGGGAATGGGCCATGGCACAGGGAAACTGAGCCCAGGGCTTCTTCCATTTTTCTGAGCTTGGGGCTGGGAGGAATTTAGATTTTTTTATTATTTTATTATTTTTTTTAAATTTTTGCCAGGAACTTCTCTTAGCAGCATAATGCAGCAGCTCACAACCTAATAATAGCATCATAAATATTTATTAAAATATAAAAAAATAATAAAGCAGGCGAAACCACCGGGCCTTACAACAAAAGCGGTGGCACCCAGCCTCCCCAGAAAGCCACCGCACCCGGAGGCTGTGCTCACCCCATGGCCACATCCCCTCTCCCTTGGCCAGGAAACCAGCTTGCTCTTCTGTCCATTCGCTTTGGCAAGGAAGGCAGCATGTGCTGTGGAAAGGGAGACACCATTTCTCCTTCCTACGGCTTGATTTTTGGCAGGACTTACAAAGTGGCAGGGCAGAAGCCTCCGCCACTGCCCCTCTCTGCCCTGCGGAGCACTACTGACACGGGTGAGAGAAGGGAGCTTGCTCCCAGCACATCCATTTTTAAAACCAGGCCTTCTGTGCTCTTTTTTTTTTTTTTCCTTTTTTTTTTTTTTTTTTTTTTTTCAGCTGTGCCTCTCCAAACCAAGCAAAAGATGTTCTCAGCTTAGTGGGATTAAAAAAAAAAAAAAAAAAAAAAAAAGTACGGCAGAAGTATTCTGGCAGGCAAGGCGGCGTTTAGCTGAAATGGGCTGCCACAGGCACATCTGAAATTAAGTTAGGCTTTAACGGCAAACAAAACCGGGAAATGGCTCTGAGAGAGAAAAAGCCAACCACCCCAAACCCCAGCACTTTCCTGGTGCTGCGAATGGCCCGAGGAGAGGCAGGTCCCCACGGCCACATGGCCGCGGGCTGTGCAGCCGCGTGGGGAAGGCAGATGCAGAGGAGGATGAGGATGGAGCTCTTCATCCCCGCACGAGGACGGGCAGCCTGGCCAGGGGCAGGAGGAGGGGGCGATGCACAGCTCCGAGGCTGCTGCTCAGCTGTCCCCGTGCCAGTGCTGCCCGTTATTGGTGGCTTTTCCTGATGCTCATACACAAAGCACTCCCAGTCGCTGTTCCAGAATTGAGAATTGGGAGCAGAGAAACAGAAAGGGGATGAAAATGACCTGAGAAAAAAAAACACAGAGCAGTGGTGCTTTGGAAGCCTGTTCAAGCCTATAATCTCCGGTGATGGCTGTACCGAGAGAACAAATTGATGCTGTGCTCTGGGCGTGGGGCAGGAGGGGGCAATGCCACCAGCCGGGCTGGGTGGCACAGGGTGTCCGCAGCCACAGCGCTGCGGGCTGGGACCCTGCCCTGTCCCTGCCAGCTCCCCAGGGAAAGCAAACTCCAGTCTGGCAGAAAATGCTCTGTAGGATGCTGATGTCCACCACCTGGAGGCTGCTCCTGCGCAGGGAGCTAGGTGTGGCCTGGAAACTGCCTTTTAATAATTGCCAGAGAAAGAAAAAAAGACTTTTTTTTTGCTATCCATTTTGAAACAAGAATTCACTTGAATTCTTAAGTGCCGCGAGGAGCCGCAGCACAGCGTTTCCCAGCTCCTGCTCAGGGGCTGGGTGAGCAGAGGCCGTGCTCAGCGCTCCGAGCTGTGCTGGGGAAGGGCCAGGGGTGATGCTCCGCCGCGTCAAGATGAAACTGCAGAGGAAGAGCCCTGTCGGTACACAGGAAAGCCGTGTCTTCTGAGACAGGCATCCCTGAGCGCCAAGGAAGTGTTCAGCCAGTGATCGTGGTATCTGCGGAGCGCTGTAATGCTTCCGCCGAGGGAACAACACGAATTCCTGTTGTGTTTTGTTTTGTTCCTTTCCCGAGCGATGTTGTTTTTACGTGGTGGCTCAGGAACTTCTTTTGGACATCTGCAACATTGCACTTTCCCGGTTACCAGCCAAAGCGCTTTTTTTTTTTTTTTTTTTTTCTTTTTTTTTAAGCACAGCAAGAAAATACTTCATCAGGCACATGCTGACAGACAGATTTGCTTTATCTTCGTTGGGAAAACCCAGTGGAAGCAGCACTCCCGGCGACGGAGGGGATTTGGAGAGGGGACGGAAACGGAGCGGGAGGAGGCTCGGTCCCGGGCTGATGCTAACAATGCTCTTTCAGAGGTTCATAATGAACCTATTGAGAACACCGAGTTATTTGGAAAAATCCTGAACTGTGAGAAATATGCGCATGTTGCAGTTGAGTCACAAGTTGGCACAAGTGACACCAGAACATATTTTTTTTAAGTGTACTTTTCTTTTACAGATTCGGAGACAAGGAACCATTATCATCATTTAATTTAATCTAAACCCCAGAATAGCTGCATCCAGCACAGTCCTGCTGCCGAGCTCGAGCAGCCCTTTCACAAGGATATCTGTCTTGATTTTAAGACAGGAAGGGACAGACTTTCCATTATGTTTCTTGCTAGATGCTTCCAATGGCTACATTTTCATCCCTGTTGAAAATTTGTACCCAAACCTGCTTATCTCTAGCCTGAAAGTATTTGGCTGTGACTTCTGCCACGGATCTCGGTAGCTTTCTGCCTGCAGGATGAAGAGACCCGCTCAAATCTCTTCTCTGGCAGATATGTCAAAGCCTCTGGTTTCTTGTACCCTTCCCTGTCCTCTTTGTCCAAATAACAGCTTTTCCACACAAAATATAGCTAAGACTATGCAGGATCTGAAGAAGGGGAGGTTTTTGTCAACTGGAAATAGCGATGGGTGTCCCCTGAACCTTACCTGGGCTGTACCGTGTCTGACACCTTGGACAAATTGCATTTTTACTAGAAAAAGCGGTTTATTTACAAAGCATGTGAAACCATGCTGGTTTTTGAACAGTAGTCATAAAAAGAGGCGAAGGAGAAGGCATGTGGGTTTGTTTCTTCTTGATGGAATCGTCTCACCCATTTTTTCCTCATCTTCTTGCTCGTATTTTCTCATATTCTCATCTATATGTTCATATATTTATTCATATTTATTCTCGTATGGATTTTTCTCACATTTTTCTCATGTTTTTTCTCACATTCAGCCCTTCTGGCTGGACACAGCCCGGGTGTCCCTGCACAGCACCTTGCTCTCTGTAGGGCCGTGGCAGCTCATGCACAGAAGGACCGCGATCCCAAAGCCAGCAGAGAAGTTCCTTTTTACATTTTACTCCCCCCTAAGGAGATTTGGATGTGCTGGCACGGCGAATGCCCTCTCGACATGTGGCTGGGTTTTGAGGGGCCGACCCTCCACGTCCCAGCAGCATCCATGGGAGCGTGCTGCATTTCTGGCGGGGAGCGCGTGGTGCGGGCGGCGGTGACCTGCCAATGGGTTGTTGTGGAAGTGCTGATCAGATCAGGCACAGATGGGCGACACAGAGCTGTCATAATCAGCCGGGATTTGAAAATGTTATAATTGGGATGGTAAACAAGTTCACAAGGACCCCATTGAGGCAAGGGATTGCCATGGTAACAGACCAGAAAAGTCTGGGGAGGAGGAAGGTATCGATAAATGGGGGCAGCGGGAGGGGAGGTGCGGCGGGCACCCCGGGGATGCTCCCGCGGTCCCTCCTGGCACCGTGGTGTGGAGCAGAGCTGGGTGCGGGTCCCTGCTGCTGGGCCACCACCACCCCGCTCTCCGCAGCCGTTCCTCCAGGCACGGAGCTCCCCAGGACCAAGCAGGCGCGCACAGTCCCAGTGTTTGGGGGTGAGAGTTGAGCTTGGAGAAGTGTGAAGGAAATTTAAAAAGTTCCCTAATGCTCCTGAGCTTATCGACTGCGTTGTTATTCCAAAATAATCTATTTTTAAAAACCTTCTTTTATTAATCAGCTATTTATCTTTCCTAGGGTAATATTTTTCATTCCGAGACAAATGCAGCAATTTTCCTCACTACAGTAAAACAATAAAATTAGTTTATAGGCGAAAAGAAATGTTAAGGGCCCAGTGGCACTGAAACCTCATTAACAAATCTTTTTTAAGTGGCAGGCTTGCAGCTTGAGTCAATGGACAGAGAAAGCAGTTGCACACTTGCAGATAATCAGGAGCTGAATCTGGTAATCAATCTATCGAGCTGGAGTGGACTTTTTTGAAGATTTGGTCTTCTTGCTTTTATGGTGAAAATGAATATGTATATAGATGGTGTTTGATGCTCTGGGGTTTAGAAAGCAATGGTGAGGTTGGGAAGTAAATCTGTATTTTCAAAATCACATGTAATAAAATAACGAGAAAGGAAAAAATATTCTTTTGGGGTTAAGTGGCCTTAATTTAGTGGTTGTGCCAAACATTTGGGCTGCTAGGCTACTGGCAGATTTGGGGCAGTGCTGGATCTTCCCTGCTTGCAGAGACCGTGGGTGTAAGTTAACAGCCAGGAGCGCCTGGACCAGGGGAAGGAGCCTTCTCAGTGTTCCCATCAAGCGAAATAAATAAGTCAGCAAGGCAGGTATCACACTGACAATAAAGTCCTTTGCTGTAGAGAGTAGCAGCGACGAGGAACGCTATAATTTATCAGAATTGCAATATAATATATGGCTACTTAGTGCATTGAGGTCATGGAAATGGAGCTGGAGAGAGAAACAACTTTTTACTAGCCCTTTGTATTTAAATGCATCCTTGATGGCACTTCTGCTACCCCCATGGGATATTATTCCATGGTATGACTTCTCCTTCTGAACTTTTTTTTCAGTGAATTTATTACACAAAGAGTTTAATTATAACAAGAACAACAACAAAGAAGTAGGAGGAGGATACGAATCTAAGCATGTTTTCTACCAGAAAAAAAAAAAAAAAGGAAAAAAAAAAAAAAAAAGCGTTAGGACTGCTTGACACCTTAAGGAAGAGTCTAAACACTGCTTTTATTTGGGTGGCACCAACTAAAAGGAAAGGAGTCTGACTCCCAGGCATGTTTTGCCTTTGCTCACTTGCTGGAACAGCCACTAGAGCTAATGAGCACTCCCAGATTTCGTACCCTCTGGGAAAAGATGTCTCCCAGGAGTTACACAGCTTATTTAGGAAGAGGCCCTTGAAATACATCTGCATTCATCCTGGAAATAAATAAATTTGAATTCAGAGCAGTTAGGTTTTTCCAAAAGTGGAGAGCGAACACATGTGGGCACATTGTTATTTAGCAAAAGACTGCGAGCCCAGATTTTTCCATCACTATCATAACCGTACAGCAGCACTATTTATCATTTTTCCAGTTGCTGCATTCTGTTCCAATCACAATGAATTGCTATGAAAGATCTCTGATAATAACTAGCCACTAAGACCTATGAGACTTCATTTATTATGGCATAATATACACATTACCTAACTTGTGTTGGACCATATGGAGAGCTCTCTGTTGAATTTGGCGTAGTTACTGGGGTGAAACAAGGATGAATTTTGTTCCTCATCCTCTTCAATTATGCCATAGATTGGATCATGCAGCAAACTCCAACAGATCATCTGGGCATAGCAATCAGCCCCGAGGACCACATCACTGATTTAGTCTGTGCCAATAAACACAGTGCTGTGTGCGAAAACACTGACGGGAGCGCGAGTGGCACTGAACAGCACCGATCCCTGGAGCAAATCAATAGGGCTTAACACTTACCTAAAGCGAAGGTCTTCTCTGCAAATGGGAACAGCCTTTTCAGTTTGTCACTTGAAGGCGGAAAAAGGCTTTGGGAATATCATGCTTGTCTCGGAGCTTATGGGGAGGATGGGTGATAAGATCGAAACTTACGTAAACCAAGGTCAGTTCAATCACTGCATTTGAAACTGCAGGGAATTTAGCTGCAAAGCCCAGCTCTGCAGGGATGAATCCTTTGATGGCATAATGTGCAGAGTAAATAAGCTGTAAGATTATCCCATCTCTGCCTCTATGCATATGCATGCATGCTCTCACCTACATATTCTTTCATTTCCCTATAAGCGTGTGCGCATGTATGAATCACAGAATCATTAAGGTGCACATATCTGATGGGTTGGAGGAAAAAAAAAAATAAGTAAGGCAGATTTGTTTGGGATCTTACTGTCTGCCATTAGCAAACCAGGAAATCAAGGAACCCAGTCCAGTCTGGTGCCTGTAATTACCGTGGAATGGATTTTATTTTATTTTTTAAGTGGAGTTGAGATGCCCAGCACTGCTCAGAAGTGCTCAGCAGTCCTCGGGACTGAGCCTTACTGGTACCAGTGCCTGGATATTGCATGCCACATTTACATCAGAATTGCTGTGCCTGTATTCAACTCTACCCCAAATCTCCCTGATAAATAGTCTCTATTTAACTAAAATCTCCTTTTTGGTACATAAGGACTAATAGAACATGACATTTATTATTCAAAAGAGGTGGCAAACGAATCGAGACATTGATTCGATGTGAATAGGCAGAATACGATCCCCCACTCCTGCCTCTGTGCCTCTCTCTCTCTCCGACATAAATAATAGAACGGTTCCCATTCCCATTCCATTATTGCTAATAATGAGTTATGAGTAAAGCGCACCATGTCCCTCGAAAAAGGCAAGATATAGCTATGCTTATGGTTGATTATTAGAGGATAAAATAAAAAGATTGATGCCCAAAAAAAAGTCTAATTAGTGTTAGTCTATTGGAGAGGAAGCTGAGCATGCTGCTCTAGCACTGCCAAATGAAATTAAGGCCCAATTATTGATAAATGAAGAGTGGTTTGTGCTGGAGTCTGGCCTGGAGTCGAGGAAATACATCTGTCATTTGGCCTGCACAGAAGTCATTCATGTGTGACATAGCATCCTGTGCATTTATCATGCATCTGTAGATTTTTGTTTTAATTCAGTTAGCTGTCTAACTAGATTCGGTGCTGGATGCCGCGCACAGAGTCAGAATTTGGACTGACAGATGCAATTCGAGTCTGAAATGGTGTGTGACACGACTAGCTATCCTGCATATTAATTATTATTGAAACCATTGTGGCCAAAGCTTATGCACTAATGGTCTATTTTGTTATCTGCTTTTGTGGCTTCTGCATTTAACAATTGCCCGGCGGCTCCGGGGCAGGTAAGAGACAAACCAGATCAATGACCCGTTGCTGTCAAGCGCCCTTACTGTTACCACGAAAATTGGAAACGGAGGCGTTTGAAACGATGTAAAGAAAATGCCTGGCTTCACCATTATGTAAACTGCAAACTCTATAAACGAGATAAGTGGGGTCAGGAGCTGAGTGGGGAGATACACTTTTCATTAAACTTAAATTGGCAAAATAGTTTATTAATTCTATTGTCAAATGCAAATGGAAAACAAACGTTTGTGAAGGTGATAAAATTGCAGCGCTGGCGCGATTGTTCTGACGCCGCTTCGGTGCAGCCAGCCGCGAGACTTAGTTACCCTGTTGCACTAAAGTTTGATTTAAAGTTCATGTAATTTCATCGTCATATTGTGGGGAGAATTGAAATTAAATGTCACCTTCAAATGGAGAGAGCTAATGGAGTTCTTCAGAAGTTCTCAGGAAGCCTTGGGCAGGGAAGGTGCTCAGGAGGTGCACGCCTCGGCGCCTCCCCACCCGTCCTCCTTGGCCTCTTCTTCCCCTTCCTTTGGCCGTGCTACCAGTGCCTAAAGCCATGTGTACACTGGGTTCCCCTCCGGAGACCTGGCTTCTGGCTCTGGGTGCAGGGTCTGGGCTGTGCCCAATACTACTGGCTTCAGAAGTGCCAAAAATCCCTCCGAGGATCCAGGTTTGGGTGCTGCTCTGCTTGGCACTTCAACACATGGGGATCACTCCTTTAAAATTAAACTTTCAAGACAGGCACCTGATACGTCTTCCCAAAGTAGGCTTCTCACTGTCACAGGTTTCCGTGCTTAGCGGCTTTTGAAGGACCTGGTAAGATCTTCGACGCATCTTTTAATACCAAAACATTTTGGGAAATCTGCCCCACTTCTAAGTAGGGCAGAGAATGTCTTCGCATCTCACAGAGCTGTAAACCAATTTTCTAGATGGGGAGCAAAGTTTCCCGAGGCACTGTATGATCCATATTCCTCAGTCCTATTTAACCACTGCTGTGGCCAGTCCCAGCTTCGTGGGGGGCTTTCCAAAACCCATGGCACTTGGTCTGGGCCTGACTCTGGAGGTCAGTGCCAAGGGGATGCAGTGCCTAAGTCCTTACTGCACAGCAGCACGCTCAAAATGCCCGTGAGCTCCAGACCTGCTTGATGGTCGGAGCCCGGGTGAAAACCCAGTGGCAGGAGCCCCCAGGGCCTGTGTCCATATGGGGTATGGCCGGCAGCACTCCTGAATTTCCCCTATTTGGCACACAAACCCTTCATCTCCCTTCACAGTCATCCAATTCTTTCTTCACAGTTAAGGCTCTTGCAAACGAGACACTAACAGAATTTCCTACCTCAGATTTACAACATTTTCATCAATATTAGAGCCACTGAAAACTAACCAAAAAAAAAAAAAATTAAAAAAAATCCTTTCTGGAACGTGCTTCTCCTTGTGACGTTTCCCTGGATTCCTCTGAAGTGGGGACTGTGCCACTAGCTGCTATTTTCTGTGTACTTCACAAGCTGAGCAATGTCGTGCCTCCAATAGAGGCGAAGTTTCAAATATTAAAAATACCAGCGAAGTACAATGCCTCTTACTCATCCGAACTCGCTTTGGGGCCGGCAGCGTGAGCCGTGTGCCATATGGGGATTTGTTAGCCACTTCTGCTCCCTGACGCAGCGCTTCGCAGGGGCGCGGACGGCGCGGAGCCGCCTCCCCCGTCCTCTCCTTCGGCTTTGCGGGGCATTTTTTACCTTTCCCTTTGCAGCACGGCCTCTTCTTACAGCACAGCGCTGCTGCTGGGGCTGCTTGTCCCTGAGGCTTGGTATCAGCTTGTCCCAGAGCATGGGGAAGGAGGAGAGCTGAGAGCAGAGTCCCCAGGCACCTATACCCGCCCAGGGCACCCCAGGGAGTCCCCGCAGGCTGTGGCCCTTGGGGGTTTAGGATCTGTGCCCACATGAAGCACCCCTTTTGCACCAGCCCTGGTGGCCACGCTGCCCGGACACTCGGTGACACCTGCACGAGGCAGGGCCTGGTGGGGGCAGCTCCCTGGCGCTGCAGCTGAGCACGGCCGACCTTGGTTGTCAGCGCCGTGCCGATCCACCTGCGCCGTGACCCTGGAACTTCCCCAGCAAAGCCATTTTTTGCTGCCAACAACAGTTTTGTGTTTACAAAAGAATATGCAAAGCAGTGCTAAGTAGGGAATGACATTTTCTCCCTCACAAAGAGACAGATTTCCTTGCGCTCGCTCTGTGCATCACCATATCCCCATGGCGGCCCGCGTGCTGCTCCCAGCCCCTGGAATGGGTTTCCCGTACGTCAGGAGATGCTGGTTGGGACCAGCACTACGTGGGCTGCCTGCTGAACGCTCCAGGCTCTGGGCACGGTGGCCACAAGCACATCACCACGCCGAGCATCGTCCCTTGGCTCTGTGTGGTTTTACAGCAGGGACACTGCGTGCTTTCACCGGTGCCGAGTTAACGATCTGCATCACACACACCAAATGGGAGAGCTTGGCCTTTCTCCTTTTCGCATTTCTGTGAGAATATTTGTGCTCAGTGACACCCCAGCCCGTGCAGGGGAAGGCCAGAGCTCTCCAGTGCTGGGCTCCTGCTGCCAGGTGACCCCTTCCTCGCCCCCATCCTCGCCCCTGCAGCAGCTGTCCCTGTGCCAGGGTGGATGAGCAGAACTCACTGCTGTCCAGAACCCTTTTTCCCCTTAAATCCGGCCCCAAAACCTGAATGGCCCCTGCCTGACCCTGTCTGCATCCCTCTCTGGAGCTCTCAGGGAGGAATACAGCTTTCTAGAGCTGCTGAAGTGAGGATTTGCAAGCTCACCTATGCGATGGAGACATCTGAAAAGCAATGGAAGGCGGCCACCAAACTACCCGACACTGCCTTATAAATCCCAGAGTTTATATTTACAGCTCCAGCCTTTAATTTGGCCTATTCTGATGAAAATGCAGCTTTGTGTACTAAGGAAGTGGCTGCACAGTACGGCCAAGGTACCCTTCAGCCAGACCTGCTACGTAGTATAGAATGAAAAGAGGAAAATATTTTATTTTTTTAAAGAAAATAACATCAATAAAACCCTTATTTAAAAAAAAATAAAAAAAAATGAACACAGCAACCCAGTCATGGAAAAGAAACCCAGGAAAGCCAAACTACACAGACACAACAATAGCTGCAGGGCTGAGACCTTGTAAAGAAAGCTCATGCCTGGAGTAAGGTTTTACAGTGAGTTTTAAACCACTTTAAAATGTCAAGTTTGGTTTTTGACGTGGTTACGTTTACCCCATAAAAATAAAGTGATTTGAAGACCCTTTGGGGCCCTGGAACGGCTCCCACTCTTGCTATATAGACTTTGCTTCACATGTTGGCTTCAGCTGCTTATTGCCTTTTGTGATACTCTGGTTATTAGGTTAGATCAGCAGCACTTCCATTAAAAACCTCGATTGATCATATGCAATACCCGAACGGTCGGTCGCTTTTATGTGAAGAGAATAAATGATATATTTGTTTCTAACTGTTAAACTCTAGGGTTATCGAGGGACCGAATAACTGCCCTTAATATGGCAATTATTTTTGCAGGTACAGTACTTGGTAATGTTGGAGCGTAATTACCTGGTAATCTGGTATTTACTACGTAACTGCAAAGTGTAATATTTGCACCTTGTAAAATAAAACAGGCATTTAAAAATATTTAATACTTTCTGGCTCTCCTTTGTGTCTCCGCCTGCGGTTCCCCCACAGCGCAGCGCCGCTGCCCGTTTCCTTCCCCAGCCCCCCGGCACAGCAGGTCCCCGCCTCGGGGCTGGCCCCCCCAGGACCCCCCCAGCCTGCTGGTGGGGCTGCAGCCCCCAGGCACCCCACAACCTGTGGGGACTCGCCATGGCCACCCCAAACCCTCAGCAGCAGCCCCGGGAAGGGGCGAGGAGGGCCGCAAGCTGGGGGACACCATTCCCGTGCGGGATGCTGTGCTGCCACTCTGCAGCATCTCCGATCTCCCTCAACCTCCTGGCGTGCAGGAGATGCCCAGAAAGATTTCTGGCGTTTCGTCTCCCAGCCCGGCTGCTCCCCGCGGGCAGCAAGGGGCAGGCTGGAGCTCCCTCCTGCCTGGGGGAGCGCTGCCGCAGGATTGCTAAACCGCCGGGCGCTGTAATGTGTTATGACATAGATCAGCTGTTGTTTTCCAGTCTCAAAGGAAACCTTGTGGAATCTCATTCCTTTGACTGTATTAAATTATCTGCAAATGTTGTCCTTTAAACACAAGCTCAAGGCCCTCGCGCTGAGCATTAAGCACGGATTGCGCGCAGGGTAAAATCTCTTTAAGGCTATTGTTGCTTTGGATATTTGGTTTACCTTTAGTTTTATAACAAAGTAAATTAATAAATGAAGGGGTAGGAGAATTGTTACTATAGCAATCCCCATGGTAACATAAAAAATGCCACAAACACTCATCTTCAGGCTCCAGCTCCTGCGAGAGCACGGCTCTGGGTAAAGCACAGGGCCGGCTCTTCCGCGCCGTGATGCTGCGCTGAGCCAAATTCCAGTTGTCTCTCAGACTGCTCTCGAGAGAAGTTCCTGCTCTCAAACAAAAAGGAGCATCTTGAAGCTCCGCGAACCTCTCAGAAAGAAAAGAAGAAAAAAAAAAAAAGAAAAAAAAAAAAAAAAAGGATTGTTTTCTTAAATAAACCCTGGGGAGCTCATGGCTTTAGAAAATATTTCTGACCTGAAATCAGCTTTGCAATGGGAACGGCTCCTTTCCTGCTGAGGAACCAGAGCTGTCTTCAGGCTCTTTGGGCTTCCTAATAACTTTCTACTGGGTTTGCATAACTCGGCTGTTGTGAAAGAGCTTAGCAAACATCAGCACAAGGTATTGCATTCAGATTGGCACGGCGCGCACATTTTTCCTCCATCTCCTCATGTCTCTGCAGAATGGGGTGACACTGGAGCCACTCAACTCTTAGCAGAGGTCACAGTGCCACCGCCCCGAGTGGTGGAGGAGTCGGTGAAAACGAGCTGAGATTTGGCCACAGAAGGAAAATCAGACACCTGCTGAAATAGCACTTGGCCTAAAAAATTATTCAACAGAGTTATTCTGGGCTAAATCCTGATTTTTTTGCTCTAATGTCCTTATTTTAGGAGAACTGTCCCCAAAATGCAACACCGGCAGCTGGAGTGCAGGTGGGTGGGTGGGCGAGCCCCCCAGCCAGCCTCCTGCTGCCTGAAACCAGCCCAGCAGCTAAACCCTTACAGCTCCATGGGGCACTTTTAAGCTAAATTCTGTAAATTAGTGCAGTGCCTGCGTTACCTGGTGCTGACGGCCAAATGTGCTGCTGCTTTTGGGGTGCTCGTAAACAAGGTCTCGGGGAGACACCCGCTTGTGTGGTGCCGTGGGCACTGGGGCTCTTCTGAAAGGCCACGAGTGAGGTTTGCAAACCCGGCTCGGTTTGCTTGCACTTCCCTAGTGCCAGCCGGGCAGTACTGAGTGGAGAGCAATTCCTCATTATTTTTGTGTTCTTCTAGCCCTCTGCAATAAATAGCAGGGGCCTGGGAATGTTTTCAGAAGTGGGGTTGTGCCGTTTTTCTGCCTGTAAACTTCAGCAGAGCCCTTCCACTTTTACTAAACATTTAGAGAACGGTGTTTGTAAACTGGGTGTTTGCGAAAACAATGAGCCAAAGCCCAGCAGGTCCAAGCAGAGGCATTTCCACGTGCAGATTGCCGGGCAGGATCCAGCCCAGGAGCTGAGCATTGCTGCCCCAGGCCTGGTGCGAGCGGTGCCTCGCAGCGCTGCGCCCTGGGGCCTTGCGCAGAGCTCCAGCAGCAGCTCCTTCCCCCCAGGAGAGGCCAGGGGAGGCTCCCTCTGACTCTCCAAAATTGTTGGAAGAAAAAAAAACCACCAGTGTTAGTCCTGGCAGCAGGTGGCACGCTGGCGTTGCTCCCCAAAGGTGAGGCTCCCCGCAAAAAGCACCCCAAAGTGCCTCTCCCGCAGCACCTCCTCGTCCTCCCTGTGGAGAGGCTGCTGCCTGCCCGCGGGGATCTGAACCTTCAGGGTGAAGCCACCAAAACGCAGCTTCGAGGCTCCACACACACGGGGCTGCCACTTGTCTTCCTGCGGACAGATTGGTAAAGGGACGCGCTGCTGGAGCGCTGCCACTGCGCCCCAAATGAAACGGAGCGGAGGTGAAACGCTGCTGGTAATACTTCATTACAACAGGGTGTAAGTGGCAAATTAAAAGAATAAAATGAGCGCCGGTGGCTCCGGCAGGGCTGCGCACGCAGAAACAAAGAGAAATGTAATGAGGTTGAGGGTGAAGGCTTTCTTCTCAGCTCTGCAATTGAAGTGTTCAAAGAGCAAACTGTAGAGCAAGCTGCAAGGGTCAGATCTGGAGAACAGCCACGTTCCCTGTCTCAGCATCCGTTCGGGGATAAATCTGGCTCTTAATCAGGGCTGACAATTAGGCCGTACAGTTAATATTTTTACAGCTGTTTTATTAATAACACATACAGAGCATCCAGCCAGGATTTGTTGGAGACACCTCAGGAAAATGAATGATGTAAATAACAGATGGATGCGGAATATTCTTACAAACAGGCACAAAGATATTCCCATCTTGTTTAGAAGGAATTTAAATAGACAGATTGCAGATAAACAGGCAAACCGAAAAGAGGAGAGAGGGGGAATGGGAGTGGAGAGCTCGCAGTGCGAGGCCTTCGTTGTGCAGTCCTTGCCCGTGCGTTTGGTGCCTGCATCCCCTGGTGCTCGTAGGTCTCACCGCTCCCTAGCCACAGCACGGTTTTCCTGTGGGTAATTTCGACCTCCCTCCAGCGATCGTACCTTTGAGTCTTCGCTCCGCTAATTACACGGCCTCACATCCACGAATCTCTTTGAATTTTTGTACACGCCGGTACCAAGAGAGAAGGGAGTGGCGGCTGTGATGCGGGGGAGCTTTTGAAGTGCTGGAAACGAGCCTCGCTAGAGGCTGTCACAGGTGATGCACAGCTGCAGGGCAGTGGACGCGGTCAGTTAGAGGGGCCACCAAGAAAGCACAGGTGGGAGGAAGCGCGGGGGCACATCTGGGACAGGGGTGAGCCAGGAAAGCACTGCCCGGCCCTGTCCCTCTGACGGAATTGGGGTCTCCGAAGGGGCCAAGCAGGTCAGGAGGACACGGCCCTAAAGCATGCAGGGCTGCCAGCACCAGCCCCAACAGCACCACCCCGATTCTGCTGGTGGAGCTTTCCTTCAGGAAGCAAACTCCACTGGCCCAAAAGGAGCATTTTTTCCAGATCTACGTTAAGCAAAAGGTGACTTTCTCTCCTGCGAGGTGAGGATTTAGGTGCGCGCCCGGAGTTCAGCACACGTGTAAGTGCTCTGCTGAGCCGTGGCTTTGATTAGTGCCTTCCTCGGGGCCAAGAGCTGCCAAAGATTGTGTGCACAGTACGAGATGATAAACATCACTAGTGTGTGATACACTGATGCTTTGTGCATACATGGTAAAACAAAATCCTTTGGCACCAGTGGCCAGTGAATCATGCGGATTTGCAGTTGGATTTGTACGTTGGGAGTTTCTCTGGAGCTCTGCGAGCAGATCCAATGGTTAACAGCTGTAATTGCCTGCAGTTGCTGAAGCCTGAGTTACCCGGTGCTTAGCAGGGGCCAAAGAGCACAACGTATCAGTGATGGCAAGAGGTGAGCACCAGCGCCAGGCGAGGGCAGATGCACATCCCTCGTGCCATCCCCTGTGCCCAGCAGCCGTCCCAAATGCTCACACGCTCTGCACACACCACGTCCAGGCTGACAGAGAGCAGGACGAAGCCCTCTGCAGCTGCAAGGGCTGAGGGCTGTCGAGAAGATAGGGTCAGCTTTCGATGCAGGAATCAGGAACAGAAAACACTGCAAAAATATTCGAGAAACAAAGTGAATGGAACTAGAAGCAGCTCCCAGACCTGTCAAGCCCAGTCCCCAGTAATTATGTCAGCACAGAGCCCTTTATCATGCTTATCCAGCCATCTTAGACTTTCCCTGGTGTCTTCAAACAGCTTTTGCAGAGACACTGCTAGTGGAAAGGTTAAGATTTTTTTTTTTTCTTCTAGTTTTCAGGCTAAACTTCACCAGCACCAGCTGCAGAGAGGCATCCTCGTGTGTTCTCTGAAGGCTACCACAGCACCAGGCCCCACGCTGATGCTACGGTGCTGGTGGTGCCGTGCCTCCAAACAGATTTGCAGCTGAATAATGCCATGGGCATGAGGTGGGGCACAGGGTGCTCAGCACCAGGGCCACCCCATCGCATCCCGGCTGCGGCTGGGCAGCACAGGTGGCTCAGGTCTCACACCCCCATGCTGCGGGGACTGTGCCAATTTGAGGCTGGAGGAGAGATTTGCAGGTAAGCGCATATGATATTCTCACCCGAGCGTGCATTCAGCAGAGAAACATCGCTCTAAATAGCAGTGAAGTCATCAGAGTATGGAAAAATACGGAAAGCAAACATATTCAGGAGTTCTAAAAATCAAACTGTGATAAATATCAGCATAACAAGCCCCATTTGGGAACACACCGTTCTCCCAGAGGAGGCTGTCTGACTATCAGTGCCTTTAGAAACACACTTTCTCCAGGGCTGTGTACTGAGCACGGGGTAAGATAAACACGAGTGCCTTTTCCCAGCCTGCTCATCTACAGGCATCTAAATTAAGAGATTGTGTTATCAGTGATAAAAGTTCATTGAGGGTTCATTTCAGTTGGTTTGAAGGTTTTTGAGGAGAAGAATAAACAAACAGCAATTAGCACCATATTTAACATCGCTGACATTTTGTGGAGCCTATTTCTATCGCGGGTAGGGGAGGCTGTGCTCCGGAGATGGCTGTGTCTCCGCACGGCGTTACGCTTCTGCCGCCGGGACCTCGCCGGGCAGCGGCAGGGCTCGCACGCCCGTGGGCAGTGCTGGCACCGAACGGCTCCGGGGTGTGCAGCAGCCGTGGCCAGGGTGCCTGCGAGCTGTGAGCACACCAGTGGGACCCTAAACCCGGCACCCCGGGGTGGGCTGGCCAAGGGCACACTCCCGGCTGGTCCCCACGGAGCTTGGTGGCACTTTGGGGGGGTCTGGTTGATGGGTGCAGAGGTCTTCCTCCTGGAAACGGCTCCTCAGGGCTGCCACGAGCACGGATCCAACCCGTTCCCCGTGTCAAGCTGCAGGATTTCATCCACTCACTGAACCACCACGCTACCTGTGGGCTGTGTAATTGCACTTTGTTAGTTTTAACCCTGCTCTGAGCTTCGCCAGAGCCCCTCGCCAGGTAGAGCAGGGAGCGAGCTGTGCGAGGGAGCGCACGCCAGGCACCCCTCTGCCAGGCATCGGGATCCTCGGGGGCTCGGGTGAGCAGATAGAGGATACGAAGAGGAAGCAGCCAGTCTATTGTGCTTACCTACTGATGTGCAGAGCTCTACAGTACAGACGTCTTAACACATAAATTTAACAATTATTATTGTGTTGCCCTTTTCCAAGAAAGGGTAAAGGAGATTTGTAGGAGCACTTAACACATGTAAATCCCCACCTCTTTAAACCAAAGCAGTGTGTTAAATGGGTCCATAAATATCATAAGTATTCTGTCCTTTTAGAAATCATACCTTTTTTTTTCTTCCTCTCCTTTCAATGCAATTAAACCCGTGCCTTATTATAACACAACTCTTGGGAACCAGACATTTAAAAAAACTCCAAACAGGTGTTTATTGAGAAAGACAATGATCTTCGTTGGGTTAAGCGTAAGTAGAAGTCAAAGACAAAAGGCAGTCTGCCTAACACCCGGTCCTGAATCACAACTTGGCAGTTTTCTGCCAAAACGAAGTTAAAATCTCATGCAGCCACGTCTCTCACCTACATGTGAGAGCTGAAATGTTCAGCTGGGGCTTCTCTCTCTTCTTGCACAGCCCCCGGGAGTGCAGGAGGGATCTCCCCGGCTGTCTGGTGTCTGTCCCGCACCCTCACCAGCATCGTCCTGCTGTATTCGGGAACACTCCTTCACCCCACAGCAGGGCCCCAAGCCCCTGCTGCAGACAGGCACAGGCTCGGACAGGATTCACCCGATGTTTGGTGAGATTGTGCACACACGCAAACCAGGTTTCCCAGGTGTTTCTCTTAAAGTTTGTGCTTCCTTATCTTCTGACACACCAATGGGCACCACCACCACTTCCCTGGTAGGAAAAGAGGCCGCCACCAACCATCCTGCCCAAGGCAGGCTCCTGGTCTCTTGGCCACCCTTCCTGGAGTTGGTGAGCCCCCGGCGAGCCCCCAGCCCATGGGCAGCAGGCGAAGCCCTCGTGGGCCATTTCCACGCGGGCACCACAGCTTGCTGCTCGAGCTGCTCCGTGCAGAATACCTTCAACACATTCATTGTGATTGAAAAGGGCCTAATGTATAATTTATATGTTATGATTGCTGCACAAAGCCCCAGTTGTAAATTAATGAGGTTGGACGGTGCTTAAATCCCGTATTCTCGAGTTAAAATTCACTCGCTGGCCTGCTCCTTTTATGATTCCTGTCATAACTCTGTGGTGTTGCATCACTGCCAATTTCACTACACTTTTACCAGTACGATGAATAAGGAAAAATGAAAATCGCATTTGGCACTTTTAATCAGATAATTATTTTTAAGAAACTAGCAGGAATGTTAAATACATTTTCCCGTTTTTTTTTTTTTCCATCTGTTCCGGCCGACGTGCAAGACTGGTGCTCTAATAACAAGGCAGATCTCACGAGCACGCCTCCTAATGAGTATTTCAGGATTATTCGCCTACAAAGATATATACGTGGTATCTGTTTGCAGGACATCTGGCCGCAACATGTGCCTCGTTAAGTTACACCTGTAAATCTGAGGTCAATGCCTAAACCTGCAAGGGTACGAGTAACGAGCCCCATGAATGGGGCTATTAACGGTGCCAGGTGCTGGTGAAATGGCCCCGGCCTCGCGGGCTGCAGTGTGTCAGGAAGCAGGAGCAGGGCTAAGCACGGCTGAAGCCGTCCCCGTGCTCTCTGCAGCCCAGAGAACGCTTTCTCCAGCCACACCTTGGTAAAACACCGAGCTCGGTGTCGTTCTGCACTATGTAACTTTGTTCAGCTAAGCTGCGCGCTGTATAAACCGCCGTGAATGTTTGGTTAAGGTTCAAAGGCAGCCCAAATGCTTTCTATTCCATAAGAAAAATTCACTTGCTTTTTTTTTTTTTTTTTTCCCCTTGGCGTGTTCCACACTTGGACAAACTGAGTAAATACATAACGCAATCGAGCAAAGAGCAAGTGCCGGTGTGGGAGCCTTCCCAGGCCTCGAGCAGCAGAGCGGAGGGGAATTTTCCTCTCTTTGAGGGATGTTCTCACAGCTTTTCCAATACGAGCTGCAAAGCAGAGCGGGACAGACAGCCAGGCGAAAAGTCGAGGAAAAAGGTCACGCGCACCAGCAGGCGAGGGGTTCCGGCCCCGGTCCAAAGGGAGAGCATACCTATGGTGTAAGGACGAACACAACAGGGGAAATGGGTTGGAGAAACAGTTGTAGGCATTTTTGGAAGCGTTATCTATAGGCTAGGGGCTTGGGGGTATCTAAACATGCAGTCCTCTCCCCTGGACTTTGCAGCTCCCTCTGCAGTGAGAGAGCTATTTCCCCTATTTTCCCTAGCTGGGAATTACAACACATAGATGAAGGTTTGTTGTTTTTGCTGAATATTTGTTGTTGTCGTTGTTTGCTTGAGAAAACTGTTTCTGGAAAATGACTTTCTTTGTTAATTTTACCCTTTCTCCGATGTTCGTACCCAAAATGAGCCATTTCGCCCCCTCCGGTGCTCCTGCAAGCAGCTCTCAGCCATCACACCTGAACTGGGACGTGGAGAATTACAGGCTGCAGAAACCTCACCCTCCCCCCAGCCACACGAAACTAAACATGAACAGACAGAGGAACATCCCCTAATTACCAGGGGGGGATTCTGAGGTTGTCGGGTGCTGGGGACATCGGGTGAGGGTGGCAGAGTGGCTGCAGGCAGGTCCCAGCCTCTGGGACCTGCCTTCCTTATGGGATGTGCTCAGGAGCCTTGGGCGAGCTGCTGAGACAGCTGGGCTTCAGAAACTTTTAAAGTTTGCTTTTCCACCAGCGAGAGGAGCAAGTACAGCAAAGTGGACTTGGAAGGGGGAGCGTCTCCTATTTAATTTTGCAGTTGCTATAGTGATTGATTAAATTAAAAAAAAAAAAAAAAAAAAAAAAAAAAAAGTAGCGACTTGTAAATTCAAAATCCTAATTGTACTGACAACAATCTAAATGTGGTTAGAACAGTGAGTCACACTCCAGATTATGTGTCTCAAATAAGGTTTTAATTTAAATTTAACAAGGCAATTATTGTACAGTATGTTAATTCAGTATCATTTGATTAACAAAAATGTGTTGTTCGAGCTTTAACACCTATGGTATTTAGTTAGATCTATATCTATTACATAGTTAAACCTCTCTGGCATACGTGGTGCTAATAATTAGCATACAATAAGCGTGCCCAGAAATGCACCTTTCTAGATTTGTCGGGTATTCGTGATGCTGGTTATTAGGTAGCAGTCTGTATATGGGGGCCCAACAAGAGGGGGCTGGAAAATTAGCTTTGATGAGCAAGGCTCCAAAGATTGGGATAAATGCACAAGGTGAGAAGAGGTCTGTATAACCAGGAGATCTACCCGGGGTGCTGCCTGTCACCAGTTCTGGTGTGGAAGGAGAGAAAGGGAGATTTCCTTCTGCTGGGAAAGCCACCCCGGCCCGGCTGGGCTCGGTGAACACCAAGGATTTCCCAGGTGCCATGGCACAAGACATTTCCCCACCCACACACCCACCTCGTCATCCTTTTCGTTAAAAAATCTTTGAATGCCGAATTTTGCACTGAGCTGAAAACTGAAAGAAAAAAATAACAATAATGGTGAGGCATAATGAAAATATTGAATCTAGCATTGAGTTCAGTCCCGCAAAGATGACTGCACAGCATTGTTTTATTCATTTTCACATCTAATCCCAGAAAAGCTTCTGTTTCTTAGTATTGGAAGTTGCCAAGGAATTCAAGGCCCTCTTCCAGGAGTTAGGTCAATACACAGAGTCTTGATAATGAGTTGTTGGTGACTCAGCTCTGAGACTTGGCAAGGGCGGGAGGAAGTTTTCGGAGCTGGCTCCGATCCTTCCTCCCCACGAGATCCCAGAGGGTCATCACGACCAGCTGCACCGCTGTCTCGACCCAAAACTCGCGGGTTATCTGCAAGTCTCTGTCTTCTCCCACAAACTGCTTAACGCGTATGGAAAAATGCATGAGAAGATCGGGAGCTGTGTGCCATGGGGACATGGATGACATCCACATCTCCGTCCTCCTGGCAAACGCAGACAGCACCACCTCAAAGCTGCCTCCGGGGCTACTCAAGGCAGAGACCTGGATGGAAAATTGGGCCATTCCCTCATAAAACCTCCCCAGATATGGGCGATTTCCTGGCAAACAGAGGGCTGTGGAGATGAAGCAGCACCATCACACGA
Source organism: Netta rufina (assembly GCF_964035555.1). NCBI lineage: Eukaryota > Metazoa > Chordata > Aves > Anseriformes > Anatidae > Netta > Netta rufina. The sequence goes on along the minus strand of NC_140139.1, from coordinate 884,553 downwards.
TACCGGGCCACATATCCCCTTTTGGGGTGGCACTGACTCCTTTAGGTGCTCAACCGACCCCGAAGGCCCCGGGGCATCCCCCTGGGAGATGCCTCCTGCAGGCTGCGGTGCCTCCAGCTGCAAGCAGAGCCCGGAGCCACCCCTGCCCTGCCAAACCCAGCCTGCAGCATGAGCCACTTTTACACTGCTAATTGATTTTGAGCCATTTCTGATGGATATTTATCTACAGATAAAACGCCCTTCCTTTGAAATCCACATTCTCAAGCCTCTCTCTCTTTGTCTTATCCCTAAATCACAGGCTTTTATCCTCAAATTTCCCAACTGGTGGACTTTGGGGTTTTGCACTGGACTGCCCTCTTTCTAGAAAAAGGAAAGATAGCTAAAAACGTGTTAGTGGTAATGGCTTACAGCACCACCGTCGAGTGCTAAAGTTGTTTTCCTATGAATATAGATTACATTTTTTTACATAGCAAGTAAACAGATGCATAAAGATGCATTATTTCATAAGCATAAAAAAACCTGCTGCAAGTATAGTGCTTTTAATTTGTTTTTATGATTACTTGTAATTAATTAGCATCAAAAGTAAATTATCAACATAGCTAAAAATTGAAATTGTACCAGCAAATGCAGGAATGATTTCGCTGGTTTATCTTTATACTAAGGTGGAAAAAAGAAATTATCCTTTTTTTTTTTTTTAACTATGCTTAAATTAAAGTGTCAAATGCTAGTGGCAGTACAGCCTAAAAATGTACAAAAAGAGAAATAATATTCTATAATTACAAGCTGTGCAGAGAGCATGCCATGCACATAAATATTTAAGGCAGTTCTAACAAGTTTGGCTTATTATTAAAGTTGTGTTTCAAAAAGAATTTTTAGAAATCATGTTTACACTTTATAGAGCAATTTATGAGGTCACTGTTCATGCACCTCATCAAAAACTTCAACCTTCAACCGAAAGCCATAAAACGGAGGCATTTTGACAGGATCTGGAGACTTTTAACAAGTTCTTGCTGCTGGGCTCGGCGGCCCTCCCCTCCCCGGGATAAACGACGGGGCTGCTTGCGCTTTGCTCAGCCTAAACCAAATCAGCAGGCTCCAAAGCAGCGCTCTGCCTGACCCCCATCCATTTCCCGTGACATTTACTGCCACGGCCCGCCCTGCTGTCAGAGGGTTTACACAATCCTTTGGGGAAGGACCTGGAAACAAGAAACGAGGTGGCTGTTGGGGGGCAGCGGCGTGCAGGAATGCATCTGAGCCCCGGCTCGCCCCCGCCCCGCTGCCCAGATTTCAGAGAAATTCAACAGCAAGAGGAGAGGAAAAAGAAACAGGCTGGTCACGGGAATGCTCCCCTGCTCGCTCAGTAGCTCCGAAGCTGGTGTCAACCTGTGCTAACTGGGTTACACTAGGAGGAACTTCGGTGAGCACCTGGGAGAAGCACCGGATCCACCTTTTGTGACAGAAAACATAAAACCATCATTTTCCCACTGTTTCCCCTCCACCTAATCAGAGGAATAGAGTAGGTTCTGTGTGGGGAAATGCTAAACACAGACTTTAATTAAATCACAATCAAAGTAACTCTGCGTAAAGCAAATTATGCTGGAATAAAACGCTCAGGCACAGGGTAACTTGGGAGGCGTTCTTAATGATTCCCTCCCCTTCTCTGTGGCCCGTAATCCGATTAAATTAATGCTACCAGGCTCTGGGATGCCCACGGACATCAGGACACCGAGCTGGGTGTCTCAGAGGAGGGGAGTGGGTGGTGGCATCCGGGGTTGGTGCAGAGACCTCCACTGGTGGCCATCTCCACTGGTGGCCAAGGTTTACTGATGACTCAAGGGGGCTTCTTTAAGCAAATCCCCAGGCTACAAATCCTATTTCACAAAGGCATGCAGACCGCTGAGGCTTTGAGGTGAGTGCTGTGCAGTCTGACAATTTCCTTGGTCTTCCGAAACCAGCAAAGACTCAGGGAAGAGACGTAGTTCTTGGAGATATATCCACAACTCTGTTTCTGTGAGTGCATCTCCAGTATTTATCATCCTGGCACCTTCCTGAAAGCTGCAGAGGCTGCTAACCCTTTTTCAAACGAGCGTGGTGCCTGATAAGCTCTTTTTAAACACCACTTTTACTATTAAATGCCAAATCTAGAGCTCCGTGCCCTGCTTCATTAGTTATTAATGAAGCAACATATTTGTTCAAAATTTATGATTGTTGATTTGCTCCCATCATTGTATGAAATATTAACACAGCATTTGTACTTGCAACCATTTTGCAGACATTAGATTGTGGATTTGCATATTCATGAATGCTCATAAATGTTTAAGGAGACAGCACAGAAAGCATGTGAGCTGTCAGGGAGCCAGTAAAAAGGCATATTTACAGTGTTAATAAGTAGTTGAGTTTATAGGACAAAACGGCAAGTAACAAATTAAATGAATTTCAGTTTGCCTGTTGCAACAAACTACAGTAGCTTTCCCTCCTCTTCCTTTTGCTAAGCTGAGTAAACTTCAAACCTGCCTGTGAAATTCTCCATCGGTGCAGCAGAGACGTCTTGCTGCTTTTGCTAGGACTTCAGCTTTTGACGACGTCGCGTTTCCATCCAGCAGCATGCCCAACAGACATCTGTGCTATGCAGTTCTGTAATTTGACTATCTGCTCGTCTGCTGCCAACGGGAGATGCGGGGCTCCAGGGTGGCGTCCTCGCTGGCTCATTAGCCTGGCATAAGGCATCGCTGCAGCAGGGGAGGCTGCGGGGCTGCGTGCTGTGCCAGGGGGGCTCCCGGGAGCTGCAGGCTCCCCCCAGCCTCTGCTGGCCCTGGGAACGTCCTTCAGGATGAGACCTTCGCTACCTGGATGCACACAACTACAGACGGATGAGCCTGGGGAGCTCTGCATACCTTTGCTTGAAAACTGGGCTTTGGTTCATAAAGTATAGGTGCATACGTTTCATACCTGTGAAGTGTGTACAGCTAAAACTGGCTGCTAAAAGGAAATGAGTATTTAGTAAATCTTGGAAACTGAGGCAGCCACTTTGCTGACCTGGTTAAAGTTTTGGAGGCATCATTGCTGCCCAGGGCAGACAGTCATTATTTACAAGAGCTATATTTACAATAAAATGCTAGATTAGTTTTATTAAATAATCATTTCATGTTTATTAACTTTTTTTTAAAGCAGGACAGTGATTCATTGGCAAGACAGAAAAACTTCCTTTTCTGCTTACTGGATTTTTCCTCCTCTGCAAAACATAAATCATATTTTGTGTGAAGTGTACATCCTTGCTTTGAGCTGCCCATGTTTTAATAGCATAGCTAAGTCAGTTATTTTAATCTCTGGTACTTTATAATAAATGCTTTTTATTGATTTTTGGTGTACACTGCCATGAATTGAATAAACTATATACAAGAGCAGCTGAGAGAAAAAGGCTGAAGGAGAAAATGTGATCAGCATGTTTCAAAGTTAAAGGTGAAAACACGATGGTTAGCACTTTCTTGGTCAGCAGCTCCCTGGGAGTGCCATGAAAAGGAGCGAGCATGATGTACGTGTTATTCTTCCCTCTTAAAGGCCCAGGACTGCAGTCATTCTTTGGGGAGGCCAGGTATGATGTACTGCAGATATTTCTTCAAAATCCAATTCAAAATCCCGCGTGCAGCCAGACGGGAGGGAAGAGCAGTCACCAAGCTGCAGCCCAGCCCGGGGGTTGTTGCCCCGGGGGTTGCTGTCCACACCAACCTATTTTACAAACCCTTCTTCCTCGGATCCAGAGGAGAGGGAGCTGCAAACCCGGTGTCTGATGGTTTGCCAGGAACTGTATAATACATAAATAACTGTTTCTTTAGCCATATTGCTTTCCCCAACCTAAAGCCAGACACTCCCTCCCGTGGGGACAAGTCTTAAACACCAGCAGAAGAACGACACTGGTTTATTATTTCCCTGAGTCCCCTCTCTGCAGATGACCTATAGAAGTGATTTAATGCAGAGCCGCTGGAGTTCCAACACTTTCTCTGTGCTCCTCAGGCTGAGACGAGCTGATTTCTTTGGGGTGTTATAACTATGACCTGCTCCATTAAGTAGCAAACAAAGTACAGCTGGATATAGCAAGCTCAGCTTGACTCTTAGCTTTCACATAACCTGCTTGATTAGGAAAAATGTTGTGCCCTTGTCACACAGCTCCTACTGTAGCCTGAAAAGATGGGTATCCATTGATTTCTGCATAATATGGATTCACACTGTCTTTCCACAACAGCATGTTTCACACCCTAAAATAACCTGGCAAAAACCATTATTTTTCCTGCTGGTTTAGCTGTAAAACGTGTTACTACTCTAGGTAATGTGCTGCTTATTACACAATTACCTGAAGTGCTTTACAATGCATTAATTGCTGCTTGATTTAAACATTTCCCATTTAGGAACCAAGCTATATCATTGTGACAAATTACAAGTCAATAATCTGGTTACTAAGAAGAGGAAATGAAGAAGCTGGGGACTGCTTCATTAAGGGAAGCAGACCATTGCTAAGTAAAATACCAAGCTGATGCTATTATCAATATTGTGATGCATGTACACAGATGCATGCTGCAGAGGCAAGCGGGAAAGCAGGAGGTAAAACTGATCCTCTTGTAGCGATGCGCTTGGCACTCAAAATAATGATCGCGAAGACCTAACGGTGAATTAATTCAGGCAAAGACTTGTTTCCTCATCAGGGCTTGCTCTGCCCTCAGCTGGGAGCCCGGGCGTGGGGTTCAGGATGAGGTGGGCTTTCCAGGATGCCGGCTGCCACAGCAATTGAACGTCCCTTGGCTGAACCTCCAGGTTCCTCCCTGCTACAGATGTATGTTACTTTCCACGAGAAGTCACCAAAAAGTGAAAGCTACACGTCGGGTACCTCCTGCTTAAAGAACTCGTTTCTGCTTCAGGATGCTGTGGGTCTGCTGCTGGAGGCAGAAGGGAAGAGGACCTGATGCTACTGGAAAAACCACCCCAGGCAGCTCTCTACAGTTGATCTGCACCCCGAAGTGCAGGTGGAAATGTGCACACCCAGAACAGTCAGGGACTTTGGCTGGGATTTTGGTGTTGCCAAAACTGTAAGTACAGTACCCCCTCACTTAAAAGGATTCCAGGTATGACTCTATTGCATTATTTCAATTTTCTTTCCTTTCCAGGGTCTCTGGAGGTCATATTTAGAAGCTCTACCCTGCTGTTATTAAAATCCGCTATGCTTTTATCATCAGCTGTCTTCAGGGGCTGGGACTGTTAATAACACACTGAGAAACCTTGTGGTATTACTCCCACAGTCAGAGGCACTTTTTTTCTCAGAATTGCTCGGCATTAGCCTAGCTCTGTCTCATCGATTTTAGAGGGAGCAGAATGAGATCAATGCAGAGAAAATCCTACCATTAATGTTTTGACTTAAGCTTTGTATTGCTTCTTACAAGGGCATGCACAGAGATGTCATATTTTAAAAGCACTAATGTGGGAAAAATTAACACCGGTGATTTTTAACAGAGGAGTAATCAGCAGAAGAAAACCGGAGTGTGGAAATAAATAGAATTACCACACAAAAAGCAATCCTAAGTAGAAAGGACAAGAAAGGAGACAGAAAACTGGAGAATAAGGATGAATTATGAGACTGGCTGTAGCAGAAGATGATACATGAGACGCACAGGTTGACAAGCAAGGTGCTGGGCTGACACCAGATAAAGCAGAGGGGAAAGGGAAGCCAGTGGGACTGAATCCCACGGCCATGGGAGGCTCCTGCCACCAGCCCTCTGAGAGCATCGGGCTGCTCCTCGCCTGGGCCCGAGGGAACGACGGGCAAAGAGCAGTCTCTGAGAAGTCTCTGAGAAGCCATGAGCTTCTGCAGGGAGAAGGGGAGGAATAAATCATCGGGGATGGCCTTAGAAAACCAGCCATCAGGCTGACTTAAATGATGATTGATGAAGCTACTGACTGGAAAAAGATAGTCTTGCCATTAAGCCGTGGGGCTGGGGCTCGGGAGAGCCCTATCAACAACACAGTTCAGGCCTTAATATTCCTCCGTTGCGGTTTTCTGCTCTGTACAGAGGGGAAGGGATCTGCCCCTTCACAGGGCTCTTTCAGGACCAAAGTTATTACTTAGGAAAAAGTTCAAGATCCACGGGAAGAGACAAAGAGGCAAAGGATTGCATATCTCACAGCAAAATGAAAATATTCATCAAGTGAGGGGAGAACAACGCCTTCTCAAGGAATTGCTCTCAGGCCACCACCTCAGTGCCTACACAAGCAGTTCACAAGCCCCTGTGAAGTGAAAGGAGCCAGGACGTAAAAGAGCTCAAGACCATGCCCTGGCATATAGGTTCTCCGTATATCAAACCTTCCAGAACAACACCAGAGCTGCTGGGCTGCCACCCCTGGTGACAGGACGGCAGCATTTTGGGGGCTGCCAACCCCTGTGACCTGTCCCAGTCAGAGCTGAGGCACTGGGCTTGTGATTTCGGCTGTGAGCCTCCCTCAACCAGAGCCCTGGTAAACTGCCACGTTTGCTGATTTTGTAACACAGATTAAGACTGACTAAGGACCTTGGGCACAGCTATTAAAGCATTCACTTGTGAAACCCAACTGGATTAAAAATAGTTTTCCCTGGAGAAAAAAAAAAAAAAAATCCCTGTTAAACAACAGAGCAGGGAAAACCTCAGACCTCTGGCCCTTCTTTCTGGTGTTTCTGCTCCCTTCCCATCCGCGCTCACAGCCCCCAGCCCTGCTAACCCCTGTGAGCTTCTGTGGGTGGGGAGGCCCCAGCAGGGTGCCCGTGGTGGGACAAAGCCATCAGGCACACCGTGACACCGCCTGGCAACACCCGGACGAAATTCTGGCCGTTTCGAGGTCAGCGGCAGATTTTCCATTTACTTCAGCAGGGACAGAATTTTGCCCGAGGTGCCTGCAGATGTTCAGAGCGATGCCCCAAGGCCCTGCAGATCACCATGCCTTCACTTTCTACCTTTCGCATCTCCTTCTGCCTCGCTGCCCACTGCTGCAGCCTGCGCATCTCCCAGCCCCACCTGCCTTGGAGAAACAGCTCGTGGGTGGCCAACTTCTGGCTTGTGAGCCATGGTTGAGCTGCAAGAAAATCGAAGGCAGCTTTTGTACCAAAATGTGTAATGAGGCTGTTTGTGCACAGAAGCTCCTGAGTAATCCTGATGTCCAGCTGTGGGGGAAGCCAGCCAGCACGGACCCACAGCGGACATCTGTGGTCCACCCCTGGATGCAGCTGCACGTCAGCCCGGTGCCATCGAGCAACGCACGGAGCTCAGCTCTCCTCTTGGAGGGCTGCAGGATGTGTCCTGCGGCTCAGCACCATGTGGGGACCAAAAGGATAGAGGGTGCCATCCTTCAACTAAAGGACATCTGCTAGCAGCTGGGCTCGTGGTGGCGTGGTGGCTGCACTGCCTGCGGTGGTCCCCGTGATGCTTCCTCCCTTTGGCACGCGTGCAGCAGGGCCAAGTTTGCGGTGCTGCCCCATTTTTTTTTACCAACCATAAATTTCTGCAGAACCAAAGAAGATTTCATGAAAATGGGAGTCACTGTGCAGCTATGATGAGCAAGAATTTAAAGTAGATTTGTAATTTATTGGCCGAGATCATAGTTCAGTAAGAGGGACACTTGATACTGCATTTAGTCTATCTACCAAAGTATTTTTAATATTTAAATAATTTAAGAGCTCAAATCCCATTTACGATAGCATCATGGAAATCAAAGTCATTCAAATCCAATAACAAATATGTTTATTTTCTTTTGAAAAAGCGTGCAGAGGGAAAGAAGTAAAAACTTAAGATTCTTTAGAAAGACTAAAATGAGTAAAGGATTTCCTAACTAGGATGTTTTATTTTTATACTTTCTAGCTGGGAGAATCCCGTGATGCTTTTATGACTTGCAGAACCACAGTTCCTCGGGATGTTTCATCAGGATATTCTTCTAGTAGAGATGTCCAACAGCTCAGAAGAAAGTTTCTTCTTCTAGGCAGTTCTGTAACACTTCTATGAAGTTTCGTAGATCAAGATAAACCCAGTCTTCCCCTCTCATATCTTTCTCCCTCCTTACTCAAGGTTTGGGCCGAGGCATCGGGGTCCTTGCTCTGCTTCTTCTCCCCGGAGGAGGAGAGGGGCCTGGCTCTCACTGCTGGCAAAGTACTCTGGTGCTGCTCCGCTGGAGATTATCTTCTTAAACAGCTCTCCTGGCAGCCCAGCCTTGTCAATCCTGCCATAACGACACACTGTTAGTCAGAGCATGTATCTGCACCCCTCCCTTCAGGGAGAAATATTTGTGTAATAAAACTGTTTTCAGCAAAATATGAACCTTTTTTTTTTTTTTTTAAGAAGAAAAAAATAATTAAAAAAAAAAAAAAAAGAAAATCCTGGTGCTTGTGTTTCAGTCACAGGCTGATAAAATGGCTGTTTCAGAAAGTGCTACAATGTGATGGAGCCTGAAATTACCAGAGTCATTTCTGATGAGGCTGCTACACATGTAAATAAATTGTCATGGAGAAATACTCTCAAGAAATTCTTCGCATCCAGACAGTAACTTTAAAAAGCCAGAATCACCAGTAGGTATTAATCAGTATCCGAGGTCTGCAAATATTTGCTTGTTTCCATAGCGATTGGTAAGCCTACGTACAAAAAAAATACCTTTTCTCACATACGTTATCATCACTTCCTAATAATATAATCATAAAACCATTTCTCAGGCCAGGCTGAGAGGAGAATAAACACCATTAATTAACAGATTCATAAACTAGTGGAGGAGGAGGTGGCAAATGAGGAACTGAGTGTAACACGCACATAGGAGCAGAAGATGATGGCCTGGGCCTTTTTCTTTTCTTGAGGAAACTTCACAAACTCTTAATTATCTCACAAAATACTATCTGTCTTTTTTCCAAAAATAAAACTTCTGACAACTGTTCAAACCACGCCGCGCTCTCACCCACAAAACACACATTTAAGTAAAAATATAAAGCCATGGCTGCGAAGTGTCAGAGTAATTTATTTGAAGGAGAAAAGTGAGACTTCTGGCACCGCTCTCGAAATCAACTGAGAAGCTCTCTGCCAGAGAGGGATGCTGCGGAGCGCTTGTCTGGAGCTACGGGGAATGTGGCACATTACAAAAGAGTAACATTTGGCCAGCTAGTAAATTAGTAATGTAATTTGCACAGCGCATACAGGATTCCGCACAGGAACAACAGTTGTCTTAAATAATCAGTCCTGCGAACAACAGGCTCCTGCTTATAGCGGAGCTTATGTTTCCCAGCGCAGCCAGCCATACGACTGCACGGTCGCATTCGGGTTTCTGTATTTTTCTGAGAAGGCTGCTTTATTTGTGCACACACACACATGCGCATGATGCACCTAAATGCATATATGCACGCGGTTGTGTGTGCAAACGTAGAAACCTGGAAGCAATTGAAAAACAACAAGGAAGAAATCTCACTCCTGGGCCCGACAGAAGCTGGCTGAATGCATGCTGAACATCTGAGCCAGCCTGTGGAGGTACCAGGGCACCGACACCCGTGGTGCCTTGTTGGGGACGTGATCTGGAAGCTGTGTGCCTTGGAAAGAAGGAGCTACCTTCTACAGTTGCTTGGATAAGTGTCCAAAGAGAGACTAATTCCCTTTTAGTTTGCGTCTCAGCAATGCCCAACCTCCCATACCTTTAAAACTGAGGAGTGTGTAGGTCCTTCTTGCTTCCTTGCTGAATAGGCACCCAAGCTTGGGGTGTTCAGAACAAATTTGCCAATTTCTGCTGCTCTGATGCCGTTTTGTTTTGCAGCCTGAGACGAGGAGAGGAGCGTGGCCGGCCTCTCGTACCAGGGTGCTCATGGCAGCTGGATAGCTAGCAGCAGCTCTTGTTGATTAATAACATATTGCCATCTGCAAAAAGAATTGAACATATATATATGGGCTGCAACATTTAGCAATCTCAAATGACATCTGAGTAATGTTGATTTTGTTTAGATGACAACCTCATTATGGTGCATAATTGCTAAGCAATCTCCTAGTAAACACTGGGTTAAAAACTACTGGAAGATGCTTGTTCCTCTCGTTATTAATTAGCATGTGTCCACTCCGCCAGATCCAGAGCCCAAACTTCATTTGTTATGTTCAGCCAAATGCATGAATAGCTTTTGAGTAATTATTTTCCAACATCATCTAATACCTCTCTGCACATCAATTAAAAATCCTCTTAACAAGGAACTGCATTTTGTTTGAGATCAAATGCCTAGTCCAAAGCTGTATCAATCATGTAGAGCTAATTAGTGGGTCTGCTTTATATCATTTGTTTTACTTTATTATTCTATTATACACTTCCTAATGAAACCAATTGAACAATTTTAAAATCTTTGTTCAATTAATTGAAGGCTTAAAGGCCAGCTACCTAGGCAGGCTTTTTCTGCTTTAAAAAGCATACATGGGAAGAAGAAAAAAAATCCGTACCCGGTTTATATCTATTTGTTTTATGTGGTAAACGCTCTACAGCTGTTTCTAAAGGTTTATCACTACTTTTATATTGCTTGCAAATAACTTACGGCTCACCAGACCCTTGAAGCCCTTTGTTCACGGTCACGTGAGTTTGGAGAAAAGGCTTGAAAAAGGGGAGAAAGATCTGCGGGAGCTGGTCTTGAGAGCAGGGCTGCCACGTCCCTGCATTATTACCAGTCCGTGCTGGCTTTCTCTGAGCCAGGCGTGTGGTGTTCGTCCTCCCTGCTAAAAGGAGCTGTGAAAAGTGTGGTCAGGGGAAATGCTGGCTGGCAGACGTTAACCTTTTAATTCCTTTATATGAGAAAAGCAGCGGATCACACGTTGTGTGAGGCTCTGAGAGGTTAGTGCTATCTGACTCCTCACATGTGAGGAGTTTGGCAGAAGCCAGTATGGGCACACCTATACTTTTGACATAAGAATAGATGCATTTTTGAAAAAAATGAGGTTAATGAGTAATATTAACATAGCTTTAATCACTGTAAACATATGTTACACTGCTCTATGGCTGCACCAAGTGTCTCCCCATCCCATGTGCCATGCCTTCGGCACTCCATAGATATTCCAACAAGCATCTTTTGACCCCAGTCCCCATGTGAGCACCATGCCCAGGTCAGCTGTGGGGACAGGTAATTAACCCTATTAACACCAGCAGGGGCAGGCTGCTGTTCTCCCAGGCTGGGCTCCCGCACCCAGACACAGAACTACCCAAATTTCACCAGCAGCTCCTCCAAACAGGCTGGGAGCTGATGGCTGGAGCCGAGCAGCACTGACTTTGCTGTCCCGAGTTGTATTGCTCTCGGCACCGCTGTGTTTTCCAGATCCCACGGGGAGGGGAGCCCAGCTGGCAGACTGGCTCTTGTGCTGGTACACGGTCCAGAACAAGTGGTTCCTGAGCACCCCGAGACACAGCTCTCAGGCAGCAGCAAGAGCGCAGGAGAGCTGGGCAGGGGGGTGAGGAAAGATGGGAATGCATTCATCAATAGGTTTAAAATCCCACGAGGGAGGAGCACGACAGGCTTGGTCTGCCTGAGCACACACCTTCACGCCTCCTCCCTTTTGCTGGGGCCACGTCCGCTGCCCCTGGCAGCAGCTGGGCCCCGATTCAAGCCTTTCACCAAGGCACTTCCACGGGAAATATTCCTGGATTAGAGACCTGGCACATTACTAGCAGCCCTGCCTGCTTGGGAGAGATTTTCAAGGGCAGGGTGGGTTATGATGGTGTCTTCTGCAGCTCACGGGGGCTGCGGGGTCACCTCATGCAGCACGCCTTACCGGGCTGAACTTTTCATCAGGGCTGAAAATAAAAACACTGAAACAACCTTAAACATCAGCTCACACACAGAATACCCCAGCACCTACACACGCAAGGTGCAGAAATAGTTTTGCCAACAAACAGTGCTTTTACCCCTTCTGTACTAGTTGTAAAATGTCAAAGTGCCTAATTCCCCAAATATTTCTGCCAGGACGTATCACATGTCACAAAGCAGATCTAAATTAATGTACAATCAGGGTAGTTAATGTTGGTAAAGTAGAACTAATTTTCTCCGGCTAGCTTGTCTAAATGGTCCTCTCTGCAGCAAAAGTGAATCCATTTTAACTAAATAAAACTGACAAATCAGCAGATGCTTAGGGGCTTACAGCAAATGGACTGTGTTTCCTTTTTCATACGGGTAAGAAGGGTAAAAATAAGAATAACTTTCACATGCCGTCAGATTGCTTTGGAGAAATCAAGTAGTATTACAGAAGCATTTGAGCAGAGGGAATTCAGATTTAGACCTCTAGAAATCTGGGTTTGGGAGCTGACTTTTTACTTCTTTTTGAATATCAAAAAGAAATCCTGCATTTGTTGCGGGCTGAATTTAAAGACACATGCCTCCCGGAGAAGTGCCGTGTTTCCTTCTGCCTGTGCACCCGGGCTTAAAGATAATGGAGACCCTGCACCATAAAGAAATCCCAAAAGGCGTGGTAGAAAACTGCCTGGCCTCAGCAACACTGGAGCCTTCCTGGTGATGGTGTCACAATTAAATTTCTTCTGCTGGAGAGCTACCAAAGCCTTGGTGGTTTTGGCTCATGCCTGCACCTTGATGGGATTCCCCAAGCAGATGTTCTGCCCCTTAGCCAGCCCCAGTGAGCAAATGTGTACCAAAGCATGCGTGACCCTGGAAAGCCACAAACAGGTCCCAGGAGTGCGCACTGCAGCAGGCTCGGATCCCTTCTGCCCTGGAGTGGAAACCCCCCGGGCAGTGCCTGCTCCTGCTCCACAGGGGAGGCCCTGTGACATTTGCTGCACTTCAGGCTCTCCTGCTCCATGCTGCATGAAATGCAGCGATATTTGTTGGACCCCCCCGTGAGCTGATGTTTTCCCAAATCTGTAAGTCTGAAGTGCTGGAGATGACTCCGTGTTCAACCCAGTTAATTAATCAATCTGTGCAAATTGGGACAGCTTAGCAGAGGAGGCTGAGGCTCTCCTTACAAGCCTGCGTGAAGCTGTAGGCACACACAGGGCTCTGCCATGCAGCTACAGCCAACACAGCCAGCATGCCACAAGAAGTGTCTATTAGTTTTTATAAAGAAACGTGTATTGGCTGCACCATGCAGCTCCGGAGCTCCTGTTACCTAGCTGAGCTCCTTAGGCTTTGGTCAAGTGCCTGGGCAAAGCTGAGCTGCACAGACATCACACCTATATTTTTACCATTTTTTTTTTCCTGGGAGTTTGAGTTGTATTCTTGTCTTTTAAGGCAGGGATGGCATTTGATCCTGAGGCAACAATTTCCCAGGAGAGTGTCCTGTTAAGAAAGAAATGCAGCTTTTTTTCCACTGTGTGTTAAAAGAAGCAATCCTCCCTCCTAATTAAGACGACAAACTGTGAGTGCCGAGCAGAGATTCGCATTTTCCTCCCTGGCCATCTGAGCCCGAGCAGTGAGGACTTCTCAGCCTTGTATCCTTTTCTGCAGTTAAGGACGAGCTGCAAGAACATCAGCTTGTCTCCCCATCTGACCCTTAATCAGTTATGACTTGTGAAGATAGATATAATCCACTGGGTGCTGCTATCGTGGAGTTCAGTTGGGAACTCCATAATGTGATTAGTTTCAGCAGCCTACTCACACACTTGGAGTTACACATGCCCTTATACTTTCACATATGTTTAAAGTTCACTGGCAACCAAAGTGCAATGTGTCTTTGCTTACATAAACATCCCTAAGATTAAAATCCTAAATCAAGGTTACTGCACATGTGTGCATATTTGTTGGCTGAAAGATTTTACAAGCTCTGATGGCCAAGTTACAAACCAAGCATGCAAGATCTACATGATGGATTTGCAAATAGCTGTGCAAAAAAAAAGGAACTTGCAAGCTTCATTGGCAAAGCCAATGGTGCTTGGCAGGTGCATCAGGTGGATAAGGAGGGAGCTGCAATGCCTGTGGACACAGAAGCAATGGGAGCAGCTTCAAGGGGAGGAAAGTTAGCTTGCAAAAAGAGCAAATGCACAATGAGTGCATGCAGCAACTTAAACAAGAAGCTGAAATAAAAAATAGCTACAACATACCTAAAACCTGGGCTGAACCTCACCTTTGTGCTGGAGATTGTTATTCATCCTGCAGAGCACTTCTGTCACATTTACAGTCTCAAAATAAGGTTTAAGTAGGACACAAGTGTTCATAACCTTGTGCCGGCCACAGCGCGGGGATGTTTTCAGCTCAAGTGAACATTGAATTCTTGCTTCAACTAGATGAAATCCTCTTGGCATTGAGCCTTGATCAAGGTTTGGCGAGTGTGTGCTGTTACAGCCAGCGCTCAGGAGCCTGAGCCTGCCCTTGCCGAGACAAAACGGAAAGCACAAGTGTCCTCTCCCGAGTGAAAGCATCCTTTATGGATCTCAGGACACAAATGAAGACTGGCCATACAATTCTGCCTCTGTTTTCTCCTGCTTCCTTCCTCCCTCTGAGTGCTGCAGATTTAGACTATTCAAAGCAAACGCTCCTCTATCCTCACATTGTTCTTTGTGGACATCAGCTTGCGATGCCTTTACAATTAAAACATACAAAGACGAAGTGACAGTACTCCCCCCATCCTCTGCCGAGGTTCACACGGGCCAAGACCTTCTCTACCTCGTCGGCCAGACGTAGGAGAATGGCCATCTGGAAATTAATTTTGAACAAAGTGTTAAATAGAGAACATTTTTTGAGATCTAATTCTTTAGGTAGCATTATTTAATTTATTTGTACAAAGAACTGAATATGGAGACAGATGCAAAACAGAACTTGAGAGGCAGAGAGCACATTGTTCTGTTCTTCTTCTGTAAAGAGCCAATTATTCTTCTTTAAGTCCTTTAGTTTCAGGGGCTGACTGAGTAGTTTAAGGGATAAAAGTATTAGCCTTTCATCTGTGGGATTCAAGTGCCAGTCCTCAAGGCAGACCAAAGCAAAATGAAGTGGGTAGTCTTATTTTGCTTCTTAATGTATTATTATATAATGGCATTATTAAACATTAGTGAATAGCGAATTAAAATTTCCAGCACTGACAGCTGATTAATTTTTTTTTTAAGTAAAAAAATTTCACTCATCATCAAAAATATAAATTAAATCTTTTAAAGCAACTTTCAAGGAAAGCACAATGGTTGCTATTTTCCCTAACTATAATGCTCCTTTTGGTAATGTTGTAATCAGAAGCGCATTTCCTTTTAGCTGTGGAATAAAATATGGATTTCAGCCTTTGAAATCCTAAAAAAAAAAAAAAGCAGAGGGGAGGAATAAGAAGGAGAAAGGTTGGCGCCGTTATTGCTGGCAATGAAGGGGTCACAAGTAGTTACAGCATATGCCTTTTTCTCTTGCGTTTCTCAGCCAGCACAGGTGATTTTCAGGCAAATCAGCTATTTCCAGAAGTTGTTGTGTTGTTGTGTTGCTGTGCTCACCTTCTTTGTCACCTTTAATCTGTCTGTCCAACGGGCACCACAACATTTACCTTCCCACTGCAAGCATCGCCTAGTTAATATTTCAATTTACGCTCATTTGAATCAACTCAAATCATTTGAATCAACTCAAGCACAGCAGGCCTGATGCTCCCACCAGGACTTTGCTGGCTCCAGCGGGACCACCCCGCTCTTGATCCCACCTCTTTGCCCCGCTGTCCCACCCTGGACGTGCCAAAATCCCCGCAGGATCCTCACCCCCAGCTCCATGACAGGAGCGCCGGTGGTAATGGAGAAAAATGGCTGGGTGGATCCGAGCAGAAGAACCCCCGAAACTTTCCATCATGTCAGCAGTTTTCTGTCATGTCCTAATAGGTTCATGTGAGTAATTTTGTTTTCACTAATAGGATACAATGAATAATATAATCACATCAGGAAGTTTTGAAATTATATTAGGAAAAATGAATGTTGGGATGACAGGATGGAAATATGAGGTACAAAAAATGCAGGTAAAAAAGGGATATTTGGGGACCTGATTCTATTAGATATTCCTGTGGCATTAGTCATGGGGATGGTATTACTGTCCGCGGCACTGCGCTTGATGCACAGCCTGTAGTTATCGGGGAATGGCAGACATCTTCATCATTCTGGGATGCTTATATGTTGGGAAAAGAATGCGTCTTCCTGACTCATATATGTTTTCCCCCATAATGTCCTTATTAGCCTTCCGTCTGCTCACACGGCAGTAACTGGCTGACTACAGCAATATGTTTTCATTAGGAGCCTGAAGCACGCCGCGCGGGCAGGCACCCCGCCATCCCCAGGCACAACCCCACGCGCGGGGTTTGGAAGTTTGTCTGAAATCGGTCAATAGTGTCAGTATTACCTAGAAATATCTCAATTGAAAAATAAATAAATAACAGTAATTGCTATTAAATGTTAGCATTTGGTAATATGCATGGCCAGAGCTGAATAAGTTTGTATGTAACTTACTTTAAAAAAAAAAAAAAGAAAAGCTAGAAAAAAGCTAGTAAAATCACTGGCACCCTCCTGGAAGTGAGAACACCAGCACAGAATTTTCATGGAACCTTTTGTTCCAAGGAAGCAAAGTAAAAGCTGTGAATCCAGCTCTGGAATAGATCCCCAATTTTGCGTTGTTCTTCCCTGTGAAGCCTGCGTTACTCCTCCTTGACTGGAGCTCTGCTGGGACCCAGGAGATCAGTCCCAACCAGACGGATTTGGCCCTCCAAATCGTTCACATTTCTTGACGTCAGTGCTCACACATGCTCCCCTTCACTCTCCCCTGTTCCCTTCTGATTTCCATACCCACCCCACGGCACTCACTGCTCTGTCAGACAAGTTTTAAGGTATAAATTTGAACTTTTGAAGTGAAGAAATTTGCCTGTTCCTTGCTAGCTTGATTTCAAAACAGAGACACATCTATTAGCCCGCAAAAGAAACCCTCTGGGCTGCCTGACCCTGCGGTCCCACCTGCATGCCAGGGCCCCCTTCCTGCCCCACAGCCACTCATGACCCCTTGTTCCATCCTTTTGGCTCTGCCAATTAATCAAGGCATATTAATATTAATTAGTAAATTGTATTAATACCTCACTTTTAGGAGTAAGGACACGTGGTCAAAAGCAGTTGCAATGCCACAGCTTGGCAATGTCCGAGTAGTTTTAATTTAGGAATTAAAACTGTGTGGGGGTGTTCTTAGTAAGTGGCAATATCTCAAACCACAGCTCTTGCTAGATGAGTATCTGACCACACCCTACTTAGAATTAAAATTGCCTTAATTCAGTCTAACCCACTTCACTTTCCAGAAAAGCAAGCTACATCAGATTAAGGGCACTGTAATTCCAAATGCACATGTTTCTACAGTGCCTTAATTTAACTAACTCGTTACAAATTCACACCTTTTATTAATTCTGGTTAACTTTCCTTCATGTCCTTATATGGGAAGTCTTAAAGGTTGTTATAAAATATAAAATCTGCCTCCACCACCCCACATTTACTGTAAGCGATAGGTTTACAAAGCAGTACCCTTGTTTTTCCATGATTTCTGGTCTGCATTCCCCCTGAAGAACATACAAACCAGATCATGTGGCATCAGCACCGGGCTGCTGACTACACAAAAGTGTAATGATTTCCATCAATCTCGGGAAGCCTCGAACAAGCCGTGGAAACACCCTGGAACAATACACCTGTCCCGGGGACAGGTTCTGCACAGTAATTACCGAGACCTTCCCGCTCCATTTCCAGATGCTGCACCACGGCTGCTAATAAAGATGCATTGCTCTGATGCCATCCATCTGTGTTCCCCGAGCAGGAATGCAGCCACGCTCCCCACCACGCCTGCTTGCTGCCTGGAGGAGTTAGGCACCCAGCGATATGTCTGCAACCATACCTGCCTTGTGCCCGTTCCCGTGGCATTACCGTACAGGACCAGTCACTTCTGAGTTTGCACAGAGAACAATTCATTAATGATTCTGCTATTAACACTCTCTGCTTCATTTCCCGGCCAAGCGATATTGGCAAAATTCCCCTTTTCGCTGAACCTCGGTAGTAAGACAAGAGGAGTGTAATTGTATTATTTATCATTATTGCGTTATCGCTGTGTTGAATCGGGCAATATGTTACGTTTCCTATCAGAGGCAATGAGGCAGACGGGGGTTTCCGTGCTTAGATGATGGTCAGTTGGTCGAATGTGGGATGCTGTAACTGCACGTGGGTTTCGGAGCAGTCGTGCCCAGCGAAGGAGCCCATCCACTGTGCACGAGCTCAAAAAAGTGGGTGGAAACAGACAGGGAAGACTATCCCTATGCATCGAATGTATTTTTCCTGTTATTAAAGGCAGCACAAAGACATGAAAGCAGCCAGCATGCGTGCCAGAGTGACATTTTGATAATGACACTTTCCCTCGATTTTAAAACAGGTTGGAGTGTTATCATAATCTCTGCAGCAGCCACAAGGTGCTTCCTGACTATCAGCCTGAGCAAAAGTGTAGTGTTTGCATGAGAAGTTATTAGAAACTGGAAATAATACCTAACTGCATTTTAGTTTGTGGCTTGGGATCACCTGTAACACAAGACTCCGTGGCTTTTACTAATAATTTTTGGCATCTTCGGGCACACTGACTGCAAGGGAAGGGCAGTAAGGGTGCGCTTTTCTAAACAGCAGCACCACTTTTCGTTATTTCCACACAAGTATTGCTGTTTGTTATTTCTTCACATTCAAAACTGTGTATTTCTACAGCAAAAGGGCCTAGTGACATCTTCCAGCTCCTCACATGGACTTGGATATCTCAGAGATGAGGACAGCTTCAGCCATATGCCTGGTGCAGACTGCTACATGCAGCCTTTCAAACTCCTAATTTTACTAAATCTCTGTATTACCCTAAAGTTCAAGATCTTTGAGTGACCAACAGATTTCGCTAGACTGTTGCCCAGAGCTGTTAATCCCAGATTTCATCCTTCCCTCCCACCACCACTTTATTTTTTCTTTTCTCTTTTTTCTTTTTTTTTCTTTTTTTCTTTTTAGAGGTTGAGAACTGTAATCCTAATCTAATCCTGACTCCCAAAACCAATGCAAATCATTGCTGGGCCGGGGCCCAACAGCCAGGGGAGAGGAGCTGGGATCCTGGTAGCAGGCTGGGCAGAGCCTGGCGCTCAGCTCCAAAGGGACCTTCAGGCCTCCGCTTACCTAATTGCACCTCTTCATTATTGCAGCAGTCTGATTTAAAGACAGGGTGTCATACTTAACTGCGAATTTCCGTGCTTTATTGGATTAATTCTGAATATAAGATGCTTAATGCTACAGTAACAGACAGGCGGTTGAGTGGGTTAAGTCTTGGTGATTTTTTATTTATTTTTTTTTTAATTTTGATTGAAGGAATGAGTGGGGGGATTTACAAGAGACCTTTAAGATAAATTACGTCTCTTGCTTTACATTAGCATGTACTCCAACATTCTCTTTGAGACGACTCTCAAGTTACCTAAGCACTGATGCGAATTGACGCCAAAGTAAATATTAACAGCTCCTCCTGGCTTTGACATCCTCAGCATATTTCAAGAACTTTTATTTTCCTTGCAATCCACTACATCTGCCTTTTTCATTGAAGAGCATATGTTTTTTAGGAAAGAGAGACCATAAATACATCAAGACAGAGTGGGTGCCAATGGAAAGGAGAACATATATTTCTGAATTCATTCAGATCAAAAAATTTCTCTGCCTTTGACAGTAGTTGTGTTTGTGCAAATGGCACTGCCTGGCTGTTTACAGGAAAGTGTCTGATTCACCGCTTTGCACCCGAGTAACCCCGCTAACTTCACGTACACTTGCATTTCCTCTCCTCACACTGCCAGCACAGCTTCTGCATGTACTTGGCTCTATAGCGTTGCGCTTGAAGTAGAGGAACCAAACTACAATCTCGTGTCATTTGCTGTCCAGCTGCAGCCTGCTGAGATAATACACTGCTGGCTCAGTTTCTAGGACAAAACATTTTTCATTTTTCATGTTTATTTTTATAATTAAAAAAAAAAAAAAAAAAAAAGCTTTCAAACTTTTCAATGCTTATTTAGACTGCCCATTATTAATTTTGTCTGTTACTGATTTAACATCAGTCTTCTGTGTTGATAGAGGGCCCTGATTCTGCTCTCTTTTTTGTATTTCTTTCATTATAGAGAAAAAAATAATGTGTATTAGAAATGAAAATCTGACATCCCCAAAGCATGTAGAGCCAAAGCTAGACAGAGGAACCCTAAGGTCTTAGCCTTCAACCCACTTATTAGAACCAGGATTTACTGTGACTTTGTGCAGCAGAGGATTAATGGAATGAATCACCTTACTTCCCCTTAAGATTTGCCTAGGCATGTGATTTGTGTCTGCTAAGCTGGTATAATGATGAACAATCCTTTTTATTAACGTGGTTAAAAATAGAAACTGCAGTAAGACCTTACATAAACTGGAAGTAACACGTGCCAACTCATGCCCAAATCCCCCAGTGAGCTGTTCAGGTCTATGAGATGTTGGCATCAAACAAACGAGTTGACTATTTTGAGAAAATAGGAAAACGCACTAAAAAGCTACTCTTGTGCTGTTCTCTCAATGCTGTGAAGCACAAGGTCATGTCTTTGCTTTAGGTGTTTTTCCCACAATATGATGGAATGGTTTGGGTGTGGAGTACTGCGTGCACATGGGCACCAACACAACCACACGCACACACACACGTGCACACACACACACACACGGACACATCTCATTTCTGAGCAGCAATGTGCACCAGTGCACCCAGCCACGGGGCAGATGGTGCAGAGGAGGCTGGGGACAGCTTTCTGCCTCCTTTACACCTCCAGCACTCACACACAGAGGGACGAGCACTTGCTGGGGTGTGAGCTGAGCCTCAGTAGCCAGGAGCACCCCACGATAACTCCGGTCCCCTCCTCTACTCCCACGTGGAAGCATCATCCCTGATCTTCCTCCTAAACTGTATATTCTCCATCACCCTCTTCACTTCGAGTATAATGATGACAACTCTAATACAGAAATGGCTATCGCCTTTTTATTATTTATGAGTTTTAAAGGGGCGCAAGCTGCACTGCTGCATCCATTCAGTCTGTAGCAGTCAGATGCGTTGGAGCTCGTCTCCTGGCTCTGAGACTCCTGTCACTGATCTCTTCAGAAGCTAAGTCACTCTGTTGGATGTGTAAATGCTCTGGATGGCCCCTCTCCTTGACCTGCAGTGAATATTAACTTTGTCCAATGCAGGAATGGATGGGGCCCTGTAGGGGTGAGGGAGTATGGTGGGGATGGCAGCAAGCTGAAGAGCAATGCCCAAGTCATTCTGCGCTGGAAGAGCAACACTGGGGCACAACCTCCTGCGTGGCAATCAGTGATCAGCACAGGCTGCTGAGCCTTTGGGACTGCCTCAACGTTCAGCCTGTGGAAAAAAAGAAAAAAGAGGCTTTTGGGGCAGAGTGATTTCCACGTTCAGCCCCATTCTTGCACCTCCCTGAGACAGCAGGGCATGCCGATGTGCCCTTTCTGCACGGGCTTTGGCACCAAGACTGTGCCTTCAGGCATCGGCTCTCGCCAGCCTAGCCTACGATGAAACAGGTGGATGAAATAAAAGAGGGGCTGACATCATGCGTAAAAGAAAACGTTTGTTAGCTCATATAGAATAACACCATGGAGAATACCCATCACTGGCAAAATACTTTTTCAAATGCTTTCTCGCTGAGCTACATTAGCAGTTTGCAAGCACTGGCTGACTGAACCAACTTAGAGAAGCTTCCCCTTAAAAAAAATAAAAATGATTTTAGAAAACATGACAGCTTTTCTTTAAGTCGTGCCTGTTCGTAGTAAGTTTAAAGACCAAATTAGCAATGCAATCATGAGAAAAAGAATTGGAGACTTCTCCAAGCTGTCAAGTGCATTTTACTGGATGATTAATTGGCAATGCTCTGGCCAACCCTTGGGTCCTGCTAAAGGCCATGCCCCTTGACTTGCACCTGCCACTGTACGACTGATTGCAGAAAATGGATGTCTTCACTTTTTCTTTCCTTTTTTTTTTTTTTTTTTTTTTTTTTTTTTTTTTTTGTTGCAGCTGTTAAACTGCTTTAAGGAAATCTTATTTATCTAGAACAGAAACTTGAACTTCTTCGCTAATCTCAGGAGGGCAAAATGAATGCGATGCTCTGTCTCAGACTGACTTATGGAAGCAATATTTGAGAATCTTTAGGAAAGCTGTGATAATTGGACGTGATTTTGCGTTCCTTCTTTATGAGCTTGAATGTTGCTTTCCTTTCATGCCTTCTTCTCCGAGCCACGACGAGATGCCTTGTGACAGCAAGGAGGAGGTGTCTGCCCCCCAGGGTAGCTCCTGCAGGGTTGTACCAGGCCCAGTCCAGCCTGGCAGGAAGGTGGGAAAAGCGAGGTGAATAATGAATTACCTGTCACCTGCTGGGGAGAGATGCTGGGGAGAGGAACTTTACTTTCACTAGTTAATTTCTAAATACAAAATAAGGCTAACGGGGCAAAAGCAGAGCCAGCGAAATCCAGGATATCAGGGGGAGCGATTCACTGGTGTGGAAAAACTGGGGGCAGACAGCACAGAGCACTCAAAGTTTCCCAAGGAAATGCAAGCAGTTCTGAAGACTTTATTTGGCCAATAAACATTTACAGAAATGTCTTGGGTGTGTAAGTGCTGCGTTCAAGCACGCTGCCTTTAAAAAACAAGAAGGATCTCTTTTTCCCTGTATTGTTGCTGGACCTGGTCCTGGGCTGCACCACGTTACCTCCTTTTCTTTAACATCAAGTCTTTCACCAGACCCTGACCTGATACTTAAAAAAAATGAGTCAGATAAAAGCAAAAAGGTCACATGCAAACAGAATATCCCCAATAATCCTGATATTCTAGATGCAGAAGTAAAGCCAGCTGTTTTACAGCAAGCCAATAAAACACTGATTTTCTGTCATTATCTTCATGCCAACTGCCACACACCAGAGGAGATGGTTCCTACCCTCAGACCTGCCCAAGATCCTGCTGCCACGGCTGACTTCAGATACAAAGATTCTGCCCTCAGTGGTAAAAACAAACAGGCGGTTGTAAAACTGGGATCAGTTATACGAATCCCATACAGGTCACGACAGCCCCTTTAAGTGCTGTAGTCAGTTTTTCCACAATATAGATTTAATGTTTGTGGCCAGCACAGCCCCAGATCTTGGACAACACGGTGGCTGTCTGTTGGCACCAGGATGAGGCACTCCTGAACGACCTCCCTCTTCCTCTGGCAGGAGTGGTTTTGATTCTTTCTCAGTTACACTGGATTTTTGGAAATTTAGCTGCAGATTTGGGTGTTTGTGTCATGCCTTTCTCTATCTCCTCCAGGCTCATTTGCATCACGGTGGCAATAAAAGAAGAGGCAGCAACCCACGGCCTTTATTTTCTGTGGTGATAATCAACTCCCGTGAGATCTTCTGTAATTGTATGTGGCTACCCCAAATTGCAAGGTTTCAGACAATGCACTTGCAAAATGGCTTCTCCCCAATTTGGCCTCCTTCTTCTCCTGTTTCTTTGCTGAACTTTTCGTCCCATTTCACAGTCAGGGAGGAGGAGCAACTTGAGGAGTGAAGTGAGCAGTTAAGTGGCCTGCTAATGAGATGTGTCATCAAGTGCACTGATGCTCTTCTGCTGTCCTGGGACAACATCTCTTTGGGGGTTTTTTAGTGTGCCAAGGGCTCCTGACACATACAGACATGTTCAAGGTGTTAACAGCTACAAATAAATAAAATAAATAAAATAGAATAGAATAGAATAGAATAGAACAGAATAGAATAAAATAAAATAAAATAAAATAAAATAAAATAAAATAAAATAAAATAAAATAAAATAAAATAAAATAAAATAAAATAAAATAAAATAAAATAAAATAAATAAAAATAGAGCCTGGCATTGCTAATCACAGGCATTAAAATCACAGCCACACGAAGCTCAGGGCTGATAGAAAAGCCAGGAGTTGCTTCTTTGGTCGACAGTTCTCCACCTCTCATCTGTGGAGGAGGGAAGGAAGGAAGGGCTGTTCGCAGGCTTTTTACTTCAAGGAAATGTTCTGCAGTATTTGTCAATTCCCCTGAGGCTTAGGCACTTGTCGTCCACCTGCTGAAATCTTGGAGCCTCGTGAGATGCCAGGAGTGCAGAAGCGGGGACTTTAAGAGCAGTGCCTAATACTGGAAGGCTTGAAGTAATCTTGGAAGAGCTGGAAACACTGCCGCTCTATAAATAAACCCTCCATAGAGCCCATATGCAGCTACTGTATTTTAAACCTCAGGAGACACAGAGAAGGCAGTCCTGGGAAGTGTGAGCTCCTCATTAGTGCAGGAGGCAGAGGGGAATGATAATTTCTGCATGCCTCTCCCCGCAGTGCCTCCGCGCCCCACACCCCCACCCAGGCTGTCTCTGCTCCCACCCAGGTCTTGTCACCCCGGGCTGGGGTGGCATGCTGATGACTGGTATTTGTGGAATCTTCTCTCAGATGAAAAGCAATGGAGAAATGCAACACCTTCTCTTGGTTTGTGTGGTGAAAGTGAGGAAAACACTTCAAAAATCTTTGCAAAGCCAAAGGGGGGGAAGGTAGGATCCTTTCATCAGCCCACGGAGAAATTGTCCCTTGTCCTTATTTGCCCGTGGTGGAATTTTTTTTTAATGAGTGTGTTTTGTTTGTTTGTTGTTTGTTTTTTTCTGGGAAAACAAACAAACAAAAACAGCAACTGAATTGCGTAAGAAAGACGTGAGCATATGATTGACTAAGTTGGCTCCCTTAGGGTCATAGCAGAAATCTGAAGTGGAGATGTCAGCTGGATTCAGAGCTGGTTCTCCCTTTGTGGACAAAGAAATATGAAGAAGACACTCCAGAAAGTCTGCACAATGCTGTTGTGTCTGGTTCAGATGGGGCTGCAATGCCTCAAAACTCCAGTGCAGTTCTGAAGTCGCTTTGAGACCCTCTGGCAGAGATGCCACGGGTGATACCTCACTGCACAGACAGCGCCGTTCCAGCAGCCAGGCTGAGATGACCTGTAAATGCTGCTGGGGAACAGCACGGATCCTTACTTCCTCACAAGCGGGGCCACATTTCATTCCTGATCGTAACGCGGTGCAACAAATAGAGAAACAAATAATTGAGAAGTTAGCGTTGGTCCTTTGGAAGTCAATTTCTCTGTGCATTTAACCATAAAAGCAACATCTGCTCTGCTAAATACAGGTGTTTTATATCCTTGTCATTAATTGGAGGGGACATTATGTCATCATACATCAACAGTTAAAGTTGGTTAAAGTGCCACTTATCTCAGGTGCTATCATTAATCAGATCCCTTTCATCTGGGTGCCCACACTGCCTCTGTCAGCAGCGACATAATACCCTTTGAATGTTTGCCTTTTTTTTTTCCTTTTTTTTTGAATTAATGGCTTGGAAATGAGACACATGCAGTCGCTGTCAGGCAGAAGCCCCCTGGGGCACGTAGGGCCCCGTGTGTGCTGCCCGGAGGGCGAGGAGCAGCGGTGTCCAGAGCCCTGGTCACAGCGGGGCCATAACCACGTCCCTGCATCGGGGCATCAGACGTGGTCAGAAGCAGTGCGTGTGGAGAAACAGCCCATTAGCAAGTCTGAACCGCAAGGGGATTGCAAGGAAAACAAATTGAGTGTGACATAAAAAAGTAAAGTATTGAATGGGTTTCCTTTCTGAGCATTACACGAAGTCAAGTATCTTATTAAGTTCAAGAGAATTACATTTTACATGCTTCAGCAAGAGACATGTACCCTTTAGAAAATAATAATGAACCGCTTTCTTTTCTTTAATTTATTTTTTTTTGTGTGTGTGTGTTCATTTACATACCTTTGATAAATTACTGGAACCAGATTAGGGAGATAAAATAACTAGTCTATTAATTACAATGATTATTATTTAATAGAAAATGGGATTCTGGGCAACTTGTATGGTAAAAGGAAAGCTTAGCAATGCATTATATGGATGTGGTATTTTATCTTAAAGAGTAAGATAAGTGTCCGGCTCTTTCTGCAATCTAAAGAATATGTTCATTACCTGTGCAAGATTTATAAGTATAATTGAGTGTAATATTTTAAAACTATTTGCTTTATTTCGAAGTACTTGGAGGACAAGGCAGAGCTGCTTCTTTAATTAAACTCTGTAAATTCCTCCATGAAGTTATCTAACAAGGGCTCCATTTGTAAGGAAATTACGATTTAATTTAAAAAGTTTGCCAGATGATTTAATTGCAGCCCAGCTTAAACTTAGGTGGCCACAGGCATGGGTGGCTATCTACCTGTGTCTTCTCGTTTTAGGTGTGATTTATGTAAATCTTGTTACGTCTAAATGCAGACGTGTGTGTCTCTGTGCACATATTAGACACATGCTCACACCTCGGCCTTCGCAGATCAGGGCCTTTGCTTCGCTTCCACCCGCAGCTCACTTTTTTCCTAGCCTTTCAAGCAAACCACAAGCTGCATGAACTTCTTTCCCATGATTAACGCCACCACGAAGCTGAGCAAAACCCAGCTGGACTGCGACAAAGCTCTGCCCCAATCTGCGAGCATCCCCCGTCAGCCGTCAGGAGGGCACAAGAAAAAAGCAGAACCTAAGAATTATTTGCAATAGACATGGATGGGCAACATGAATGCACTGCTTGCCATCAGCTCTTTTAGTACATATAGAAGCAAACTCTTCCTTCTGGCCCTTCAAACCTTTCCGCTAGGTGGGCATGGCACAGGACCAAGACGTGAAGGTTGGCTAACAGAGCTGAAATTCATCTGCACACCCAGGAATGCTCCCGACCCCGCTGACAGCCAGACCCGGCTTCTGCACCCCCCTCCTGCCTTCCCCAGGTCTCTCCTCTGTCTCGCCTGACTCGGGAGCTGTTGCCACCTTTCCCGGAGACGGTCTCGTGTCTCACATCTTCTGTTCACACCCGCAGCATCTATCATCTGCAGCCGTGCTGCCGTAACTCCTTTTGGCATATGTCAGGTCACCGTTTATTTCCCCGTGTTATTTTTTTAACGGAGCGCCCCACGTGCTGCGCTCGGGGCTGCTGATTTATAGCCCCCCGCAAGCCCTCCGTGGCTATTTTTCTAAGCGGGTCAGGAAGCAGTGTCGGGGCCGGCCCTTCCCCTCCGCCGACAAACAGGGGCGGCTTTCCCCAGCCCCGGGGTGAGCTGACATGCAGTTGTTCTTAGCCTATCTGTCACATCTGGTTTTATTCACACATCTGGCAAGAGGCAGCGATTACATACATTTTCCAGCTCTCCTAAGTGTTCCTGCCTCGCTTCCAGACGGAGGAAGGGTGAGGTCAGGCAGGAACATCGCTCTCTGACAGCTCCTTGATGGCTCTATGCACCCAGCGCTGGTCCCAGGCGTGCTCCTCCTCGGGGTGCTCCCGTGTTTAAGGAGATAAATCGTGATTTCTCCTCATTAGCTCGGGGGCATCGCTGCCCCGCAGCCTGCAGGCCAGGCACCGCAGCCGGAGCACGGCGATGCCAAAAGCCCCACAAACCCTTCCAGCTCCGTGTGGCCCCACAAGCCTGGGATGGGACCCCTGGCCCCCCACCCCGCTGTGCAGCTCAGGCTCCCCCCACAGCAGCACTCGGGGTTGGCAGAATAACACCAACCACCTGCCGGGGCTGATTGCTCAGGTATTTCACACCAGAGGTTTGTTACATTAAAGGGCACCGAAATTACTTATGTCAGGTAACTGAATCATAATTAAATGCTATGTAGATTATTAAAATACTCTTATGGCGATGGGGAAACATAAATGATAACATGACAGCCCCGTTACAGACCGAGCTTACCAGCAGCGTTGTGCTTTGATTTGCCATGAGCTGCAGTCACGAGCCGCTCCCTGAGGCTCGCTGCCTCTCCCACCACGGCTCAGAGCCTGTCCCTCCTGCTGTCCCCTCACTGCCACCACCCTCCCAAGCTGCTGGGTGGCACCGAAGCCCTGTTCTTACAGCGCAATGCCCAGCAGCACCCTGAACTGGTGCCTCGGATGAGGACCAACAGCCGCCCGCTCCCTGCTGGCACCGACCCACAGGGTGCTGCGAACAGGCAAAGGAGATGGTGGGATGGGGGGGGGGTCTGCTTCCTGCTTTTTAGCCCGTGAAAAGTCTGCATTTGTGTTATATTCAGGTCTCAAGAAAGCACAAGAATGGAGAGCATGAACTGAACGGACTATGAGTTTGCAGAATCGCTTCCCCGTTCTCACTCCCTGCTGCATGTGTGGAGGAGACAGTCACGATAGGCTGTAAAACCTGATGAGAAACAGCACAGTCATCTCGAAGCCCTCCAGGATTTAGCAAGGATGGATTTAATACATTAAATGGAGTTCTGCAATAACCATCCTGACGCCCTACATCACAACATCCTTGGCTCCTCCCGGCCGGGCTGCCCCAGCACCGGGGCTGTGACTCCTTCCCCTGCTCCCATCTCCATTTCCCCCCACTCCTGCCCAGCTTCCACGGGAGGGAAGGAGGGGAACAGCCCCAAAATCAGCCCACCACCAACAAAATCGGCAGCTGCTCAAGCTGGCAAAGCCACCCAATGGTCATGGGTCCCCATGGGTCATGCTCCTCCTGGGCTGAGGGTGAGGGGAGATGTCCCAGACCTCTCCTGGTTTTCCTCCTGCCGCCAGACGCGGGCTCTGCGGGCGCTGCCAGCCCCAGCAATTGCTTCAGGGGAGCGCTGAGCAGCAAGACACCACGAGAAATAAAGAATAGTGGTGGTTAATAATAACCCAAATGCTGGGGAAAGAACAGATTGCTCTAAATATTGCCGTCTTTCTCTAGATTTGGGGTTTTGGTGGGGGTTTTTTTTTGGGTTTGTTGGTGTTGTTCATAGCTGATGGTTCCCAGCTGGGACTATAAATTCATCTGTGTACGGAGCTATTTCCTTACTCGTCTGCGCACCCGCTGGGACATTTTATCAAAAAACAACAATGCTTATACCACAACGTGCCTGCACAAATGCAGGCACACAGAAAGAAACTTGGTATCCTGTGTATAGGTGGAGAGTTTCTGGGTTACAACAGTGACACCGGGACATCTTCCTCTGGAAGCTGCTATGTCCTCTGCTGCTATGTGTCCTGCCCAGCACCCCGGGCACCTGTGCAGGGCTCTTGCTCCTGCCCAGCCTCCGTGTGTCCCCCACCGAGGCACCCCCAGAGATCACCTTCCCCTGGCTCTCAGAGGGCAGGGCAGACACGCCAGGGGCAGCATCCCCTCGCAGGTGTAGTCAGGTGCCTCTCGCCCACTGTGATTAAAAATAAATGGGTAGGAAATCCTTCCCTGTGCTCTCTATAGGGTGGAAAGAGAGAGCGGAATGGCTAGGAGGGGATTGTGCATATGTGTGTGTCTCCGTGTTAGTTTATATAACACTTTAACTAACAAGCTATGATCTTCTCCAGAACAGTAGATAAAATGGCAAATGAAATATAGGGCAATAATTCTGACACTAAGGCGAAGTTGCTGGTTTTAATATATGCCTCTCTGCAAGCAGATAGGCCATAACATGACAATAATGAAATATAAATGACCTACATAAAAAAAAAGATAAAATCAGGTAATTACTGAAGCGTCAGTTCTTTACAAAATAATTGGTAATGACCTTTGATAAAGAAATCACTTCTGCGATATTGCTGACAGTACAATTTTCAACCCTGAGAAAAACCTAGCAGCTGGCTCTAAATCAGGGACAGCCCCGCTGGGGGAAAAACGTGTGGGATGCTCGTGGTGGTGCCAGGAGGGTGGCTGGGCCCTGGGCACAGCACCGGGTGCTGCTGAAGGTGCCCAGCGCCATGGGTAGCTGGGTGCTGCATTCAGCCCCTGTGTAAAGGCACCAGTGCTCTCACAGAGCTGCTCCTCGGGCTTGTTCCTCATGAAACCTGGCAGAGCAAAGAAATTATGATCACAGCCCGGCTCCTACTAAAAGCACACCGGCAGCCGCCCAATCTCGCAGCTCCGTGCGGCAAACCTTGCAGCACACCCACTCCCCGTCCCTTCCCCCTCCCGGCAGAGAAAAAAAAAAAGGAAAAAAAAAAAAAGATCTTCACACTTCTTCTAATACCAGCTGGTTCATTTATATTGCAGAAGTTTCACGAGACAGTTACTGACAGTGATACGCCAAACACAGGTTAAAGCCGCCACGCTCGCTGCCGCGGTGTGCGTGCGGGGAGCTGCCAGCATTTGCACAAGGCGAGAAGGAGGGCACGAGGCTCCTCGTGCACCCGTGGAGAGCCCCAGGAGGAGCAGAGGCATGGCACAGCTCCTTCACCTCCCTGGGGCTGTGCTCAGGTTGTACGAGCTGCCCCAAAGCCTGCTTCAGCCTTCCTGGGAAGGGCCGGGTGTCCGTGTGAAGCCAAGAAGTGGCTCAGCAACCTTCCTGCCGCTAGGTGAAGGGCTTTT
The DNA here is from genome assembly GCF_964035555.1 of Netta rufina. Lineage (NCBI taxonomy): Eukaryota > Metazoa > Chordata > Aves > Anseriformes > Anatidae > Netta > Netta rufina. The sequence goes on along the minus strand of NC_140139.1, from coordinate 854,177 downwards.
GTTTTCCGAGGAGGTTTCACAATATTATTATTATTCTCAGAGTATCCTTACAACTACAGCATAGGAAGAGGTGGGCAACAAGGCTTGTAGTGATGTGATTGAAGCGCTCTCTAATAAGGCAGCAATAGCAACGGCATACAAGTATGATCCTGCTCATGGATATTTACAGATTGTTTCCAGCTTCCCAGATGTGATTTGAGAGTGAAACCCTTCCCCAGCAAGCAGGGAGGACAGCGAACACCGTGCCTCTGAGCAGCAGCAGAAACCCAGCAAAAGCCCACAGCCCCGTGCCCTGTGCTGCTGCCTGGTGCTGGCCGTGCACCCCCCCAAATGGGCTCTGCTGCCCTCAGCACCCTCACTGGGTGCCTCTGTGTCAGGCTGAGCCCATCTGGGGACATCCACAGGTATTTTGGCACCTCGTCCCTCAGCTTTCTGACCGCACCAATGATGCCCACACACGGGTTTTGCCATCTCCTGAGCCTGGCCGGGGAAACACCTCGAGCTCAGCAGCCTGCCTATTTCCATTCCTAGCTGAACTGCCAGCCTCTAGGGTCCAAGAAAAAGCCACCCACGGGTTCCCCCCCAGGCAGGGTGGGTGTTCAGAGAACGCACCCATGGGTCTGAGGGTGCAGGCAGCGCAGAGGGGGAGCTGCAGAGGCAGGGCAGCAAGGTGCACAGCTCACACAAGGCACCTTGGCCAGGATCAAGCGGTTTAGCTGAAAAAAATCTGTTGCTAAAAAAAAAAAAAAAAAAAAAAAAAACGGGGAAAAAAATCTCTTTCTTCCTTGGGAGTGAGGAATAACCTGCCTTTTGACTTCGTGCGGCTCCTGCAGGCCCCTGCTGGGCACGGAGCATGCCTCTGTGTGTCTGCAGCCGTCGGCTTCCAGACCAGATGATGAAAAAGTTCCAGGAAAATCAGGTCTGCAGATGTGTGCTCTTTATTTGTACTTAGAGATGCTCCCAGTTCTCCACTTACATGCTGTCTACAGGTTAAAGAGAGGGAATGCTTAGCCGTTCCAGCAGGGTTTTTTTTTTAATGATCTGTGTTTATTAATTTACAAGCTTTACATCCAGACCCGTTCCATAATGCCGTCGTTTGCATGTTAATACAGAAGTTCGCGCCGTTTCTGAGCTGCTGCAGCTGGAGCGGCGGTGCTGAGCCCCAGGATGGCACTCTGCGACTCGGCGGTACTTCATGGGAAAGCAGCTCGGGCTTTCTGCAGAGCTGCAAACCGTGACACCGATATCTCAGCCGAGGGATCAGCCAGGGAGGGACGGGTGAAGGCAAGCGTCATCGCGTCCCCGCCTCGGCACCTTCCTCCTGCCTAGGGAAAGGAGAAGAGAAGCTGTTTGTGGAGACAGGTTGGGACCTGCACCAGCTGGAGGCACATCAACATCGGTGAATTAGAGACACCCAAAATTGTTATTGACAAAATGCCCCTTGTCTGGAACAGTCTCGGGATTTGGGGGGATTTGCTGGTGATTTAGGAACGTTTCAGACTAGCACTTCTGAAACAATCTACTTCCAGAGGCATTAAATGCCTAATAGATTTACTATCTATTGTCCCCATCTCCAGAATTCACTTATAATACTTTTCAGTTCAATATATATATTTTTACATATACAATGCTTTTTTTTTTTTTTTTTTTTTTTTTTTTTCCAGTTCCTTCTCCCAGCTCTGTCTGGAAACGAGGAAGCTCATGAGCTCCATGATCCTCCCCTTTGAGAACAGCAGCCCCATTCCCTCACGCAGGGAGGGGAGGAAGGATTCTTCACGTTTCCTTCTCAAAGGGGGGGAGGGAAGAAAAATAAATAAAGAGAAACAGGTGCTTTAAAATTTTCAAGGTGCAAACTAAATTACAAGATGCCCAGGAGTGTGCAATAGCATTTCATTGTTTGAGTTTGGAATAAAAGACAGATAATTAGGAAATTGGGAGTCTATTAATTTTCCAAATTTACTCATGCAAGAAGCACTGAGCTATGGTGATATTTGCTTACCTCGTCATTATGCAAAAATATATTAGCTAATTATTTTGACTAATGCAATTAAGATATGCATATTTAGCATAAACTATACAATAGAAATGTTACAGTCAGCAATTGCCAGGTTGCACTCATGGGCAGCAGAGAGGCAAAAGTCTCAGCACAGTCTCTGATGGTAAACCATAATATTGCTCCTATTCTGCCCGAACTGTTATTATTAGTTCTGTTGCAGTAATTAATTTACTTTACAGCATGACTAGGTGGCACCGTTAGCAGCGGTATTAATTTCTGTTACGAGCCACCTGAAGATGTCAGCTTTTGAGCAGCAGAGACTGTGCCTTTAATTGCCTAAATCAGTGGAAATGCAGTAACTCTTGCAGGGATCCAATTAGGACACTCAGTAGTTCCTCTTTGCTCTTTACAAGTCCATCACAGGACCAATGTTGGATGCGTCACTGTGCCCGCACTGGGGATGTGGAAACATGGGACACGTCCTCCCCTGCTGTCCCTGCACTCCTGTGCATGTGGGATGTGCCCCAGCAGCAGTGGAGGAGCCCCTAGGCTTGGTGAAGAATTTCAGATGAAGCTGGAAGCATTTTGTCCTTGCTGAATGCTGTCCACACTGACATTCTTCAAGTGCATGGCAAGCAGGCAGGCAGGGCTCGTAGCTGCTGGCACCCCATTGCATCCCCGGCCCAGGCTCCCAGTGCCCAAGACCATCAGCTGCTCAGTCACCACTTTGCTTCTCTCCCAGCTCAGCCAAGCCTGGTAAAGACCAGAGCAGAAGTCCAGGGCACTTAATGTTACTCAATAATTTTAATTCAGGTGTGGTCAGCGTGACTCAGGAGCAAGCCCACTGTTGCTCTCATTTAAGTGCATCCCAGATGCCCAAGGCACTGCAGCAGAGGAACTCTAGGTAGAAAAGAGGAGCAGGGATGAGAGGAGCACACTCGCACTGAAATCGCTGAAGGTTTGGGTGCCTTCACTCAGCCGCACCTCCAGGTTTGCTCAGCACTGGCTGTGCTTCCAGTGGAGTCATTTTGGCTAATTTTGCACTAACCATGTGGACTGTCAAATGGCTTCTGCTGTATTTTGTTGCCCTTTCAAATATTTCTCAAAGAGTAGGCTGTACCATCTGGTGGACAATCTGCCTGTGTGTGCAACAGCAATATACCTAGCACAGCGCCGAGGGGCCCAAAGCAGCCATCGGCATCCGTAGAGGAGCCGGCGGTGCCCGCGGCACCCGGGGCTGCTCCCTGAAGGCTTTCCTGCTTTCCTGCAGCTTTCCTGCAGCTTTCCTGCAGCTTTCCTGCTGCTTCTCCTCCGACCACATCGACCTTTGCAGCAATGCCTGCCCACAGCTGCACCCACAGCGCGGCCCCAGCACCCTCATGGCGGGCAGCTGGAGGCTGCAGGAAGGTGGCCATGGGGCTCCATGCATGGCATGGCCTGCAGACTGTCCCCGTTATGGCCTGCCCACATCATGGCCTACCCACAACATGGCCTGCCCACAAGATGGCCTGCCCCCAGTGAGAACTGCCCACAAAATGGCCTGCCCCCATCATGGCCTGTCCCCAGCACTGCTGCCTCCTCCGAAAGGGAAGGGTTATGGGGCATCTGGGAACCATTCCCTGGAGCTGCCTCGTCAAGCTCCGGACCTCTCTCCTTTCCTTTTTATTGATTTATTTTTACATGTTGCACATTCACAGTTACTGCTGACTCCACACACTCCTTCTCTTTCGCAGCACGCTCTGATGGAAGTTGCCAGACAGGTTAGAGAAGGCGGATTATACATTGCTGATGGTATATATAAATCCTCATTTATATCTGGCCATGGAAGGAACAGGATGGTCTTAGGAAAATTACTCAAATAATTCCTTGCTGATCAGTCTACATTTTGTTATCAAAAGCAAAAGCCTCGAAGATCGTAAGAGGAAACCAGTAACATCACCATTCATCTCAGAACACACAGATCAGCCGGGCGTTGAAGGATCACAATGCTGAAATAATCACCTTAGCCACAGCAGCCCCCCTCCCTCTGTGTATGCACACACACCACTACGAAATACACGTCTGCATATTATATGTGTAATATATCCATTACATACATACAGCACTTAGGTAGGAACCAGAAAGGATTAACAAATCTTGCAGGGTAAGGCTGAGTCCCTTTGTTGGGATGCTTTTAAACACTGCTGTCCTCTGAAGGCCCTCTCCTCATCGTCACGCAGAAGCTGTTCCTGAGCTCTGGCAGACTCAAACACACTGCAGTACAATATTCCAGCTCACACCCGGGCAAAGCAGTTTATTGTTTATGGTCCGGGTATGACCAGACAGCAGGTGGTGATTCTGTAAAAATCCTCTGTTGGTCCACGTATTTCAGCCTCACAGCCTTTGTCCGGCCTTCTTCATCCTGATCACTCAGCCTGCCAGTGCCTCTCCTGCATGTATTAAGAAACCAGAATGTCAAAGAGAGGTATTTCAGCCCCAGGAGGGCAGCAAAAGAAGGAAAGGGAAGGGCTGTGGAGGAGAACTGCTCCCACAGGCTGGCCAGGTCCCCTGCCTGCATCAGACCAGCAGCCTGCACAGTGGAACGGCCACAATGGGTTTTGGGTGTTCCTAGAACTCAGCTCCAGCTCAGAAAAACACAGAAAATGAAGACCAGCACCACAGCTTGATTCACCAGGTATCAAAATGACGTCCTGGGTAGATCACTGTGCTTTACATCTCCACACCTACAGAGTTAAACCACCAGAGGGAACCCAGAAGGTGTGCAGCAGGGACACGGCAGCTCCTGTCCCCCTGCTGCATTCAGCACGTGGCTATAGAGCAGTCAGACTTTCATCTTCTCTGGATTTATGGGAATTTTATGCCATGAAAATAGAAAAATTCTCAAAACAAAAGGGTGTTTTTAGCACTTCAGTGACCTTAGAGATACCCGTGCAGGGATGGGGGGACAAGAGCAGAGCTGTTGTATAAAACATCAGGGCCACACCACCACAGGCACTGTTTTTTCTCCCACCCCCAGTAATTTGTCTTTCTTCCTGAGTATTTGAGGCATGCTTACTATGTACGATCTTAACAGCTTTGGGGGCCAGATTATTTCAGCAATTGCTGGCACGCAAATCCCACCAGGTTCAACAGGAGTTCTGCCACACATCTGACAATGCTATCTGGCGGCAGATCTCACGCATGCTTGTGCTCCTACCAGAGCTCTCCTCTCCCCTGGAAGCTGGAGTGAAACTTAATAGAGAATTACACAATATGAATGCACACTAAGGAGAGACTGGACTTTTAAAATCATGCTGGCATCCAAAAGCCGTTAATCTTCTTAGGTAATGATGAAAAATGCAGTGGAGATGATGATGTAACTCACCAAGGGGGAAAAAGGAGCTGTAGTGAATGGACAGCTTGAGTAAAACTTCTACTGGTCTTCTGTTTATCCCATTCTCAACTTAATTACCGCTCCCAAATATTATTTTTTTTTAAAGCACTGTAAAAACACACCCCTGTAAGTGGCCTTTTCAGTGCTGAGAAGAGAGAAGGAACTCACACCAGCAGGCAGAGAATGCCTGTTTCTTTCCTGCTTTTCATTTAATTAATTCCACAAGGAGAACAGACAAGAAGGAAACCTTGGGAGCACTGACACAGGACAGCAGGTGCACCATGCAAAATGACAAATGCTGCGAAGCGCTGGGACGAGGCCCTGGTGCTGCTCGGGGTGCGGCGGTGCCCGGCTGCTCGGCCGTGGTGGGTCCCTGGGGACCTGTGTGCTGGTGCTGCCAGTGCTCATTCCCAGCAGCCTGCCACAGAAACTCCCCTGGAAGCCCTGGGTTCCCTGGAGACTTTCAGGATTTTCAGCATTTTTTATTTTTTTTTCCTTGCAAATTCCCACTTACAAAATTGGAATGCCGGAGAGCGCATCTCCAAACCACTCTGTGTGCATGTTATACTAAAATACAACTCTATATTCATGTTATGCTAAAATATAAGGGGAAGTTCATCAAATTAAAATATTGATGGCTTTATCCCATACTCAGGGATGCTCTTGTGCAGGTGCTTGGGGCTGTCCCAAGGCTGGCTAGGGCAGCAGAGCCACCCCAGAAGCACCCCTGGGTGCCAAAAACCCCGTCCTGCCTCCTGCCTCCACCTGGGACTGTGTGGGACAGAGGAACAGCTCGTCTCCAAACCAGCTCCGTTCCTGGTGGGAGGAAATCCAAGGAGGTGATGCTGGGGGGGGGGGCACGGGGACCCCTTTCTGACCACCCCAGTGCTGTTTGTGCACGGGGAAGGAGGATCCCACAGCACTGCACAGGACAGATACACTTCTCAGACACCCGAAGCCTTCACCACAAGCTGTGGTCTCCTGCCTACTTTCAAAGCAGGGAAATTAAGAACAAGCACGCAGAGCCTTTGTTTTTACAGAAGCTGCTGGTGCCATCCCCTCCAAGTCTTTCTGTGACTTTTTGGTATTTGCTGTATTACAGCCCGGGTGCATTACAATGCGATTTCGTGCTCACTTTGCAACAGAGCCCAAGGCAGCAGCTGGGGCTGGAGGCTTTGACACATCAACGCTGCAGCACTCGACGGGGAGGAGGGGGCTGCTCCTCGCTGACCTTAAATACCTGCCCTGATCAGGTCCTGCAGACCCTCGTGGCAGTCCTGTTTGACTCCCAGTGCTCGCACACCGCAAGCGAAACTGAGAAATATTTATTGTAAAGAGGATGTGCTCTGTAATTAAAACTTTCTGCTATTACGGAGTTTATGATCTAATGATGTTATAGGAAGCAGAGTTTATGGTCACTGAATCAGTACTTGATTCTGAGAGCTCAATTAACAAATCACAGAAAGAGTGTATCAAAGTGCATCGTTACAGCCAGCGTCGCCCTCCTCTAATGAAATGCTAGCTTTAGTAGTATAATTATTAAGATCACCATTTCACTATTATAGTAATAACTGTAGATAATTGCACAATATTATCTTTCACAGAATCATCTTCTCTGCATAAATTAGAAGGTTCAAAATATAATTCTCAGGGCAAAACCCTCCCAGGAAATCCGTGGGGAAGATCAGAAATAAACAGCAGAAGTGATGACTTGCCTTGATTGCAGCAAAGACATGTGGCTTCATCATGTGTTGCTTTCATAAGGTGGTATCTCTGCCTAATTGGCCTACAGGGACAGAGCAGTACTACAGAAGAATAAATTGTTTGGCTGTGTGGCCGGAGGTGCAGAGAGTCCAATAGAGTTAAATCGTGGTTACAAACAAAAGTAATGGTTACATGACATCTTTGGATCTATTTTTAATTAACTACCAATAAAGCTGTACAGTAATTATCAGTTGCCCCAGTCCCTACCACCCGTGATAAATGGCTGTTGTTATTAGGACTGTGGCTGCTGTTGTTATTCCATCCTGCGCCGAGGATTTCCAGGCGCTGACTCTTCAGGAGAACAGGCTGCGGGCAGCGCTTTGACAAAGGGGCTGAAATAGTTCCCATCCCCAAGCACCTGGAGCTAGGTGGTGCAGGACATCTCGCCAGAGCCACATCACGTCCTGCGTGAACTGCAGCAAGCAGAAAAGGCAGCTGAGCCCAAAGGATTATGCTTCTTGCCATGCGGGTCACTGGATGTGAAGACATCCCTGGATGCCAGGTCCAGTGCGTGGACCTCCCCCTATGGGCACCAGGACTGGAATATATATTTTAAGGATCCCCGGTTGGTTTAGGCAGAAAATAAGTATGTTTGACCCTGACAGGATGACAATTTTTTAGCACACTCAGATAAAAACCCCTGTATGAACTTTCAGAACTTTTCCGGTTAAACCTGAGCTGCCGGCAGGCTTCAGGGATGGGATTTAGTGGCCTACAGCATCCCAGCTGATCGCATCCCAAAGCAGACATCAAACCACGGCAGATAAAAGTACTTCTCCCCTGATTAGAAATCAAGCTTAGATGCCAACCACATTTGTAGATATCGAAAAGCACGTGAAATGTGCCCTATCCCAGGGACCTGAAGGATTAAGCAGGCACCTTGGTGACTGTGCTCTGATGTGCTTAAATATTGGCTGTCACCAAAGGTATGTCAGGAATGCGTTTCTTCTGGGTTTGGGAACAAACCCCACAGTACCTCAGAGGGTTTCTTACCCTAAAAGTGCAAATTTGTAGCTGTTCTTCCCAGGTGCTGTTTTGTAGGTGCAGCTTTTTTGGACTCACTTCCTCAGGAGTGCCAGGAATGCAGTGGTGGAGCATTTGTTCGATTCACGTCTGACTAAAAGACAATAAGGACATGGACACTGATTGGGTCAAAAGTCCATTCCCAAGCAGACTTTAGTATACTGATTAAAAAGAACTTAAAAAAAAAAAAAAAAAAAAAGATTGGAAAGAATTATTAGTGCTGAAATTGCATTATTGTGTAGGACAAGGACTTCTTTTGTTAGAGAATAATTACCTTCCCTCTAAAACCTGGAAATTTAGAAAGCTTTTAAAATGCATTAGCATTTTAACATGGCATTTTGTTCTTTATACTCTTTTCACTTATTTCCTTTAAAGTTAGTTTCAGTGGTTTTGGCCTTCACCTGCAAACGAGTCTTTGCACCAAGGAACAGTGCATGAAAAGTCCTAGATGCTACATCCTTTACAGCACAGGCTGTCGTTTGTGCTGCTGATTACACTACAGACAGCTTTAGCTGCACCCATTTTACAAACAGGAAAACTCAAATGCAGCCACATCTGCTTGGCAGCTGTAACAGCCTAAGTTAGGCACAGAAATCCCAGTTTCCACATTTATTTTTGGCTGGATGATGTGAAATTGATACAAAAAGCCCAGTGAAATAAATATGAAAAAGAGGGCATCGCTCTGATAGTGAGGAATCTGAAGTGCATTGTGCCGAGATCATCTCTGCACAATATTAATTATTATGAATGATGGGTAAAAATGTAAAGCACTGAAAAAAGAAAGAAAAAAAAAAAAAAAAAGAAATGAAAACTTCAGATGTGCCTCGCTGGGAAACTAGAAAGGACACAGCTTCAAGTAATGATTATTTTTATTTAGCAAAACATTATACAAGGGACTCTTTCCAAGGAAAGCAATCTGGGTTGTGTCTGGGCTGAGTACACAATGTCATCCTGTTGCAAAGAAAGCAAACATCGTACCAGGACGTATAAACAGGAGTGTCATGTGTACGACACATGAAGTCATCCCCCGCGCTGGTGGGAGGCCGCGGCAGGAGAGCTGTCCCCGGGCTGGGCGCTGCGTTCCTGGGAAGCTTAGGACCGGCTGCGGGGCCGTGGTGGAGAGATCAGAAGAGATGGGCTTGTTTAGTCTAGGAAGAGATGTGTAAAGGAGGACGTGGAGCAGCTCCTCAGCCGTGTTCGAGGCTGCTGCAGAGGCAGGTGGTGAGCTCCTCGCGCTGCCCATCGCACACAGGGCACGGCGTAGCAGCTCGTGTCTCTCCTGGCCAGCAGACCGCTAGGGAGCACCTCCAGCTCTCCGAAGGAAGAGTTTTACTGGGCAGGCACCATATTCTGCAGCCAAACACAAGGCCTCCCTCTGCTCTGTCCTGCAATTCCTCTCCAGGAGAGCTGCTGCCCCAGCATGTGCCACCAGCAGCTTCTCCTAGGGCTCGTTGCTGCAGTCACCAGTGCGATGCTTGGATGGGAAAAGGTGGTGCTCAGACAGGCATCATCCCTTCTGTTTGGCTCAAGTAAGGAGAGAAATTGCTGCAGATAAAAAAAACTTTTCTGTTCAGTGTTCATCTGTGTTCCTGCGTTGTCTGCAGTGATCTCTGCAAACTGTTTGCAAAGGTCCTGGAGAGCCTTGGGGATGTGGCTTCATATCACCACCAAGCTAAAGGCAGAGAGATTGCAAATTGGTTGGAATGGATCTATTATCCAAAAAAAGAAACAACACAAATACCTATTTTCTTTCCCACCCACCCCCTCCCTTTTTTTTTTATTATCCCCACCACAGAGCAAGGGAGTCAGCGGAGCATATTGAGCTGAAGGTGGCTAATCTCTCCTTCAAGCCTCTGTACTTGTAAAAAACTGTGCAAGCGAGCAGAAACGCGCCGTATTCCTGAGAGCCTGCGAAAGGTTGTATCCCAGGACGGTTGCCCCTTGGGGAGGGAGAACTGTGTGACCTTGTTTAGCTGAGCAAGCACATCAGCTGCCGGAGTAAAGATGCTGTAAGCACTTCCAGCCCGGCTGGGAAGGAGGTCACGTTGCAGGCGGGCTACCTGCCATGCGGGGGGCTCACCGGGGCCTCGCGCAGCAGCCTGCACGAGCCGGGGAGGCCAGGACGGGGCAAAGGAAACCGAAGCGTTTCGGAGAAGTCACAAAGCTGGAGGACTCGCACCGCTGAGAGTCCTGCTTAATTTGAACGGAGCAAATTGTGCAGGCGGCAGCGCAAAGCCGCTCGGCGCTGGGAAGCGTTAATCCCCAGGCGCCCGGCGGAGGCTCAGGGTGACAAATCAGTGAACAAGCAAGGTCTGCTGTTTGCTGCGAGCCAGGAGTTTACCTAGCTGCAAGGATGCAGCAAGGAGAGTTAGGGCTTTGTAAGATCAGTTTTCATTAGGGTTTACATTGTGATTTTGCCTAATTAGTCTCCAATAATTAATGCTGTGAGTGTAACAGAGATGTAATCAGACAAAATGTTGGTAAGTAAACCCCATGGAAGCCATACATCTTTTGATAGTAATGATTATGTTCTTTTTTATTATTAAAGATCCCATTAGAAAGAATTTATGATTTTCCCCTTTGTGAGAGAAATAATAAACATTACATTGGATGCTCTTATTTTTGGTATTGAGCAACCGAGTGTACGTAATTAGCCACAGTTAAAAAGAAATTTTGCCTGAATGGCTTTTGGGGAACATTACATCCAAATTACAGCCCTGTAGATTTTTTTTTTATGTGAAAATACACTATCAATAGATAACTCAAATACAGTTTGTCTGCAAAAACATTTAGGTTCTGAGGAAAACATGCAGGAAAGGAAACCGAGGTTGCAGCGGGCCCGAGTATCCACAGGAGAGAGAGCTGTGCCAGCGCTACCATGGCCCCTGCCTCCTGATGGCTTTCCCAGGGCACTGCTTTGCTGCCTGGGACCTTGCTGGTGGTGCTGGAAGCACCCAGCACCCAGCACCCAGCTCCCAGCTCCCAGCCCTGCCTGCCTGCCCAGCACTGCCCCCGAGCCCATCCTGTGTCCCCATGGTGCTGGGTGCCTACAGGCACATCCCAGCGCCCCCACCCTGGTGAACCCACAGTCCAAAAAGAGCCATTCAGGCAGAAGAAATTTGAAAAAAAATGTTTTGTTCCAGCCATAACGTTTGTGTTCCAGTGCCATAACACTTCGGAGGACCTGGCCCGATGCAGGGGATGCCACACTAATCCTGCAGGTGTCACAGTGGGGAGCACACAGGGTTTGGGAGTGGTGCTCCTGGGTGTTAGAGCCCAGTCCGAGCACTGCTCATCCTGCCTGGGTGCTTCAGTCTCCAAGGGGGAGCACGTTTTCAATATGCTCCACCAGCAGAGAGCAGCTGCAGGGTGTTATAAGAGGTCTCATGGGTTTGTAAACGGCTCTGAGCGAGCTGCTGTGACGGCAGAGATTGAAACTTCCCCTCTCTGCAGTGAATTTCTCCCCCAAGGTTTCAACCTGGACCAGGAAAAGCAGACGGCTCCCTGCAGGTACCAAGACCTTGCCTGCAATACGCACACATCTCCCCAGCATGGCTGCTGTGCTCCTTTGCCATCCGCCTGCAATTACTGAATGCCACACTGCTCTTCTTTCTGGGCCATAAAAGTGGGCAGCAGTTCCCTGTCCCAGGAGGTACGAGGGTGCTGTGCGGTGGGCAGCGCCAGCCCCGGCCCTCCGCCCCCTGCTGCAGCCCGGCACGGACGAGCTGTGGCCTTGTGTGACAAGCAGGCATGAAGTGCAATGCAGGCAGCTCCTGCAGAGCCTTTGGTGTGAAGCTGTCTGACCTACACGCTAAGATGCTCCAGGAGCATTATCCCTGCCAGTAGTCAGCGCGTGTGACAGCGGCAGCGCTGCCTGCTCGGGCAACTGAGACTCCTCAGCATCTAGCGATAAGATGTCGCATAATAGAGCAGCCAGTGAGGGAGGAAATGAAATGAGAACTGCTCAAAATGACAAATGTTTCTTCTTTGCTTTTTGCCAGAGAGAAATCCCCGGGGTGCGCGTAGCATCCTGCAGAGCGGTGCGCCAACACCTGCGCGCGGTGTGCTGCCCTCTCCCGCGCCGCAGCCTGGGGGGGCGACCCACGGCGTGGCAAAAATCCTCCCTGGAGTGTGAGAGAGACCATCAAAAATGCTCTTTGGGATATAAAGCATGCACCTACAGCTGGAGGGACTCCGGTCACCGGGGGGACGGCAGATGGGCAGGTGAGGAGAAGCCACGAGGAGGAGCGAGGCCGTGCACAGCGAGCTCCGGGGCCGGGCTCGTTTGTTTTAATGAGACCGAGACCAAAAACGTGATTTGTCCAACGTGAATACCAGCAAGGAAGAGGAACACCAAACAAAAAGGGCTCTGAGGAAAGGAAGTGAGACAGGGCGATAATTAGGAAAGCAAGGATGATCAGAGCCGAGGTGTGCAAGCAAGCTTTATGGCTCTGCAGAAACGGCAGCAGGGAGGGGAGGCAACCTGTCAGCCAGCACAATACGAATGCAGCCACCTGAGCGGCTCGAATGTGAGCGTAGGATGCACAAAGTCCTAGCACATCAGGCCTCAGAGCATCACGGGCTCGGCAGCTACTCTCCAAACTCGGGAGCCAGCGGTCTGCCCTGCGAGCATGAGAAATAGCATGTCAACGCGCGGCTGCTGCGGGTTTCTCAAGCCAACCGAGCCAATTTGTTCTTGTCTTCTGGACAAGCTCCAAGCCGGAGAGGACACAGCCTGCTCCCATGACAAGACTTTTGTCTAGCTGAGCTGGTAATCGTGAAGAAAATAGATACATTGAGGAACTTTCCATAAAAAAAATAAAATAAAAAAAAAAAAAACGGAGAGAAGTGATTCAAATTCATGCCCTGTCAGTAATGGGAAACAGGAAGAAGGAACGACTTGATGATAAAGACGACCTCTCTCAGAGCACGATCTGCATTCCCAGGCTGAGAAGGGATGCTCCGGCACATGGTAGAGCCAGTGCCTTCTGAGCATCTCTTCAAAGGAGAGACCCTGAGCCCTTCGTCCCGTGGTCAGAGAGCTGGCAGAGCTGCAGCCCAGCCAGTGATACCTGGTGGAGAATCCTTCCTGGAAAAACACCGAGCTGAAGTATTTTGCAGCTCTAAGGTGGGCTTTACGATGAAGATTACATCCCAGACTGACCTTGGAGCGAGTCCCCTCACCAGGGAGGGCAGGGCTGTGCTGTGCCGGGTTCAGGACTGGCGCTTGAGGCTCCATCTGCAGCGCTCACCGGCAGCAGATCAGGCAGAGCAGGAAGGGGTCAGGGCTGCCAGCCCAACGCTCCCTCTCCCAGGCTGCTTCTGAGACAGAGCTTTGGTATTTCACACGTACGTTTTCAGTGGTCCCAGGTTCGTCCAGATATAAATAGCAAATTTTAGTGGGACAAAACCCATTTTACACCCGTTAGGACCGTGCTTCAGCAGCTCAAGGTGCACATTGATACCTTCCATGGGTGCCATTTCAGCAGCTGCACTTGGAAGGGGTTTTAATGGAAAGCCATTACCAGAGGAAGTCATTTTAAGAACATTCACAGGCTAGGAAATTTTGTTTCAGCAGACATTTAATGCAAATTTCAGTCTGTATCCAGGCTGAAGTCTTTGCTTGTTGAGAGTTGATAAATTTAAACGGCGCTTGCCTCCAGTGAAAAGATCTGAGTTCTGCGCAGTGCTGTTTGCTGTGGGTCTTAAAAACAATGCATGCACAACTTACATTTAATGTGGGAATTCATTTTTTAATTTCAAAAACACAGGCCCTTTCTAAAGAGATGTGCAGTCGTGAATTTGGCAGACCGCTTAATTCCGTATACAGTAAGGATGTAGCAGGGAGCCTTTTCCATTTCGAATCAAATGGAATTTGTGATTTGCATGCACCTTTTGAGTCAAAATCAAACATTTGCCCTGGATTGGCCCTAGTTTAATTAAAATGATGAGAATGTGTGATATGCTTTTGGTCTAAGGCAAAAAGGATGCACAGCACTGAAATTTGGAACAAACATAAAAAAAATTGAGAAATGCATGGTTGGAAGTGATAAGAAATGCCAAGACTATGTATTACATGGGATCACGGGATGAAAATAGAAAATATCCTAAAAAAATTCTGGCGTACTGTGAAACCGTTGTCGGAAGGTTTGGATAGGATTACATGCTTTATGGATAATGTCCCTGCAACTAGCACTGTCGAGGTTTGTAATCTTTTCTGTGGTCTTCCTGTAGAGCTGATGGGGATGCTCATCACTGCGAGCAGATTTTCCCCTTTCGGTTTGGTGTAAGGGAAGGGGACGGGGATTTTGGCTTGGACTTGGGCTGTAAGAGCTGGCGGGTGTTTCTAACAGTTGCATAGATGTGCTTGTGTATAAATATTCACGTATTTATGTGGTAGGGGTAGATATCCCATAAAACAATTGCTTGTTTCTAGTGAGAGACATTATTTAGGCAACCAGCAGCCCTCCCTCCTTTATCCCTACAAGTTATGTCTTTGTGCAGTGCAGCAGTCAGGAATTTGGGTCTCAAATTTCAGGGCATGGGTGAACTGCTTTTTGAGAACCTTTGGGCACGAGCTGTCCTTCTGCCTTTCAGACCGCGATGTCCAGAAATGAGAAACACAGGTGAGTCCTCCTCTGACCGAAGGTTACCAAGAGTAGGGATGCTGCCAGCCCTGTGCCAGCATCCGAGGGGATGCCCCAAGGGACCGAGCGCTGCCACAGCTCCTCAGCCACCCACATGAACCAGAGAGCAAGCAAAGTGCAGATAGTGCAGTGCTGACGCTGGCTCAGAGGGCCCTGGTTGTAACCACCATTCACGTTCAGCCTTGGCTGGGTGCAGCGATTTCGTATGATAAAATCCCTTCCCAGATTAATTCCTCCCTTTTATGAAGGAACCCACACTGGGTCCCCATCAGCCCATCCCATTTCCTACAGCACCATGAGACTTGACTTTATTTGAATTTGTAAATACTTTGATGTCTGTGGACTTGGCTCTTGTACAGTCCTAAACTACCAGCAGGAGGTAATAGTTTCCAGGACTTCACTTCACTTTATTTCCCACTATTCTTCAGGCTCTCTGATTTGCATTTATCTTAAGGGGGAACTATTCATTTTCAGGCTGATTTTTCTTCTGCTCTTGGGCTTGCTGCTATTCCGGGGCTCGTGCAAGGCCCCACTCTTGCAAACCAGCGCATACATATGGTTTGTGGAGAATGGGTGGAAATGGGAATAGAAGGGGCCACGATGCAAAAATCCAGATGATTTGGAGAGGGGAGAGAAGGAAGGAGGGAGGTAAAAGTGGGGCTGATGAGGTCTTGGAGAAACTTGTGAGGATTTGTCCTGCTGTCCCTACCCTGCCCTTCCTGCAGCATCTGAATGAAGAAGAGGGATGTAAGGAAACTTCTTTTTTCCCCGTATCTCCAGCAATGTTTCTGGGGACCAGTTCTTCTCCCTCTCTCTGTAACGCCCCGGGATCTGACTTTGAAAACACAGCCCGTTCACCTCTATATTTCAGTTGCTTTCCAGGACCCCCCACTCTGCACTCCCCAGAAGACCCCTAACGTGCTGGGGACAAACCTGGGCCACCAGCGGGTGGGGTGAGCCCTGTGTGAGGCCCAGCTTGCCCTGGCTCTTGTTAAGTGTGGCAAAACGCCCAGGAGCTAGGCAGGCAAGAAGAACCGGTGACTGAGAGATGCTCCTGCCTGCCGAGGGCATTTTCATCAGGGGCAGGAGGGAAACTGGACAAGGCAGCGTTGCAGGCTCCAAAATGGTCATTTCAATGCCTTCCACCAGTACCAAGCACCCTGCTTAAAACCCTTAGGGGCAGTACCCATAAAAACATCAGCCAGCACTGATATCACCCTGCTGTGTGGCTCCTGAGGCTTTGGGGACTGTCAGCAGCGCCCCGTCCCTTAAGGAGAGCTTGATGCTAGGATGCCCAGCGCGAGAGCAGTCTTAATGCAGGTACAGCTTATTGCCATGGGTCAAATGGAGACGGAGATGCATAAACAGCCCATCTTTGAGGATGATGCCTTCTGCAGCCTCCAGGCTACTCAGCGTACCCTGAAGGACCGAGCTCTTTGTGCAGAGAGCAGACAACCCCGGGACTTAATGCGATTTGAGGAGAGGCATCGTACTCCCCCTCCCTCGAACCGTTTTGGTTTGGTGCCCAGAACATCTGGTCACCCTATAGCCTTTTTTTTTAAAAAAAAAAAATCCAATAGATACATTTTCGCAGCACACTGCCGACTGCCAACAGATGAGCTGCAACTGCTGGCACCAGGGAGCCAGCGAGGCATTAGCATGCGCCGCGGCTCCGCAGCCAGACCCTGCGCCCGCGCCGTGCCACGCGGGCTGTGCAGCCACAGAGACCTCGCACAGGGACCCTGCCTTTCCCCTCCAAACAGGAGAGAGAGCCCATGTGGGAGGGAAAGGGCTTGTTCTACTCTGCGGGTGGCTTAGGGTATGGGGTTCCTGGTTTTGGGGAGGATATCAACCTGCGTGGGTGTGTGTGGAGGGGGTCCATGAGGGCAGTGCCTCTCTCTTTGGCTTTGCAGAAGCAGAAGTGGCCACCCCACAGCCAAAAGGCTGGGGATGGTGGGATGGGGGGCACCAAGCCCTCCTGTTCTACACCGCACACCGATTTGGAAGCAAATATTTTCCCAACAACATCACCAAACCAAAAGCATTTTGCAAGCCTGAAACCTCCCAGCACGACCTGCCTGGGCAAGCGCTCTGTGCAGGCATGGGGGCACTGGGGACACTGGAGGGGACTGGGGGGCACTGGGCTGGCTGCTGGGTGCTCTACCAAGGGCTCTGCCTCTTCGCTGTTCACTTCGAGCAGATATAGACATCGAGACCACGTCTCTGCATGGGCGTTGGGAGAGGTTGTCTTTCGACAGACAAAGAGAAGCAAAAAAGAAACGCAGGAAAAAGCCAGTTACGTCTTGCCAAAGCAGCGAGGCAGGCCAGTTCTAGTGCTTTTTTTAGCCGTTTTGTGACTGAAGGAACTTCCAAGAAAAGAAAGAAGGAAAAAAAAAAAAAAAGAAAAAAAAAAGAAACAGCTTTCTGATTGAGATTATCAGTAAGTGAAAACGGCTTAAGGGCAAAGGGTGCAGCCTCCAAGGATTTTGAAAGGTTGGGGGACAAGGTTTAAATATAAACCTAGATAACTCTAAAGATAAAAATAAAAAATTGGGAAGAAAAAAAAAAATTAAAAAAAGGTTTAAAATGACAAAAATGCAGAGCGAGAAACCCTAACCAGCAGCGACGGTGCCCACCCTCCCGGGAGCCGGGGCTGGCCCCGCAGCCTCACCTGGGGCCGGGCGGGAGGCGGCCGCTCACCCCCCAGGCACGCAGGGGAGGGAGCTTTGGCCCTCCGGGACTGGAATGAAATATATGACAGATGGTTCAAAAAAAAAAAAAAAAAGCAATTATCAAAGGGGAAGATTTTGGAACATATCCTTTGAAATAAAAATTTGTTTAGCATTTTTAGCAGCTGAAATAATTTTCAGAACATCTGATGAGAGATTTAAGTGCTTCATTTCCTCCTCTCACTCGCCAAGCCATCCGTTTGAAGATTGTCTGTGGCACATCTAGTTCTCTGTTTTATTGCTATTGGTATTTTTCATTGGATAATGGTAGAATTAGAGATCAATGGAGGAGAGGTATGAACCACAATATTCCTGGCCGTTTGAATGTGCGGATGCTTTTGAAATGCTCCGCGGCTTTGCAGAAGATGGAAGATGGAAGGAAAGTATTCTGTGATTCTTTAAATACAACTACATGAAAGTATGTCTTATTACAGCTCTCCTTTCTTCCCCACCTTTCTCTGTTCTCCCTCAGAAAAAAAAAAAAAAAAGGAAAAGAAAAAGAAAAAAGAAAAATGGAGGAAAAAAAAAAAAAAAAAAGACAGCAAAGGGAATTAGCCATCCACCTCATCCACCTTGTCCATTATCCTCAGTAATTGCTGGATCACTGGAAAAATTAATAAGATCGCATACCTAAAGGTGAGAGTGAGGAAGCACTCCTACATTACAGGCACAGAGTGCTGCTGCCCAGCAATGCAATTGCAATACAACTTCTCTTTGAGCTCTAGGAAGTGATCTTCACTAAAAGACTAGAGAAGAAAAACTTCATTATCTAAATACTAAGGATGGAGCAGTTAAAAATGTGCAATTTCTCTCTAGCTCGAGTGTGCTAATTTTCAGTTTCAAAATTTCCAGTCCTTTTCTTCCCGGCCCCCCGTTTGAGTCACAGCCACGCTGACACTGCTGTCTTCCCACCCCGGCACTTACCCAGCTGAATGCGAAGCCACACAAATTCCCCAGATCTGCTTGCAACTGCCACTCACGATGATTAATGGTTGGAGATCAGTGCAATAAGCGTCTTTGTGTTCACAAGATGGTTCTTAAGAAGAGTGGGAATTTTAGACTGAATGCTTGCTAGTTTTTAAGGACTAAGATGAAAAGAAGTGGGGCAAGTTTCTGTATGGCGCACTCGCCCAGCGCTGATTTTCAGCACTTTCTGAAATCGGGACTAATTGCTAAATTGTCCTGGTGTTTGAAAACTGCTCAGAAATATTCTGAGCTGCAAGGGGAATTTGGATTGCAAAGAGTGAACTGTGGAGGAGTGTGGCCTCAAATAGGCTCCGACAAAGCAGCTCCTGAGTCATCAGGAGGGGCTGCAGCCCACCCACATATCGACCCGCTGGCAGGGGTCAATCTGCCGCAGCACCTGGATTCACAGGGCAGGTAACAGCCAGGATATCCACAGCCAAGCCATAGCCTTGTGAGGGGATGCCCAGCTCCCCTGGGCAGCGAGCCCCTGCACTAAGGGCCAGCGGGATGTCAGTGGGGACATCGGTGACACTCCCTATTCGCTGCCATGAGACTTGGAAAAGAGGATAACAAACTCACGACTTTGCAGGAATACCGTGAGGGAATCACGGAGCCTTGGTGAGCACGAGTGCCACATCTGTGCAACATGCTGCACAAACTGGGTCTTGTACTGAGGGGGCAGAGGTGCTGCAGGTGCTCAGCATCCTCAGGGCTGAGCGCAGCCAGTCCTGGTGGCATCGCTCGTGGTGACCCTCAGCAGGAACCACACAGAGGTGTCCCCTCTCCCAGCTACAGCACAGCAGGAGGAGTTTGTCCCCCATCATGAGAAAACCATCAGAAAAAGGGTGCTGCCACAAAAAAATAACCCCCTTTTTCCCCTCTGATTTCCATTAGCTGGTCAGCAGGAGGGCAGCATCTGTACAGCCCAGAAAAGTCAAAGTCCTGGCCACCAAGCTGCCTGCTATGATGCTGGAGCTGCCATGGGCCACCGTTTAGGTGCTGGGGATCCAGTGACTTTCCTGGGGAAAAACTCCATGGTTTCGGTGCGACTTCCCAGGTCTGGGACTTCTTTTTTTTTTT
The DNA here is from genome assembly GCF_964035555.1 of Netta rufina. Lineage (NCBI taxonomy): Eukaryota > Metazoa > Chordata > Aves > Anseriformes > Anatidae > Netta > Netta rufina. The sequence goes on along the minus strand of NC_140139.1, from coordinate 834,599 downwards.
TCATTTTGTCAGGACTCTGATGTAGGCAAATCTGCGGCTTCCTAAGACTGAGATAAACTAAAATAAACATGATTTAATCAAGGAGACTCAGTCATGAAAGATGAGTGTGAAGGGGGGCCGTGCTTGGAAGTACACTAAATCTTTATGGATTTTGCTGCGTAGCTACGGGGGGACCAAAACATGCAGAGATGTGAATCACTCCAGAGGCATGAGGTTCTCATTTAAAGTTTTCATGCCTGTCATCTTTCCCTTTTAATTTTTCATTTTACTCTTTTTTTTTTTTTTTTTTTTTTTTTTTTTTCCCTGCAATAAAGAGTGGAGTGACTGTCTTCATCTATTTCAATCATAGATTTTTCTGATTAGACCCCCAAGGAAAATGAAAAATGCATTGGGCATCTAAGTGTGACTCCCGCTCCTCCGAGCAGCGCCGCAGCTGCGTGCGTTCAGCGGGCGCTGCGGCAGAAAGCAGGGCAGCTGAGGGAAATGCTGGGTGGGAGCCTGCCAGTCCTTCGCGGGACTTTCCTGGGAAGCTTCAACGCTCAGAATCGGGTTTCTTTTTAAGCTGGCAGTGCTGGTAAATGGAGGAAGGGAAGCGCATGCCCCGAGCCGGCAGCAGGCCGCGCGTGCAGGCTGCATGCACCTCAGCACCGAGCCTGGCAGGAGCCTCGGAAGGGTGCTCATGGCCTGGGGTTCCCTGGCACCAGCTGCACTCCTCCAGAGCCCCCAGACACAGCAAACCTCACACAGAGAAACCTCGGTGTTTCCCAGGCCATCTGCAGGGGATGGAGTGGGGCAACACCTCCCCGATGAGCTTTGGAGCCTTTTTTCTTACACACACCACTGGTTCGTTCTCTACTTCCCTTGAGTATTTGGTATTGCGGGCATCAGGGAGGTGTCTGCTTCTAACCCAGAACAAATCCAGCCCAAATCTCACTCAGAAGGCTTCACCCCGATGCATTTGATATCCCCCAGTGGGGGCAGCCGGCATCCCAAACACAGGGGGATGCCATCAACAGCACGGGTGTGCAAGGAACGGGCGGTCCTCCCCATGCAGGAGGAAGGGTCCTGCTGGAAACTGGGCTGAAAGCTGTTCTCTGATGCTGGGCCTCTCACCAGCGCAGAGTACATTATGCTAAAAAAGTAGAACGGTCTGTGAAGAAAATTCATTGAGTTGAGCCAATATCAGTGATTTGGGATACGTGAATCCAAGGAGATGAAGCATGTTTAATGTAATTACACATCCACTTCTTGTGATGTACGACCATGTGAAGCATTACTAATCCCCAAACAGATACCTGCAGGGAGGACTATCAGGAACAGCTGTTTGGACAACAAGAAATGAACCACATGAACCCCCGCTTCTGCAGCCTTTCAGCAGAGACGCTCTGGAGTCAGAGCTTGTCCGGCAAGAGCAAGATTTACAAGGAATTAAACAGTGCTCCGTAAGAAAGTACATTAGTTTCTTATATAAATCACACTGCCAACTCATTTATTATTGTAATAACCTTCAGCATTTCCATTATTGGAGAGGACTTCTCCTGAAATGAAAAATGACTTTCCTAACTGAGCGCGGGGAGCTCGCCGTCATACTCGTTTTGGCTTCCTATCTCAGATGGCAAGAAAGGAAGACATAAACCCTTACGCCCAAAGAGTGCTATTGATTGCAAACTAATGCGTTGTGTGAGTTTATTGTGTGTTTGGGAATTGTTAATAAATAAGAGAGATAATAATGCGAGCAGTATCTCTCCTCCTGGCTTACTCAAGAAAGCTCCTACTCGGTAGCTGCCGCGGACGGTCGAGCTATCAGCACGGTTGTTTGTTTACACACAGACCATTTAATTACCAGAACCTATGAGCTCTTTACCAGCATATTACAGCACTTTAAAAACCTATATTTTATTTATACCTCGTTTCCAGTTTATTACACTTATTATCAAATATTCGCTTAAGTGAATAATTGGAATTACTTTTGTGATTTTTTTTTAGCACCGCAGATAGATGACGGAATTACCTGCAGCCGCTTCCTGCGTGCTAACAGGTGCCAGAAGGATTGACGGGGCTGCTGGAAGCGTTCCTGCCAGGCGTTTGTCAAAGCACGGAGCGAAACCTCTCTATCACTAATGGCTGGCAACAAACGAGTGGTTTTGCCCAACAACGTAGCAGTGCACACCCAGCTGAATGCCTGGGTCGAAGCACTGCCCTATTTTCTGGGACTTGACCCTCAGTGTGACTGCTGCCTCTTCCCATGAGAGGCAGAGAAGAAGAGCAAAATATTTGTCCGTGTATTTACTGACAAATGTACCAGGGCTACTGAGTGGCACTGTGGTACAGGAGGGCACAGGAGGCAGGCAGCAGGTTCTGCCCTGCACCATGAGCACGGTGAGATGCGGTGATGCCGTCACCCAGCTATGTCATTCTGCTTCTGGATGCGTGCGCTAGACTTGCTCCGTATTCACAGCTGGCAAAAAGCAAGTCCTGCTGCTGGGCTGAAGTCTCCCGTGGGTGAAGGCACAGCCTTTTGATCATTGCTCGCATTATTAAAATGATTTTGGAGGATATGAACCAAAGAAATTGAACTAGTGGCTCTCTGAAATAATGAAAGCCATGGAGCCGAGATGGCACATCGCTCATCCAGGATGGAGAACACTTCCCCATGGCTGGAAAGAGCTTCTGATGGCAGGACTTTCTGCAGGGATTCGTCAGTACCCAGGCCTGTTCCAAATGCAGCAGCACGCTTGATCACCAGCATGAACCTGTGCACCCAACTGGCCGTGCTGCTCGTCCCTCCACCACAGCCAGGCAGCGGGAGGAAGCCACGGCGGGGCATGGGGTAGAGCCAGAGGGCAAAACCCGAGGGGCAAAAGCAAGGATTTGCTGCTCCCTGGGGCGCTGCCACCTCCTGGTGGGGCACACAGCCCTGACACTGTCACCGTGCCCACCTGAGGCTGCGCTCCATCACTGCCAATACACCATGGGAACTTGGTGTTGTGCTCTGCCCGGGCCCTGCACATGGAGGCAATACCATTTTCCTGCTGGTATTGCCCGTGCGCACTCTAAGCGGCAGATATAGGTCAGGGAGCCATTAGACCGGATAGAAATCAGAACTGAGATTGGTTTTCAGGACAGTCTGATCAGTTCAGATGAAAACAAAATCTAGCCACATTTGTATAAACAACTCAGATGTAATCATTTTTAAACTATTGGCCAATGTACATGCTGCCATGTGTGTCCTGCTTTCAGGAATTAATGTCTTTCACTCGTAAGCCACCTACTGCTGTTTACTTTATTAATGACATTCTGGTCATCTCTCCTGAGGGCAGTAAATGAAAGCTAAATTTGGCTCACTGTCTTCATTTCGATGATTTAGTCTATCAGGCGCTGACTTTTTATAAAGCTGCGCTAAATGTGGACAAATAGAAAGAGAATTATTGTTTATGGCTAATGAGCAGTCATGTGGCAGTGGCTCTGTTTCGCTGCAGAAATTAAGGGAATTTTCCACTGCCGTCCGTGGCTGAGGGCGCCCGGTCACGGCCGCCGGTGAGCGCCCCACAGATGTTGCCCAGCACCCAGAGCCACCCATCGCGGCCACTCGGGGAGGCTGGATAGTTTCACTCGGAGCGAGAACGAACGAGTCTCCCTAAGAGAAACCAGATTGACATCAGCTACACGGGTCACCGCTGGAGTGGGCGTGATAATAGATTTCTTAAGCTATACATTTTCCCCGGTCCTTTAGATGTTCGATAACGCGTGGACCACCCAAGTTAATTTAATGCAAATGGAATTTAACAGATTCCTTCTGTGCGTCTTCTAAACATCTCAAGCTTCTTGCAGGGCATACGTCTAACAAGGAACAAGGGGTTTTGCTAGCTCAATACTTTACACACAGGGTTGAAATGCACAGGAAAAGAGGGTTATTTACCCCAAGCCCCTCACAGGTCAGATTTTCCTAGCGGTGGGACCTTGCAGCCCCCTTCTCTCCACTGGTGGCACCAGCTTCCACCAGCTTTTTAGCATCAGCAAGCAGAAAACCCACGCACTCGTTCAGATCATGCAGACAGCGCTCAGTGACACATTTCTGACTGCGGAGGATGTTTCTCAGCAGCATGAAATTCCAGCCAGTTCCAGACACACCAAAAAAACGTCGATCGGAGCCCTCTACAGCCCAGCTGGGGGCTTGGCCACCGGCTCCTTCCAGCCTCCCACCGAGCCCCCCCGCCTTTTGCACATTCTTGGACCAGGTCTCTGCAGGGCTGCAGTTCGGATTTATAAATTGTGGCTCGATCCTTCCTTCCCCTCCCGACTTCTTCACCGTGGCCACAGTGCTCCCGCAGCACAGCCGGCTGCTTGCTGCCGCAGGTGGCTCCTGTGGAGGTCTGGGCTGCAACCTTTGGGCTCTTTTGATGCTGCACATGCTCTGGTTTTTAACATCGATACCCAGATCGTTTTGCAAAGGGTGTGCTGGTCCAGCAGCTTCATCTTGTTTTCAGGCAGGTGTCACATCGTGCCTGGAGTTGGGGAGGCACCCAGAAACCCCGTCCGCAAGCGGCAGCACGCAAACGGCAGCCACATTTCTGCTCTGCACAACAGAAACAAACTTGACTCACCAGACCAAACATTTCAGCTCAAATAATGATTCCCATTAAAGAAATGACAACCCTCCCTTATAATGCGTAGTGTATAAAGAAAGGCATTTATAGCACGGAAAACTAATTGGTTTAGGAATCAAATCTGAAAAATGCAACATCTTCATACAGCAGTGGGAGTGCAAACACTCCTATTTTAATGAGCTTCCTCTAAAGGAGGCTAATGTGTAATATTTCTCTGTATGAGTTTGCATTAGAAATCTGCTGAGATGGGAATACTCATTACCTGCTACTATCTGAGCTTTGCACAAAAATATTGGCTGCTCCTGAGTAACCTGACGTGATTATCAATGGTTTGGGGAAGGCAGCACGTGACCGAGGCCCGAAACAACCATCGCGACGTGCAGGTGTGCAGCGAAATTTCTGCAAAGATGCAACGACTTCTTGGAAATTATGCACGACGAATATTAAGCGAATCTGGGAAATTCAGTCCTGGTGGCTCCGATCGGATCAGCCCCATCTCTCCTAATGACTCTCATTTATCCTGTCGCAATCACATTTCTCTCGTTATTTCTGTCCAGCTCGGGGTGCAGGCTGGGGCTGAGCCCCTCGGCTGGGCACCCAGGCTGGGGTAGGTGGGTGCCAGTGCTCTGCCTGGCCGGTCCCATGGACAGGGTGGATGGAATTGGAGCTTCCAGGTGCTCCAAGGGCTGCCGTGCTCTGTGCAGTGTGTGAGAGAGGCAGGACGGAGCACAAATTTACATGCGGGAACAGATTTCATTAGGGATCGTGCCTCCAGGTTATTTGCTCTTATCTTTCCTTGTAGAAAACCCCGTGAAGCCAATTTAGACGGTGCTATGCTGACCTTTGAAAAGCATAACTGTAATGCTCCCTAAATTATATCTTTACAGCTGTATTCTATTATTGCAGCCATGTTCCAAGGTGACGGGATCCGGGAACTTGCAGCATTTCCCCCTGCCCGTGTTTCGCCAAGCACCAGCATCCCTCCTCTTGCTGGCTTGGAGTCACACCAGAGAAGGGTTTTTCCCTATTTGTGGGTTTTTATTTTATTTTATTTTTTTCTGTGGGGCTGCCAGGCCATTTGAGTAGCTCAGATTGGCAATGTCGGATGCCCTGCTGAGAAATGATCAGCTGATTTCTATGCCCAACAGCTCTTTTCAAGTTGATGAATTTTTGAATTCCATTTCTGAAGGCCAACTTCCCAGCCATAAAACCTGGTCACCCAGCGCATGCAAATGAAACAGTTTGAGGATGTGAGCACAAAGAGCCCCGCTCTAATTTAGACGTTCATTGCACACAGAAAACATGTTTAAAAAAAAGAGAAAGGAACCTTGAACATTTCTGATGGCCACTTAAGTGTCATTCATTGACAAATAGTCAAACAATAAGCGCAAGCTCCTGTTCTTTGGAGGCCGTCGACCAGGATGAGGAAAGCCTTAAAGCCTCAGCCAGGTAGGATTAATAACCTTTCATGGGGATCATGGATATTTCTGCAAACAAAATTGCAAAACTTTTTCCTCACTTCCTCACCTTATCTTCAAAAGCTGTAGCCAGAACTGTTAATGAACACGCTCCCATGCTTATTAGAGTTTTGTTGTTTGTTTGCATTCAGCTAAAATAAATCTGAAGAAAGCCTTGCCAGATGCTTTTTTAAAGACAGTGGTAGAAAAAAAAAAATAGAAAAAAAAAAAAACACGTCAGCATGGGTGTTTTGGAAAGAATTTTATTTGCATTCTTCAGTTTATTTTTGTTTCTGGCTTGCTTTTGCAAATTTTTGAAGCCATGGCGAAATCTGACTTCTATGGGGCTGGTTCTCCAGCAGGCAACAGGTTGCTGAGAGGTGCGGGACACTTCGGGCTCCCCATTTCACCATGAGAGCTATTAACAAACCATAAAAATGGAGCATTTGTAAAAATGCTCGATCTGCCAGAGGTGCCAGGAGGTGGCCCAAGGAGCCGCTCGTTTCGGGGGCTGCCCCTGTGCCCCCTCCTCCCCCAGCCCGGGGAGACGTGCTGGCAGATGCAGCGCTCGGAGGGCTCTCGGAAAGGTCAGGAGCATACATTAAGCCTGCCTCCCGGCACCTCGGCATCTGCCGGGGTCTGCTGCGGCAGGTAACCTCGGGCAAAACGGACCCGCAGCGCCCGGGGACAGACGGCAGCGCCCGCCTCGTGGGCAGGGGGAAGCCTGCGCGGTCCTGGGTGGGTGCTGGGAGCGGTGGGACAGCGCTGACAGCACCCGGGGGCTGGTTACTGGGCTCCATCCAGCTGCGGTGGGGCTGACGGGGAGAGGAGACCAACGCAGGGCGAGAACAGGCTGCGTGTGGAGGGGCACCACGGCAGCCTTGGAAGCGGAAAGCGTTCATTTAGTGGTACGTGGGAGCCCCAGATCCTGCCGCCAGCCCTCACTGTGCAGCCTCGCTGAACCCACTCAGGTTGCACGGGTTAAGGGAGAGCAGAATTTGGCCAGTGGCTGAAGGAGACAAGCCATATGTCTACGCGCTCCTGAAGGTGGAACAGAAATAATTACGTGATGCTCCAGCTGATAAGAAACCCAATACATTAGCACCAGAAACGATGGTTTTTCACAATATTTATGCTTTCAATAAAACGTGACGCGAGGAAACGGATATTACATTGAAGTTTTTGTTCCGTAGAGGGGAACACAAAGAAATGGCCATCGCAGCATCCCCCGGCTCCCAGGAGGCGGCACCGGGATGGGGACGGGGCCACCACCCAAAACCCGGCCTGCGGTGGGCGAGCCGGGAGCAGGACGAGGCCGTGAGCCCCAGTGCCCGTGTGGGGTCCCCATCTCCCTTCCTGACCACACGAGCTCCTCGAGCTCCCCACGATGAGCGGCCGTGGGCTGAGGGGGCCGTGGCGAGGCCGGGCCATGGGCCCCGGGGGCTGCTGGTGCTCGGGGCGCCGCGCCAGCCGTCGCCAGCTCTACGTGTTTGCATTCCTTCTGCTTAATATTTCTGTAATCTTCTCTGGCATCATACACTAGTAATTTTTCTCCTCCTACTTCACACTTTTGATAAGCCTTCTGGTCCCACAGCAGATGCATTGTGAATCTTCTCCTTCTAAGTATCTTGCATATGTTTCATTAAAAGTGTTTGTTTCTTCGATCAGCTTGAAGTTCTGATGGGGAAAAAAAAATAACTTTTAGGACTCGGCTTGGCAGCACGCGGCCCCAAGACGATTAGTGGCACCTGGGCACGGGCAGTCCCTCGGGGTCCCTGTGTCACCAAGCTGCCCGCCCGTCCCCCCGCCAGGCTACGGCATGCTCGGGCACCCAAGACAGAAATTGTCCCCCCGATTATCTCAGACAAGGTGCAACGTAAAGGCAGGAGAGGGTGAGGACGCTCTCCCGAGCACCCCGCAGCAGAGGGAGGCCAGGTGCCCACGATTTTGGCAGCACCCCGTGGCTTGCAGGGTGCCCCGTGCTCCTGCTGGGCTGGGGGGGCCGTCACGGCGCTCCGGGCACCGCACAGCGCCAGCGAAATCCCCATCTGGATTACCCGTTCAGCGCACGCATTTTGATGGAGTCACTCCTAACACAGCTGCCATTCATAAAATACCTAAGCCTGTACTTTTATTCCTGTTGGAAAACATATTTAGCTGCAATTCCTACAAGTGTGCGGCTGTTAAAAATAACAGAGTATCCTGCAAGCCCTAACACATATGGTATTTTAACTTCCACTCAATCAAGAGAGACTACCCTGAATTATCTATCGCTTTTAGAAAAGCAGCTTTTCACCTTATTTCAGTCCACGCGAGCCTCGGCAGAGGCAGCTCCATGCCTCTGTAAGCAGCCATGCAAGCAAGCGGTTATCTCTGGAAAGGGTGGCAGCCAGGCAAGGACCCTGGATGCTGGGACCCCTGGGATCCAGGACACCAGGACCCCAGGACCCCACACTGTCCCTGAGCCACCCCAGAGCCATATGATGCCCTCCCTCGCACTCCCGTGCTCCGCTCCCTCCCCAGCAGCCCGTGGCTGCCCCAAAATTTGACTCCCGCCAGCCCTCACCTGGGCTGGCAGGCAGCGAGGCATCAGGAGGAGGCGGCTGTGCCCTTGGCAGTCCATCACCGCGGCTGCGGCGGGGAGGAACAGCTGCTCCGTGCTGCTCACGCTGTCCTGGAGGCCGCCGAGCAATTTGGGAGTGATGGATGGGCTCTGAGCTGAGTCCCGAGCCCTGCCGCGAGGCCAGACCCCCCCGCGGCCCGTCCCGGAGCAGACCCCACAGCGGATAGCACGGGATGCCCTGAAACAGGAGAGGAGAGCCTGTGCTCTGGGGCTTTTCCCCTCGCTGAACCCATTTGGCATCAGCCTCATCCGGAGCTGCCCCAGCCCTGTCCCAGCAGCGCTGAGCATCCCTGGCGTGATGCTGCTGGCGTTTGTCTGGACACAGCACAGAGCCCCTACTCCATACCTGCCTCCCTTACATTAGGAAGGCCCAAAGCTTAAATTTAACAGCTTCAGTGTTCCACTCACACTAACCCAGTCCATGAGACACAATCCTCTACAGAAGCAAGGCCTTCGTTTGGGTAGCACTTTGCTGCCATCCTTGTTTTTTGGCTGCCTCGTTCCCCAGGTGGTGCAGCCCCAGGTGCAGTGTGCGGGGTCAGGGCTGCCCCCACAGCAGCCCCATTCCCCCCAGCCACCCATCTGTGTGCCCAAGTGGTGCTGCCACCAAACGGGAACCCCAAATAGCCCCGGAGAAGGCAGGGGAGAGCAGTTTGTGGTGTGGCGACCAGCTCAGAGAGAGCCCTTCTTGTCGTTGAAAGTCATCTTGCCCCCAACTGTCTGCAAGTTTTGCCTTCAATTTTTCTGATGTCTTTCGTGAAAAATGATGTTTTCTTACCCATCACAGAAGATATTTTCCCCGGCAGGTATGCTGTCGAACATGTTGCATTCACAACATGACACAAAGTCTAAAAAATCACAGAGAGACTAATTACTGGAGGAAAATTACACCAAAAGACCAATTTCCTCATGATGGAACTGACAGCCCTGCGCCCGGCTCCCCAGCCGCTCCGGGCAGCTGGCCTGCAGGATCTGTTACACCCTGCTGCACGGCACGGCACGGCACGGCACGGCATGGCACAGCATGGCACGGCACGGCACGGCACGGCACGGCACGGCACGGCATGGCACAGCATGGCACGGCACGGCACGGCACGGCACGGCATGGCACAGCATGGCACGGCATGGCACGGCACGGCATGGCACGGCACGGCACGGCATGGCACGGCACGGCACAGCCGGGAAGCACCACGGTGCAGGAGCTGGGCCCCCAGCCCCAGGAGCTGTGGCTTTGCTCCCTCGCCCCCCTCTGCACAGTTTGCTTCATTTTCCTTTCCTTTTGCTGCCTTTTGCTTTTTTAACGCCAGCGATGGCAAAGGAGTGGGGGAACGCATGGAAACAGCTGTCCCACTTCTCTCTTCCTGCAGCACTGTAGGGTCCTGCCTGTCCTGTCCCCAAACTCAGCGGTTCCCAGCAGGCCAAACCCGTTCACATATCGGTGGTTGAGGGAAGTGTTAGGATTTGAGATGGCATAAAACTGGCATAAAACTAGCCAGGGGCTCGCTACACAGCTCTTCTAAATCAACCTAAAAGAAATAAACACTCCAGACAAAACCTACCATACCTCTTTGCTCTCTGTTTCTTATCAGAAAGTAATGCTAACTCTTATGCAGAAACGCAATTAAATTAATGCTGTAATAGTTTCAAATATAGTCAAATAATCCCTCAACTGGAAGAGTTTATGTAAGACGCAAAATGCCCCAAAGATCATTTCTATGAAAGCTGAGATATGCCTGATGAATTAGTTCATAATATTTACCTAGATTGTGTACAATAAATGTAATGTAAATCATTTATATCCATATACTTCTAATTTAGTTGCAATCAGAAAATAATGCAATATGAATTCACATAAAAACAATTCTGTACAGGAAAATTAAAATGGTTGAGCATATTGTTTTATATGAAATATTGAGCTATGTAATCATATTTCTTAAATGCTTTAAGCAGACTTCAGCAGGAAAACCATATTGGTTCCCTTTGGAGCTCCTTTATATGTGTATAAAAGCTTTAATTTCATACGGTCATAAATGGGTAGAATTTGACGAAAATGCTGTCAACATTTTTCTCCCTTTTCCATCAACATTAGAATGCAATAAACAGATATTTGGAAATGCATGGCACCTCAAGCTTTGTTTCCTGAATGTTAAGTTATTCAGAGGCTATTTTCACTCATTTATTAAATGTAATTATTAAAAGCTATTGAAGATCCCCCCCACCTCCACAAAAGTAATAATAATAATAACAGCAAGGTGCCTGCTGTGCTGCTGCAGCCTAGGTTTTGAAGCTGCACGTGCACACGGGCTTTGCTTTTGCGCTCACCTAATCACAGAGAGCTGAACTAGAAGCTTCCTACACAACGCCGAGCTTGGGAATGAGAGCAAAGCCCAAGGACTTGGTGCCTGGGGCTTGGTGGGTTTGTTAAAAAAGCTTTTCTGTGGGATCTGAGCTCACTGGGCGCAGCACGGAGGTGTTTTGGGGGACAGCGACCTCCTGCACGGCACCTAGGGGCCCCAGGCTGCCACCCGCCACCGTGTGCCGCAGAGCTGACCCCAGGTGCAAGAGCTTTGGAAAATCTGGGGCCTTGAAGGTATTCTGAGGGAATTCAGGGGCATTTGGGGAGTTCAGGGGCAGGGGCAGCTGCTGCCGTGGTTGTAACCAGAATCACTGATGGCCTGATGCCAAGTGGGGAGACTGCAGGGGGGACCTTGGGGTCCCCAGGCACCCAGTGCCAGTGTCCCCGTGTTCACTGCAGCAGCTTCTGCAGTGGGTGTGCAAGGCAAAGCAGGGAGAGAACTGAAGGCTCCGGGCAGATTTTCCTGCGTTCCTGGTAATGTGGTGCTTTAGGGGGGGAGAAGGGAGCTGGTGTCATTGTTACAGCGTGCGCCGTGTGCCAAGCTGCCAGGATACTGCCAAAGATAACTGAGTCTTTAAGATGTCTATTAAAAGCTGCTGGTATGATGCAAAAGAACTGGCCCTGCGCAGAGGTAGAAAGTAATTATGCAATTCTTATGTAAAATATGCACGCTTACTTTCAAGGAATGATGCATGGCCTGAAAATGACATCTCGATTTCTTCCCGTGCTGGAGTACACTGGAGATGTCTCACTCTCCAGGCTCTCCAGAGCTGGGGCTGGCTTTTTCCACAGAAAACCAGAGCCAGGAGGACTTGTCAGAGGAAACAAAAGGAAAATTCTTAGAGAGATCAAATAAATTTTTAAGCAACCTGGGTGTCTGTGTGAAGTGCATGCAGCTGATCCAAAATGTGTGCACGTGCACACGTATGAAAGATGAACTTAAAAAATAGCAGCTCCGTATTTAAAGAATAATAAAATAAAATAAAATAAAATAAAATAAAATAAAATAAAATAAAATAAAATAAAATAAAATAAAATAAAATAAAATAAAATAAAATAAAATAAAATAAAATAAAATAAAATAAAGCATTGTGACTGATGCAGTGAGGGAACCTCTTGCCATTTACCCCTCTCCATGACATCGCTGACCCCTCACGTCCAGGCCATGAAGGATTCCCAGGCACTGCACCCAACCCAGACCGGCCCGTGGCACAACACACTGGAAATACCCACTGAGCCTTCACTGGGAGCTTCCCAAGGCACTGCTCCTTATTTTAGGCTGTAAGTAACTTATTGCTGGAGATTGATGGATGTAGTTCAGCACACTGCACTAACTGGGGTTGCACAGACAAATGCACATAAAATAAAAGCGTGAATGAAGTGTGTTTCACGGGGGTGATAGCACAGATTATTTACAGGTGCAAACAAGGTCTAACTCTTCAGAGAAACCACTGATAAAATACCTATTTTAGATCTCCAAATAGATCTTGCTAGCCCTGAAAATAGTCCACAATTGTATCCCACAGTTATGAATCCCCATTTTTCTTTGATTTAGCACCATTCCCTTCAGGAAAAAATTCCCCACGTTAAAGCACTTTGGAAAATATTCCACACATGTGCCCACATAATTATTTTTCCCCTCTCCGGTCCCTCCTCATTCATCCGCTCAGCTTTCCTCACCTCACAGGGTTATGTGCTTTCCTCTTTCAAGTATCCCTTTGAAATCGATTTGACCAAAAAGCCGACAGCGTTTAAGCACATAATGAGGGAAGGGTTGGCGAGGGAGCACTGGTGGAGATAGCTGCCCAGGTCACAGCACGCAGGGTGCTGTGCACAAGGCAGGCAGAGACACCTCAGAGCACTGCGAGCAGGGCAGGACAGGAGTTTTGGTGTCCCGAGGAGTTTTGGTGTCCCACGGTTGCACAGGGGTGGCCATGGTCTACTCAGCCCCTTCAGCCCCCATCGCACCCGCACGTTGTAAACTACCCCTTTTAAAGAACACCCTTATTTGTTTTCCCTCCCTTGCAGACCACTTTTAGTCTCTAGGCTGCCTTTTTTGCTAGGTCATGCACCACTTCTCAGCCCTAGGTCATGAGTGGGACTGTGCTGCACTCATTTTTGACCTTTTCTGGCTCAAAAAACAGCCAGAGAAGTTTGACTTCCATAAACATCAGCTCTGCACAACCCATGGCTGGGCTTACTTGATACCTGTGTCACCATGCAGAGCTTTGGACTTATGAAGATATAAAGAAAAAAAAAAGACACAGCAAAAGTTAAAAAATGAGAACGCATAAATTAATATTTTATGAAAGTTCACTTCAGGAAAAAAAAAAAAAAAAAGCATTTTCCCAGTGACTGGCATACTTATTATCTCTCTGTTTCATTGCCTGAGAGCATGGAGTGGAGAGGCAGTGCTCTTGGTGAGTAAAATACATGTTACAAAGGTTAGGAAAAGTCACTGAGCAATTGTTATTGTCTAATTTTTTGTCAAGATGCTGAAAGTTGAAAATTTCACCTCGTGCTAATAATACAGTATTAGTTACACATGACTGCTTTGCTGGAGTTAAACCAACATGACTCCTGCTCGCTCAGAATGAAATGTCTCTGGCGGACGGCTATTTAGGAGACAAAAGCCTTCATAATTTGCAATATAGGTCAGGGCTTCGTATGACAGGAGCCTTAACACAGACCAAGCGCAATTTCAAACTCTGAGCATTTGCAGAACATGCCATGGGAATACCTGCGGTGAGTGGAAAACTGAGGGAATTTGGGGGCTGTAGAAGTGACTCCCAAAGAATTCCTGCTTGCAAGCAAACTGCAACCAAGCAGCAGACTGATTTTACAGCGTGCAGATACTCATCAGGCACAGCCCAGCACAGCTCAGCTGGCCCCAGGTCATTTGTTTTGATAATCTGGGGGTTCACGAGTGAAAATCCACTGCTGAGAGCTGCCCTCGTTGGCACCCTGGGCTGGGCGCTGCATCTCTGCCCCGTGCACGCTGACTCCAGCCACCGCCTGCTTTCACCCCGCTCACCAGCCACCAGAGTTTGCATCCGGCACAACTTTAAAAACACATTTGCTCATCATTAGCCCCGCTATTCCACGTGGAATCCCATGAGTTACAGCTGCTGCTGCAAAATTAAGATGTACGCAGGGAAATCACTCACAAAGCCCGTATCTGTTGCATCTGGAAGTTCTGGAGTGTTGATTAGTTAAAGACGCAATTAGGAGATAGCCTTAAAGGCGAAAACTCCAAGCGGCGACTTTTGCTAAGGCTTCTCCTGTTGGTGTTATCACACAAAATGTCAAATGCTGTGAGTCCAAACAGGAAATTTATCTTAAAGAAAGAGGTTTCGAGACTTACGCTGAAGATATGACTTCTTCAGAACATTTCTTCACCAATTAGATAATAATGAAATACAAATTAATTATTCTCACAAAGCATTTCACTTAGGCAAAAGCACACGGTTTTGAGGAATGTTAACATCTCGTTCATTAATTACACAGCTTGGAAGCACACAGTTCGGTCTCATTTTTACACTATTGCTTCTAGACTCTATACATTAGCTCTGATCTCAAAAGAAAGCGCTCATTTCCACCAGCAACATGTCAGTAATGCAAATAACATGTTGGCAAAGCTAGGCCAATGGGGACTGAAAACTGGAAATCCAATCTGAGCACTGCGAGGTGATCCAGAGCCAGCAGCCGTAGCGGGAACAGATCTGCTAATTCACCGGCACAGGAAAGCCCTGAATCAAGTGCGCAGCCTCCAGGGTCGGGGGGCTGCTGACGTGCTCCAAGTTAAGCCCATGCTTAAATTCTTCCTTGGAAAATCCTGAAGTCGTAACGTCAGTCTCTGCTGCTAAGTAGAGTTCCTCAGGTTGTCAAAAGCCTCTTTGATCTTCCTGGGGGCTGATTTCGCCATTCCAGGTCAACCAAACATGCTAAATAATTGATTTTTAATTTTTATTTTATTTTTTAATAA
This sequence comes from Netta rufina, assembly GCF_964035555.1. Taxonomy (NCBI): domain Eukaryota; kingdom Metazoa; phylum Chordata; class Aves; order Anseriformes; family Anatidae; genus Netta; species Netta rufina. The sequence goes on along the minus strand of NC_140139.1, from coordinate 819,571 downwards.
ACAACAAAACAGAAAGGCAATTTTTTTTATTTTATTTTTCCAGGAGTGTTTGCTGAGTGGGGTTTGGTAACCACATAACCATGGTCCATCCTGTGCCTGTCTTCAAAGGCACAGGATGGACCTGTCTTCAGGCCTGTCTTCAACCCAAGACACAACATATAGGCAAGGGGCAGGCAACATGACCACATAATAATTAAGAGCATCCACAAAATTTAATTTTTTGTCTGGAGAGGAATTCCTCCACTGCAAAATTTTGCTTTGTGCCCAATCAGAAAAATCCAAATGCTAAGAACATTTATGCCATGGAAACTCTGATTTCAGTTTGAAAATAGCAAACTGACCTTATGGAGATGAAACACTTTGACAACTATACATTATCTCAAACATTACCAATAAAATGCAACCCCAAAAGCAATTGTAAAGTGAATTTTGCATTGTTTGTGAATCCTTCTGAAATTCTTCAATTGGAAATTTCGTGAAAACTGCAATGTTCCTATAAACCATTTCAGTTTCAACAAAAGAATATTTTCCAATGAAAAAAATGTTCAAATGATTTCTTTTCTGCCAGCTTTAGCTGTTCTCACTTGTTGAAGAAAGCTCTGGGAATTTCTAGGGGATAATTGTTTTAACCATTCAGCCTCACGGCTCGTTATCATGAGTTCTTCATCTAGAGGAAAATCTCTGTTAACACGAGGAGTCACCGGGAACTCTCAGGTGCTCCGAGCTTTGGAAAAATCAAGCTGTTTGATTGAATTTCTGAATATAGCTTTTTTGTTCTGCCTCCTATTCTGAAAGCAGAATTATATTAAATTATATCCTATGGTAATTGATTGTTTACGAATGATATTGGAAGCGGATTGACTATCTAAAGCATGACATTTGAAGTCACATCTCTAGTTCATTCCAAAGTAACGAAGAATTGCTCTACCCCGACATATTTACGGCACCAAACGGAGGAGTCGCTTATGTGCCGGGTGATTGTCACTGCTCTTCTCCATGTCCCGTGTTTGCACCGCCTGGTTATGCTTCTTCTTCAGGTGTGTCGCAGGCCAGGGGACAGGGGAGGCTTTGTTCTGGGCCAAAAGTAGCTGAACTCAACCAAGACAGCCCTGGAAGGCAAGGACAGGGTTTCTGATGGCACCGAACAGCTTGGATCGAGCCTGTGCTGTAAGAATAACAGAGGCATTTTGGACCACCATGGGCTTATGCCATGGGTCTCCTGCCTTGCAAAACGAGCCCCTGCTCCCCATTTCCACCCTGCTCTGCTCCCATCCTGCCCCATGCCCCCCCTGCCCTGTGTCCCCCCTGCCCCGTGCCCGCTCTGGGTGCCCCAGCAGCAGGCGGCGCCTGGGCGGGCACGCAGGCTCGATCGCGGCGCCCGGCACGCACGTGGATGTGACGAGTTTGATGAAGTGCTAGATTAGGGCTTTTAAAATAATTGTGATAAATGATAGCATCTGCATGCACTAATTTCCCTCAAGATGTGTTAGATTAATTTTATGAAATTAACGTCCAGAATAGCAAACATTAGCCATTTGTGTGACCAAGGCTTGGAATCAGTTTGAGCTCTCTCAGCTTTGCATGTGCTTTCGAGCATTTTAAACACAGGGAACAGCACAGATTTCAGGGGGAAGAGAGGAAGGAGCCTGACCCCGGCCTTCTGAATCAGGAAGTTCATGGAAACCGGCTGCGTGGGCTCGCCAGTGTCCATCAGAGCTGACCTGAGCATCTCACCGAGGTGCCCAGACCTGAGCCGAGTCCTGACATTGGCTGGGTCAGTGCCACAGCAAGGGCTGGCACAGCTCACACCCACCCTGCCACAGAAACACGTGAAACAGAGCCCAGGGCTTGGCATTAGTGTTTTATAACGTTATTCTGGTGTCCTAGCACACTTCATGTTGTATGCCATGGTGCTCGTGCTGTGGGGTGAGGCAGCTTTATTCAGCCCTGAGTCCCGCCAACAGTCCTCGGAGCTGCGCGGGCCTGACCCGTGCTGTCCAACACCATGTGTGTGACTTATTCCCAGCAAAGACACAGCTGAAGGGGATGGCACGCTCTCAGGTCACTTTCCTGTTAACAGCCTGAGGGTAATGACGATTTTCACTGTCCAGAGAGGTGCGAGTGCCGCCGTGCCCTGCTCCTCCTCTCCCTTAGGGGCCACAGCGGATCCCCGCCGCCACCCCGCTGGCGGGGGTGTCTGAACGCGCTCCGTCTCCTCATCTGGCTCACCGAGCTCCGTCGCAAGGAACGAAATGTCTGTGAGATACGAGCATCTGGAAGAAAAATGCTGAGCTGAAACCCAGCCCAGAGGAAATGGAAGTTGGAAGAAATATGGTAACACTTAGCAGAGCAAGCCAAGACCATGACTCTCTCCTCCACTGAGGGAATCCGCGCTGCCGCTGCCAAGAGCGGGGCACCACGGCTGGCCCTGCTGCTGGGCCCGGCCTGCCCGCTGCTGGGGAGCCCCAACCGGGCTGTGCCGGGAGCCCAGAACCCACCGGACCCCTGCCGAGCCACTGGCATGGCCGGAGCAGGGCTGTCGGGCAGCTCACGGGGTGTCCGAGGGCTCCCTGTGGTCCTGTCTCCAGACCCCACAGGATCCCTCCAGGGGCTGCTGAGCAGTCACCGGCAGGGCTTTCTGCTATGCCCATGGAAAACCGGAGAGCCTTCCAGCAGGAGGGAAAATAAGTTTTGGTTTGGTTTGGTTTGTTTCAGTGAAGAATGCGAAATTAAGCCTTTTGTGCCCCTGCACCAGCACTGTGCTGTGAGAGCCGTGCTGCCGGCTTTACGGGCCCACTTGGTGCCACTCGGTGCCCTCCAGCGAGTTTCTTTACCACCAAGCTTACACAACACCTCAGGAACCACGAAGAAAGGAAACACAGAGGAAAGAGTGAAAAAAAAAAAAAATCAGAAAAGACACATTCACACGGCGAGACATAAATCCACCTCAGCTGTGCCTGCGGCAGCACCCTTACCTCTGGAGGAATGGAGCGCTGCAGCAGGGAGGAGGCACACAGCCCTCTCCCTTTCACTGCGAAGGAAAACCAGCTGGGAAGAATAACTTCGGTTTCAAAACATTTGTGTTTTCTTCCCCGACTGTTTTATATACTTCATTGTGCATCTGAAGATGAAACAGAGCTCAGAGCTGAACCACCAGCGTTCAAAGATAACACTAACTCTGCTTATCAGTGTCTGATAGCAATTACCAGTGCAGGCAGTGCATTGGGTGCATTCGGTTTTATTTATAATTCTATCTTTTTTCTGTGACTTGGCCATAGTATTTTATATATATAAATGTATGCACTCAGAGATATGTATTTATTTAGATGTGTACACACACATTACTCTCACACCTATGTGAGCACATTATTGAAACTGCACCACGACTGCTGTCAGCTCTTGCTTCAGCTCCTGGTTGTGATCCGAGGCCCTGACCCTACCAAAACCGTACCTGCGTGGCCCTAGCAGCTGCAGGTCGTAGTTTCAGCAGAGCTCTGTGCCGAGGAGCGTTTGCCAGTTAGGGTTGTGTTTTATCTGCTGCATCAGCACTGCGCAATACTCTGCTCTGAGCAAACTAGTGCACATGGACCAAAGTAATTTTCAGTTTGCTAATTGTGAGGAAAAGCAAACTGACTTGTGGCAAAAGAACTTGGGAACTTGGGCTTGGGAATGGAAAGCAGCAGTAAAAATCTGGGTGTGTTGAGTTTGAGGCTTCTTTTGGCTGGCTGCAGCTCAGAACACACCATGGAGGTGCCACCACAACCCCGCTGAATGCGCTGTGTCTGCAAGCCCCTGCCAGGGGATCAGAGCTGGGTAACAGCTCGTGGTAACAGCAAGAACGTGGTGCAGCAAGCTGCTGGAACGGGATCCAGCCAGGGCCTGGTGGCAAAATTGGTGTGTAGTTTCATAATATGAAAGGCCAGTTTGCACAAAGCGCCAGCGCAGCCTCTGCCAGTGTCCATTTGCCTCACGGCCCCGCCGGGAAGGCGAGGCCTCACCTCTCCTGCTCACCTTTATTTGGTGCCCCAGTGCCGGCCCTGGCAGCACCCCTCACAGCCTTGGACACAGCATAGGGTGCCGGGAGCTGCAGGGTGCCCCCAGCTGCACGGAAGCACTGGTTTGCCCCCCACACCCTCCCCAGCAGCAGGCAACGTCCGTGTGGCCAGCCTAAATCCACTCGGGCAGTTACAGACCCGAGTCAGAAAAAACAATTAGACAATCTGTCAGAGCGCCTAATAGAGACGCACAGTTCAGTTACCTCTGAAATTCACTGGAATTAATTGGAAATAACAAAGACATGCAGGATCGTACACGTTCACCTTTTACCCTGACACACCACTTCCTCTCTCTTTCAGTTCTCTGAAGGGAAAGGAAATTTCCTGGGTAAAACGTCGCTGCTAAGTGCAGCTGAGAGGAAGCAGCATGGTAGCAGAGCCAGAGCTATCCAGCCCCGACACCCGCGCTGGCTTCGCGGGGCAGCGTTTCCCAAGGCTTCAGTAGAGGCACCTCGGCCAGCCTGCACCTCCCACCGCTTTTACACCAGCACGGAAAGCGTCTCTGCAATTCCCCCATCCTAAAACTCGGTCCTTTTTCTGTCAGAACAGCAATGTCAGCTCCTTCTGTACGCTGAGAGCATTGGCAATATTCGAAATGAAAAATAACACCGCCCAGGTGTAGAAGGTTGTTGATGCCATCAGCTCGGTGCCTGGTGTACGCCATCCATTCCGCTCCCATTAGCAGCTAGATCTCAGCATACATTTACGAGCATTTTGATTCTGTCTCTGCATTGGTTTCAATTAGGAGCTTTTCTGCATGTGATACACCAAGGGAAAAACAACACTTAGAGTTAGAACTTAGGTACTCCCGGAGACAAATATGATTAATGGGATAATCTTGTAGATTACAATAGTTAGAGGCAGTTCCTGCCATTTCCCACTCTCCAAGGACTGGTTCTACTCACATCCAATACAAACAGCTGCAGATTCCTCAGTACCATTAGTATCCAGTGTAGGACTGTGTTTGACATTTTAAAACTCCTATAATATGCATCTTCTATAATTGTCTATTGTCTAGACTGAGTTTTACAAATTTAATCTTAAATAGTGTTATTTCTTGATTGAGGGGGTTTTTGTGGAGCTAGTTGTGTGTGCTTGCCTCTGCAAAAACACAGCCGTGCACACACCCACAGCAGGTAATACCCTTCAGTTAATCACACCCTAATTAAACAATGATCAGGTCTTATTGAATAACCTTGTTGTTGCTAAGAGGTGTATCTGGTCGATAAGAGAAGCAATGGCTCCTGATTTTCATCTGAATTCCTGTTCAAGCAGAAGGCTTCAAACACTCAGCAGGGGGCACCTTCTCAACTTTGGGGGCAAGTTTCTTAAAAAGTACAACCAGACACCCCAGGAAGGATTAATTGGGATAGCTTCAGTTGGCTTAAAACTTAGGTTTCTAACAAATTAAATACAGACAAAAACCTCTACAGAAAATTAAATACAATTAAATACAGAAAAACCTCTGTGTAAACACCAGCACACAGGTTATCGGCACCAGGCTTTGCAGTCAGCAGCAAAGCAGCACACACTGGTTTCAGAGGCTTGCTTCCCATCACAACCAGCACTGTGTGGGCAAGTTCTGTGCGGTGGGTTTGGGAAACCACCACAGGAGGTGGGAAAAAGACAGAAACTAGTGTGAAACGCAACACAAGAAGAGGCAAATTGCACAGCAGATTTCACACTTGCAAAGTTTTGGGACACACACGAGTCAGATTGCATACTTTAAGGTACCTTAATTAATTGAACTGGTCACTAAACCTTCACAATAGTGCTGTTACACCTGGAAATGGGAAGCGAGCCAGGCACAGGATGCTCAGCTGGCCTCCCAGCCCCTGCTGGCCCCTGCTTTGCACAGAAGCACAGAGTATGTAATTTTTCTTTCTGAGTGCTAATTTTGAGTCTTTTCAACTTTTTTTTTTTTTTCTGTATTTGATCAGCTTGCATAAATTACTTATTGCTGTTTACTGTAGCTTGCTTTTAATTATATGTGCAAGGAGAATCTTCATCTGGAGCTAGGCAAGGGACACGCTGTCCCCTGGAAGCACCCACCTGCCTGTTTCTGCCCCTCTAATCAGGGCAATTTTAGCTTCTTGGGACACCAAAGGAGGAGCAGGAGAGGTTGGGGCTTTCTTGATTTCCATGCAGCTATCCCAGTTCCCCTGCCAACGCTGGGGGAGTCGCTGTTTAAGATTTCACCTGAAGTTGCTCATCCGCACCTTGTTTTCTGGCGCTCACCCTCGCTTGATTTGCGATTGATGTACATATATATTTTTTTATTTTTCCTCTGTTGTGTTACAGGACAAACGTGACGGGGTTGCCTGCACCGAGGGGAGGCCGCTGCAGCCCTTCTCCATCAGGGGGGAGCAGGAGCCCTTCCCTGCGGGCCCAGCACAAGGCAGAGGGGCTCCCACCCCCCCTCGCCCCTCACGGCCCCGGGACCCGCAGCAACAGGCGGCCGGGCACAGCCACCGAGCGGCGGCCCCGCGCCACATGGCCGGGCAGCGGGCGGCCCCTGCTGGGCACAAGGGGAAGGGAAGGGAAAGGAATGGAAAGGGAAAGGGAAGGGAAGGGCCCGAGCTGCCCGCAGCGGCCAGGAGAGGCCGAGCCCGGGCAGGAGGGGGCGGCCGCCGGCACCCGGACACGGGGAGGCCACGCCGAGACACGAGGGAGACGGGGTGGGGAGCGAGGAGACCGCGGGCAGGGGGAAAGGGGGATCGAGCAGGGGAAAAAAAGGAAAGGGGGAAAAAAAAAGGGAAAGGGAAAAAAAAGGAAAGGAAAAAAGGGAAAAAAAAAAAGAAAAGGGGGAAAAAAAAGGAAAGGGGGAAAAAAAGGAGAAGGGAAAAAAGGAAAGGGAAAAAAGGAAAGGGAAAAAAAGGAAAAGGAGACAAAAGAAAAAGGAGGAAAAAAAAGGAAAAGGAAAAAAAGGGAAAATAAAAAAAGGAAAAGGAGAAAAAAGGAAAAGGGAAAAAAGGAAAAGGGAAAAAGGAAAAGGAAAAAAGGAAAAGGGAAAAAAGGAAAAGGGAAAAAAAGAAAAGGGAAAAAGGAAAAGGGAAAGGAGAAAAAAAGGAGGAAAAAAAGGAGAAAAAAGAAAGAAAATGAGAAAAAAGAAAAAGGAGAAAAAAGGAAAAGGAGAAACAAAAAAGAAAAAGGAAAAAAAAAAAGGAAAAGAAGAAAAAAAAAGAAAATTAAGGTAATATCAGAAGCAAGTGAGACAGGAATATAGCTAAAGCAAGTTGGCTCCGTTTTATTAAATAAATAAATAAGTAAAAGAGCAGCTGAAGCAGGCCCGCCACCTGCGCAGGCTCAGAGCAGCTCCCCAGCAGGGGTTGTAAAGCTGGCCCTGGCAGCGCTGACCGGTGGGTCAGAGCTAAGCCTGAGGTCATCGCTGATAAAAGCATCCAGATAAAAAAGCTGCAGAAGAAAAGTAAACAAGGACAAAGCGGGGAGGCCTCTGGGCTGCCTGGTGTCAGGGCGCTCCAGCAGGATCCTTCTTCAGGCAGCCCAAACCAGAGCCAGCTGTACCCACGGAGCAGGGCAGCGTGCAGAAAGCAGGCCTGAAACAACAGACAGGAGCCTCTGCAGTTTTTTTTCTTTATTAATCCCAGCAATACCCTCACATTCCTCCTCACCACATCGAGGGGACACAAAGTCGTGTCTCCTATTGCCTAGAAAACGTTACAAGAGCCTTCAAATAAATGTGAACATGAGAGGAGAGAAGCAACACTTCCCTCAGCGCGACGTTGCGCGGGGATCAGGCAGATTAACGATGTACCTCCTTGACCACAAGCACTTCTGAAAGGCTTTAGCTTCTCACCATTATTACTTTTTATGCTTTCCCCGTTAATTTAGAAGCCAAATGATATTGAGAGGTTAGTCTTTTAATAACTTGAACTCTTATCAGAAGTAGAAACGTTGAGGCCTATAAACGTGAGCATAAACAGCTTCCCTAGTGCTGTGCTTGCTCTCTCTAGCAGCCTTCAGATCAAGTCCAGCAGCTTTCTGGTAATGCATGCTCATTAATCTCAACACACAAGTATAATAAAGGATAAGACAAGACAAGCCTACATCAAAGGCTCCCAGCGTACAGTATCTGCTGGCAATTCAGCCCCCCCAGCGATGCTCCAAGCCCTGCTGAGGAGCTCCAGCCCTGTACCCCGGCCACAAACCCCCCTCAGGAAGCCCTCAGCCTGTTGACCTGTAGGACCTTACCTGTTGGTCCTTACCTGTAGGGTCTTTTGGTGCTCAGCACAGCTACAGCTGAACGAGCTGCCCGGGACCAGCTTCCCAGCCCTGGAGGAAGCAGGGGAAGGTCCCACCTAAAGCATTTTTAACAGCTGCGCTAGGACTTCTGCTGTAAAATACACGCCCACCCACAAATTTTTACCAAAGTCAGTATTTCAGTGGAAGTTCACCAGATCAGGCTTTGCTAGAAGCATCGACCGAGGGCTGGGCTGGCTGTAGGGGGCCAAGGAGACCGGCGTGCTGCAAAGCTACACCACAGATTGCTCACCAATCAAAGCGATGAAGGTTTGTGCACACACCACCTACCTCAGTAAGATTTGGAGCAATACAGCAGCTTGTTTCACCTCCCCACCCCAAAGGAACACAGTCTTAAGGTACAGGAAGCAGCAGCAGAGGGAGCCAACTTAACCTAAAGACAGGGAACAGTGGCAATCCCTCCCTCAGGCTAGCTACAGATTCCTATTAATTAGTACCACCTTTGCATGATTTGAAGAGCAAACACTATGGGTTCCCTTGCTCCTGATTCAAGCTCCTTTTGCAGCATCCTACCCCCTCTTCCAGTAAGTGAAACACTGAACAGTTACCTCTGAACATTTATTTCATCTATTTACATGGTATCATTGTGGAAGGAATGCACCATGCAACCAACGAAATCACAGAAGAGTCGCATAAACAATAGAAATTGGACTAATCTCTTACAAAGATGAGAATCACTAGGTTATCAAATCTCTCAGGTATAAATATTATGAGGTAAGCAATACTTAAGATGAGGCACTTAAACAATAACCCAAAAGGTAATTAGTGTACAAAACTATAAACAGGAACAGTTACTCATATTGCCCTCAATTATATTTTTAAATGATTTTATACTCTATGTACAGTGTGTTACATGCCTTACATCCTCCACTAAAGCAAAACATTACGGAAGTATGAAAGAAACCAAGTCATCATCACATGCTGTTAAATATAATGCAGGTAGCTGAGGATCCTGGACTACGTAGCGATATAGATTTAAAAAAAAAAAAAAAAAAAGTGCCTCACAAGGAATGTTTTTCTATACAATCCCAATTTTCTGTTTGGAGAAAATATCTATGCTAACAGAAAGTTAACTTGGTATTAACATATAAATCTCCCAAGCCAGAAAAGAACCACCCTACTGTGTTCAAGGAAGGAATGCCAATTAGGACAGGATTTAAGCTTTAGTGGGATTTATGGTAATTAGAAATGTAACAAATTTAACTTTACAAAGAAATTAATTATGCCAATTAAAACACTTAGCATGTTTGACTGGGAATTTATACAGTATTATATGTATACGGTGCTGATCAATGCCCGATTTATTAAAATTACTTAAGGCCTGCTTCCAAGAAAATGTACTAAAGTGGTACAGGAATTCCAATTAAGATGCAAAATTGATATTTGCAATAAACATTTCCTTATCAAGACCCAGAGACGGGAAAAATGCCCAATAAAAGCAATAAGAAATTCATGTTCAGGTGGGGTGCACAAGTGTTTTTATCCCTGTAACTGCACAGCTTGTGAGAGTCTGCCTGTGAAACAAGGTCGGTATTTTCTAATATTAAAAAATAAAACAAAACAACAATTTCAAAACACTCGAGAATTCTGTGCCAAACAGCTTGTACCAGCATGCCATTTGTGACAAATCTGCGAGTTTTGATCCTATGCTTGTTTGAGGCGGGGAGGGAAATGGAAGTTTTCAAAATGGGTGAAGTTATTCCTGTCTGAGAAATACCTGCATTTGGTGCAAATAGGGATCCAAAGTCCCTTCAGTCTTGTAAAAAATAGCTCTGGATTTTTCTTTTTAGATAGCTCTGAACAAGCCATCTATGTTTTACTTATATTTAACATTTTGAACTCTCTAAACAAGTGTAAGCTACATTATGTCTTCTGTTTCTAAAGATAAGCCAGTCCAGTTTTTAGGTTTAAAATGGAACAAAGGAAGAGCCACAGTTACCAGAATGACAAAATTAAACTTGGCAAAAGTAATGAATTTTATTTACAAATACATGTATGAGGATTACAACAGAAACACACTAGTGAAACTCCATCTCAACAAAAGCAATGATTTATTGGTAATGGCATTAAATGAAACAGATTGACAGTCTCTGGCTATGGTCAAGCAATTATCCAGGAGTAGTAGATAAAAGTGAAGATCTCGTTTGATTGCAATAAGGCTTTCCAGTGTCTCGCATCCTAGTGGCTCTCTCCTTTTTTGCCAACTACCTGATAAGAGAAAACAACAGAAAGAAACAATGAACATTTAACCAAAGACATGTCCCCATTTTTTTTAAATTAGCATCAAAATAAATGCAACATTTTCAACTAAATTAGTGCATTTAAGCATGCGTTGTAGCACTTGCAGAAGCTATGGATCCCTCTAAAGAACTAAGAGGGACGCAAGACACAAGAAACTTATCTTTAGTATTAATACAAATAGCAAAACACCGGTCTCACTTGAGAAGAGTTAGAAGACAGTAACTGCAACATTAAAACACGTTTAACAATGTTATATACCAAGCATTCAACCTTAATATGCTATATGAAGTAATACAGCAAAAAGAGAACCACTGGGTGTTCCCATGATAAGTTTGTTCATTTCCCTTGGTGTGCACTTCACTGAGAACATTTACCTTATAATGCAGTTCAAACCTGAGGAGAAATCTGGATGTCATCTGATTTTCAGTCTGTCTTTGTCAAAACATTATTCCTTACCAGGGCAACTTCTACTCTCCAATTCTGCAAACTCCACCAGGAATCAGAGTCATCTCAGTACTTCTCATTTCAGAAAAGATTACCGCTGCCACCAGACTTTGGCAGCCAACAGCAAGTGCAAGACCAGCACTCTACATACTGCCATGCAAGCTTACAGGTCGCACAGTTCGTAACAGAAGGGTGTTCAGTCCCCTTCGTTAAGATAACTGAATGCAAGATCCAGAGAGCAGAAAACAATGTGATTCTGGGCACTTTTCTGAAAAGATTCAGATTAGTTCCAGTGCTCTTGCAGATCCTAGGAAACACCCATTTATAAGTCAAACAAAATTAAAAGATAATAAATCTTAAAAAGTTTGGGCTTAACAACTGCAAGAGAGCATGGGCAAGGCAACAATTCCCAACTCGTTGCCATCTAACCAAAGCAGCACTTACAGACCTGACATAGTTTTGTCAGGATGAGCATTTTGAGGATCTCCATTAATGGAATATAGAATTTCCAATTACTAACACTGAAAACCAAGGAGTTAAAACCTTTTCTGTACTCTGACTCATATAGCAAATATGTTAATGATTAATTACCTCTGCAATCAGGTGACAATACACCACATGGGATTCAATAGAGAAATACAGAGCTGTGGGACATGACCCATGGCAAACCAAAACCAATATACCCACAGCTCTGAACTGGAGAATTCTCATGGACTCACGGAAATTCTCTCTGATCCTGCCCCTCCACTTCTTGGAGGAAGATTTTTTTGGGGGGAGGTAAACTATTCTTTTGGTGAGCTGAGTTGTAACCATCACAAGGTAGCTGAGATCTACAAAAAGCCCTTTTAAAGGCCCCTTTCATCTCCAAGGAACCTTTGACCAGGAACGTATCACCAAGCTGTAAATTCAACTTAATGATTAAGGAAAATTCCACTTGACAACATGAGGGAAAAAAAAGGAAAGAAAAAAAAATCAGAAAACCAGTCACTAACATTAAGATCCAATTAATCAAGTTAAAAAAAGTTAAACTGGTCATGAAGCAGTATTTATTCTTTGTGTTTCCAAGACAAACTGTGTTTAGACACAGATTAAGCAAAGAAGAAAAAAAGAGAGAAAAAGAAAAAATGCAGTTGAAAGATTAAAGATTAGATGTTAGCAAGTGTGTAACTCCAACGAAAAATATTGCTGTACCAGTCTGAAGTTGAAATTGACAACTCGCCCATGTGTATTATCTGTGAAAATTAATCATGCTGATATGGAGATTTTGTCATCACAGCTCAAAGAAACCCATCTTCTGACCACCCCACTCTACCTTCCCAAGAAGAAAATGGACATAGGAACTTAAATCAAGCAATCATCATTATTCTTTTATCCGTAACGGTTCCATTTCCCTTCCGTTGATAGAAGGAGCGGCCATCTAGTGCACTTTAAGACACTGCTTACAGCCTGAAATTCCCATGTAATAAGAGAACGTTTTGAAGGAGGCTTTTCTGATACCGTTTTTGTAACCACAGCCTGACAGCAACAAAAAAAAACATCCTCTATGGTTCATTACAAACAGTACAACGGGAAACTATCACTGAGCCTTGCAGAGCAGAAGTGGGCATTTTTGTGTGCGTGGTTTTGTTTTCAGTTCATAAAGAAGAGGTCAGACAACTGATGTGTTGCTGTTGGAGTACCCTGATGAGGCCAGCCTTGTTCAAACACTCACCAGCTCCTGTGTCTGCCTTCAGGAGGTTCCCTACAGCCAAGTGGGGGACAGTAACGGGTACTTGGCAGCCCCTGCTGGCTTGCACACTACTTACTGAAGGGTCACACCAAAGAACACTAGATTGTACTAAGATTAAAAAGCCAAGTCTTGCTACAGCATTTCACAAACTACATTTCAAACAGCTTTCACAAAATGCAATACAGGCTGAAAAATGAGTTACAGAAAAAAAAAATTAGAAGTATCACATGTTATGCTTTAAAAATGTCAAGTTTGGGATAAAAAGAACAGAAACTTTGAAAGACTGAAAGAGAAGTGCTTAAAATAAGATTTGGATGGAGGAAAAAAAGAAAAAGATGAGTTGATGCGTCAGAAGGTAGAGAAGGCTGTTCCTGATTGCAGAAGGCGCAGAGATGGCTCTTGCATCAGTGCTGAGATTGTGGAAAGGGTGAAAGAGATGCTAGATGAGCAGAGGGAGCAAGGAAGGGAGTAGTGCCACACCACATCAATCTTATTATTACTTTTTAATTTCTTCTGCATTTTTAGTTCTTTAGAAATGGGAAGTTAAGCTGAAAAACAAACAAACAAAATGTTACAAGGAAAACAGCAGCAACAGAGAGAGCAAATAAGTAGTTCCAGAACGCCTTGGTTCAGGAGGGGGCCAAAAAAAAATCCCACCACCTGTCCACATTCCCCAGCCTCAAAACTGAGCAGCAATCTTTTATTTCTTAGTACCAGAAGTGAACAAGAACTATATTAAGTTGTACCATCTTAAAAAAAGAGTTTACAAGTTCACCACCTGATTCACAGGAATCTACCTAAGACTAAGCCATCAATCACGAGTTACAAAAGCACAGCACCTGCACCTTTACCCAGCACTTCAGCTGTCTATCCCATGAATTAGCTTGACTGAGAAGCAAATTTGGAAGCAAGCTTCACATGTAAGCTACTACCCCTCAAATGAAATCTCAAATCAAGTCTCTACCACAGTAGCTTGCATAGCTTAAATGAAGCCTTAAATCAGACCACATGTGGCCAAGAGCAGCAGTAATTCTAGTGTTAAGGACAGTTCTTTTAACAAAGGCATACCTTTAAGGCATGCTTTTCAAAAACTACTTCTCAATGTTAGATGTGCACGGGAAGGGGATATTTACCACAAATCTTTTGCTGTTTGGGCGCCCTTAATTTAAGCAGGGCAACGAATCTCAGCTCTCTCCCCTCTCTTCCCTGTGCTTAACCCAGTTAAGATCTACATTTTTTCCCCTGTTATGTTCCCCTTTCCTGTCACGCCAGACTTCCCTCCTCCCCAGAGGTTAAAAGGAGCAGGATACACACAATATACCACAGCAAGTTGGAAATACCTTTTTTATAATCCAACTTTATTCACCAAATGCTAACTACACGTATGTCAAAACTAACTTAAGGCCGAGATCCCTACTGAAGGGCCTGCTTAACTTCACCTGCTTCGTACTCCTCAGCACTGCTTCTCAGAGTAGGTGAGCTGCAGGGTTGCATTTGGCAGTGTAAGTTCTGGAAACAACATCTCATTTATATTAAACACAAACTGTCTTGCTGATCAAGAAGAGGTGATTTTTCCTGCAGCCCTGCTGGTGTTAGCAGAGCACCGCAAGCAAACACAAGTTTTCCTTGGCTGTCTGAAGGACAGGGGTGCTTCAGTTATGCATCTTAATAACTGTGTGCTGAGCAACGAGCTGCTACAGCTGAGCATTCATCCACATCCCACCGCAACTGGGTATCAAAATACATCTGCCTGATCCTCTGCAGAAGTCATTGAAACCAGTGTTTTGTTTTAGATTTTGAAATTGAACACATCTACAATCATCTGAGCAGCAACGTGATGAATCATAAAACCCCTAACTGGAATCACACTCATGCCTGCTTTTTAATTGCAGCCCTTCAGATAACATTTTACTAATTCTTACAAACGCTTCTCAGAAATATAGGGAAAAAAGCATTCCCCCATCTCATTAATCATGCTGCAATACTACTTCTATCATGACTAGAAGAGAAATATCAACAGAACAGGCAGGCTGAGAGAAGGAAGTCAGATAGTTGAGAGCAGTGAGGAGTAGGGTGGGTAACTACTGAAGGAGATGAAAAGAAAAATAAGGTTTCCCAGTTAATCTACATGCCTGAATATAATTAATGCCCAACACTATATTAAGGTTTCATAGCTGACAGGATCAGTGGAAGAGAGGAAACAAAAGTTAGAATTCCTAAGAGCTCTGTAACTCTGACAGACTACACATCCCATTTAGCATGATAAAATATTTTAACAGCCTAATATTAAAACTACATGTTCAGGAAGCAAAATAGGACTGAGAGGATTAGCTACCTCACGAGCTAACAAAGCAAGCTCTTCTACTCATGGTAGTTCTGACCAGCTCCTTAACGTCCTGATGTTACCAGGGATCAGTACCACACCTGTAAGGTGTGAGGTAGATCCACCTCTTATGGGTTTGTGCTCCCCTCCCCTTCCAGTTAAACATAAGTCACAAATCACATTCCCTGAGAGTGCAAACATTCACCGGTGAACCGAAACCAAACCAACATTTTAACTAACATGGTATTTGCCAGGCTATATAGCAGCTTCCAAGCACCTACGCTGCATCTAGAGCTGAGAGAGACTGACAAATCCCCTCTAAGTACAGTGCACAGATGAGACCCACACTATTTTAAACTTCTTTATGGGGTTGGGTGTGTACTTAGAATCATAAACCAGCCCAGGCTGGAAGGGACCTCGTGAGATCACCAGCTTCAAGCCTTCACTGGAAAAGCGTGCTTAGATGAGATTATCTAGCACCTTGTCCAATTGCATCTTCAAAACCTCCAGTACGGGGGTTTCCACCACACCCCTGGAACAGTTGTTCCAGGGATTAATTGGTCTCACTTTAAAAAAAAAATCTTGTATCAAGACAAAACCTCTCCCAGAACAGCTTGTATCCTCAATGTATCATCAGTTACCAAAAAAATCAAATCACTACCTGAACATTCAGATGGTCAGGTTTAAAGAGTGCATTTGTTTGAAAACAAACTCTCAGTACTTTAGAAAGCAAAACTAATTTACAGAGTTTACAGAGAAATGAAACTGAGACTATTATCAGATACCGAAAATATCAGTGTTGAGTGCTATCCTATCCTCTTCCCCAAAATACCAGAGAAGTAAGGCAGATAACTCATGTTATGTTAAACAGTAATGACAATTCATTGCAGGTAGTGCCCTATTATCGTAAGTAGTTGGAAAAAAAAAAAAAAAGCTGTACAAAAAACCCTCAACCGTGTAAGCAGATTTTAAATAAAGCAACCTATTTCTAGTATTGGATGAACCAGAAGTGCTCCATTAGAAACATCTCAATTAGATATCCAGTTAATTTTAGTATATTAGAGCAACTTTTTCAATGACTTTACATTTCAGTGAAAGACAGCAGAACCTGTTAACTGATTAACTTTATTATTTGCAAAGTTATTAAGTTTTAAATGTAAAAGTTAAGATCATTTTTAACATAAAAACTCAAAGTATATGAAGTACGACAACCATTAGCATCTTTAGCCTTCTTGAGTTATAGGCAGTTTGTATAATAAATTCCGTGGTGCTTTCAATGTTATTGGTCACCTAGACAGAAGTCTGTAGGAAGGGTTACAACAGCAAATGTCTTCCTAAACAAGCTAAGTTTTAAAGCAGTTTACTTTAAAAAGATATTAAATTTTGAAGAAAAAACGTAAGTAGCTTTAAGGTTTCAATACTTTCAAACCCATTTCACATTCTCAAAAAAAAAATCAAACCAATTGAGAATGCCTCATTGCTCAGCATTGTGGGTCTAAAGTCACACCGTAAAAAGTTGTTCACTTCTTCCTTTAGTTTTAAAAAGAGCAGGTATGTTTAATGTAATGGCCACTTTGTGACCAAAATCTTTTTTGGATCTGAATTTTACATAACATTGCCCACTGGATAAAATCTACGAAGTCCTTCACCAAAGCAGAAGTCCAATCAGTCACAAGAAGACTCCATTTCATACACAGGCTTGCTTCTCTACTTCCTGAACACCATCAGAATGCAAGTTTCTAAATCAAGGTATAAAACTCACAGCTGTTAAGAAACACTGCCTATAGCACACGTAATTTGAAAGTCCCTTGTGTTTTAAATAGTTGGTGTATACATTCTTACCCGTATTTGTGTTGTGGTTTTTTTTTTGGTTGTTGTTTGCTTTTACAAAGCTGATGAACAAGAATTTATAGGTAGAACCAAAGATCAGCATCTGTAAGATAAATCTACGTTTTGTTTGGGATGCCAAATCTACCTTAAGTCGTGGAATTATGACAACAACCAAGTGCATTTGTTCAGTCAACCTGTTTTTGAGAACATTCAGAACATTCATAAGTGCTTTTAAGAAAGAAGACTCACTCGCTTGAAGTCATTCATATTTGTTGCTTGGACTGGAGTTCCAATAAACGTGAAGTATGTAATTCTTGTTGTCTCTTCATCACCATGATTGGATTGGACAAACAACTAAAAAAAATCCCAAGAGACAAGAGCTAAGGTAAACAGTCCATCCCTGAATTAATACATAAAATGTTAGCCTCCCAAGATTTTTGAACCACCCCAGTAAATGCTTTTTCCCATTATAAAGGCCTTGTTACCCTCTAGAGAGGCTACTGTCCTCTTATTTCAAATGATGACTATATAAAATGCTATTATTTTCCCAGCAGTTTGTTTAAAAACCCATGGAGCTTGGATATTTCTTGCTTCCTCTTCCAATCTGAGACCACACTCAGCAACTGAAATGCACTGAAATGTTCAATCAACTATGAGACCATAACTTGCAAACACAGAACTCAGACCATGAAAAGCATTTCCTTGGAATAGAATTCAGGGGTTACATTAGATGAGCAGTTCAATGCAATATTGCAGGAAATGGGGCTAATGCAGACCCAGCCAGGGTAATAACATCAAGAAGAATGCAATTCCAGCATCAGCTTTGTCATGGTGGATATTACACTAAAACCCATATTTAAAATGGGAGAGAAAGAACTGCACCTGCATTTAAGAGTCACAAAAAGCTTACGTGGAATTCGTGGAAAGTCTCTTATAGCAAGAGGGTTAGAGAGCTCATTAAAAGACAAAGGTGATTTGATTACAGCATTTAAGAACACTTAAGAGGACCGGGTATTGGGTTTTAAGTATCAAGCACTTCACTTGATACTTACAAGTCTGTCATTTTTGCAATCAGGCTACTGATAAACTGGATTTCTTACCTCCTAAACTCCCCAAACGAAGACAAGATGCCTTTCAAGAAGGTGTGTTAGTAATGGAATTAGGTGATCTTCATGGTCCCTTTCATTCTAACTCCCCTGCCATGGGCAGGGACAACTCCCACTAGAAGGTTTTTCTTTCTACTATCAAAATCTTCCCTTTTTTCAATCTCTCATGAAGAGATGAAAATGAACCTCATCACACATATGAGGTCAGAGACATCACATGCATACAGCCTTGCCTGACCTTAAATTTCAGAAATCCTTTGAGCATTAACCTATAGTACGCAATCAGTGGAGAGCAACTAAGAACACCTGCAGTCAAATCAACAAACGTCACAGTGCTTGAGAAGTCTAAGTTCTCAGGCTGCACAAAGCTCAGAGCAGAAGCTTTACTTACAGTTACACTGTTAACATTCTGAAATTTAACATAGCGAAGCTGGATAATGCCATCTTCTTTAATATCATCTGGTGTTAGCTCCAGGGCTTGAGTTGGTTCACTTCTCTCTGCCTCTTCAAAATCCATAGATCGAGGAAGGTTGATAAAGATTTTTATATACTTTGGACCTTGTCCTGTGTTAAGATATGGAATTGGGATTCAGTTCCTTATATATGTTCTCAAAATGCTACTAAAGAAGCCCTTGCTTATCACAGCATCTAGGTACAGCTGAAGTTGCACTACTTGCCTACATTTCAGTGACAGAATTCCATACGAGAAATCCAATGAAATGTCTAAAAATAATTGGGTTTGGGTGATGCCATACCTGAGTATTTTCTGTAATTGTATATTTAATTAATTAATATTAATTCTTGAATAGAATGTCGGTTCTCCTTACAGCATGTCAAATACAGTAAACATTTATATTTGTGTCATACCAACGCACAACAACAGCATAATATTACTGTGAGATCAATCTGTTGTTATTTATTTACACCAAATTTACTGAAGCTGCTATGGGAGTCACAGAAGGCAAGAGATTCTAGGGACAAGCATCATTTTTTGAAATTTAAGCTAAACACAGGTAAAGCTTAGAATCTAAGGATACGATTAAACAGACATTTCACTCACCATTATCTGGCCCCTGAAGTTTCATAGAATAAAGTTTGACCGGTTGACTAAAAGCTACAGTAATAAGCAGCTGTGGAGGAGAAAGTTGTTGTTAAATACTGTTTTCTTCATCCTTCTAAACAAACATAGCACAACAATTAACTAGAAGTCTGAGCTTGTAACTTAAAACCAAGTATTTACATTCTCTATATTCCACACTTGCACTAGTCTGCCACTAGTCATCAGTAAATGGCAGTCTGCTTGGAGTTTCCCCCACAAATGGATAGAAAACAAAATGCTACAATGATCTCTGTATACCAATTTTGCTTCCATCCACCTACCATATCCCACTCTTCCTTATACCACTATAGTGATATCAAGCAATCAAGATCTTTAAAAAATGCTTAAAGACCAGACATCATTGAAAGCATCTCACTTAAGAAAAATATTTACTGTACCTGCTCATCGCAGTCTGATTCCAAGTAGGTAGAGTCTTTACGTAAACAATTATCAAATCCATGCTCATCGCTTTCATTAAGACATTCACAGCCGGCTTTATTGATAAATGGCATTAAATCCATCTGAAAGGAAAGAGAAAAGCATTACTGAGCGCATTAAATCTGCCGTGAACTTATCTGAGATTAGCAGACGCTGGAATGAATGAAATTCCCCATTCAACACATTAAGAAACAGAACACAGAAAACCTCAGGGCTTTTTTTTTTTTTTTTTTTAAACAAACAAGATAAAATTAAAAATGCTGTAGTACTCAGATGTATCCCATTCAGAATTCAGTGTTTTCCCACTCAAAGTACCACCCCCCAGCACACAAGTTTACCATATTGAGAATAAGCTATTGGGCACAGGGAGAATTTTTCAGATAGACTTTTGATTAACTTCACCTGGCTACAAATACACTGACATTAGACCGGAGCTATGATTAAGCTAGCAGATAAAACAGAGATGGCTTTCCCATCCAAAATAGTTCTCCCTTCTGCATAAACTAAACTAACCCAAGTGCAACTGAAGCACAGTAAACCACTTTTAAATATATAAATCCAGTATTCCGTTACCTTAAGGCCTGAAGGCACAGTATCAACATCTCATACACAACAGTACGAATTTGAGATCACAATCAGCACACAGTCAGAGAAAACTCCAGACAAAACCTATAGGAACTTTTGGCATGGCAACCTGAAATACCTTTCTTAGAGACATAGGAGGTCCCAAAGAGTAACATACACTCGTGAAAAAAATGACTGCATGTTACTAGGCAGGCTATAGCTTCATGATATAAACGAAATTCGAGCACAGGCTGCTGAGAGAACACAAATCACTGCTGGCCACTTCTCCTAACTACGCTAGTCCAAACAAAATAAATAATGCACCTGCCCGCCCTTCCCCTTCCAGGCCCCCTCTGCCTGCCTGCAACATCCAAACAAAGACCCAGCCTGCATCCTGCATGCTCAGTAGATGCGAGGTAAGAAAGGAGGCATGCAGCTGTGCAAGAGAAGGATGCATTCCTGGAGCAGCTGGCAGTCCAGTTTGGGTCAACTATATTCTAAAACTGCATTCCAGCCTACTGCTAATAAGTCAAACAGAATTCCTGCTTGGCTCATATAGTCCTGAATGCACTCAGGGTCTTACCCCCATGAAGTAAGATCTCCTAACAAGATTAACTTTTCATAGAAGATGCCATCTCCATCTCAAAACAAATATAACTTTGGAGATGCACGCTAACCTCACATATTTGCTCTTGCTACTTGAATGATTTTCAGTGTGTCTTGGGCTGCCATCTAACAAGCTGAACCTTTGTCCTGTGACATTCCAGTACCTCTACGCAGGATTTCACAGTAATTATAGATGTGAGTGTTCACATATAAAATGAAGTGCCATGCATACTGTGCAACAGCTAACAAGTAGCTGAACTGCTAGAAATTCAAGTGACCTGTGCCCTTAAAGCTTCTTAAATGAGAAACATTCAGCTGGATTTGCATCCTCCTCACATGCCTGATAGGATATGGCTAGCTATGAATTTCAAATAGTTACCCTCCAAAGAAACCTGGCTTTGCATTTGACATCATTTTGACTTCTACAGATACTCATCACAGCTAAGTTTAGCGTATTTTGAGCATATTAGATTAGCTAATGCAAAGTAATGTGCACGCTACAGCAGTAGCACATAACTAAGTCACATGTCACAGTTCAGCGCAGTGGTGTATTGTATTTCACCTAACTGGGTTCATACTCCTGGCAGAACAATAGACAACCTCGTTTAAGGAGTAACCCTACACCAAGGATTGCTTAGAGAACACCACCTAAGATGACAGCTCCAGGAAAGTGTTTTGTCACATTAGAGTTCTCATTTACATGTGTTTGGTAGTACAGCTGTCAGATCGGCTTGTGATTTGAAACACAATTGCTTAAGGTAACAGGAAAACACGCCGAACACGGTGAAAATAATTTCCTGAGAGCATCGAGTATTTCTAAGGGGGTGGTTCTGTTATTGAGCGATTTTGATTTTTCTAGAAGACACATACAAATCACACAGTGATAAAATCAAAAATACAGATTTTTAAATTATTAGGAAAATAAGTTTCTCCTTGTGTTATTTAGATGTCAGGTTTAAAAAACTATTTAGGTTAAGAATATATATTTACAAGTGTTGACTTTTCTTTTTTAACTTGTGATCTTCTTAGTTTATGTTATGCATGAAAGCTGATCAGCGATTACTGCAGTTGTACTTAGTACCCCTACAGAAGCAAAATGGTATTCATTAAGCATTAAAAGGAAAGTTTCTCCAGCAACGGGTTTTAGGTTTTTGTTTGTTTTTTAACAAGATGAGAAAGAAGTTTTAAGAAATGGAGGCGCACAAGGAAGAAAAAAGAAAAGGCAATCCATAAACAACAAATCCACCTAGCAACACATGAATAACAGTATTTCTTAAGGACCAGCTAGAGTAATTCTTCAAAGTTTTTGACAGCTATGTCTAATGATGTATTTTTTCCATGGAAGACTTTACACTTGGAAAAGCATTTTGGGAAAACAGATTGTGATGTCTGAGAAGGGGTAAGAAAAAGAATACATAGCTGTAGCAAAGTCTTCATAAAACGTGAAATTCATTATTTTAATCACTAAGGGCTAAGCCTAGAGATTTTTCTTGAAACATTTTCCAATTCTGCTACATGCATATATTTAGTAAGTACAGTTAATTTTTTTAAATTTTGTCTGAAAAAGGAAACCCAGACGGGTGATCTTTCTAAAGCTACAGGAAGCCTGTAGTTTTGCCTAAAGTAGCATTGTTTGACAAGAATGTTTAGAAAGGAACACATTTTCAACAGGTTCAAGTTGTGCAAGCGTTAGAAAGAGACTTAAGAGATGCATACATATCCTTTTGGAATATCTGTATCTTCATTGTTTCCAGGATCATTCTCCAGGTGCTGCTTAATTTTTTCTTCTAAACCTACAGCATCTGCTCCTTGATATTGGTCAATTCGCACTTTGTTTCGAAAAAACAGAAACGTCGGTGTTGCTGATATATTATTGGTAGCAGCTGTTCCCTAGAATGCATAAATTAGTTACAAGTGTTATCTAACAGACCATTACCAATATCAGACAGAAGTGTTGTTTTACCTAGATGACAACGTACACAACACATTGATCAAGATACATTAGCCCCCCCAAAATCACAAACAATATTTGCTATTTTACAAACATCTCCAACTTGAACAACCATTTCAAATTCATTTAAGTTCTTCAGATCCTCCTAATCCCTCATACATTTGGGTGGTCTTTGAATAGATTTCATGTTGTCAGTAGATTTGTTGGTATGCCATGAAAGTCATACTATTTGCTTGCTCTCGAAGGCAGAAGCCTGCTTCATTTACCCCTTCACAAGCATTCTTTACACTTGTATTTCTTCCCTTTCCCAAGACATTTTCATGCACACCCTGGAAGTTGCCACTCTAGATGATTTCTACCTGTATGTATGTTATGCACCCATAGCAGCTTCCCCAAAGCTTTCCATAATTAAGTGTAATTTGCAAAGCATTGATATGTCTTCATTCATCTGTCCCACTTTCATTTGCAGCAACCCAAGAAATTTCCTTTCAACACACCCTTGTTAGTTTTTGTTAACGACCCTTAAGTCAATCAACAGCTCATCACCCATTTCTTATATTCCTCATTTTATTCAGTAATTATTGCAGAAATTGTTTGGAAAGACTTGCTCTTCCTAATTCATACTGGTGTTCTCTCATTTTAAACTGTATTATTTAAGTAGCACAGGCAGCAGAAACTGTTAAACCACTTGTACAACACTTGAATGAAAGGTAACAAAGTGGCAGTTGCAAGAATACATTTTGAAATAAAAGTATGGTTCATTCACATTTCTGTGCATAAGTTACTTGTTATTTACCAAACACAAGAATGGATACTCTTACTATACCATTTGAACAGCTTTCCTTAAAGTTTCTCATTTACTCTACTTAATCTTCTTTTTCTCTCGCTAAAGAAAAAGAGTTGTTGAATACCAACCTGGCACTGATGCACATCCACTTCCAAAAAAGTTGCCTGGGGATATTTGTTACTCAGCGCATTGAATGCTGGGGCTATCCTTAAACAAGGGCCACATCTGTAAAAACAAAAAAAATCAATGATTATTGTTTTGCTTTGTTTTTAAGATACCTGCCCCACGCAGACTTAGCGCATTCACGTTCTTACTACATCCTTGGTTCACGTTAAAATAACCTTCCTACCTGGCTGACAGATGGCGAGCAATCTTGCTGATACAATTAAGAATGACATTTAGAAACACATCACGAAGTGTTAATTCCCACTTCCTCAGACAGTTTCAATGTCACATGATTAGCTGCACCTATTAATTAAAACAAACTTCATATTTTCCATCTTATCTGTTTAGCTCCAGCACCTTTTGCTGCAAAGTAAAATACTCTGAAGTAAAGGGACTTTTGTGGGCGCAAAGACTTAACTGCTTCTCCTGATGCAGTGAAACATGCTCTTAATAGAAAGTTAGTACTAGCGATTCCTGTTACCAGCTGTGAAAAATGTCTTCAGTGAAGTCTGTGTGGGACTTGAAATATTTGACAGTAACAGTATATTAAACCCTTAGCAGGAATCACAGGATTGTTACCGTGATAAACTTCATTGACTGTAACTGCAGCCAGTTATCACCAACGTAGCTCTATGGGCTTGGCTGAAAACACATATTTGTTAATGATAATACATTTGTTAACGATAATACATACACGAAGCGCACAGACACAGCTACCCTGACGAAGCAATGTCCTTACAGCACGCGAAGCTGTGGAAGGAGCAATTAAAAAGCAGAGCAGGGGAAGACTCCCACAGCAGCGTATCAACATATATCCGAAGCAGAGCCCCGCGGTGTCGGTGTGACTCTGCAGACACACGCGGGGCGCTGAGGCAGCACTGACGGGACCGGTGTCGCGCTGAGGGCGGGGCCGTGAGGCGCCGCGGGGCCGTGAGGAGGCCGCGGGGCACCGGCAGCGCGGAGCGGGCGGGCTCCCTAGGCGGCCGGTGAGCCGGGCAGCCTCCTTCCCTCCCCCCCGGCCGCCCCGCACTCACCCCCGCATGGTGAACTTGACGACGGCGAGGCGGGAGCCGGCGGCGCTGAGCTCGGGCTGGAACTCGGCGTCGTTGCCGATCGCCTTCACGCCCCCCATGGCGGGCGGCGGCCCCGGACCGCGATCTGCAGCGTCACGGCGCGCCCGGCATGCACTGCGCGCACCGCGCACGCGCGGCACGCCCCGTCCCAGCCCGGCCCGCCGGGAGGGGCCGCCGCCATTTTAGCTTGGGGCAGGCGCGAAGCGGGGGCGGCCATCTTGGTTTGGGGCAGAGCTGAGGGAGCCCGGTGCCCCAGCCGGGTTATACAGCCCCGGGGGCACAAACGCAGCCCTCCGCCCCGGGGGGCTGCACCCATGGGTGCCAGCACCTGTGGGACCCACCCGCCAGCATGTGTGGAGCAGGAGGGCACCACAACCCGCTGCTCCCCATCCTCACGGTTGTGCCTGGTGCGCTCATCGTGCTGCTGGGCACTTACACACGTTGTAACCCCCCGTCAGCTACCTACACACGTTGAGATCCACCTGAGCTGTCTCATTCATGTGTGTTGGTGAAAAAAAAGTCATGTTTAAAGTCACAAAATAAACACATTCACCATTTTCATTAGTCCCTTAAGAAAGCTTAGTATTATCTGTAACTCAAAGTGCATTCCTGAGCCTTTTACAATAGCTGGGATACACCAATCACATATTTTTTCTTGTTTAATGTTGTGATATAATGTGGCATGACTTTAACCAACATTGTCCTCAGGAATGTATTATTACCGGACACCTGGAGAACCGCCACTCTCCCAGCTGAAAATAATTCCTGCTGTGAGCAGGCCGCTGCTCCAGACCCGGCCCCACTTGCCAGGCGGATGTGATTTTCATATCTCTATGGAGATAGATTGGTGATCTCAGTATTACTTTTCCAATGAAAATACGCAGTATTAGGGTTTTTTCAAATGTTTATGTGCCACAGTTGATCTGAAATCGGTTACTAACTCAGCGGCACTAAGAACTCGGAGCTGCTTTGCCTTTACCCATCGGTTATAGGGACCTGGGGGCGTGGAACATCCCGACCCTACGTCCCCAAACACCACACAGGGAAACAATTTGCGAGCTGATTTCACTCTTTTCATTGCTTCTGGATAAAAATAAGCGTTCTCTCTTATTTCAGCCGCAGAGATAACCGTTCATTTATTTATTATCGGTGCCCGTCGGCCCGGCCGTGCTGAGGGGCGGCGCCGCGCGGTGCCCGCCCCCCCCGCCCTGTGTCCTGCCGTCAGGCGCCGCTTTGCGACAGCCGCGCCGGGCCGGGCCGGGCCCGCTCCCCCCGCGGCGCCGGGCAGGGGAGAGGAGAGGAGAGGAGGGCAGGGGAGGGCAGGTGAGTGGGGGAGCCGGCACCGCTCCGCCATGTGAGGTGCTTTAAAGCCCCTTTCCCAGCCCTTCTGACCGGCCGGGCATCGCGGGGGGGCGGCTG
This sequence comes from Netta rufina, assembly GCF_964035555.1. Classification (NCBI taxonomy): domain Eukaryota; kingdom Metazoa; phylum Chordata; class Aves; order Anseriformes; family Anatidae; genus Netta; species Netta rufina. The sequence continues at coordinate 793,460 of NC_140139.1, read as the reverse complement.
CGTGTGCGTCCCGCTGGGCTCGGCTGTATGGGGCGGTCTGGCGGTGGTGATATTTTAGTTGGGGTTCCTGCGGTGCGCCCCGGAGGGGCAGCGGGGGGCACAGGGGGGGCGGGAGGGGGGCGGGCGCCTGCCGCACTGCGGGCGGCACCGGGGTGACACGGGCCCGTCACCCCCCTCAGCACCTCGCCACCGAGGTGCCCCTTGGCAGCTGCATTATTTCTTTCTAATCTTGAAGTGGGCACGGTTAATGATCACAGCGAATGCACCTGACGGCTTAATTAGCCGGCCGCTGTCCTGCCTTGCATGTTTATCCGCGTGTGCATGCGTGTCTGAGCGGGGATAAACCTCAGGCGTCGCTCCCCAGGTTTAATGTTTGGTGCTTGCCCCATGCGAGCTGGAATAATAATGGTTTGTTAGGTGTCAAACTTGACAAACTCAGCAGGCAGATCTTTTTACGGTATTTTGTGTCATCCAACATTTCTTGGACCAAAAAAGAGGGAGTCATTTACTGAAAAGGTATTAGCCTTTAAACAGTGCTCTGAGACTTGTCTGATGGCTTCGCAAAGAGGAAGTTGTGCTCTGAGCAGCGTGGTGGCCTCCGTGATGACACAGATGACCGGCCGGGAGGATGAGGAAGAGCAGTGGGCGAAGAAGAGCAGTGGGTGTTACCTCGGCTGGAGCCAGCCTCTGACACCGAGTCCCGAGGAGTTTCCGTGCGCTCTGCTGGGCAGACAGCGAAGCGAAACGAAAGCCTCCTTGGGGAGGAGAGGTTGATAACCAGAGGTTGTGCACTGCGGGGACAGGACGCCGTCCTGGGCAGCTGCTGGCCCATCTTGTGCAGGGCTTGGGAGCACGGCACCTCCCGAGGGGCCTTCCACCCTCAGTGCGCTGTGGTTCTGTTGGCTTGCTGCTAGGTTAAGAGAGCAGAAATACTTTGCATTTGATCCCCTTATAGTGAGTCCAAACTAATTCCCAAAGCCGCTGAGCACTCCTGACAGACCTGAAACAAGCGAGATTTTAACTAGCACGTGTCACTGACCCTTTGTGTTTAATAACAGAGCGGTTTGTTTATTTACTTAGAAGTGTGAATGTGTAAATATTTGGGTTCCGACAGGGAAACATTTCTGTAACTGGGTAAAGCACTGGATTTTCCTCTCCCCACCTCAGCATCCTTTTTTTTTAATATATATATTAAATATTAGGCGTACAAATCGCTGTTCACTTGAAAATATGCAACCCATTTCAAAGGTTTGTGCTGGTGTCATGGATGGCAGCCAGCCCTGTGCTCGCTGGTGACAAATCTGAATAAGAACAGAATTCAAATTGCGCTGAAAATACAGGAAAATGACATTAATACGTGGTAAACATCGATAGGGAAAGGAATGATTAATTCTTACCCTTTCTAGTTGCTTTGTTTGAACGTCAGCACAGGTAGGTTTATTTAAAAGCAGATGTTCATTTGTGCCGAGGCTGGGCGCAGGTGACAGGTCGCTCACCAGCTGTACGGCTTCCTACCATTAAATTACTTCTGTTTGGGTGTTGCTTGTTCTGTAAAACCCTTATCATGGACGCTCTCTCTTAGTTCTGGAGTCTTAGGAGGTTCAGCGACAGCTCTGGCTTCTCAGGGCTGAAAGTTGTGGGAAAGCTTGCAGAAGGTACAAGTAAAATGAAGTTTCAGAAGCAGCTTGCGTGCGGATGGAGGGAGGGTTGGGGGGTTTTCTGCCTGTCTTTTGGGGTCACGTAGAAGGATAAAAGTAGATGCCAAGGCTGGTCAGGCAGAAACGCCAACCAGTTTGGAGAATACTGGGGTTGGTTTCCCAGCGTGAATTGTGGCAGAAAGCAATAACCCGAGTTAAGTAATAATTGCTTGTTTCCCATATCCCCACATCTCTGTATTTATTGTGTCTTTGGCAGAGGTAGTTTGAAAGTGAAGCCAGGTAACTCACAGAGGTTTTTATGGGCATGCACGATAACACAAGATCGTTCTGGTTTTGTATGGTTGGGGACCTCGCTGCGTGCTTTGGGACCGTCTGTCAATGGGCACGGTGCTTATTCGCTGCTGTAGGTTGTCATCGCTGATGTAAAAAAAAAAGATGCATCGATCGTTGACAGGCGTAAGCGAGGCTGGGTTTTTGCTGGGCTGTGTTTGGCGTTGGGTGATGCCAGAGAGCTGCTCGTCTGCCTGGTCCCAGCTCTGCAGCCGTAGAAATGAGCCCCTGGTGCTTCCTGAAAATGAAGTTTCTGTTGAAGGCTTTGCGATACCATAGTAAAAAACTGGAAGGAAAGAGGTAGCTTTGCTTTCTGCGCTTTCTTCCTGAGGGGTTGGTGTTAAATGCTCTGAGAATTATTTTTCCTCTCTTCTCTACAAGTTTGGAAATGTGGGTGTTTGGAAGCCTGTAAAAAGTGTCCTGCTGGTAATGTTTGCAGTGCTTGCTCTCGTGTTTGTCTGCATGGAAAGGATAAAATCTGTTAGGTGACTTCTGTATTACTTACTACTTTTGACTGTTGCGTGATGCTAGGCAGCCGTGCACCTTTCAGTAAGGGCGCTGTACCCTTTGCATCTTTCAGGATTATTGTACGGTTCCATATTGTCAGCACCCAGGCTGGGAACAATTGATTCGGCATTGCATAACAATTAACACTGTGCTTACGGGCGGCTTTTACAACTACTAATTTCAAGGTAGCTTCTAGTGTGCCATAATAGAGAGGGGGCTTGATCAGTGGTCTGTAGTTATATTTATTTATTAATTAATGGCTCTAAAGTAGCTTTTAATACCCGTAGTACAATCGGATGCAGTGTACACGTACGTGATGTGTTTTCCATGGGCATTACCAGGTTCCATTCCTCTGGCTGCAGGGATTGGTTGCACTTGAAATGCAGGCAGCATTTGTCGAAATTAGTGTAAAACTGTGTTCTTGAAGAAATTTCAACTTGATGCTTACGTAGATGAGATGCAGCATTAGTTTGTGTTGGACTCCACGTTCTTGGAATAGGTCTTGTGCATGCCTGATACCTGGGTTGTACTAATGATGAGTGAAGGTAACTTTAATCCCACCAGTTTCATTCATTAAATTCGTGCCAGGCTCTTCTGACAGAGGAGTAGGTTTAGAAAGTGCACGGTGAGGCAGAGGAAGCTGCAGAGCCTATTTTTGACAACAGGTCCTTGGGTTTGCTAATGAGGAACTCTGCTGGTCAGGCCCACGATAGGTGCTGCAGCCCCGGGACTTGAGGCATGCGCTACTTCAAAATGTTGTAAAAAGGGTGATTTGGGGCAAAACTATTCACGTACGTTGGGAAATGCTGAAATGTTGAAAAGTATCTTTGGCAAGTATCTTCTTTTGTAAGAAAGCAAACTAGTGAGGTGTAACAGCAGCCCATTCCCCTGGGTTTTTCAAGTTTTGGTATGTTATTCCATCCCTACGTGAAGGTGAGCACCTTCCCCAGGGAGGGAAGGAATAACTGGGTGCCAGGTGAAGTGGGGGCGTACCTGCTGCTAAGTGCTATTGATCACTTTGATTGATTGACTTGGCAGGTGTGAGAGCAAAATGGCAGGGAACAGCCTGGTGCTGCCCATTGTGCTGTGGGGGCGGAAGGCTCCCACCCACTGCATATCAACGCTGCTGCTAATGGATGACGTCTCCATGATCGTCACGGGCTGCCACGACGGACAGATATGTCTCTGGGACCTCTCTCTGGATTTAGAGGTAAGCCTCTGCATAATTTTTAATTTTCCGTGTGCTTTAAGCATGTATCTTTGTTGCCAAAATGATTTAGTCTTCAATATTATAGGACAGTATCTATTCTGTTCTTCAGCTCTTGTTATACTCCATTCATTTTTCCTTTCTTCCTCCCTTCATAAGATGAGGCCTGGATGTGACATCATGCCCCCAGTAGTGAATATTTCAGGTCAGAAGGAGGCATTTTTGCTCTCATTTCATTGCTGCTCCTGCAGTAACTTTTAAAAATAATTATCTCCCCTTTTCTGGAGCTACTCTAAACTTACCATTGCTTTCAAGTGTAGCTGCTTTAAATTGTGTTGTAGAAACTGATTTCAGAGACCAGAGAGCTGTATTTAGAGAGCTCTTTAAGGTTATTTTGAATAAAAGAACTGCTGATTTCCTTGAAAACGGAATGAGGAAAAAACGCTTGTAGCAGAGATAAAGATTGATTGTTTATTGATTGATGATTGATTGATAGTTATACATAGAACTATGGTATCATGGCAGCGGCTGCTCTGGAGTTGAAATCTGCAAGTGCCTCTTTTGAATAGAATTCGGTAAATTGCCTCAATACAGGAGTATGAAACTCCTAGAATGCATTAGAGAAGTAACCATTTCTCATAAAAATACAGCATGCTTCAGGCAGAAGTTAGGTTGGATACCTAACAATCTCAATATCTGAGTTACCCCCAGAAAATATCTTTACGTCTAATGTATTAAAAAAAAAACAAACAACAGGAGAAGGCAAAAATTTCTTTCTAGGATGGACAAAGGACTTTTTTTTTTCATTTTTCATCTGTGAATGGACTGTATATAAACTTATTTATGAATGTAGAGGGTTGTGAAGTTGCTTGACTGGGGGGAGAAACACTTTTTGCAGTACAGCACTGTTTTTTCTTTTGACTCAGGCCAGAGTCCGTCTGTGATCTAAAATTGTTGCTGGCCTGAGTTCTATGCAAAGTGCATTTTTTCACAAATCGACATTGCAGTGCTAGGTAGAAACTGTCTTTTCACATAATATAACAGCATTCTATGCAAACTTGAGATGATGTCCACAGCTGTGCTAATAAAATGTGTATGTATGTTAACATGTTTATATAACGTAAAAGAGAAATCTGGCATATGTGCATTCAAGTTAAATAAAGTGCCTTTGTTATTTCGCAGTAACTTTGTGGTACCTCACGTTTTATTTCCCTGATTCTAGATTAATCCCCGAGCTCTGCTGTTTGGCCACACAGCCTCAGTTACGTGTTTATCGAAGGCCTCTGCTTCCAGTGAAAAGCAGTACGTAGTGAGCGCGTCGGAGAGCGGGTGAGTTTTCGGGGCATTTATTACCGTGTGGGGCTGTTAAATAATGGAGGCTGAGGGTAGGGGAGAGCTCAGGTTGCTTCCACCTACTTCTTTGCATTCTAACCTCTTTATCAAGCAGTTCTGCTGCAGCTGGATGCTGTTGCTTGTACGTCTGCAGTGGTTTCCACACCTGCTCCTGAGCTTTTCCCCAGGCGTCTGAGCAGCGAGCACTGTGGAAGCTCCCTGCTTGTTCCCAGAGCTCCTCAAGGCCAGGCAGCTCCTTATCAAAGCTGGCCGGGAGCCTGGGCAGCCGGATCCCCGCGAGCAGGGAGGATGCAGGCGCTGTACCCTTGTGTATCTGCAGTCGTGTTCCGGCTGACTGTGTGCCAGCCCAGGCCTACGCGCCAGCAAGCAGTGTCTAGGAAGCAGGCCATGGTTTTGTTCCTCTTACAGAGTGACTCTTTTTTTCTTGCCATATTTGAGCCTAGTTTAGGTTCAGGCAGCTGAAGTAATTACTCTTGTCAGCAGGAGTCTAGAACAGCTTTTGAGTTTCTAAGAAGAGTGTGAGCAATTCAGTTCCAAAAGAGTAGCTGTCCTCTGTGGGCTTGCATTGAATAGGATGGGGTCATCTTTCACTTGTCCTAGTGCAAAGCATCTCATTACTACTGATTTTAGCATCTTCTTGAGCCTTACCAGCACAGGGTAATACTACACACGCTATTCCTTCTTAAACCAGTATAAACTTGAGCACTTAGATTTGGTGTGCATGTATAATTTTCTATTTTCTTTAGAAGTATGCCCTTGTGCTTTGCTTTTTCAACATTTGCTTTGAAAAGCTCAATTTTCTAATTTGGTTGTCTTTAACAAGGCAAAATATCTGACCTGAAAGTATTTCCAGAGATGACCCTTACAGGGCATGTATCTGTTACTGAGAGTTGCTGTTTCATTCATGTGTGGAACTTAGGGTTTGAATGGCAGACTGCCGGTATGCAAAACCAGCTATAAAAGGAAAAAGAAGTGTTGGAGTCTGTTCTTGTATTTGCTTTGTTTTTAAAGGCTGGTTACCAGAAGGTAAGGTTGATTTGATCAACTGTGGCTGAGTAAGAAATTTCTTAGCCTCTGCCTATATAAATGCAGTTGGAGAGATAGAGGTCAGTTGGTATCCAAACAAACCCAATAAGTTTATTTGACAAAGTCAGGGAACGATGTATTTAAACAACCTTTTAACCTGGACTTTGTGAATAGAGTGTGTCAAAACCTAGAGTTTCTGCCTTGCAGTGATTTCAGTACCAAGTAGTCTTTTTGTTTTGGTTTTAAAACCAAAAAAGTTTTCAGTGTTTAATGATACACCTGATGCAAAGGGAAAAAAAGATGAGGCAGCAGCTGACAGATTCTGTTTTGATTAAATTTTAATATAAAACTTTGAAAATGTTGGGGTAAAGTACAGTAAAAAGGGGGAAATGGTTCCTTACCCCTCTGAAATCTGAATTCATTCATAGCGGTATCTGTAATATTTTCTTATAAGGCAAGTCAGGAAAATATCTACTGATACTATTTATAATTGGTTGTTCCGTGACTTCATGAAGAGTACCAGGTGATGCTGCCAGCTCCGGCCAGCCTGGAACCTCTGAAAAACCGCCAGTGTTCACTGCCATGTGATGAAGTTCTGTTTTTCTGTAATATGCTTTTCTTCCTCGCTGATGTGGAAAAGGCAAGCTAATGCTTGGACACCTTAGGGGATGCAGCAGATGTATTTAATTATTTGAAATAGTGGGGAGAGAAATGAGAAATTCTCAGTTAAATGCTTGCATTTACTTAATATATTGATTGCTTATGATGTATTTTTTCATTTTGCTCATCTCCCTTTGTTTTTATAGGGAAGAACAGGCTGTGTAGGTTCAACTAGAATCAACTCAAGTAGATTTTGAGTTTCCTTTACCTAAATACAACTCACATAATCAATAATAAATGTTTCAGATTCTCCCAGTATAAATAATTTTTTACTCGTTGGAAGACTGAAGTATTTTGGATGTGGCTGTAATTTGTCTTTTGTGTTTTAGGGAGATGTGTCTGTGGGATGTGAATGATGGGAGATGCATAGAGTTTACGAAGCTGGCCTGCACACACACTGGCATACAGGTTAGTACTCTGGGTATGCTTCAGAGCTCCTGCTCTCTGTTGTGCAGCAGGGATAACTACAGATCAGTTATTAAAACGAGGTGTGGAAAGTTATGCAGTATCATCAAATGCCCTAGAGCTGGACATAAGTGCTTTAATTCAGCTTTTGGGGGAAAAAATAATTAGATATCCTGGAAAGAATGGAGGAATAGGGTAAAACAGAGAAGTACTGCTGGGGGAGGTGGGAGAGGGAGGATGACCTCAGCAGGCAGGGCTGTTACAGGCTCCTGTCCGCCCCTGGAGCTGGGTGAGCTGTCCAAGGGTTGCCTTGGGCAGATAACAGCAGCTGGGGGCCTCAGCAAAAGCTCTGCTCAGAGCCCAGGAGCAATTTTTAATATATAGCCACTAGAATGTATGTGTGGAATTCCAGTCTCGATTAAAAACGAAGCAGTCGATGTCTGACATGGAGTGTAACTTCTGTGCTGTGTTAATACCCGTTTAGTTCTATCAGTTCACAGTCGGGACTCAGCGCGAAGGGAGACTGTTATGCCACGGCCATTATCCAGAAATTCTTGTTGTGGATGCTACCAGCCTTGAAGTTCTTTATTCTTTGGTATCAAAGATATCTCCCGACTGGATCAGCTCCATGACTATCATTAAATCCAATAGAACACAAGGTAAATATTTTTGTTGCTTTTATTATGGCTTTGCCTCCCTGTAAGGTAATATTATTTTCAACTTCTCAAAAAAGCAATGCATACATAGTTATATCTAGTCCCTGAAAGTGTGCGGGGAGGAGACTCGTTGTGGTTTTGGTATCCTTTCTGTTCCTGTTTTAGCCAGTGCTAAAACTCCCATGGGATACATTTTAGTGCTTTCTCATGAGTAAAACCTAAAATGAGCAGCTGGGTAGTGAAATCAGCTACAACAGGTTCCAGGCTCACCTGGTAAGTAATTCAGTTCTGTTATCTTCAGTGTCTGCGTGTGCTGAAATCCGAAGGACAAGGAGCATTCCTACAGGAAGAGGCCTTTTTCTTCTGGAATAAAAGCACATTCCGCTAGAGTGATAACTTGTTTTCTCTTTGAGAATTGAGAAAGGGTTTTGGAGAACGCTGTGATAGCAAGAGCCTGGAAACTGGCACGAGGCTAAAGGAAGAGGTGCAAGCACTCTAGATGCTAAGGCTGTCATTTGCATTACTAATGTGATGTGTGGCATACATCGAGATCATTTGGCACGCCGGGAATTGTGATTTTGACAAGATATATACATACCGCGAATATTCCTTGTGATTAGTAGCTTGACGAGAAGTGCTGTCATAACATTTTCAAAGCTATTATTGCAGGAGATGTGTTTAGGAAAAGTGCTGATTACAGTACACAATAAAAAAAAAAACGAAGACTGCAGAGAGAGGAACTTCTAAAAGTAATGCCAGGCAATTTAGTGTAGAAGTATGTGGGCAGACAGAATGTATAGCAGTGGATTAGTTAGCGTGGTTCGAAGCAGTACCTGTCCACACATCTGTTTCGCTGGTAGTTTGTGCTCAGATGCCAGGCTTTAAATTTTTGGCAGCTGTGGAGATGTGCCTCATTCAGCTTCTTCTGTTGGTGAAGCTGTTAATTTCTGAGAGTTTGAGGAACACTAAGAAAGAAGATTGTGAAGGAAAGAGACTTACCTTCAATTAGAGCTGACAGCAGTTGTAAACTGTTCCCAAAGGGCTGCTGTGGGAACGCTGAATTGCTGTCTCCACAACATCTGAGTTGCTGGAACAACGGGAAGCGAACTCTGGTTTTAAGTTCCCTGCTACTGCATTTAATTTCACTCTGTGTTTTGTAATCATTTTAATTGTGTTTGTGTTTTTGTAATCAAGAAGTTATCCCTTGGCCTGGGGATTTTTGTCCTTCAGCAGAATTGCCTGGGAAAAACAGGAATTTCTAGAAAGTGCCTAGCAATAGGCGTGGGTTTGGTGTGTGTGGGGGGGTTGATTTGTGTTGAGGGGGGTTGGTGTGCGTGGTTAATGAATGGAATGGATTCATTTTTCAGAGACACTGCTGGGGAACCCCCAGGCAAGCTGCTTGCACAGCGTACAGCTAGCATACATTTCCCATTAAGCTTCAGCTGCTTCACAGGCTGGCGTGGGCAAACAGCTAGGCGTAAGCAAGAGGCTTTCCTCCTGCAAGAGAAGCATCTTGCTTTTGGAGACAGTGATGAGACAACCCCTCGTGTCAGACGTACTCAGATATGCAAAAGTGTGTACCAAAATGAAGACATTCTTGTATTTATCAGCCTTTTTTCTCCCCAGAGGATACTGTTGTAGCAGTTTCGGTGACTGGCATCCTGAAAGTATGGATAATAACCTCTGAAGTGAGTCGCATGCAGGTGAGCAAAGGCTTCTGAATTAGTGACATTTCCCAAAAATCTTAAAGGACATATCACCCTCAACTGTTAACTTCCAGATTTCTTTTTTCCTCAAGTCCTGCTCTGATGAAGACAGAACATCTGTTAATCCTTTTTCCTGGTCTTCCAGCTACCTGGAATACCATGGGCTTTGTTAAAAACAAAGCACTACCAACAGAAATCCGAATGCAGATGATGTTCTTTGTTTGATACTTACAGAGCTTATTTCAAAATAAATGCAGTAATTAATTTCTACGATTCTGTTTTTTATTCTTACCAATGGTTTGCGTTAATAATATGCAAATATTTTGGTCTATTCGGTTTTAGTTTTTCTTCTTTGAAAGTCCTGTTCTTTCCTGAAATTGTCTTGTACAGTGAAGAACAGGAAAGTAAGAAACTCGTAGCTAAACAGGAGCACAGTCTGTTTGGGGTGGTGGGAGCCCTGCAAGAATGAAATGTGAGCTGGATGTGCTTAGTTTCAGCTGGCTGTCCAGAAGAAAGGTAATCCACCGAGAGTGACGGTGCTAAATAGGCACCACTAATCTGTCCAGCTGGGGAATTTGTTAGACTTAAGTGACAAAAGAGGATGCCACGTGCTCTTGCAGATCTCCTTATGAGGAATAATAGAATAAGAAATGTGACAAGGGTTTGGTTTTTCCATAGAAGTTGGCCATCTGGCACATTATGAAACCACGTAGTCCCCTTTCCATCATGTTTTCTGTCATGTTGTAAGGTCAGTTTGAACAAGGAAAAAAAAAAACAGCTGGGTGTTTCCTTGTTTCCTGATTTTTAAACACGTTTGCCTGTGTAGAGACTGCCAGTTTCAGGTGCTGGGTGCATTTTCATCTGGACAGGCTATCAGAAACTGCCCTCAACATAACCAAAAGAAAGTTACGGTGTCATGTACACCGAGGTTGGTCAATGCCCAGCACCGATGGGGTAGCCCCTCTGATGCCCTAGCTCAGCAAAGGGTGCAGGGCTGGAGGGATGAGGTCCAGTGCTGCCTGCTGGTGCTAGGCGGGATCTCAGGAAAGCGTGGTCAGCGGTGGCTGAACCTTCACCTCTAACCCAGTCTGTGGCTGGGGACATGAGGGACATGAGCTTGTTGACATGAGGAAGGAAACAGCCTTGTGTGCTCAGCAGTTCAGCTCTCTGCCTGCTGCACACCCGATGGGGCTGTGCACACGTGCTCTCCAAATAGAACTTACAGCCTCCTGGTGGTGCCATTTTTGGCTGTTTCTACAAGCCAGTTTCTCATCATTTCTTTAGCTCTCTTCTTAACAGATACGTTACTCTCATATCTGTGACAGTCTGCAGGCTTTTTAAATAAAATGGAGATAATTTAATGTAATTACTTTGCCTGTTTATTTTTTTTCAGGATACCGCACCGATATTTGAAGAGGAGTCAAAACCTATTTATTGTCAGAACTGTCAAAGCATTTCTTTCTGCTCATTTACCCAGCGGTCGTTGTTGGTGGTGTGCTCCAAGTACTGGAGGGTAAGGAAAGCTGAACAAACGCTCGCTTATTCTCACCGTAGCACCTCGTGTAATTAAATTGCCAGTAAGACATTCAGATCAAGATGTCCTAAATCCTTTCAATATGTATGTGTGGAAACTGCAATTAGCTGCTGCCTGGGCATTTTAATCTGTAATTGGTTGATGGCTGATAGACTTTTCTGTTTCTTTTCAGGTTTTTGATGCTGGAGATTATTCCCTTTTATGCTCGCTCCCTAGTGAAAATGAACAGACCTGGACTGGTGGCGACTTTGTGTCAGCTGATAAAGTCATTGTGTGGACAGAAGATGGACAAAGTTTCATATATAAATTACCACCCAGGTACTCAACAATGAAATGCTCTGATTCCTTATTTTTTTGTTTTTATTTTTTATTTTTTAGATTAAAGCATGAGACATTTGGTTTTCTTTTTACATCTTTTAATTTGTGATATGCAAACATTTCTTTGTTCTGGGTGGAGATGCAGTTTTATCATATAGAGCCTCCAATATTCTCACATAAGTCAGACAAGAAATACTTTCTGACCTCCATGTGCCATCACAGCACAAAGAAGCACACAGATCTACGTGGTGGTCTGTTGGAGGAATACTTGAGTTTGGTGTGGTTTGGTCCTGAAGCCAAATGTTTTGAACTTGGAAACTCTGAACTCTGAAAATGCAGTGTTTAAGGGCTTGGATACTGTTTTTGCTTAAGAATCTAGCATATTATTTAGTTAGCTATTGATAGAGTGATCACTTCAGTCATACAATACATTTTATTCCTTTTTTTTTCATTCTTAAACCCAGCTGTCTACCAGCTAGTGATTCATTTCGCAGCGATGTGGGGAAAGCTGTAGAAAATCTAAATCCTCCTTTATTATACAGCGTATTGGACAGAGCAGATAAACAGGTAAAAACATGTTTCTTCGGGGTCTTCGTTTATGGTCAGTATTTCTCCTTGAGAGAGTTTAAATATGCATACTTCATGACATTTTCTTCTCTTTCTAAGTAGACCTTCAGAATGTCCTCTTTAGCTGGAGAACATAGACGTTTGGAAGAAAAACAGATGTAATTTCCCTGCTATTTTGTTTCTTTGTTTTGGTTCTTGTTGGTTTTCAAATAAATGCAGAGATTAGTCTATGGTCAAGTGAATCTTCAGTTCTTGTAAGCTAACAGTTTATCATTCATCAGTGCTGGAGCAGAAGTCAAGTCGTGATGTGCATGATGATTAGGCAGTCACTGAGCAAGGGCTTTGAGAGTCACAACTTTGAGTTTGCAAGCTTAGATTCTTGCAAAGTAAAGAAAAGCCAATTCTGGCTAAAATGCTCATTTAACTATACTTGTTTTTATGTTATTTGTGAACTGTATCTGCTATAAACTAATAAATTTTGTGACTGTTGTGCAATGCACCTAGTCATGTGTACTACTAGGTTTAAATAGTTGTCTCATTTACAAATACTGTTAATGTAAGACTATTGTATGGATCCCTTTTTAATCACAACCATTTAATCTGTTGCCAAATTTGGGCATTTAAACATGTATAGGTTTGATCTACTGTGTTTATTTGTTAACATTATAACTTCCTTTTCTCTTATGGCCACATTCCTCATCGAGTAATGTATCTCCAGCTTACCACTACAGTTGAAATGTTAACAATTTTAGAATATGTATATATAGAGAGAGAGATATGTATATAAAACACATAGTTATTATATATGCATATTTTCCCCCTAAAACTGTTACTTTTTCATAATTAACCACAGTGTCTTCTAATTTGTATGGCTGTATTTATTCTTCCTTCTATAAAAAAAAGATAAAGCATAGAATAGCCGTCTTTTGTTCTACTTTCAAAATGTACAGCAGTTTATGTGGGAAAAATAAATATTCAGATTCGTGCATGGTTTGCGTATGTCTGAAGTTGTTCTAATTTATTTTATTTTATTTTTTACCAGTTACTTATATGTCCCCCAGTTACTCGATTCTTCTGCAGACGTAGGGAGTTGTCCTATAAGCTGCTAATCCAAGGAGACTCTTCAGGAAGACTGTCTATTTGGAGTATGCCTGAAAATCTTGAACAAGATAGTGCAGAAGGTATTACACAGTTATGTCTTCTTGCTAGGTCTTTTTACGGATATCTCTATTTTGTTACAGCTTTTGTTGCTGGATAAAGCACTGCTGCTTTTCCTATAAATCCAGGAAGCTTTTTTTGGTGTACTTTTTTTCTTTTCATTGCTTCTTTTAAGAGTTGCAGTTACTTAAGATTTTGATCACATATTAAAAAGTTAAATTTACTCTGAACACTTTTCAGGTATTAAGTTTTAATGGCCTTTTTTTCCAAACACCAGCAATGGTCATTGTTGCCTGCCTACATAACTTCCTTTTGTTGCTTAAATCATATCCTTTTCCAGTTCTCTCCCATGTGTTGTTTCTGTGTGTTGCTGCAGCTTCCCTCAGGTCAGTGAATCGATCTCCAATATTTTTTACATGGTGTTGTAGCACAGTGTATTTTAACTTTGAAATCTTCCAAGAAAAGCATTCTTATTTTGGTCCATGAATAGTTTTTCTTTTTTTTTTCCTTTTTTTCTAAACAGGACTGCAAACAACAACTTCAATATCCCTGCAGGAAGCTTTTGATAAACTTTCGCCTCGCCCAGCTGGGATTATAGACCAACTAAGCTTAATACCCAACTTCAATGAACCACTTAAAGTTACGGCCAGTGTGTATATCCCAGCACACGGGCGTTTGGTCTGCGGTCGGGAGGACGGAAGCATTGTTATTGTGCCAGCAACACAAACTGCTATAGTTCAGCTTTTGCAAGGAGAGCATATGCTTCGGAGAGGTATGCTAATAAGCTTTTGAAAAGCACAGCTGGATTGCAGTGTGTGCGATCTAATTTATCAATTGTTCTATCAAAAATTAATTATTTTTTTTTCTCGTTTTCATCCTTCCCCACCCCGTACCCTCGACCTTACCCAATTCCTCAGGCTGGCCACCTCACCGGACTCTCAGAGGCCATCGAAACAAAATTACATGCTTACTGTATCCTCATCAGGTTTCTTCTCGTTATGATCAAAGGTATTTGATCTCAGGTGGTGTGGATTTCTCAGTCATCATGTGGGATATATTTTCTGGAGAGATGAAACATATCTTCTGTGTGCATGGTGGAGAAATTACACAGCTTCTAGTTCCACCAGAAAACTGTAGTGTAAGTTTTAACTAATATGTCCTCATAACTTGTCTTACACTTCCCATGAAGGCTATGGCAGCTGTTCCCCACCAGTTGGCCCATAAGCCCATAGGTTTTGAATGTGTTGTTTGTTTTTGTTTTTGTTTTTTTTGATAAATTGAATGAACAGAAATAATTTAATGCGTAATATGACACAGGTTTATTTGAGAACCATGGGTTCTCCTTTTTTTGCTCAACACAGTTTCCTTGCCTTTTGTTTCCTTTTTTTCCCTTCCCTTCTTGTTCCCTTTTTCTTTAATGTTCTGCTTTTTTTTTAATCCTCATTTTCATACTTCTAATTCTTGAGCCTGTTTCCTGTACCTCTGCACTGCTTAGCTCTGCTGAGACACTAACCTTCCTTGGATGTCACCTTTGAAAACACCTGTGACTTAGCATGTTAATCTAAACCATGTGTAGATGTGAAATTTTTAATTTAAACTGAAGTATTAGCATATAATCCAAGTCTAAGGAGAGCCAGAAGAAAATGCAAAGCTATGAAACCTATTTGAAGTTCTTTGAATAACTTCACCTGTAGCAGTGTTTCTATTAGCGTATGTGCAGGGACATGCCTATTCTGGATTATAAATCAAAATGCCTCTAGTCACTTTTTTCTTTTACTAAGAAATATGCATCAGTACTAGCTAAAATATTTTGGCCTTTAGCATAAAAAAATTAAATAAAAGTGACAGGGTTGAGAGTAAGTAGTCTGTATTTTATTGGCTGGTGAAGTATTATTTTTATGACTCTTTTGAACCCAACGTAATTACGTCCCTTCAGATTTTAAGCATTTGAAAAACATGTTGGCAGAAAATTTCCTTTTTCTGGAAAGGTTGAGAAATTTCTGACCGTGACCATGAAGTGACGTTATTGGTTCAGGGCATAACATTTTGCCGAGGTAGCGATGTCGCGTGGTTATGCTCAGAAGGCAGGATGTTCTCGTACCTGTTTGCTCTTTTTGACCTGCAGGTAGTTGGATTCAAGAGAATTTCTGCAAATGAAAATCTGTTCCCAGTGATAACAGCAAGTTTTGCCATAGATCTATGTGCATGCGTTTGCTTATAAAATAGGTTGTTGATCATTATACTTCAGCCAGTGAAGAAGAGATTTTTAAACTGTCTACCTTACCTGCCTTATGAATAATCTTTATCTATTTATTTTTTCATTTTTAAGGCAAGAGTCCAGCACTGCGTTTGCTCTGTTGCCAGTGATCACTCGGTAGGTCTTCTGAGTCTGCGGGAGAAAAAATGCATCATGCTGGCATCCCGTCACCTCTTCCCTATTCAAGTAATAAAATGGAGGCCTTCTGATGACTACCTGGTAGTGGGATGTTCAGATGGCTCTGTGTACGTCTGGCAAATGGATACTGGTAAGTTTTAGTTCAGACATTGTTTGATCAAAATTTTTAATAATACTCAGTAATCTGGGCAAGGTGCATCTGAGACTCGTTAATTTTTTTCACACATTTTTATTTAGAAATCTAGCTCTCCCCATGTTCCCCAAATTTGTAGATCAAATACTAAAACACTTATTGAGAATAACTCACTTGTTTTTGGAGGAGTATAGCTTCCTCTGGCTTTTTATCCCTCCATATCTTTCCTACTTACCTTTACAGAGAACAGTTAAGATGTTAGCTGCACGTGTAGTGTCCTCTTAGTTTATTAGCGTTCACGCTTCCTCAGCAGTTTTCTTGAAAGCTTGGTGTAGAAATGCAGCACCTTATATCTCCAATAGTTTCTTCATCTGCAAAGTGAAGAATAATAATAAGTTTTATTGTCTGTCTGTCTGGTTTGTGTTTCCCTTCCTTTTGTTTTTTAAAGGGGCTAATGCTCTGTTTAGAAGACAGTAAGAATGAGCCCTAAGACTTCAGTCTCATGGAAACTCAGGAAAAATCCATTCCTTTGGGAATTAGATTTCTAAAACTTTCTGTTAACAGAAAGCTTTATCCATCGCATCCTGAGGTGTAAATTATTTTTGCATGTTGTTGTACTTAAAATGTTTTGCATGTTCTGAATTGTTCCTGCTTAAACTAATGCTTTCCAAAACGTTTGAAGGTGCACTGGACAGGTGTGTGATGGGAATAACAGCAGTAGAAATCCTGAATGCCTGTGATGAGGCAGTTCCAGCGGCCGTGGACTCCCTCAGTCATCCCGCTGTCAACCTGAAGCAGGCCATGACTCGGCGGAGCCTGGCTGCTCTGAAAAACGTGGCACATCAAAAACTGCAGACTCTTGCCACTAACCTGCTAGCTTCTGAGGCATCTGACAAAGTAAGTTCTGCTCTAGCTTGTCTGTTTCTAATGCAGTATCCAAGCAATTTATTTTCGTATGTCATTCAGTAAAACGTAGCAAGTCTTCGTCACTGTAACTAAAAGGATCTTATCCAAACTGCCCTGAAATTTTAATAGGAAGGCATAAACTAACTTTACCTGCCCTTGGGTAAGCCCTGGAAGACAAGGAGCACAAATTGAAATGGGAAATTTCAGTCTGAACATAAGAAGGCTTCTCTTTACTGCAAGGGCAGCAGAGCACTGGAACTGGCTGCACGGGGCGAGGCTCTGGAGTGTCTGTCCTTGGAGATGCTCAAAGCTGGCCTGGGCATGGTCCTGTTTTTGCAAAGGGTTGGAGCGCTTCAGCCTCAGCTGTTCTGCAGTTCTGTGAACCTGCTGGTCACCTCTTATAACTGTAATGCTTCTTTTGCATTTCCTGTAGAGATGTGGCTTGCAAAAGACATTAAAATATCTTTCTTTAAACCTGTTACTGCCATTTTGAGATTGCAAATATATTGATCAACATTAAAAACAAAACAAAACGTGATATTTTCTATGTCAGTATGTGCTTAATGCATTAATACCAAGATGTCTGTTAAGAACAAACAATTTCTATGTTCAGGTGTGTACGTTGGTACTTCTCTGAAGGAAGATTTTTTGTATTGCATGTGAGAGGGTGATTGAGGTATTGAGAGAGAGAAGAAAGAATATCCTGACAATAAAGAAATAGTTTCATGTTCTCAGATTGTTGTCATATCTAGGTTTTTATTATCTCAATTTTATATATGCTAGGGATTAAGATCTGTAGATATGAGACTGGTGTTAAGTTTCATTTGTGACCGCATTAAATCCTTTAGCAGGGGTAGTTTTTGCCGAGTCAATAAAGGAAAACAATTACGCATGCAGAAGCAAACCCAAGAAGCTAAAGGTTGATGAAGAAGTAATCATATTATGAAAAATGTGTGCTGAAAGAACGGCTTGTGTTTGCAAACACGAGCTTGTGTTTGTTTGCTTGTTTCTTTCTTTTGTTTTTCTCTTGATAAACGCAGGCTTCTGATGTTCTGGCAGTCTGGCTTCTGACCAGCAGAGAGCAGCAGAGATCTGCTTCGAGCTCTATTTATTTATTTATTTATTTATTTATTTATTTATTTATTTATTTATTTGTTTATTTATTTATTTATAACCTTCCTGCATCCTATTCGGTTTGGAAAAGAGCGGTCCCTTGCACAGGACATTCTTTGGAACGCTGTCACCTTGTTTTTCTGAGTATCTGAGTGCCCAGGCTTGTGCACCAGTGTTCATACCGAATCCTCTGAGTGTCAGTGTTACAGCATTAACGTATGTTAGGTCTGCAATACTTGATCACAGCTCTGAAATTCCCAATCTTATGTCAGTGAAGCATTTTAGAATTATTTTCATGTTTTATACCCTGCGAGTTTTCAAACTTTGTTCACACAGAGCTTCATCAATTTGTGAATTAAATCCAAGAGAAGTATAAAGACGGTTATCCAGTTAAAATTTTGAAATACCTTTAATTTTCTTTTATTTTTGTAGGGGAACTTACCTAAATATTCGCATAACTCCCTGATGGTTCAAGCTATAAAGACTAACTTAACAGATCCAGATATACACGTGCTCTTCTTCGATGTGGAGGCCCTGATTATTCAGCTGCTGACCGAAGAGGCCTCGAGACCCAACAGCGCACTCATTTCTCCGGAGAATTTGCAGAAGGCGTCTGGCGGTTCTGACAAAGGAGGCTCCTTTTTGACTGGCAAACGAGCAGCCGTCCTCTTCCAGCAGGTCAAGGAGACGATCAAAGAGAATATCAAAGAGCATCTCCTCGACGACGAGGATGAGGATGAAGAATCGATAAGGCAGAGAAGAGAAGATGGTGACCCGGAATATCGCTCTAGCAAATCTAAACCATTAACTTTATTAGAGTACAATCTAACCATGGATACAGCAAAGCTTTTTATGTCGTGTCTTCATGCCTGGGGCTTGAATTCTGTTCTAGATGAGCTTTGCCTTGATCGCCTGGGGATGCTTAAGCCGCACTGTTCCGTGTCCTTTGGCCTCCTGTCCAGAGGTGGCCACATGTCTCTGATGCTTCCCGGTTACAACCAGTCTGTAGGTAAACCATCCTACGAGGGCGTGGAGCTGGGAAGGAAGATGTCCATTACAGAAGGACTGGGAAAGGGGACGTACGGAGTGTCGCGTGCAGTCACCACTCAGCACCTCCTGTCTGTCATCTCGCTGGCAAACACGCTGATGAGCATGACGAATGCAACTTTCATTGGAGACCACATGAAGAAAGGCCCGACCAGGTAGGGAAAGCACTCCCTTTAACTCACAGCAACTTGCTTTCAGAGTCTCTACCTCTATACAGTGCTTTATTTTGCCAGCCTTTTGGTATTATGGCAGCCTTTGGTTCCCAGATGATCAGAGTGCATTTCTTCTTATCATGACTAAAGCATTTTTTGTGCCAAAGTAACTTTATTGCTTTTAATTGAGTTATATAACTTACAAACTTAATATGATGTGGAGTTAGAGTAACGTTTGTGCCAGTAGGAATGAGAGGCCAGTTTTGTGCTCTTTGAGTTTTAGTTTTAAATAGATTAAAGAGTAGGTCAAATTCTGAACAGATCAAAACATACAGACAAACTTTTCATCACCAAGGAGTAAGCTAGGACCTGTAAATGAGATGCATCATGCTTTACAGGATTGTCTTTCAAAGTTTGTTTAGTCAAACTGTCTTAGCAAATAATCCTCCCCTCCCTCTCTTTTTTTTTTTTTCCCTCCCTTGTCTTCCTTCCTCTCCCCTTCATGCATGTTATGTTTAGGCCGCCTCGGCCTGGCACTCCAGAGATGACAAAAGTGAAGGCACCTCCTTCGATGGCAGCAAGTCATGCAGCTCAAGGACAAATTAAGCAAGGTAAAAATGACTTTCTTCAGAACAATTTGATATGTCACTTCAGCTCCTGACACTGAAGTTCTCACCTTACTCTCATGTGATTAACCATACTGCTAGCTTCTACGTGGGAGGAAGAAGGTTGATGTATGATGTTGAAGGGTCCTTTAGTAGTCTGCATTTTCTCTGTCATAAGTACAGTGGCTAGGTTTAAGACGTAGAAGAACATGTGATATGGAAAGACGGCTCACACCCGATGAGAATTGAATTTTGCACTGGAGCAGAGCAGTGAGCAGAGCTTCCTCCAGGTGGTGGGAGCACACAGAAGCTGTCCTGTGAGGGACAGAGGAGGAGGAGGCAGCTCCTCCCTGCTTGCTCTCTAAATTACAGAGCTGCTGTTCCATGCAGCAAATGAGTCGATGCCAAAAATCAAGTTAGATGTGTGTAACATCACAGTGGGGCCACTTTTGTCTTAGTGCCCAGCTCAGGAGCAGGTGCCCATTGGAAAGAGCAGTGCGGCAGCTGGGGAAGCCAGAGCTCCCCACACCACCTCCCGTGGGCTGGGCAGGGGGCACGAAGCCTGCACCAGCAGGGGGGTTGGTGGTGGGGGGCACGTCCGAGTGTGAGCTTGGTCGTGTGTGCCTCCTGCCTGATGAAACAAAGAGGGAACGTGTACATCACTGCTCTTATCACCACTCCTCGGAGGTTTTCTGGGTGTAAGGCCAGAATATGTGCATATAGATAGAATGTAGGGCAGAAGAGCAGTGTTTTGTGTTTTATTTTTCACTAATTTATAAAGAAAATATCTTTCGGACTCATTTGAAACTTTCTTCCTTAATTAAAAATAAACAAATAAAAATAAACCCTTAACTGTTATAGCTAACTATTAAAACTTTGTCTTTTCAAGCTACATGACTATGGAGAAACTTACACTTTGTGAAATGGTTGCATTTTGCAGAATACAAATGCTCTTTCATTGTGATATTTTATGGATATTTATCTTTAATATTTTGAATATCCTTCACGTACATCCTTACTTATATCTTTAAACCATGGAAGTGCTCTTGTGCTAGAAAGCTGGTAAGCACAACAGGTAACTTCATCCATCAACTCTGTGACTTTCATCATTCACATCCAAAAAGGAGGAAAATTTGTATCCCAGGAGGAAACATCAGCAACACGTGTGTGTATTCTTTTGCTAATTTATTTTTGGTGATCTGTGTTTGGAAAGGGGAAGTCAGTTTCAGGAGTGATGAGCATAAAGCTTTTCTTTTCACGATCAAATTTGCTGCATAAATAGAGAAGCAACAGTCAATAACAAAGAGTAGAAATAAGAATAAAATTCCACATGTTGAAACAGCTCTACGTGACTTTTTTTCCCAGCTGCTTGCTTTTTCTTTGAAAGCTTTGTATTTGAGAGGTCAGGATTTTCTGAAGATGGTGTCAGTATGGCAAATTCAATGCCAGACAAACTATTTCGCACAGAGGATCTGTTTTTTGTTTTTAAGGTACAGTTACACTGGGGTTATCCTTTCCCAAGTGAAAATTATGCAATTTTTCTTAGAACTAGCTTTGCTGATCATGGTGATCAGTTACCAATAGGGAATGAAAAACAATTGATAAAATTAAATTCTGTGCATCGTCAAAAATATAGAAAAATACTCTTGTTCCTAAAATTTTATTTTTGTGGGTTTTTTTGTTGGTTTGTTTTGTTTTTCCTATGTTTGGTGGCATGTCTTGCATGCTCCTGGGGAGAGCTGAGTTTTTGTTTGAATGGCACCCTTAGGTCATAAGTTTACCTTTGCCTCCCGCTGTGTGCTACTTACAGCATCTCACCACTCATAAATTACAAGTGCTTATTCTTAAAAAATCAATTAGTACAGATACAATTAATGCGTGTTATGACATGCTTGATCTCCATCTCTTTGACCTGTATTTGTCCCGAGATCAGCAGCGCTCCGTGCTCCGCAGCTCCGGGGCCAGCTGCTTCCATCGCAGTGATTGTTATAATTACTGACACTTGCAGGGGGAGGACGACAACGGCAAAAGAGGTCAGAAAGGAAAACTTCAAAGGCTTGAGTTTTGTTTTAAGAAAGCAACAACAAAAAGCAGTGGTGTGCTTTTTCTTACACCGACTAGCTGCTTTCATGCAGCTACAGAAGTCCCTTTTGTCGCGCGCTGGTGGCGGTGTCCCCGTACGCGTGCCATCGGGCTGCGTTCGTGTGGAAGGGACGGACAAAGTAGCTTGGATGCAGATGTCCCGCAGCGACAAAAGAAGTTCACTGCATGAAAAGCAAACAGCCCATTCAGGAGACAATGCTTAATATGTTCAGGAGCCTGAACCCATTGTCGTTCTGCAACGGAATAAAAGTGGGGGATTAATTTGCAGATGCTTGTGCATGACATATGGTAATTTCTCTATAGGAAGGAAGTGTCAGAGAGTGACCTGTAAATCCCCGCCTTGACCTCTGGTTGTGGCATGTGTATGCCATAAGGTCTGCGCAGCTTTTCATGTGATAATGTTAAGTAATGAGCATTAGTGGAAGTCTAATGTTTAGAACTGCTTTTAAATTGCGTTTGCACCGAGAAATTACGCAGCTCACAACACGAATACGTCACAGCTCTGGCTTTGAGGACGTGCTTGACCTGTGCTCTTTTGTGTTTGCTTCCCTGTAGTCTTATGCAGCGTGGTTTATATGCTGCTGCTTTATGTTCGTAGTCCTTTCTTTTGTTCAGGTTTAAATTTCTCTGAATGGACACGTTTCAAATGGAACTACGTTCAAACTAGCCAGCAGTGATGCATCCTATGGCATTTTAGTAGAACAGGTGGGACAGCCCAGGTTTAAAAGGGGCTATTTCAAAATCATTTTTTTAATCTGTAGTACAAATTCCAAATCTATCTAGAGATGGGGAAAAACAAGAACAAAAGTGAAACTCCTGGTTTTAAACTCCTAGTCAACCGTTATGCCAAACCAAATCCCAGCTTTCTAAGGACATGCTTGGATTTATTTTTTTTTTACTTACAGGTACTTTCTTTTCAAAACACACAAGTTTATGTTAGTGTATCTGTGTTTCTCTGCGGTTGCATGTCTTCCTCTCACTGACATTGCACTTCTTGTACAGCCTAGAGAGTTTTTTTTTTTAAGTTGAGTATTATCACCGTTCCCTCCAGTTTTGTTTGTCATTCTTCAGTGATACTAATCTGTTTTCCAGAAGCTGCTATCCTCACTCTCCTATTTTTTTCTCTTTCTTTCTTCTTCTTTCCTCTGCAAGTTGCTCCTGCTGTTTCTTCTAGCACTGAAGCTGGTCACTCTGGCTCTGACACTGCTCCTACTTTACATACCTGTTTCTTAGTAAATGAAGGTATTCTTTCCTCATTTTTTCTATCTATTTGTCTTTTGCTTTCAACTAATGTCCTTTATCATTGTTACGACACGACTTTAGTTTGGTCTGTGTAGATACTTTTCTTTGTGAGATACAGAGGCAGTGGGTTTATTTCTGTGTTCTTTGCCATTAATGCTGGCAGAGGGTGAGGAGATCTGGTTTGTCTGTCCTGGGCTTCCTTTCTGTTCAGTTCTCAACCGCCGTATCAAAGGTTGCATTTCAGGTCCTGTTTGGTTTTGCTGTTGCCTTTGGAGGAAAAAGCCTAAGACCCTTTTTAAGTAGGGAAAATAGAAATGCCTTTTCCCACTGCTGAGGTATGAATGAAAGAAGCTGCACTCCGTGTGGTTTGTATTCTGTTTGGGTGACATTTCCCGTCTCCCTTGTGGACGTAGCTGCTGCTGCTGCTTGGTACAAAGGTTCAGCCCTGTCTGGAGCCTTGAAGGGTCCCTTCTGGTACGAGCACCTGGCACTCGTCTGCTTTGGGGACGAGCGAGCAACAGCATTTTGTAGTTCACGTTGCAAACCAAAAGGCTGAAAAAATGTCACGGTCCTTTTAAAAGGAAAGAGAAACAAAATCATTGCAAGTCACTTACATTTTGGTTTATGAAAACAGAAATGATTTAGTTAAACTACTTGGGGTTTGCGTTTGTTGGTCTGTTTCTCCTAATAAACGTTTATCTACATCGTGAAGAATGTCTTCCTGACCCAAAGATTGGCACAAAAAGCAAACAAACAATCAGAAAACAGAAACCAAACAGAAACCAACCCCTTGTATCACTGCTTAAGCCTTTGTTTTAATGCCTTTTATTGCCAAGCCATAAATTTGCGCTTTCACGCAGGAGCTTCAAGTATGAAATGATTTCTTGTAGCGTCATGAAGAGCTTTATTCGTTAAAACATTTAGGTTTTTATGTTCGCAATTGCTGACAAATTAAAAATATAGATCTATGTGCTTGCCTGAAGTACTTCTCAGGTTTATCAAGTCAATGTAGAGCAGAATGCTACGAGATTTCTTTGTGTAAAGTACATCACAAGCATTTTTATGATCCGTGTCATTTGAGCTTGATATGCTCACCCGTACATTTTATAACTACGTAATGTCACAGCTGTATAGTAGGAGTGTACTTGAAGTAAGCTCGTTCAAGTAAGGTTTAGATGGGAAGACGAGGAGGGCAGACAAACGCGTGCTTTTATGCATTTGCATACCTTTAAAAATGGGCCAGAAAAGTCTATAATCTTTCAAATGGTAACTCATGCGCGTAGTGTTTTGTAACTGGATTATATAACTGAATTAAAGTTGCATGTAGGACGTTGTGTAAAATAATGGCAATTATTGTTTGAACAGATCACTTAAACTAGTCTTGTTCTCAGCACTTATGCTGAGAGCATTTTGTGTGCAGTGTGTGTGTTGGGCATACTCTGAAGGTTGCAAGCTGACAATCCAAGCCTGTGACTGGGCAGTGTTACTCTTCTGAAGTCTTTTTGCGAGGGGATGGGAAGAAAGAGGGATATTTGTCTCAAACCAGTCCCAATTAAGCACAATCTCCTGCTGGCGTGGAGCTCTGAGCAGCTCTTTGGGGCGCACAGTCGGTCCCGGAGGAGCTCCTCATGTCCCCTCACGGCACAGGGGGCACGTGCAGTGCCTTGGGGTCCGGCTGCAGAAGGGAAAAACCTCTCATTCTGCTGCAAAATTGGTTCTTTTTATTTGTTTCCCTTCTTTCTCCCACCTTCTCCTGAAGACTTAACGTGTACCAGGCCAGTGGCCGATGTGAATTTACTTTCTTGCATTTTATACGTGGTGTCTGCCTGGTGTTACTGCCTTCACCTCGCCGTCCCGCTGTGTCTTCCCAGGGTGGAGCCAGCTGGCCGCTATGCACTGCGTGATGCTCCCCGACCTGCTGGGGCTGGACAAGTTCCGACCTCCTCTCCTGGAGATGCTGGCCCGCCGCTGGCAGGACCGCTGCCTGGAGGTGATTTCTCTAGTTTGGGGCTGGGGATAGCTGCTCTTCCTGCCTCTAGTCAGTGCTCAGTTCTGAAAGTCCAAACTTGTGTGTGCTCAAATATCAGTCCACCTTTTAAATCTTACTTTTGAGGGGCTTGGTTGGCCCAGGCAGGTCCCAGCACCCTGCTGCTGCCCCTGCCCTGCTGACAGCAGGGACCTGTGAGTACCCTGCTGGCCACTGGGCGTCATCCTGCTGCTGCTGGAAAGGGCAGGGTGGCCAGATTTATGGGAGTAGAGGTTTACGGAGCAGAGATTTATGAGAGTAAACCACCAGAAAACCCACTGGAAAGGCTCAGTCACCCAGCACCAGGAGCTCAGTGAGCTGCCGGGGGCACCCGGGGAGGAAGGAGTGGGGGATTTGCTAGGAAGAGCAGCAGAAACGACCCATATCTTGCAAACAAAATTAAGTATTTGAACCTTTAGTTACTTTTTTATTTATGCAAACAGAATGTAGCTGTGCACAACTCTTATGTGGTGTTGTCTTTTATTAAGCACATTTCTCCTTGATATAAAAAGTTACTGATTCCTTTGGACACAAGATCCTGGAGTTGCTTCTTGCAGATTCAGGAGCACAGTTTTCCAGCTAACCTGTCAAAATGGTGAAAAAGCGATCGTCTATGTTTTTGTAGCTTCTGTGTGGCATATGGTAGAAACACGTGCTGTACAAATTTTTTTTAAAAGAAATTACTGGATTAAAAATTTCTAGGATCCCATTATGAATCTCGTTGGGATCAAAAAACTATTTTTTTATTCCAAGAGACTGCTGAGTTGCCTTATTTTTTGGAGCGTGTATACAGTAGTCAGTAAGTGGTTTGTCACCCAACTATTTGATAAATGACTAGCGGGCCTTAACGCTACACCTATGCTGTTCTGGCAAAAATTTTGTTGACTGTGCAGCTTTCAAAGAAGGAAAGGAGGAACGGAGCTGGATTAGGGGCTGTAGGTCTTCAGCAGCCATGTGACTGAATTGGGAATATGGTTTCTGCTACCTGGGTGCCTGTTTTTTGGCTAGGTAGGGTGTACTTTGAGGTGGTTTCCCAAGAGGTAATTACTTTGAAGCTAATTAGAATTTGAAGCCCAGTTACTGGATAGCCTCAGGTGTCAAGCTAGCATATTGCTATTCCCTGCTTGCCCACAGTTTTCTGTTTTACCTTGATCAAGTCACTTAACTTCCTTGTGTTTAAAAGCCTTTAGACCAAAAAGTCAGGTATTTATAAATGCAGTGAAATCCTCAGGTAGAACACATGAGGTTTTGATGGGGGACAAATTGCACATGACAGTATTTTGTATTTCTTGGTGTAAAAAGCTGGACTTTTAATTTTAATTTTAGAAAACTTTTTTTTTTTATATTTATTCACCTGTGGTTTCATTGTTCAGTCTTCCATGCTACACAGAAGATATGTGTATCCCATTTGAAAAACTGGTTTTAAGTGATTTTTATCTTCTATATTCCAACATCCACCCATGATATTTAGAAAAAATACTGACTCCTTGTGTATCTTGGAATTCTGCCGGACATCTTTGGAAATGTTTTAGAGAAGGGTGACCACAAATTCCTCCTAGAAACCTAGAATTTTGGTGGTTATTTTGCTTCTGTATTTAAGTAGGAGTGGGGAAAAATGTGGGTTTTCTGGAAGCTTAGTTCAGTTTTCTATTCTATATGTGTTGTGTTTGTTTTGTTTTTTTTTTTTTTTTTTTTCTTTAAGTGATGCTTTTTGTTGTTCTGGCTAAATTATACTGAAAGCATCTTGATAAATATTTGATGTTTGAGTTTGTGTGATTTTTCCGGTTGGTTTTATAGGTAAGAGAAGCTGCCCAGGCCTTATTGTTAGCAGAACTGAGAAGAATCGAGCAGGCAGGTCGGAAAGAGACAATTGATGCGTGGGCTCCGTATTTGCCACAGTACATTGACAGTGTTATATCACGTAAGTAACCCTGTCTTTAATCTGAAAACAAGTGGTTGCTAGATAAAGGCAAAAAAAAAAAAAAAAAAAAAAGGAATTTCATAAACAAATTGATGAACGCTACTACAAAAAATGCATTTGGGCTATATATAACAGTTTCGGGAAATTTTCAAAGTGATTTCACAATCGTGAAATTGCTCAAAGATCCCTAGTGCTGATCAGGTAACTAGAACATTTCAGGACGTGTCATTGGGAATGGAGTGCCCTCTGCAAAGGCAATTCATGCTGCTGAGGGGCTAGGCTGCAGCTCGTAGGTTTCAGGGAAGAAATCTGCTATGAAAAGGGCTGAAAAAATTACAAGGTACTGGTGGTAAAACACAGACTTTTTTTTTTTTTTTTTTCCAAGGAGTCTATAATAAAATCATAGAAATGGCTATAAAGGGATCCTTTGGTATCCCCAAAGTATCGAAGGATGCTGAAAGGAGCTAATGCAGGAAATGTCCATCAGCATCTGCTTGGCGTCTGACGTGCCTCCAGCCCAGCTGGGTGTTCAGAAACATTGATTACCAAGCACTGCAAGGAGACATCGGGTAGAGATGGTAGAACAGTTATCGAGGATTCATTAGGCAGTAATTTACGGTGATGGTTAATCAGGTGAGCATGAGATTACAGTGCTTCCTTTGGTACTGAAACAGAGCACTTCATAAAAGTCTAAAACTAAAAGTTAATGGGCTTTAGGGTGTTAGAAGCTCAAGCTGATTTTGCATAGCGTGTGTAGCGTGCAGAAGCAACAGAGAAGATGTGCCTTGCAGTGCTCTGCCGAGATGTCTTAAATCGTCCCAGAAGTATATCAAGAATGAGAGCTGTTCCTTTTTCATCTCTTTTGCAATTTGTAAAAATGCAAGAGAATTTAAGGAGTTAGGGATATGGTTTAGTGGGGACTGTTAGCGTTAGGTCAGAGGTTGGACTCGATGATCTTGAGGTCTCTTCCAACCTAGAAAATTCTGTGATTCTGTGATTAAAAATGAAATTTGTTAATTTTAAAAAACAGCCATTTCATGCAGGCCTCTGCATTGTCTTTTTTTGGTAACTGGCTGTTTCCGCTAACCTTTTGACTTAGTGTAGGTTATATATGCTATTACCTATTCCTTTGAATCACTACTTCAATTATTTAATGTGGTTTTAAGAGAAAAGAGTGTTTTTCATAGCAATTGTTTTCTAACATCTTCATGTCCTCGTTTCTTTTTCTAATTAGTTGATTGGGTGTTACCTGAACAAATCAAATGCATTAAAGTAATACAAATTAAAAATCTTAAAACTGTCAGGTGAAACAATTTGTAGTTTTGTGTGATTATGGACCTAACTGGGTTTCTCTTAAAAATCAGCCAATCCCTTTTGATGAAATGCTGTCCATTAAAGCATTGCACTTGTAAGTGGAATGAGACAGGGAATTTCTCTTAAATACTTTGCTTGCAACCTGTGAAAATCGCTTGCATTTCTGAATGATTGGCCGTATTTGGAACAGTTGGTTGATGGGCAGAGAAGGGTTTTAACGGAATTTAGCATTATCAAGGGCACATAAGTCTTCTGTGTGCCTTGAGCCACTACATACAAATATGTATTTACCAAAACATTAGGCTTCTGACTGTGCACGTATGTCTCGAGTTAATACTGTGATATGCAATATAATCTTCCTTCTCAAAATAAAATCAATCGTTACTGACCACTGTTTAAACTGCTATGTTTTTCTCCAGAACTGCTATTTTCATTTTATTTGTTGATAATAAAGCAGAGATCGTCCAGGCTCTAAGAATCTATTCTTGGAAGATGCGTCAGCGTCATAAGATACTCCCTTCAGTTATCTGCCTAGGAACTTGCCTTTATAGAACAACGACACAATATAAAGATACAAAGAGATATAAACACACCTGCCATACATAACAAAGCAGTAAAAAATTATAGTTTAATGGATGAGAATGTTTGCTTTTAAGTAGTAGGCATTCATTTTTCTGAAGATGTGATTCTTTCTCCGCTGAAGAATGTTGTTTCTATTCAGGGAAGGATCTCTATTAAATACCAATTGATTTTTGAGAGATGTGTAATAATCTTATTAAATCTAAATTGAATGCATAAATTACATGGAACACGCTGTTTTCAGGTGATGTTCAGAATTTGCTGGTGAGGCTAAGCTGTTGTTAATTACAGCCTTTAGCCATGTAGCGGTTGCCTTATTACAGGGATGTTGTTGCGCAGTTAGGCGTGCAGCCAGGCAGCGGGTAAGAAGTGTTGTATGGACATGCCAGAGAGCCTCGATCCCTGCTGCCAGATATTTGTGCCATTCGGTACGTTAGGGTTTATTTTCTAATTGATCCTTTTCTGAGGTCAGTTGTACTCAGTTTGTACAATACAGCTCTAGCTGCCCTTCAGTCTTGGGGGTAGCTGCTATAGCAACTGTTGATGATTTCTCATTTCTTTCCTCTGGGGTAATGCTGAGCGACCTTGTTGGGTGCAAGGTTATGGGCATGACTGTGTTGTTGAAGTGTATGGAAACTACTTCGAAATGCCTGCTTGCTTAGCCAGCGGACTGGTTCCAAAAAAGGACCTTCTGTTTAAGGTACTTGAAAACAACTGGTAATTCATACTAATTCCAATCCTCGTGCCATTTCTGGTACTCCTCCTTACTTAAACACTTCCATTGGAAAGTGTGAGCAGAGTGTGCAGCCCTATTTTGCATGTGCATCAGCTGGGAGCGTAATACTTTGTTCTGCCTCTCGTGCCTGTGCTCAGGCCACAGGTAAGGCATTTGATTTTGTGTAGCTGTTTAATAGCTAGGGGCTGACTGGTTTAAAAAAACTCCAGTAATTTGTATGTATTCAGTTCAAGTATGCATACAGCATACTTGGGATTTTACTAATTACTAAATTAGGATAAGCTTATCTATCAGAACCAACGAGAAGGTTTTAAAGCAGGGAAAAAATAGAGAAATCAGCCGAGGAGTATGGCTGAATGAAAGACTTGAATGTAAATGTTCAATATTGTTAAAGCACTGATATTGAAAAGCTGTAAAACAGATGATGAGTAGCAAATTGGAATTCATTTATTTTATATTAGCAGTGTTGAAAACTATGTAACTTGAACCAAGTTTGTGCTTCTCCTGAATGGCAGGGCAGAGATGGCATTTAATAGTGTTATTGTCTGTGAGAGCATACACAAAGATGCTGACATCCTGAAGAGGAATAATAACTGTGGTATCAGAAAGGAGAAATGAAATAATTAAGGAACTAAAAAGCTTGCTCTTGCGGGTAGTGAGTGAAGTATACAGATGTGTCCTTAGTTCTAATATAGGACTTGCTAAAAGAGAATACCTTTTTAAAAAGGTCTGGGGAGGAATTGAAGGGGATAAAAATAATTTAAATGGCCAAAATGGTTGCAGTGGATTTCTGAAAAGCATAGTTTTATGCTAGAAAGGCAAGCAGCAGAAATATGATAGATCAAGAAATACCACTTTGTTTCTTTCATCATCCACTTCTCCCTAACTCCCCTCTTAATAAAGGAGCATAAAATATTATCAGCATATTTGAGCCTAGCACATCTCACTGCTTTACAATAATTCTTATATTCATTTTATTTTTACATTCTAATATTGCTTTTTTTTTTGGACATGGCAAGTTCCTTTTTAATTGAAACAAATGCTAATTACTAATAGAAGCTTGCTGCTGATATGATACTTAGTCATCTGCGCTTAATTGACTCTTGAATGTCTCCAGTGTGTGGTACTAGCAAACAGAGATGAAATCTTTTCTCCATTTGTATATTCAGCGCACAGATCCAATAACAGTTTGGAACATGACCTTACTCAGCAAGATCAAGCCAACTCTCGTGTCTCCCAGCTTTTTGATGAAATGTGTTTGGGAACTTGAAAGGCAAATTTGCACTGGATTATCTTTAAATAATCTTTTAACTAATGCAAGAGAGAGTATTGTGAACAATAGAGGGTTCAGATTGTAGAACTTTTGTTCCAGTCACACTGCCAGCTACTTCAACGAAAAAGTACGTGCTCGGCTGGTTTTATTCCCATACCTGCTTTTGCATTTTCATGAACACAGAAAAATGGGAGCTGCTACCCCAGTGCATATTGAATATGGCATCTTAGGAAACAGTTTATTCAAAATTAATGTTTCTTTAATACAGTGTTTGTTTTTTTTTTTGTTTGTTTGTTTTTTGCAATGTATAGTAATGTTTGCTGAAACAATAACTAAGGCTTCATATTCAGTAACATTTGTATTTTTTTTCTTATGTTCTCAAGGCTTCGTTTTTCTATCACTGCTCAGTAGTTACACAATAAAAATGCAAGTTTTTTTTTTTTTTCTAACGCTGTGTTTTTAATCAGTTTGCATAGATTTATGCATGCAATTTGTATCTGATGTTCCCTAACAACCTGATGATCAGCTGAAAGTCTTAGGATTGAGTATGATTAAGGTCTCTGTACCTCTGTTGTGATTTTATTCTGCAGTTTTTCATCTCACAGGTGTATTACTCTAAGAAGACTTCTCTTTGTTTTGCTTTACATCTGTCAGATTGTCTCATTTTCCATTAGTTTTTATAAGTTTGTTTACCAGTTAATACTTTAACAGCTCTACCCTGTACAATAATCGATTCTTCTTAAAATGCTACATTTTTTTTATCCTCTAAATTACTTGTTTGATATGAATAGTCTTTAAAATGATATAGGAGACTTGATGGAGTAATAACATGTTCCTGTAGATCTATTACAGTCATTATAGCGCTGGAAAGTGCATTTAGTAGTTCTAAAGCTTTTTCACTTTTAAGCTCCGCCAGAATATGCTAATTTGAAGACTCTGCCACATCCTATGTTGCCTTCTGCAGCAGTGCTTGAATCATTTAAATACATGCTGAGGCATGGCAGAGGATGGAGGGGGTCTTAGTCATGCTCCTGTAGCCATGTCAAAGGCAGTCGTTGCATCTGTAATGAAGATTTTGGGGAGTAGCTGACTATAAAATTTCATGAAGTCTTCTTGTGAAAAAAAGAAATTGCCTATTTTTCACGAAAATAAGCCTTGTACTAGTAAGGTGGTGACACAGAAGACTCTGTGCATGGTGTCCTCTATTCATATTTCCCCTTTCCCAGCTCCATCTTGGGTTGAAACATGACATTGGTGATCTAAACGTACACAGATATCTCACAGTCAGTGCAAACGTACAAATACAAATTAGAGAAGAGAAAGATGGTTTTGTGGGGAACAGGACAGGACAGGTCACTGAAGCAAGCAAGCCTTAAAATCTGTTATTTCCTGCTGCATCTAGTTATTTATTCATTTGGCAGTGGTGAACCATCAGATGAGGAACGGGAAGTCTTGGATTAGAGATCAGTATCTTCTGATCTTTGACCACTGCCTGTTAAACATATTGCAAACAGTGAGGATGCCCTGCTGAATGTCAAATAGCACCTCAGGTTTGTGTACACGTTGACACCAAACACAGAGCTGAAACCTGCGAGTGGTAGAGTTGTGGGAGTCACTGGGGGATGCTGTTTGTACACAGGCGACTGCAGCAGGCTGTGGTGCACCCACTTAGACTATATCCGTGACCTGTTTTACTTTTTAATTCTCTCTTTTTTGATGATCTTATTTTCTTCGGGTCAAGGGCTGTCACACATTAATAATGAAGAGTGTTAACTTAACACCTGGCATGATTAGCATGTTTGGCAAGTAATTAATTCAGAATTTTTATCCATCTGTAGCGTACTACAAATTGTAATTAAATAATTTGGGTGCTGAGATCATGAGTGAGCAAGAAGCTGCTAAGGTGGCAGGAAGGAAATGTGCTAAATGCCTGTTTAAGGGAAAGACGGGGAAAGCCAAGAACTGGAAATAGGCCTGGTCTGTAACTGCCACCTGTGTGTTTCCTGCTCGTTTTGTGTTGTTCTCATTCTGTGGTTTCTTCACACAGGATTGTAGGTCCCTCTTAACAGGGAGATCAGTCAGCCTTTGGGAAAAAAAACCTACTCATTGTAGAAACAAAACGAGGAAAGGCATGTCAGACAGCATACATTTATTATTTACTGCATACTCCAGCTGTTGGGGTGAGTCTCAATACGAATCCATAATCCAGAGGTGCTGAACAGAAATAGTCCAGCCTTCATCATGATGAAGTGTTCTTTTCGTAGGTGCATTAAAAAAGTTGTTGCTGTCCTGCAGGAAGACTTTTCATCATCCTGGCCGAAAGGGACTGCTTGGCTCAGTGTGCACCTATTTGCTGTGTTATCCCCTCTTTGCTCCTAAGCAGCCAGCTGGGATGTCTCAGCGAGAGAGCCGAGGTCTGCAGGGGAAGCAGCAGCACCAGGTGGATTCCTTCTGAAAGCCAAGTTCCCATTTCACCTCGATCTTTTCTGATGGAAAAGAGAAAGGGGAAGCCCTACGGTAAATCCAGAGCGTGTCGGGCACAGTTGCACAGCACAGCCCAGGGTGAATGATAGATCTGTGTTTGGTTTGGGCCTTCGCACCCAAAATTGGCACATCAGCTCGTCAACCCCAAATCCAATGTTAACGGATGCGTAGGCAGTGCCAAGAATTACAAGTATTGGAGGTGGTTTAGCCGTGGGTGTTTTCCAGGCTCCCACACGAACAGCTCAGCGTCCGAAGCCTTGTTCATGCTCTGTCTGCTGAGGCTGTCCTGCAGCCGTAAAGGTTTGCCGTGGCCTCGCCTGCTCCTTGTCCCAGCATGAGCTTCTTTGTGATTAGTCCATGGTGGTTTTGCACGAGGAAGGTTTCCAGGTAGAGCTCAAAGAGGGAAAATTTCATCCTCCGTTACCTACTAACGTTAAGAGTAAGGACTGTCTTTGGTGTACAGTGGGTTCTGCGAAGGGATTGTTTGAGGGATTTCTTTGCTGAGCATCCTGGTCGTGCTTTGCTCTTTGTTTTTGTGGAGCCCACCAAGCACCGAAGCAGCCATTTCACGGGCTGCGTGCGCTGGAGCCCCCGAAATCTTCTGGCAGCGGGGAGACGGATGGATTTTTAACTATGTGATGGTGCTGCAGATAGGAAAATGGTTGCTGTGTCTTTAATGGAAAGCAAAAGGTTATCTTGCCGTGGCCTTTGTGTGCCTGCGCTGATGTGGTGGAGGCAGCAGACAGGCGGTGTGTGCGGAGGGGCCGGCAGCGGGCCGGGATCGATGGGAGCGGTGTGAAGGGAATTAATGCGAGGCAGGCAGGCTGTCTGTCAGCGGGGCTGCGGGGCAGCGCTGGGCACTTGCTGCAGAAATCCGTTTTCAATAAATCCCGTCTAGAAATTAAGTATAGACGCTCGTGTAGCTTCCCGTATTGCTACAGCCCCGCTCATCCAGGTAGGCGCTTGTAGCAAACGGGTGTTCCTTGGAAAGGGGAAATCCTAAATAACGCAGCGGCGTGAAATTAGAGAGAGAAAAATTTCTTTAAACTGCTCCAAATAATAATCCATGTTATCCCCAGAAAACAAAATAAACACGGGAAGTCTATAAGAACAAATACTGCGTCCGTTTTTATTAGTATATTTCTGGTAGATATATATCTCTGTTAGGAAGTTTTATTTAAAGCCAGATTAATTGAGTAAAACTTAATTAAACTTCCATTGATTTAAGTGGGAGTTCTCGTTGAGTAAGGATGCTTTGATGGGGCCCCAAAGACTTGGCTATTTATACATCTGGTTGGTCATTCTACTCGCGCAGGGTTCGACTTAACAGAGCACAAAGAATTAAATGCAGTGGATTTGCACTGCAACGTTTCGCTATATTAAATGAGCGGTTTTATGATGCTGCAGGAAAGAGTTGGGCATTTCTAAATGGTGTAAGTTTCTAATATGAGTGAATCTTGCCTAATTTTCCAGCGTTTCCCAGTATGTCAACTGACGTATTTTTAATACCTTCCATTTTTATGACCTTTTTACTTCTAAAACCTGTTTCTAAGACAATTTTAGTCGTTTTTGGTGAATTATGTAGAAGGCGTTTGTGTCCAAGAAGATGTGTTCCTTCTTACTAGATTTTCTTTGAAAGGAAGCAATAATTTATTGCCTGTTTAATCTTTGCAACTGTTATTTTTCTCCCCTTTTGTTTTCATTGTTTTTTTGGGGAATGTTTACTTAATCAGAACGATTGCGCTTAATATTTTATTTTAATTGCATATAATTGTAATAGACTTCTAACTTTTCATATGCTGAGCTTGGAACCAACTCAAGCAGAAGCACTTCTTCCCTTCCACTGCATTGTCACTAGTCTGGCTAAGCACTCTGGAAGGATGTAGCACATCTAATAGTAAAGTTCAGCCTCTCTTCAGTAACTCAGGGACAGAAAGCAATGAAAGAAGTGATGTAGTAACTCAAAAAATCAAAGGCTTTGAGTTTTGACCCAGCCTAAACTTACCTTTTAGGGACAGCTGGACCCTTGGCTCCTACTGACTGGAGTATTTAAGCACAGAAAATGCACCCTCTGAGATGAAAGCTCATCAGTGGAGGCGTCACACTGCAGTTTTCAAAAGGCATGGCAACTCTGTACCCTTCTCTGTGTGTGGAAGGAAATCAAAGAATTTTAGACTATGGAAGTGATATTTAGGAAGCAGCTGTATGCTTGCCGT
This sequence comes from Netta rufina, assembly GCF_964035555.1. Classification (NCBI taxonomy): domain Eukaryota; kingdom Metazoa; phylum Chordata; class Aves; order Anseriformes; family Anatidae; genus Netta; species Netta rufina. The sequence continues at coordinate 758,130 of NC_140139.1, read as the reverse complement.
GGCTGCGGAGATTACCGGCTCCTCGTGCCAGCTTCTTACTGAAGCTGGTAAGGACCACGCTGGGTGATACCCAGGGGCTGTAGCAGCTGCAGCGAGCATTAAACTCCGTTTTTAAAGGTGTCCCGAGTAAGGTTCATGTGCAATTTGTAATTGCATGTGATCTCTGCGCAGTCCTGCCAGCATGCTTAATGAAGTGCGAGGCTATTGATTGGCAGCGCGTCCCAGCCTGGCTTTACAGTTGTTGTCGCTGCTTTTATGTGTGTCGACATAATGAGAAGGACGGCTGGAAAGTTACTAAAAGGTACTGGTTTCTCTAGAAAGAGGTAATGTCAGAATAAAAGTTGGAACAGGAATTGCTGTTCATCTTCCCAAAGGCAAAGTCATTTCCTGAGACTTCACCTCTTGTTGAAGTTTGGTTGGTGCTGACAAAGGGCCGTGGTCCTTTTTTAAATGGGGACTTAAAGCCTCTGTAGCTGGCAAACCTAACGCCGCAATCAGCAGAGCAGCAATCTCTTCATAGAATAAGATTTTTGATAGTATAGGCTGACAGAAAGGGTGTCGCGGGAGGAAAGCAATCTTATCAGGGCTTCTTGTCAGGCTGCTCTTTGCGCTTTCCTAAAGCTCTTTGGGAAGACTATTTGCGAGGCTGTACTTTTTCACCCCTAGCAAAACGCTTCTTTTGATAATGCCTTGATTGAATCGTGGTAAGGGCTGTAAGGGACTAATTAAAGATTATAGCCAGGCAGCCTACAAAGCAGCGAATTCGAGCTTGAACCACGTGCTGCTGGTACGTGGCACGATTTGGTGTCTGTAACGTAGTTTCCAGCAGCAATTAAGTGCTGCATCACAGCCAAAATGATGTGGAAGGACTCAAACGAGTGAGCGTAGTCTGCAGGTGGTGTGGAAGCAGCCCTGCGGCGAGAGATGAGCATCAAGGGAAGAGGGAAGAGGAGTCCTGCTGGAACTCCTCCCTTATTTGGCGCCGTATCTTGGGTTTTTGGCGAAAGATTTCAGTGCGTCTGTGTGTCTGATATTTTAAATTGTGCTAGAAGATGCTGTAAAAAGAAGAAAATAGGAGAGATTTACCTTGTGGAAAAGGCTTTTAAGGGGTAGGTTTGTGAAAACCGCACAGAGCGCTAAGGGAAGGCAGAACCTGGTTGCCCTTTGCTTTACCTATGTTTCATAGCATTACCTTGAGTCAGAAGGTAATGTTTTTGTTTTTTCCTAATGTGTAAAGTGTGTTATCTGCCCCAATCACTGACTTCTGTGGCTGTTTGCTGTTATTTTTTCAGCTGGAGTAACCACGGAAGCCATTCAAACGGCTACGGCAAGCCCAGATGCGTTGGGAACAGAGGCAAAAGTTCAAGAAGAGGAGCACGATCTGGTTGATGACGACATCACAGCAGGTGAGCACGGCCACGATGAATATATTTTGACATACTAGATACCGTGCAGAAGGGATGCAACGCTTTGTGCAATTTTTCCTTACTTTTCATGAGAAAATGGAGTACATGCTATTAGAAATGCAATGAAGTTATTCAAAAGTAAAAAATGCAGAGCTCTAGGCAAAAGCTAAATACCTGCTTAACTGTAGCTACTGTAGTATTAACATGTTGCTACTGCAAAATGTGCTCTGTATTTCAGTGTATTTGGGGGTTTTTAGTCTGCTTGCGACTGACACGTTTAGCTTGTTCCTGCAGAATAAAGGTTGGTTCTTCACAGTTATCCCTCAAATGATTTACCTTGGTGAAAAATCTGATGCAAGGGTGCTACCACCATAGTCTGCTTCATCGAACGGAGGTTTTCAGCACCAAAGAGTTGTTAGTTTGTCACGCGTGGTTCAGTTCTAGAACTACCAATACAGCTTTTGCCATTGTTGGAGTTCATTATAACCCGGCAGATAGAGTTGCGAGCTGTGATCCCTCAGGGCATATTCCGAAATGACAGACCACACAAAAATATGCATTTAATTATAAGCGGGTTATCTTTTGATTTGGTTTTTCACGCTTATTTATGCGGTGCCATAAGGAAAATATCTGTGTGCTCAATATCAATCTCCTCAGCATCTGAATGACTCCAGCACGTATTTTAGCATAGCATACTGCAGATTATAGAGCACAAAAGCTATCTTTTTTGACTGAGCTTTTTATAGATTTTTGTGAAAGTCTGAAAGAAAACTATTTATTTCTATTGACCAGAAGACAGTTAGTATGACAGATCGAGTTTTGGGTCAAGTCTCTGGTTGAAGGTGACTGAGACAAGATTCCTGCTGGTGGAAGAACAAACTGCTTGGAACAGAGAGTATTAACACGAGCTATTTGTAAAAAGCTAACAGGAAATAGTCAAAGGGGAGGGAGAATGCTGGGGGTGCCTTAAGTGGCTGGGGGAAGGTGCAGGATTCATCCGGAAACAACAGGGAATAGAGGCTGAAAAAAATGGAAATAAAAATATGGGGGGAAAAAAAAAAAAGAAAAAATAGAAATTAATGAATAGGCTCCAGGTAGGCTGGAACACAGATCTTCCCAGGACATCCATTACATCAGTGTTTCTTTCAGAAACGTAGCAGGAAAGAGAATGGAAGCAGGATGGAGTAACTTCCAAGTGATGTGCATTTTCTTTCTACGCTTTAGACTCTTTAAGTTCTGAGCTTTTCAGAAAGCTGTCTACTGTGTTGCTTGAATCTGGAGCTAGTAACCGTTTCTTTACAGAGAAAATACTATTGTTAAAAGGAATCGAGCTTTAAAAGCTATATCCCAAGATGAAATTTTAGTCAACAATTGAATACAACTGTTAGTGTTTGAAGAATATTTAAAAAAAAAAAAAAAAGTTATAATTCAGATAATTTAAGCTTCACCTAGTTATCTTAAAATATGATGCAGCTTCTTTCTGTAGTGGTCCTCTTAAGGCTAATATTTATTGATTTGACTGCACAGAGTAATACTAGTGTGCAGTGGTCAACAGGATTTTTTTTTCAGTTCGAACTGGGATTTACCAAATGCCTTCGTTTGCCCAAAATCATTTTTTAAAAGGCTCATTTTCACATCAGTACTTATATATTATACTGATATATTCTGATAATTCTAGCAGCTGCGGTGGTGTGCATGCAGAAAGTTATATAGCAAATAAAAGCTGGGTTTTATACTGATAACGTTTGTCAGCTTGAAAGTTTAATCTTTCAAATCTTTTCCTTCAATATTTCTAAATCTATTTTCTTGTGTAACGATTAGTACTTTTAGCAATAATTATCCGCTAACTTGTGAAATCAGAAGCAAGAAATATTGCTGGATTAAGCCATATTCTGAAGTGAAAATGGCTCTCGAATCAGCAACAATATTTGTCTGTATTATCTTAATGATTCAGCAATGAATCACTGTGATTTTTTGATTTATCTTTTATCTGAACGCACCATCACTGCTGTTGAAATGCAGCAGTACATGCAGTGTATTTGCAGAAATTTCCAGCGTTTTCCCATATTTCTAGTAACACTTATTTTACCCCCAAAATCTAGATATTCTGACGTTCGTGGCATCTAACTACTTTAAGTATTTTTAATTTCTAGGTGAAGCATTATTTTTCGCTATAGAGTATGACAATTTTTTAATTTGAAGGCGTCCACTGTAATGAAAGAAAAATATTTCACCTGCTTTTTTTTTTTTTTTTTTTTTTTTTTGCTGTTGTTGTTTTTTCTTATTGTTACTTTTATTGCTGTATTGAGTTTCTGGGCCGCTCTGGTGGTTTCTCTGCCTTCTCTCCCCTCCTGTTGGACTGGACGTGGAAGCAGCAGCGCCAGGTGCCACCGCCCAGTGCTTCCCTCCCCTCAGCAGCCAGGCTTCCACTGCAAATTTGGTGTGAAGTGGAGGTGCACAACAAATGCAACCATCTGCCATCCCCAGCAAACAAGCCAGTGGCCCACTGTTCAGCACAATGAGGGTGCCAAAAGAGTCAGTCTCCGGATAAAGTTCCTGCTGGGCTGCTTTTAAGTAGGTTAGACCAAACCTGAGCACCTTCTACAAACCCTGTCACATACGTTTTTGCATCTCCAAAGCCCACCACAGAGAGATCAAAGAAGCTTTTAATTTGTGTTTAATAACTCACTGGAAACCCATCCACCATATCCTGCGCTGACTATTGTGTAAAACACCAGAAAAATTAGATTTTATCAGCTAAAACAAACCTCGTCCCTTTCAGATGCTAATTAAGAAAATAGAGAAAACACACACGCATCTCCCTCATTTGATCTTTTCTGTTACAAATAAAATGCGCGGATAGGAGTTAGTTAACATGTGGGTGCTAATTTTTAATGGAGTTTTTGTGTGTACGAACAGGAATTTTGAAGCACCTTGAGAAACGTGCTTGATGGATAATTGCAGAAAAAGTTAATCAAGAATCTAGTTCCCTCCGGTTTGTCATTAGATGCCTACAAGAAAGCATGAAACTGTAGGTAAAATACTTTTTAAAAGAGCACTTTATTTAATTGTAGGGAAGGTAGCTCGTGGAGAAGCACAGGGTTTTTCAGCAGAGCTGCACATCTTTGAAAAGACGTGGGCATCTGCCACTGAAGCAGATGTCACCAGTAAACGCCACTGGGAAATCTGTTCCCTGCGAGGGGGCTACGGGCTGGACATCTGTCGGAATGGCAGATGTCAGAGCTGGGGCAGCGCTGCATCTGCTCCCTGAGTGCTAGCCCAGGAGAACTGCTCCGTTCGGGCTTTCGGGGCTGGTTCCTCGTTGCTGGAAGAAGTGTGTGGCAGGGTATTTAGAAAGATAACTTCATTGAATTGGGAATACTTCTTGGTGTCTGTCTTTATCTGATGCACAACTTTACGCTAAGCATCACACAGTGTAACTAACTAGCATCAGTCCTTGTGCATCTTATTTTTTTTGTGAAATCGGGAAGCATTCAGCATCACCGTGTGCATTATACATCAGCACTTCGTAAAAATCAATCTGGGGCTCGTCTGAAATCTTTTGTCTGTTCCAGTGGCAGATGTCTTCTTCCAGCTCTGTGCAGTCTCCCTTTGTGCTGTCGTTACTTCGGAAAACGTTATTAACTTGGGGAAAGTTAGCTCTCAGTGTCTTAGTCAAACATTTATACCTTCATTGTGTTCTGACTGCTCATCTTCTCTCAGTGGTGGTAGGAAGAAATCCTTCAACTTGATGCTTTCGCTAATTTAAGTAAAGTTTTAGGAGAGATTGTTACAGTCAAAAGAAAAAAATATTTAGAATAATCTGTTCAGATGTAGAAGTGGGGTTTTAAGGAGGCAGAGGTCACAAAAGCAAGCATTGTGCTGACACCCAGCGATGAGCAGGTCAGGCTCAGGCTTCCCTTGATCCACCTGGAGAAGTTTCAGCCTGGTTGCATGTGTGGAGCATTACAGTGCTGGCAAGGTTTAGCTGTCTTGGGGCAAGTTAGCTATAATCGTGGACCAGATGCTTCAAGAAGCTGTTTTGGTGTTAAGGTGTGTAGTGTCCATCGCTCCTAGCAGCGTTTACCCGTGTAAATGAACCACATGTCTGTGGAGGACTGCTCCTGGGAGTGCAGCCTTCAGGACCCTAGGAGTCAGGAATTTCCCCATGGGCATTACTGTCCAAGAAGCTTGTGCTGGTTACTATATGAGTCATTTATTTGATGACCAAGATACTGTTAAATAGAGTATGCTACTGCTTGAACGTTTCCTTTAGTCGTGGAAGCCACTGTTCTGGCTGGGATTTGGAAAGCCTGGTGTTGTTTTAATTTAAGTTCACTGGGCTGTGTATCCTGATGTCACTGCCTACAGGTCTGTGCAACAAGTACGTTGGTTTTGGTCTGTAATCCTGTAAGCTAACTGCAGAATTTTTGTGTGAGAGGTCATGTGAGAGAGAGGTCATGAAGACCTCCAGGGATGGGGACTCAGCCAGTTCCCTGGGCAGCCTGTGCAATATCTCACAACCCTTCCAGTAAAGAAATTTCTCCTAATACCCAGCATAAACCTCCCCTGGTGCAACTCAAGGCCATTTCCCTTTGTCTTATCACTTGGTGCTTGGGAGAAGGGCCCGATCCCCGCCTTGCTACAGCCTCCTTTAAGGTAACTGTACAGTACAGTAAGGTCTCCCCGAGCCTTCTCTCCAAACTGAACAAGCCCAGCTCCCTCAGCTGCTCCTCCTAGGACTTGTTCTCCAGACCCTTCACCACCTTCGTTGCCCTTCCAGAGGCCCCCACGTCATCACTTTAAAACGCACTTGCTTTGTGTACTGCTGGTGTGATTTTAATGCTGTATCGCCTCCTCTGACCTATTTTCCTCCTCGAAATAACAGGGTTTGTCTCAGCTCTAAGTAATAATGGTGGAGTTTAAAACAAAATGACAAAAAAAAAAAAAAGAGAAAATAATTCTCTCAGCTATCACAGAAGTAGCTACAGGCATCCAGTAGCACAGCAACCTACCCGCTGGGCAGAGTGCTGGCCAGCAAACATCACCTGTAAGTCCACCTGGTGTGCCAGGGTGGGATCCCACACGTCCCCACAAATCCCCCCTCCTTCACCTTCCTGCCCCAGGACGGCTTTGTCTGCTCACCTGGATGGGGTAAGTGCCCGTTGCCTCTCCCTTGCCCATCTTTCTTGCACGTGGATGCCCTGGCTCTCTCCCCAAAAAACCCTCCAGGCCCCTCTCATTTCTCCGTGCTCGCTCCTCTCCACCAGCCGTGCACGAGTGGCAGCGCTTTTAGGAGCTTTTAAGTTCAGAAGACCCGTTCCTGCTGGTGCTGTCTGATCTCCTTTTATTCCAAACAAAACGATTTTTCATGAAGGTGGAGACCTGAAACCTATAGCAGGTTTTTTGGAACGTTTTTATAGTTGCTGTTCTTAAAGCATTTTTACGCGCTTCTTCTGGACAGATAATTGTTCAAACTAGTAATTCAAAATCTATGTAGCATATGAAAAACCTGACAAATTTTAAAAAACAAACAAAGCCTAAATGTCGTAACAAGCACTTGTTGTATTGGAAATGGTTTGTTTTCACGTTGCAGCTCCCCAAATTGGAGCTATCTGAAATTGTTCAGAAATAAAGCGTAATGTAAGCCATGCTGAATTTTGCTGAGATCACTGTTTCAGTAGTACTTTGTACATGCAAAAGCTTTAATTTCACCTGCTTAAGCAAGAGAGAAAAAGAGTGGAGTTCCTACTTTTCGTTCTTTTACCAATCTGTGCACTTGGATAAATAAATAGATGATCTAAGATTCAATAGGCCAATTGCAGCATATAATAGCTATTCAGAGGCAATTAAACTGCCTTTTTTCATGCCGGCATGCGAGCGTGCCCTTTCCCAACCTTCAACTTGATTTGTGGTGATTCAAAATTAACTTAAAAGTCTTGTTTGCTGACAGCTTAAAGCTTAATTGACTGAAAGCCAAATAGAGCGCGTTGCACGCTCAGCCCTCGCGCGCGCTGCCAGGCAGCAGTCGGGGCCGTGCACGCAGGCTCGGGGCTGCTGGGGGCTGCTGGGGGGCTGCTGGTCGTCCTGCCCTGCTGTGCAGGCAGGAATGGGAAGAGGAGAACGATGCCTTCCTGCTCGCACTGATGGCAACACATCCAAAGGTGAATTCTGTGGTTCCGGTGGGACCTGCACCAGTGTGATTGAGTATTGCTCTGACTGCTCTGCTGACAAACGCAACGAATAAGGAGTAAAATGGGCATCACCCATAGGGGCAGAGGTGGATCTAAAAGGTGGCTGGGTGCCTTTAGTATCGTAGCAAGAACCACCTGGTGGGCAGGGGGTGTACAGCCCCGATACAGCCCCGAAAAGCGCGTCCCCAGCCCGTCCGTGTCATCTTGTGGGCAGAACGCACAGCGAATTGCAGCCCCTATCCCAGCCCTAACCCTCTTATGCTGCCAAAAGCCTTCCATTCCCTTCATATTTATGTATCTATAATAGTTTCTGTAGAGAAAAGGCTTGTTTTAGTTTGGGAGTGGTGATGCCCACCACGACTCGTTGTTCCTCTACCGTGCTTACCGGGGCAGGTTTGCTGCCCTCGCAGCCGAACATCGTCCCCCCCATGGGGACTGATGCCAAGCATCACAGGAGGGGCCTCCAAAAATGAACACAATGGTGTTTTTTTGTGGTTCAGAGTGATCGGCAAGTATGTATTCGATACATCTTCGGGATGTATTAAATCATTTCAAATTAAATAATGTCCTTAAGCACTGGGAGGGTGTTTTGATCTGTCAAAATCAGAAAGATCTTAAAAGCAAAGTACCTGAAATTGCCAGAGGTGATATAAGTGCATCAGGAAAACATAATGGCTTACGTGCTTTCTCCTGTAAATTCTGAAAGTTCTGTTCACATGAAAGTCAAATTTTAGTGCGTGAAAGATAAAGAACATGGATTCTGATATTGCTCTATTTCTTATTGATTTCTTGGCAAATCATGGCTATCTAATTTTTTCTGCCTTCCTATTGATTTCCAATGGGAACAACATCTTTTTCATAAAGCCTCAGGAAAAGTTGCCATTCAGTTCCAAAATGGCCATGATGTAAAATAGTTTTATGCTCCTTTCAATAAAATCATCATCGCGCTTCAGCACGTGAAGCCCGGATCTCTATCGGCTTTATTGAAGCTTTACCTATGGCCAGGCTGATCTGAAACTCAGGAATGGATTTCCTTAATTGACTCTCATTAACAGCTTATTGAAATCTTTTTTTTTTTTTTTTTTTTTTTTTGGGGGGGGGGGGTAATTTCCACCAGACCGATGGGCTCGTACAAAACGTGCTGTTCTGCATAAGGGCAGTGCTTTGTGCAGCCACCCCTCAGTCCCTTGCAGTTCAGCAGGATTCTCTTCTGTGCTCTGCCCTTCCTTTTCTCGCTGAATATTTCACCGTGCTGCAGCTGCAGGAGCACAAAATGGGTGAGGATGCCTCTCCTCGCACGGCTAAGAGCAGAGGAAAAGAGTCAAAGACAAAATGGATTCTCTGCTCTTCAGAGGGGGGAGTACAGGACACGGCTCGCTCAGTGTCAGCAGCTCTTATTGAAAGCACAGAGTTCAAGCATCAAAACTTTCCTTCTTACTAGCGACATTAAAGTCATCCTGATCAAAATCTTGAGAAGGTATCGCGGGCATTTAACTGCTTTTATTTCTGACTCGTTTATTTAGATAGCAGCACAGAGGGATACGGATTTCTGGAAAGCGCAGCACAAATCTGCATTTAAAACTGGAAGTAATGAGGTCAGGGTCCAATTAATACTTCATAACTTACATTGGTGGGTTTCGGCTGTGAGATGAAACAACCCAGCGTTGCTCTGGTAAATTTATTCCCGAGTTATTAAATACTTCAGGCTATGTGGCGTTCAGTGGAATTAAATTAGTTGGAGATAATGATTGTTTGTTGAGCTTGTTGCTGAAAACACATGCACGCCGAAGAGTTGGGCTAATTGGTTTCCCTGCTTTTTGAAAGGAAATAAAACATCTTCAGCATGCAGCTCCCAAAGCATTGATGAGAAAAGGAAAGGTAAATGCTGAGAGATAATAGCTTAACTCGATGCCTGTATAGCCAAAAAACGCAATTTTGAATTGTTTTCTTTGCTGTCAGATGGTAAGTTTATTAAATGGTTTTTGGTTTTGTGAGTCCAGGCAGAAAGGGCCTGACTACAGCAACTCCAGTAGTTGCTGTTAAACTGGGAACAAACTGATTTAATTTCCTATAGACTTGCTTTAAAGTGATAACCGGCACTCCAGTCAATGTTTCCTACAGCAAAAAAAGAAGTTGCAGAGGGACTAAATATAACTGCATAGCTGTATGAAAGTAATTAATAAATATCGTGTATCACTAACCTTAATGTGAATGCACGAAGCACGCTGGCACTTGGGCGATGCTGTTCGACTTTTCCAAGGTATGAAACATTTTGGGTAAATTCAAAGGGTATGAGTAAATAGAAAAATGACCATCTTGCACCATCTTGCACGTTTTCCTTTTGGTTTCTTGCAAGATAAGGTCGAGTAAATTAAACGCTCATCTGTGCAATTTGTCGGGCAGGCTTTGGGCGTGCAATAGGCTTACCCGCCACGGGTAGTGGTGTAAGAGTTGGGTTTTTTGGCGACGCTGGTGTTTGCAGGTGTGCTGGACAAGGGAGAGCATTGTTCAGGTGCGCTGTAAGCACCCCCAAGTGCTAATGAGCAGACGGCACCGCGCTGGTGCTTAGCGGACACCGAACAAATTCAGGCGTTGAGCTTTTTAGGAAGAATGAATGATGGCTAATGATTATTTAATGACAGATCTCTGGACTGAAAGGCACTTAGCACTCAAAGTGTACTGCAAAGCCTATTTCTCAAAGCTTCCGACAGGTTTATTTGGTCTCACCTTGAGTAGAGCAGTGCTGTATTGATTTCATTGGGGTGGATTTAAACACACTATTGGCTTAAAATAGCACCACCTATGCAGAAGAAAATCAGTGCCTTAACCCTTACGGCTGCCAGCAGCTGCTGGGGAGTGTTTGGGTTGTAGGCTAACAGATTCCTGGCAGGTTTGCTTATCCTAAATGCTGTCATTTTTAATTAACATATACACTGCAAATTTTCAACATTTGTTATCCATACAGGCCGTGTGGATAAAGCCCAGGGATTGACAAGGGGGTTCTGACCCCACGATACCTGACCAGAGGTGGGCAGTGGAGTCGGAGCCCTGGGATTTTTCATCAGACCTTAAATGAAAGATTTGAAAAAAAGTCATTTTTAATTCAAATTTCATAAACCTTTTTTTCTTTTGGGTGGCTGCAAGTCTCTTCTTAAAAATAAAGAAAAATTCTATGCTTACCTAATCAGTGTTATGTACTATGAGAGGTTTTATCATTCTGTTCTCCTTCTTTCTCGGGTGCTGCAGCTGGCTAGCTGCATCAAACCATGTTACTGGCACCACAAAGGGAATATGTTATCAAAAAGCAAACCTGAGAAATGTCCTGGCTTTAATAATACAAAGCTATGCGACTTTACCAATATTCAATTATTAAGCTTGTCTGTTGGAAGATGCCCCCTGAAGTATTAGAAAAATGAAGTTTAAACACTCCCGGTTTTTAGGGTAGTGACAATGCCCCCTTATTTCAAATACTTTCCTGCAGACGTGAGAAGAAAATGCCAGGACAGGCGTTATCAGCTAAATCAGCACAGCCTGCCAGTGGGGGGGAAACCTTTTGGGGAGGGGAATCTTGAAAAAGGAAAAAGTGATTCCGGAGCAATTCAAGAGCTTTCTGAGCAAGCTACTGTGGGAATCCACGTTTGGTTCCCCATCGCATGTATTTCCTGGAATAGCCCTGCTGAAGTGTTGGGAAGACAGCGCAATGACGATTAGCAAAGCGCTCAATAACCCTGGGAGACAAGCACCTGGAGGCAGCAATCACAGCCAGCCTCATTACCTTGCCTGAACTGGCACGGATCGACTGCCACGGTGGCAGTCACGTTGCAGATACCTGTAATTGTAAGGCAGGGGAACAAAGGGGAGTCCCGCAAGGTGAGGGTTTTATCCGCACTCGGGTACGTTCCTTAAATACCTTGAGGATCGTGGAATGGCTTCGGGTGGCAAGAGGTAAGGGGCACGGCGTTAGGAAGGTGAAAAATCATGTAAAAATACTGCTAATAAATACGGATTATTGTAGCTCTTGAAGGCTCTTCTGTAATGGTCTGTTACGGAGCAGCTCTCCGCAGCTCCCGTGCAGACAGCGGGACCGGCACAGCACCCGCTGGCACCCAGCTCCCGCAGATCCGCCCTCGGCCCTCATTCAGACCCATTGATCCCCATTCCGCTTAGACCCGAGGAACTTAATTTGTCTTCTAATCCTTTTATTGTAAGCCAGGATAAAATTAATTTCACCCAGCAACTGTGCAAAGCCAATTAGCGTGATCTTCGGAGTTATTTGGTAAAGTGCTCCAAACTGCTAAATTTCCCCTGACCTCGTGGCTGCACTCTCTGACTGCTTTTTCCATGAGGCAATCAATAGCTCGCTGCCTCTTCAACAATTTAAACTTTGAAAACGCCTTACCTGGATTTTAAACCCTTTAGCAAGACGTTTTGTGCTCTCTCCCTCTGAGCAGGTGGGGAGGTTTAAGCCTCAAAACCCAGCACGTTTTGAAACGTTGAACGTGGTCGTTTCACCTGGAGGAGACCCGGAGAAGCAAACCCACGCTAGGTTTCTCTATTTTTGCTGTTTTTACAACCAAAATGTCGAGCGTTTTTGTCCTCTCGCCAGCGTAGCCTCTGTTTTCCACACAGAGCTATTTGGGGTTATTAATTTTCTCCCTGTGATAGGGTGATCAACCGTCCTGTCAAGAAAATGGATCTCCGTGTCACCCGTTAGCATGATTAAATGGAGGCACGTCGCGGGGAGAAAATACCAAATTTTCATGAGACAAATGAAAGTGTAGAAAGGACTACTTTTACAGACATTATTTCATTTGAAAATCTCCCCAATGGCTGTCAGTTTATTTGTAGGAAATCATTGCAATTAATTGTACGCTTCCGCTAGTCATTCAGGGAAAAAAAAAGTAAAAAATATTTGTGGGATTTTCCTTTTATTTTAAATTTCCTTTGGAGGTTTCGGGGAGGGATGGTGTTGGGAGGGGACTGTGTTGGTTTTTTGTTTGTTGGTTTGGCTTTGGTTTTAGGGTTTTTTTGTTGTTGTTTTGAGGTAGCAAATGCTACCCTGCAGCAGCGAGCAGGGTGAAGAGCATCCTATGCCAATGAAACACTTGAGGACTGTTTCACAGCTAATTTTGGCTCATATTTGTTGTTGGCTTAGCAGAGTTACCTCACAGGAGATGCCCCCACCTTCATGGTTTGAAGAGGACGCGGGGAAGCTGCGTCAAAGCAGGCCCAGCATTTGCAGGATGCCGCAGGGATGTCCCGAAGGGTTAACGTCCTCCTGCCACGACCCAAGGCGAGGGCAGGGGAGTGCCCCCGTGGTTTAATTTCCTCCTGGAAGCAGCACATGTGCTCGTTCTTCCCTTCTTCCCCTCCTCGGAGCCGTGGCCGTGGCGGCAGCGCCGGGGTCAGCGCCGTGCCTATTGATCAGCATCCCGCGGTCCTGCTCCAGCATCTGCTCCGCTGCCCGCGCCGCCGCAGCACGGCCCCGCAGAAATCCATAACCGGAGCTGTGCTCATCCAAGCAGGGCCAGAAACTAAATGAAACGGTCTGAAACCATCTCGGATCAGGAGCTCGCACCGAGTCGTCTTGCTGCGAGGCGTCACGGCGGGCACCCGGGCATCGCTGGGGGCACCGCGTCCGCAGGTGGCCGCCCGGAGAGGTGGCTGCCGAACAATTAGAACTGTTACACCTCGCGCTTTGTCTCCTGCGGCCCCTTTTCATCCTCCTTCCTCTGAAGGCAGTTGCTATTGATTATTTTTTTTCCTTTTTCCCCCCTCTCCCTCCCATTGTTAAGCTTTCCGTTGTTTCCCAGCTCCCCTTTGGCTGGCACGTTGCTGCCGCGGTGCCTGAACGGGGATGCCCTTCCCGTGCTGCTTCCCAAATGTGGCCAGTTCTTCTCGTACGTCGTGTGTCGTGTCCTACCCAGCCGTGTGAACGTGGTTTGCACAGGCAGACACACTAATTCGCCCTTCGTTAATCTACAAGCCCGCCAAGTCGCGCTCAGTGCCGGGCGCTGCCTTCTGACTCCTCAGCAAAGATTGAACAGCCGAGCGCTGTAAGCAGGATTAAGACTTCATTATTTTCGGAGCGTATATGGTGAGGCATTTCTGGGATAGCGTGAATTAGTAATCAGCTGAAAGGGAACTCCACTTGTCAGACGAAAGGAATAATGTACTGCAATCCAGCGCATTGCTCCCAAGATTTTGTTTCTTTATTCAGAAAAAAAAAAACAAACCTTCATCTAGCTATTCTAATACAGCCCTGACATTTTTAATTTCACTAACAATGTAGAATGTATAGTTTTAAATAGTATACGTTTTATGAGGTTTTTCCACCATTTAGGAGAAAGAACATTCATTAAAATACAAAACGCAACATTCAGTGTACAAAAATACTACTTCAGTTTAATGGCATATACTGGTACATTAAAATCCAGTAAGCATTGGAATATGATGGTGTACCCTAGCACAAAAAGGATGCTTTTTTGTAATAGAAGTGTATTTAAAAAATCCATCCCATAAAGCAAATAAAAAGATTGCCAGTCTCCAAAATTCAGCGTTAACAAGAAGCAAACCACATAGCACCTCTCACAAAGGCAGGTAGGCACAGAATTCCCTGTGTTTCGTTTCGTTTTGTTCTCCAGAGGAACAAATAAAGCTCTCTGAAATGTTTTTGTTGTTCTTTTTTCAGTGAGATGTTGGCGGTTTTTGAAGGGTGGCTGGCTTTGAGGCTGGCCATTGCAAACGCTGGCGTTTAAGCTTCTACGATGTAGGTTTTGGGAAGTAAAATGGCATCATCTCTACAGGCTGCAAAGCCTGGGGAGGGAAGTAGCAGTCCTGAAGGCGTGCTCTAAGTTAAATGGAAACCTCTTTTCTTTTCTCTGGGAAGCACGATGTTGGGAGTGTGAAGAGCAGCCCCGCTATTTATTTTCCTCATCCTTGCTGCCTTTCATTTTAGGTTGCCTGTCCGGTCTCCCGCAGACGAAGAAAATCTCGACCTCTTACGAAGAGCGCAGGAAGCAAGCTACTGCCATCGTCCTGCTGGGGGTGATCGGGGCGGAATTTGGAGCTGAAATTGAGCCCCCCAAACTCCTGACTCGGCCACGTAGCTCTAGTCAAATTCCCGAGGGATTTGGTTTAACCAGCGGCGGATCAAATTATTCCCTGGCGAGGCATACGTGTGAGTATCCTGGGTGCGCTTTTCCCTTCTTCTGGTGTTTTGAGGAGAGGGTGGCTCGTTATAACTTAATCATATGTTTCAGTACAAACCAAGTCATTAAAAATCCCCTTTCAGAGGACAAAATAGAGTAGAAATTTTGAACACACAAATAAGCAGAGTCACAATAAGAGGTGGCTAAGAAATGGGTGCGGGTACAGGGAGCAGAGGTGTGCTGGAGGGGGCAGCGAGTGCATTCCCTCTTCTGCTGGTTGATCCTCGTGGTCAGCACTCGGTAGCTCCTGCTCCTAGTGGAGTTGTTCCTTCTGGAACTGAGCGCTGGCTCACACACCACACGTACTTTTGGGAAGTGGATCAACAGGCATCAATGGGAAAACAAAAACAGCCTTGGTGAGGCCAAAAAAAAAAAAAAGGAGAGGGGAGGGGGGCAAGATGTCTGGTTTAAAAGTCAGAAACTGATGAATTTAATGGAAAATGCTATATAAAATGTTACCTTCTGGTCCTGTGTGAAATGTGGTCCTGCAGTGCTACTGTAATTATCCTCGCAACAAGCGGTAAGCATGATCTTATGCTATTAGGTGGTTACATATCCGTGTGTTGGCTATTTCGTGTTAGCATCACAAAATCTAATGGCAGCAGCTGCAGCTTCGGTGCCCTGGATTCCTGCAAGTATTTTGGCGAGGTTCCCGAGTCTGCTGGTGTGTTTTTGTTGTATGTGGAGCCTGGCAAAAGTCCCTTCTGTTATCTCTGTGAGATCTCACTGCAGCACTACGGGCTCATTGTCAGTATTGCTTGAAGAAAAGTCAGCTGTGTGCTTAGCTATGAAATAATCCCAGGGCAGAGGATTCCTCCTCCTGCCCTGGTGCAGTCCTCACCTGATGCCCAAGTGAAAAACACAAATTATAGAAAATGAGCGTGTTGTCTGAGCTCAGAGCTATTCAAACTTCTTTCTCCCAGTGTTTTTGTTTATCTATTTGCTTGCTAGTTTTGTCACATTAGGCTTAGCAGCGCTGTAAGCTCCAGCTTTGAACTCCTATTAATCATCATCTCAGAAACCCTGCACGACTGGCTGGCTGACTGGTAGGCTGAAATTCAGTCTTTAACGCAGGTGAAGCTTGACAGGCTAAAATACTGTAAATTTAGATCCAGGCCATGAAGTAATATCTGAAATGGATGGAAAGGCAGAAGAAGATCAGAACATTGTTGCCTGTGACGGTTTGGATTGTGAAAGGCGAGCACTCTATTGTTTGCTACGGAGACCCCCTTCACATCCAAGCCAAGTACTCCAGGCTGAGGGTATCACTCACATCTTCCCTGTAGGAGAATTCTTTGCACAAGAGAGTTGTTGCAACCCCGAAGAAGTAAAGATTAATTTGAGGAAAAAATACAGGACATGATGGGCTATACTTCTGGCTGATGATAGCGTTGGCCATGAACTTGGTGATCTCCATCCCATTTTACATGCAATCCTTACTATTATAGTGCTCGAGGAGCTTCAACTGGAAAATTCGTGAGGTCTCCTGTGGGCCTGACTCCCAGCCCGCCTGCACAAGGGCCTCTCAGAAGGGGACGCAGGAGGCAAAGGCTTAAGGAAAAGGGAGGTGTCGCTTATCAGATAATGCTGTTCTCAGGATGGGTTTTATTTTTAAGCATACTGCTTAAAAATCTTTTCTAGTCCTTACTCCGTGTATGTAACAGTGCAGAAGGAATTATAACACTGAGCGGTTGTTCAAAAATTAAACGTTTATTGGAACAAATAAAAGCAAAGCTGCACGCATGCACTAGGACTTGCAGTTATTCGTTGATTTGCCTTATTATGACTTTAAGGCACCACCGGTTCAGACGATTCCCCTCCTCTGCTGTGGGCTGACTTCATTAAGATGTGGTCATCTTTCAGTCTGCTTCGTTATCGTATACTGAAACCGAGCGGGCCAGCTGAAGCTATGAGAGAAATGGCACGTGGCCTAAAAGCACCCTAATTTCTATTTCTAAAGAACTTACCAAAATGAATTACTTCTTCATTTACACCGATAACGCGTGCGTGTTTTTTGCAGCCTAAGTTGCAGACGTTGTGATTTCCTCTATTTCGGAAAATAGTAATTGTGACGATGCCTTTTTGAGGGAGCGGAATTCTGAAATCCATACAGTGACCTTGCCTGACATCCCGCATTAATCTCTGCTGACCTTACAAGTAGTTCATGAGATATTTAATTATAAAATGCCACCCAAAGAATTTCTCATTACAGATGCACCGCGTTGCACTTAAACTGCAGCTAATGCTGTGTTTATAAAGTTAATGGGCTGATAAATCTGAATGACTCCTCTGTCCTGAATATGAAAATCCTTGATTCTGCGGTTAATGCGGTGTATTTTTCAAAGCATCTGCCGTCAGTGTAGTTATTAATGATAAGCATTTTGCCCTTTAACTCAGTCAGTGTCATATGTGACAGCACGTTCACGGCGTTGAGTTATTTATATTGTTTTTTGCAGGCTGTGTGTTCACGCTGCCTTCCTTCCAAAGCGAATTTTCGGGTTTCTGTGCTATAATCCACGGCAGTCTCTCCAGTTTTACTAATTTCCTTAATCCGGAGCCAGCCAGCAGTTAGGTTCCTAGCTCAGCCTCGTGAAACCATTTTTTATTTTTTAATTATCTTCTCCCCAGTTCCTGGCAGCTGACTTTCCGCCTGTTAGGCGGGAGAAGCAAGTGGAAATTCTCGATGGAAATAGAAATACGCGTCTCTATAATTGTACAGGGCCACGCTATCTGTTGTAAGGGTGGTTTTTTGTTGTAGGGCCGTGTTGGTAAAACTTTACATGTTTGAGCAGAAACCTTTACGCCGTTTAGCTGTGTCTCTGGAAGCTTTCAGCCAAACAATGAAGCCATTAGCCTAGCGTGAAGAAAAGATTTTTATTTTTCAAGTAAGTGCAGTTTTGCTTCCCACTGCGAGGCAGATACAAGAATGACTGGAGTTCTGAATATAAAATCCTGCGGTGTGATGCAGTTTTAAAATGCTTAATACGTTCCTACCACAAATCCTGGGGGTACTTCTCCCTCGCTGTGTGAGAACTTCAGTCCCGGAGCAGTTCTCTCCTCGGCCTGGAGCGTGCAGAGGACACATACGTTGCCTCCAAAGCTCTGTTGTACAGAGTTTTGCTGATACGTTTGCAAGCGAGGAATTTTGCATTCTGCTGGAGGCTGTGCAGCCCTCGGTAGTAATCAGAAATCCTCTGCCCACACCTCTGTGCTTCGCTGTGGGGGCTTCATCCCCGCCAGCCCGTCCCTCCTCATCTCATGCCTCTCAACTCTCCGCACGCTGCTTGAATGGAAAGAGCTAGAGATTTACTGCATAAAAACTACAAAATGGGAAAGATTTTGTGCCCTATCAAGGAAGCAAATAGCAGTTTTCTTCTTCGGCAGGCTAGCTGGTGGTGCCACCGCTTCTTCAGATGGCCAGGTAATTCCCCCTGTAAGCTCGTCTTCTCGGTTCTCTGAAGCATTCAGGTGTTGGACCTGAAGGTTGGTGTTAGTTATGTTTAATTAGACAGAATTTGATTGGAAAATGCCTTCTAAAATGACTTCATCGCTTACAAGAAGAGTAAAAGCCTTAAGTTTAGTTCGAAGAACCACGTGGCAACTGGTACAGGAGCTCTGTAACTCCGCGTTGCAGGGCAGGGGGTTGAAATCCCTGGGGTGTCACGGTGTCCTGCTGGGCATCTCCTCGTGCCCCTGGGGGGGACGTGGCTCCCAGCAGACCCACGGTGAGGCCACGTCGCTCCCCAGCGGCTCTTTGCCTGTCGCAGAGCGGGCGGCAGCAATTAGGGCAGACAAGCGGCCGCTCAGGATCGTCCCTTGCAGCAGCAATAAATCAGCTGAGCACCTGAACAGCAGCCTTTCAGGGCAAATTAACCAAAGTGGCTCAGTGACTTAATTTAAGAACAAACCGAACAACAACAAGAGAAAGCCCACAACGTGGTGATTAAAGCAAATCACTGATTTTTTTGCTCGTCGTGAGCGATTGCTACCAGCGCGTGCCATGTTGCTGGCTGTGTTTTTATGTCATTTATTCAGGAGGATGCTCAGGTCTGCACGATCCCGTGGTTGGTGGCACTGTGCTGATCCTTTTGGATCTGTGTTTCAATCAACACGCTCTGAAATTCATTACAGATCCAAGGTGTGCTGTGGTTTGCTTTTGTTTTCCCTCAGGTTGTTGTGATTAGATCAGTGGCTCGAGCAAAATTTTGTCCCTGAAGGGAAAAAAAAAAAATGGAAAAATGGTGGTTTATAAAAATCTATACCTTAGCCTTAGAGATAATATTTAGAAAAAACAGTCAATCCGTATGGCAGAAAACAGTCAATCTTTGTGGCAGATATTATGCCCTCATTTAAATCTGTTGGTGTTTCTTTGTTATTGACTTGAACAACAAAATCCAATCTGAAAAATTAAATTTCCCTTTTTACCCAAATCCTGTAAGGGACGAATGATCCGAATTCAGTATTTTTAATCAGAGGTTTCTTTTTGCATGCGTAAAGGATGCAGAAAGCCCCTGGCTGCAGCCCCCGTCTCGCGGGGGGAGCCCCAAAGCATTGCAGTTCTGGTTTTGCTGTGTTTCGTGTGGCTGATACCTGCTTTTAAATTGTGGTTACGTTCAGAGATGGTCTTTGGCACAGCAGATTTGTACTGAAATACTGCAGTGGGCTTTCCCAACCAGCAAACAATAACATGCACGTTCGGTTATGTTATCTCCACGCAGTTTTACCAAGTTAAAATCTGTGTGCTTTGTACATCAGGTGGGAAAACCAAAGTCACACGAGCCTTTTGCTGTTCAGTGTCTGTATTAAGTAGTGCCCGCATGTTGTCAATCAATAGTGTGAATGCTTAAAAAGAGCACTTCAAAATAACTTTATGAACTGTTGCTTAATAAGCTGTGACGAGTCAATAAATCAGCCTGTGCTTGCCCTTGTAATGAGTGAGATGAAGGGAAACTCAGAAACTAATTTAATTCATCATACAAATTAACATTATTCCTTCATTAGGCTTGCAGATGCCAAGCCAAGCATCCTTGCTTTAAAAGCAGAGGAGAATTTGGAGTTTCAGCCTCTCACAGAGCTGTGTCCCAGAGTGATCCCAAGCCCAGCAGGTCTGGGGGCATCCCACCGTCAGCATCCCACCTTACAACACCCACAGGTATAACACATCGCTGCAGGTAGGGTGTGTGCATATAGAGGGCACCGGTGGTGCAGTTGGGGTCCCCAACTCGTACAGGCTGTGGCATGGATGTCACTTACTTCACTGGCATCGTGCATCTTCCACCGGTGTGTTCAGATTGAAATAAATAGCATTTATTTCTAACGGTGTTATGCAGTCAACAGGAATGAAAATAACAAGTTTCGCGCACGGTTATCAGCCAAGTCATGGTGGCTTTCTCCTTCCTGCTAGATTATAAACAAATGTTGGATTAAAACGATAGTTCACTCTTTCTAGAGCACCGAAATATAATTTCGTAGTTAGAGGAAGAAAGCATTTAAGCCAGCATAGTTGGGTTCTCTCCATAAATTGAAACAAGTCTGATCTAAAACTCATTTACTGTCTTGGAACAGAATTGATCTTGCTTTCACATTTGATTCCCCCACTGCAGATTTTGAGAGGAAGAAAAATGGCATTGTTAGGTCAGTTTAACTAGGCCATAGTTAGACAGAAAGGACCGGGAAACCGGCTATTACAAACATTTTTCTTCTTTTTGCCTTTGTCTTCCTTCCTAAGGATTTATGTAAAATCCTGGAGGGTTTTAATACAACTTCGGGGCAGTGTTCGTGTGGCCCCACTTACACGAATTCCTCGCGGTCTGTTCACGTGCTGTAAAAGGCAGCACAGAGCAGCCTGTTTAATAGAAATGCTGTGAATTTTTCTACTCCTAGAAATGGTGGTTCTGACCTATTAAACCTCGAATTTTTCAGAATTTACATAGATAATTAAAGCAGAAGAAATATTCCCATTACGATTCAATAATATTTCTGATGTTTTTAGGTCTTCAGAGTGAATGATACTTACTTTCGGATCAGATAAATGACTGAGGAACAAAAAAAAAACACATAATTTTTTCTTTTATTGTAGGGAAAAAGATCTTAACTGTCCAATAAAGCACCAAGGTGTATACGTGCTGCAGAAACAGCATTCAGCAAGGAAACATTTAATTCTCAAAATCCTGAGAGGTGGTTATAAATTTCCAGGCAAATTTTGCTTCCTCTGGATCGCTGACCAAGGGCAGGAGGCCGGCTTGGGCATATTATATTTTAAATTATATTATATTATATTTTAAAGGCCCATTTTTGCTAATTCCAAGTTTTGCTCTATTATCAGATAACGTGAGCCTCAACCAACGATTCGAATTGTCTGGCACAAGACGCAAGGATTGCCCTTCTGTAGTTGTCTTTCAAAACCGTGTGAGCTCCTGAGCAGATATGATAGAGGGGGCTGTACCTGAGCCCTCGGAAGAGCGAAGCCCAAAGTATGACAAGTGTGAGCTGGCCAGCGAGCCACGGGAGTGTTAATTGTTTCCTTTCCCTCTGAAAGGGCTCGGGCTGAGCGAGCTGGGAGCTATTGATTTACTGTACAGTAAATGTCCTATTGTTCTCTGCCTGTCAGCCTGGCAGGTGGGTGCAGCTTGGGCCTTAACTGCAAAATTTGACTTCGTCGGGAATATTGAGGATTAATTTTGAGCCCTTGCACGGCGCCTGAACCAGCACGGGGCGAGCAGTGAGCCGCAGGAAAGCAGTCCTCGTGCGAGCGGGAGCTGCAGATAGAAATCTCGCAGGTATCTTGTCTCATCTCCGGTACAAAATGGCTGCAGCACCAGGCAGGCTTTTTTAAACTCTCTCTCTTCTACGTGGGCATCCTCTCGGCAGCATGGTGTAAAATGAGAGCTGTGCCCAGCATAGCTGCGCATCTGCAGATGGGAATTGGTGCAGGGTTGTAGTGGCATCGTTCGGTCTGACCTGTAAGAGTTGGGGATGGTTTCTCTCCAGTCTCTTTGTTTTTCTCCTTTCATACAGCAGCAATACAAATGGAATTGTAAATTATTTTTTTTCCTCTGAATAAAATGCAGTCCGCATTATTGACATGCACGGGAGCTGCCTAGCTTCTTAATAAGCTGTAAACCATGCTTGTGAAAAGAGATTTTAAAAAAACAACACCTACATCTTCACGTCAGTTCTGAAATTGCCGAGAAGCTGGGGCCATTGCACCTGTTGCAAGGACAGAACATAAATGATTTGAAGAGATCGTCAGGAAAAAGAAAGTCTCTTCTAGCATAAATTCAGTCGAGAAAATGAAATGCATCAGAATTACATTTAAGGCAAAAAAAGATGCTGGAAATGAGCTCTGTAAAAATTAGGAAATTTGATGCTAAATGTGATCAAAACCTTTTTTTAAAAAAAAAAAGTTTTTATAATTTTAACTTCAGAAATAATCTTCAAATGGTGCAACTAGCTATATTTTAATTTAGGCCAGAAAACATTCTCTGCTTTACACCTGTCCGAAAGATGGCACAAGCTACGCGATAGAAGTTCCCTGCTCTAGGAGTAGGAAGGGACCGAGGGATATGGATGTTTAACCCAGGTACCCAAACTTGTTTCTTTCTTTCTGCTGGCATTTCACACAGGTGTATGTCAAACCAAGGAGAAAACCTCATCCAGAAAAGGTGACAATTTCTTAATTTCTTGTAGAAAAACTGTGCCCACCGAGAGGGGAAGAGAAGGAAGACTGAAGAATTAGTTAGAGCCATGATTCTTCACTTTCATTTTTTTTTTTATGTAAAATCAGAAAAGATTCAAAACAGGTTAAGCCATATTTTCGGAGTCCATCATTTTTATTTAGTTGGAACTAGATCTTGTGGCAGATTATGAGAATGGGAATCAGAGTTATCAGTGTCTTGTTCGTGCCTGTGCTATTGATTTTCCTGAGCAAATTATTTAATTTTTTTTAAATCTATCTGCAAAATGAGGATAACAATGCTGACGGATGTAATATGTTTAAAGCTCTTGAGATCCAGCAAGGAAAGGCATGTTAGAAATTCAAACGGGTGCGTGCATTCAGAACGACCGGGTAGGCTTCAGCATTCAGGTCACGTTCCCATTAACAAAAATGGCATAGGTAGGTAAGACTCGACCCTTTATTTTTGTGTTCGGGTAAATGGAAAAGTGGGCAGACTCCGAAGGACAGCACTGCTTTCTGGAGGAGATAGCTCCGTGTGCGCTGCCTTACGGGAGGGATGCTCCCAGTGAGGACACGTGGGAGGAGATCCAGAGCATGGGTAGATTTGCTTTCTGTAGCCTATATTTTGAAAGCACTTAATAATTAGGTCCACAACATCAACCCCTGCTAGCTGGGGGAGCTCCAGTCTGGTTCTGGTCCCCATGCGGACCTCCAGTCCCCCTGGTGTCCCCCACCACGTCCCCGTGCTGCCCCAGGCAGGGGCTGGTCCCACACTGGTGGCAGCAGTGGTGGCAGCGGTGGTGTCCCCTGCCTCGGGTGGGCAGCAGAGGGGCCCCGCGAGGAGCCCCCATCAGCAGGGCTCTTCCCGGGCTAATTACCTCTTTACTGCGCTGACTCTAATGTGACATGTTTATTGCCTTAACTAACAACTCATTAGCTTAGTTGATGTTTTTGTCAATATTAATTCGTTCATTTAAGCCGAGTCAAAGCTTAAACAAAGATGTCCAGGCTGAGAAACGGGCAGCAGAATGACTTTTGTTTAGTTCATCTTTTTCCTTAGCTCAATTTACACCAGGTAGGTGTCAGCAGGAGCGGCGCTGGGAGCATCCCTGCGAGCAAGGCCGGCGTATTTCATCGCAGCAACGTCTGAGTAGTCACGCTTTTTAATAAGATTCTTGTATTTGAGACATAAAATTCACACAAATAAAAGCTTCGTGGCCTGCCACGCTCCTTAAGAAGAAACTTCCAGTTGGTTTGTTACTCACACAGCACGGCTCGGTGTGAATTTATGAGTGCAGCCTGTCTGCCGCCGGCTCCCCTGGAAGCCTAAAATGACAGGCGGCGTATTTAATAAAACAAGAAACTCGCGGAAGACGGTTCTGAAAACTCAAGAAAAACCTGTTAAAATCAATAGGTTATCTTTACTGCAATAGCCAGCTAAATGAATGTTATTAAGAGGTAACAAATAATTATGGAGAGATAATGATAAATTACCTTTATCTGGGAGCGTTGCTGTAGTGTTCCCTTGCATTTATATATAAGCAATTACTTTTATTTTAATGAAAAACTAATCTATCGGATGAAATTATACAGCACGCTTGCTGAGTTGGCAGAACCTGGAGGAGAATTTGGATTTGTTGGCCTAGTTTGGGGCATCGTTTCTCTCGCCTTCTCTCTCAGCTGTATTTCTCTCTAAAAAAAAAAAAAAAAAAAAAAAAGAATGAAGCATAAATTATCAAATATTATAATATTGAAGCATTTCAATCATGCTTTCAATTTGAATTAAAAAGAAATCTCAGTTTTGTTGCTGTCTAGCCGTCAGATTGTCCGCACCTCACAGGAGCGCGTGGAGGGAAGCTAGCCGCGGCAAGCAGTCCAACACAGCAGAGCCAGGCCAATTCCCCAGCTCCCTCTCACTGTGCCCGTTCTCTCCCGTTCTGCTGGGCAGGCAAGGCGCTGACGTTCCTGCTGCTGCAGCCGCCGAGCCCCAAGCTGCCCGCGCACAGCACCATCCGCAGAACTGCCATCGACCTGATCGGCCGCGGCTTTACCGTCTGGGAGCCCTACATGGACGTCTCCGCCGTGCTCATGGGTCTGCTGGAGCTCTGCGCCGACGCCGAGAAGCAGCTCGCTAAGTAGGTACCTCCTTAATTCACTTCCCAAGCCCTTGCACCATGCTGACTGGCAGATCCTGCTTCTAGAGTCGGTTCAAGTACAAGTAGCTGGAGGCGTTTGGTAGGCGTTCCTTGGGCCACAGGGCACGAATCCTCCGGTCACATCAGCAGTAACTTCGAGAAAACAAGTGAGTGAAGGCACATCCATATCTAAAATACGTTTGTCCATTTTTTTTTTAATATATTTTTACCCTTTTCTAACCATAAAAGTAGCCTTTTCAGAAGGTATTTTGCACCAGCGTGTCTCAACACATGGATTTTTGGCCCATGGCTTCATGAGCCATCCTATCCGAATACAAACTGGTTTGGAAAGCACCCTGTGGGAGAGGAGGTTGGGTGGTCAGTAACACGCTGTTAATGGCATCAAGGCAACTTGCAGATTTAAGGACTGCTAACAAATCACGAACTCAATAGACCACAGCCTGTCTCTTGGGCCAGAGGACAACTTATTCAAGTGTCCCAAATAAAGATTTATGTAGAATGCTGTCTCATATGTGTTCTGGTCTCCTCGAAATAAATCCTTTCAGTTCGGTATTTGTAGCTGGGTCTGTAAAGGAAGGGGGGTGTGAATTTCATCGTGACGTCTGACACTTCAGCCTAAAACACATGGTAAAGATGTGATGCTGTTCAGATGATGTTTCCTGTGCATGGAGCTCGAAGTGCACATATGTTCAGTAACTTAAAAATAGCTGTAACTGCAAAAACTTCAGCTCTGTCTGTGCAGCACCGGAATAATGCGTCTGTAAGGCTCATCAGCTGGATCTGCTCCCTAAATGTTTAAAAAAAAAATGTATTAGACATAACATGAGAGGCTGATGAATTAGAGTGAAATAAGAATCAGTTCTCTGAATTTGAGGATAGTACTGTGATTTTTCCTGCCCTGTTTAATGTTTGTTAAATCACAGAAAATTATTGCCTTTACTTGTAGGGTGGCAAACAGATTTCCATTGTCTCAGGGCCAAGCAAATAAAACTCTCAATGCCAGAGCTACTGCAGTTAAAGGACTCACTTTAGTCTTTCATGAATGGTATGGTGTAGTAATTGTTCTAAAATTAGTACGGGATTTGAAAGATCGCCTTCACTTCAGGGCTGCCCCGCGGACAGTTTGCCACCTGCCGGGGTGTGCGTCCAGCTCCCTGCCCTTGTAGCGTGCAGCGTGTCGCTGGTCGAGGCAAACCGTGCAGCTCTTTTCCCTATTGTTATTTTCAGTTCAGGTCTTCTGCTCGCTTCATTTATCACAGACGAGACTCTGCACTTGCTGGTGCCATATCCTATCAATCACAGCATCGGATAATTATGGCTAAATGCCTAGGTGAAGTCATTAAGATGACTTGCATAATAAAGGTAGCGTCTTACACATTTTCTATTAAGATCATGGACTTTTAGTGTTTGTTTTTTAATGTATGTGACTTTACATGAGTTGAGTAGCATTTCTGTTGAATATCCTCAGACTTTATGATACGAGAGCCAAGTGCAATAAACTGGGGACCAGATTCTCACACAAACAGTCTTTGCTCGCACTGTTAATCTGATTAATGGCAGCAGAGCTATTTGCACAGTAAAGGGTTTTGCAGTATAGTCTTTATTTTTATTATTGTTTGCTGTAAAATCGACCGTCTTCTTTGAAGAAGAATAAATCTGAATAAATTTTTATTTAGTTCTTATCAAAACAGCAAACCACGCAGGTATGCAAAAGGGAAGGCTCTGATTTGTCTGGAGAGATAGAGTGAAAAGAAAGTAAGCAGCAACCACGGCAGGCTGTTTACATGAAGCTAAATGATGCTGCTATGCTTTATGGGCTTTCAAAGCTGTTTCAGGTTTCCTGCTTTTAATGTAAAACCTTGAAAAATATTAGTGGGTGTACATTAGCGCTGTTGAGACAAAACTCTCATTTGTCAGTACGGTTATTGCACAGGAATGAATTAATCCCTAGCTACAGCACAGAAAACGTAGCTCCTGCTCTAGGTGGAGCATTGCCCTCAGCAGATCCAAACTTCGTATTTATTTGGTTGTTGGTATGAATTAAATCATAGTATCAGACTTCTGCAGGCATCTATTTGGAAAATAACTCTTACTAAAAATATTTAAATAATCTAATGAATAATTTTCATCACGCAGAATAAGAAATCATTGACGGTTTTTCTAACAGAAACTTAAAATATTCTTGCTTCTTAAGTTTGTATTCTTTGACTGCGGTAATTTCATAACTCCAATGCCTAAAAATTCGAGTTCTGAATTTTGCCTGATGGGATGTTCCCCTGCAGGACATGAAGCCAACTCTTCAGCTTGTGCGAATCGTGGTGCTGCTGTTGATTTCAGCACAGGTTTCCCAGTTTGCTCCCATTGCAAATCTTTGTGTCTGGCACCCCGAGTGTTGTGTGAATACTCGCTTTTATTTATTTTTTTAACATATTTCATGTTTAATTTTTATTTTATGTAGCTTATTCTATATAACATTTTAATTAGTGGTATTCCTTAAGCGTTAATTAGTCACCCACTCATTAGTTAATAAACCACTCATTAATGGGGAAGCAATTTCATTCCTGTAGGAAGACTTCATGGCTGCTCTGTAAAATTTTATTTGCAAGGTTTTTGCTCAGGAAAAAAAAAAAATCTTTTGTCTAAAATTGCAGAGGTCATCGTAATTGATTATTTAGGTATTAATTTTACCGTATTGCCTTTCTCAAAACGTGGAGGTTCCTTTTTTGGTCGGTGCTTTGCCTTGTGGCACTGCTGCTCGCTGTCGAGCTGCTGGATCCATCCTGAAGCGTGGGGGAGAAGGAATCGTACGTCAGGGGGAAGGAAACGTCTGCTTTCAGCTGCAGTAGGCCTCCCAGCACTCAGGGAATATCGACAGGGACGGGTAATTGTGTGGGCAGCGTAAGGAGGGTACTCGGTTATCATCCAGATATTCTTCTTTACAGCATTGCTGGAGTAAAATTGGTTTTGGTACTAAAAATATTCTGAACAATTATTTGTCTCTTCCGAGCCTATTGTTTGGTAAATCACAGCAAATGCTGTTCTGTGGCGAAACTGGTGTGTCCTTGTGATTAGAAGCACCTGAACACCTCACAGTAATGTTCATAAATAAAACTAGAAAGGCACGTTTTTAGATAATTTTGTTTTTGTCGAGGTGTTTTTTGCTGGTAGTAATACCTTCAAACAGCACGAGCACTTGTAGAAGCCCTGCCATTAACCTTGGTATTGAGAACGTAGCTCTGAGAACCGCTGTGCTAGGAACTGGATCTTAAGAATGAGGTTATTAATGGTTATTAGCGAAGGCACGTGTGTTTCACGTGCTGTGTGCAGCGAAGGGCTGCCAGGTTTGTCTCAACACCACGTGTGTGTCCTGACATCGTGCGTGGACGTGCTGGTTCCTGGCTTTCTGTTTGTGTTACAGCAGGTCCAGTATTAGCGATTCTTCATAGCGGTGTGCATTTCCTCGGGCTCTAAGGAATGAGCGATCGCTGTGTGTTGGGGGGTTAATGGAGAAATATGTACAAACTGGGTGGAGGTTGTTATTTGTCTGGACCTCGATTATTTCTCGTAGCCTGACAGAGCAGCCCAGGCGCTTCACCTTCCCGAAGCAGCTCGTGCGCCCCATTGTATTTAAATGTGGGCTCGCACAAACCCAGGGAATACAGTTCTTCAGCAAGTAATTTTCATCCCGCTATTACATCCTTAGCTGTCATAAAGATTAGTACGGCTCTCTGTACCCAGAGCACTGAATAAATGAATGTATCAGCATGTAGCCTTGAGGAGCCCGATGCAATTTTCATCATGATAAATTGCATAATAAGCGAGAAAGTGTTTGCTTATTAATCCATAACAAGATTTAGATTGAAAATGGCCTGTTACCTTCCTGACAGATACAGTACTGACTGCAGACAGGCTGAGATGGAAAGAAACGGAGCAGCAACGTGTGCAGGGGGTTAAGTGTGCATCTTACCCTCGCGGTGCCCTGCTGAGCTGCCCCTTTTTGTGCCTGATTTACCGTGTACACAATAACAGAGCACAGCTGCCTGGCTTCTCTCCCCGATGTTAAGAACGTTTTATGAAAGAGCTTTTATGTCAAGCTTGTGCTTTAAGAAGGAAAAAAAAAAAAACACTTCACGTTTATTGACCAAAAAAAAATGCTGTTTTCTTTTTTCCCGACTGAATTAAATAAATATCTGAGCTGAAATCCCAAACTCTGATATTTATAACTCCTCTGCTCTCCCAGTTCATCCCAGTCCCCAAAGGCCGTAGCGTGCTAGCCAGCCGTGCCGAGTGAAGCTGCTCAGGCATGAGGATTAAGAGTATTTTTCTAGCATTTATTAGGCTTTGATTTCGTGGCGTGGCTGACTGTAGGGAGCGGTGCTGCCTGCAATTTCTGCTCCTTGAATTACAAGCTACACTGTGATACAGATTGTGACACCATCTACCGGAGTTAACAAATTACCTTTTAGTTGAACCGTATGTTTATATGTAAACGTGTACTAAAATTTGGGCTAAATATTGTTAGTTTTGTTTGTGTTTAGTGGAAACCTTTAGTTTTACGTTCATGTGAATTGCACCTGTGCAAACGTGTGCTCTGTAGTAGGGACATCCCTCATTTTTCAAGTACAATGGAACAACTTTAGATTATAGGCTAAACAATTGCAGAAATTGAGGTTTTAAAAGGAGTAATGAGAGCTGGTGCTTGGTCCTGAAGGTGATGAGGCAAGCTAGCGTGTGCTGCAGTGACTGCAAAGTGTTAAGCGAGGAGGAGGAGGAGGAGGAGGAGGAAGCTGAGTTGCAAGCTTCATGCTGGGGAGGAAGTTTGGGCCCTTCCCCTTTGTTCAGCCATCGCTTCAATGCACACGTCAAGAAATGTAGAGGTCTGATGGCCAGATTTTGTGTTCAGCACCATCAACGCTTTTTCCTTCCCCATTTTTCCTAGAGGTTACCTGCAGCTCTCCTGACCTACCTGGTTCATTTTCACTGGTTTCTAGGATCAGCTTTTAAACGCACCCTCCTTATTTCTGTAGGTGGTAAAGTACACGTCTAAAGTAGGTTTAAAATCACTTATTTCAGACAGGTATGTTGTAGAGATTCCACTCAATTCCTTAACAACCTAAAATGGTTTTGTACGTTTTAAGAGCACCAGTTTCTATCTAAATGCTTATCCTGATTTATCTACTCTTTCAGCTGCACAATTGTGAATAAGATTACGTGATTCTGCAAACGATTGGAGTAACAAAATGCTTGAAAACATGCCTGCTAGTAAGAATCAGCATCTGTAAGAAAGCTGATGAAAAAGACAAATGAAGAACTACACAGAGTCTTTGGACCCCAGTTTCTTACTTCTGAGGTTAATTTGTCACAAATTATAATTACTACAGAATTATTATTAATTATTACTATTACTGTCGCGAAAATGACTACAAAAAATAGTAATTCCCCTGGCCCTGTAGGGTCGCGAGCAGTGGGATTCGTCCTCCTACACGTCAGCCAACAGGCACCGGTCAGAGGCATAAAGAGGTGTTGGAGGCAGGGCTCCTGCTGTTGGGTGCAGGTGGAATATTGTCTCTGGTGTCAGCCACATGCGCTACAGGACGGGCTGCAACCATTTTGTCTGTCACGCTCGCAAAAATCATCCCTCAAATGTCTGCTGAGGGCTGCGGTGGGAGGCGGGGGGCAGCAGGGCCAGCACGTGTTGGTGCAGGGCCCTCCTGACAGCCCTGGACACAAGGACATAAGTCTGGGTGTGAAGGGCAGCCTGCCCTCCGTACGTTGGGTTTGCATCTGCCCCTGTTTTGTTGGGGCTTGGTGCAGGGTGCCCGCTGCCTCCTGAAAGGGGCCGTGGGGAGCAGCTGGCGGCCCGGGAGGGGGCTAATCTCTGCCCACATACTGCCACTGCTGAGCCATGCTAATGAATTCACAACAAGCCTGTTGCTTTGCAGGGAAGTGCACGCTTTACCAAGCACCCTGCAAGGAAAAGCACTGCTGGCACAAACGGGAAGCCTTCTCACAGAAAAAAAGGGCCGAGACATTGAAGTTGTGATTGCTTGCGGAAGATAATGAGTCTGGGCTGAAAGGCTGACTGTGATACCTGCTTCCTGCTTCATCACTTCTATCTGGAAAATCCTTACGTGACTTTTTTAAGTCACATTCAAAAACGCTTTTACAAATAAAAAGGCTGTAGGGACATCTTTATGGTATTGGTGCAGAGACTTTCATTTCCAAAAGCTGTAGTTTTGATCTATATACATGGGAATAATAATATCTATACAATATACATGGGAAAGGAAATAATAATAAACTTCGGTTTGTATTTTTTTGAATTCGGGTCTATAATGGTAATCTGTACCTCGTCTTGTTGTTGCTCCAGAAGAATGGTTCATTTGGCAGAGAACATTTGAACCATGCTGAAATTCTTTGTTGCGAAGCATTTAACTTGTAAGCTTCCAGGAAAAAAGCTCTCATAACATTATTTTTAAGGACACTTAAAAATCTTAAAAGGGAAAAAAAAAAAAAAGAAGAAGAAGAAAGGAGCAATTAAAAAGATAAGTAACTTAACTGCTCAGTTACAACACTGCCTAAATTCTCTTCTAAACCGTAAGTGGACTTTGCAGTGAGCTATTTATTTGACTTTGTAAACTTCTGCTACTCTTAAAAAAAAAAAAAAAAAAATCAGTAGAAGAGCCCTGGGGCAGAGAAACCCTTCAAATAGTGCCCGAGGTGACATTTTCAGTGCATCTGATGAAATGACATGCCACGCTTACTTTCTCTTACCCACGTTTTTACATGTGGTCTTGGGGGAGTGCTAGGAAATAAAACCTTTGTGCTTTCCATCCTGGCTCTGAAAATGCAGATTTCCTTCAGTCTCGCTTCCAGATAACGTTATGCTGTAGACTTTACCTTTTTTCATGGAATAAAGCTATCTTGTGTTGTCAACGTGCACTTACATGCCATAGTTTAACAAAAAGGTTTGGTTTTATTAATACTTAGCATTCATAAGTATTTGTAATACAAACAGCTGAGGTGTAGAAATTCCTTTAAAACTCGAAGCCAGTTTGTTTTGGCACTGCTCATTTGGGTGTGTTCTCATCCCGTGCAATGTGGGAGCACCTCGGCTTCATCCCTGGCCTTCAGAAACAGGGAGCACTGATGGCTGAGCACGGCAGCATGCAGAAAAAGGCTTCATTTCCACAGAAAAACGAGCAAAAGAAATAGCAGAGAGAGAGTTTCAGTGCGTTCTTAAAAATAATTTGTCATGATTTAGCAAAACCTCTGGGGAACTGCGCTGTACTCACGTGGCCGACTAGTACCAGGAGGGAGCAAAAGAAAATAACATTTCTTTTGTCTTTATTTAAGAAGCAAAACAAAACCCTAGTGCTGCTTCTTGGTGAAAGCGTGGTCATAGCAGCAGAATATATGTTACAGAAAACTTGAAAATGTTTTAGAGCTGGCAAATTGGCTTGTGTCTCCCTTTCCTTTCTGCAGTAGACCTGTTGGAGTAGACCTCTGGAGGAAGGGCTACGTGTTCAGACTAAACCCAACACCGGTTCCCAGATGCTTCTTCCCCTTCCGTAAAAGCCCAATTCCAAAAACGTGGTCTTCCCTCTAGCTCTTTTCTGCCATTTCTTCCTCCCACACTGCTGCTGGTTTCTGTTGGGGAGTTGTTCTCTCTTGGTGCACCAAAGCCAGCAGGTGAATACTGCTTTGCCACCAGGGTCTTCTCCCATAATCATTAACCATCATTAAAAGGGTTTCTTCAAGTGTTGTTGAATTTTGTAGTGCAGTTCTTAGCTGGATCAGGTACACCTTTATGCAGTGGTTTGGTTTCCTAAAGGCACAGAGCTGTGAGCCCAAAGAGGTACCTTTGGGGTGGTTTATGGACTGTGAATATGAGTGCAGGAAGGATTGGTAGAGTTGCTGGATAATGTCCAATTAGCCTAACAAACACCCAGGCTGCTGTGGCATAGGGAGTGGTGATAGTTAAAGAAATGTTAAGAAATTAAGCTTTCAGACCAAAATTAGCTGTGTATCTTTTTTTTTTGTCAGGTAACACACTGTCACAATTACCAAATACTGGATTTTACTTTCGCTTAATGTAGTTACAAGTTACTTACTGTTATTTTATTGTTTCTTACGTTTATCTTCTCACAGCAAGTACAAACGCAGTGTATGGAAAATTCAGATACCACTTAATCCCTTAGTGTTATTTGAAGGCTTGCGGTAAAAACCCGAGTGTTAG
This sequence comes from Netta rufina, assembly GCF_964035555.1. Lineage (NCBI taxonomy): Eukaryota > Metazoa > Chordata > Aves > Anseriformes > Anatidae > Netta > Netta rufina. The sequence continues at coordinate 725,246 of NC_140139.1, read as the reverse complement.
AAATGCTAAAGAGCATGAGAATAATTTCATAGTAAGTAGGAAGTACAGGGTACGAGGCTGTCTGTCATCTCTTCATGCTTCTGTAACTGAGTCATGCGCTGAATAAAATCACACTGAATAGATTCAGTGGCTTTAGGTCTTCAGGAAGCTTCTCGCTTTAATCTCCTGTAACCAGCGCTTAGCTGAATTAAGTAGAATTACTATAAACGGGATATTTTTCACCCTGCATTTAAGATTTTGTAAAGGAGTAAAACGTAAATTCTTTGGGAGACATTCTTCATTTGCCTTGTCCTCGCTTCTGTGATACGTATTCAGCACATACAGATAATTTGTTAACAAGGCCTTTTTAACACTTTGGACAGATGCACATACTGTTTTCAATCTTCATGGTTAATTATTCGATTTTGTATTTGATGATAGAACACCCTGACTCCTAATCACCGCTCATTGTTGGGAGTCCATTATATTCTAACTGTTTGAGTGCTCCCGTTGACCTTGAACCGACATTATAAGCTGTTTCTAATCTTTTCACTCTATATTTCTAATGCTCCTTTTCTTTCTCCCCTCTTTGTCTGGTGCCCGTTTAGCATCACAATGGGGCTGCCCCTCAGCCCGGCGGCCGACTCTGCCCGCTCGGCGCGACACGCTCTCTCGCTCATCGCCACGGCCAGACCACCCGCCTTCATCACCACCATTGCCAAGGAGGTGAGCTGGGCCCTCGCAGCAGTCCTTCTGCGAAACAGAAGCAAGCCCGTGTCCTGCCCTTCCTCCCCAAAAGGGAAAACGAGCGAGCGAAGTGTTTGTGTCCCCGCGGATTGCTCTTTCCAGTCACCCGTAATTAACGAGCGGTTTCGTGCTGAACTCAAGCCGTTGAGCCGTGCCTGGCTTGATTTGTTGTATCCTGACGAACTGGTTATACAAACTTCAGATAGCGATGTGTAAAATACCGCTTTCTTTTGGCTGTGCAAACACCACCCAATTAAGTATTATTTCATACTGGGTGGACATTTAGCCGTGCAGTCTGGGGGTGAGGAGTGGGGACAGTGCTGTAGGTTGGGCACTGTCTTTGAGAGCCATTTGAGTAAACCCAAGTGCCTGGAGCTTTCACTTGGCCAAAAAAAAGGCCTGTTATAAAGCAGACATTTAATGCCCAAAGCAATATGCAGCAATATGTGAAAATTACATAATCAGGACCCAAGCATTTGCTCTTCTTGACCTCACATTTTACAAGATTGAGAATTAAACAGGTAGACCTGTATTTAAAATCTGCCTCAAGGATAACCAACCTTTAGCTTTACCCGTAACGGGGTATGGGAAATAACCCGTATGTCTCAAAGGGAAACAAAACATTCTGCTTGGTACAGGCTCTCAAAGTAGCATGCATATAACAGTAAGCAGAGATGGAGAATATACAGCAAGGCACGTTTGCATAAACCCTGCTCTTTGCTAGGTGCACAGACACACCGCCCTGGCTGCGAACACACAGTCTCAGCAGAATATCCACACCACCACCCTTGCTCGGGCTAAAGGAGAGATCTTACGAGTCATTGAAATACTGATTGAGAAGATGCCTACCGACGTCGTGGACCTCCTGGTGGAGGTAAGGCTGTGCTGCCTTATGTCTTTGAGGTTTCGATGCAGCAGTGAGTAACTTACTGGCCTGGACTAGCATTATAGAGTTTCATTCTGTGTATTTGGTAAGCTTACATTTACCAAAAATTGGTCTTCTAATAATTGTTTTTTGGTGCTCCAAAGGGTTCAACTTGCCAGTACCATTGCTGTGGTAAACACTATTATGTGCAAGCCAGTTCTGGTTTCTTTTATCCCAATCATACTTTAAATTAGATATCAAAGCTGCAGTCAGGCACAGAAATGTTTTATTTTTGTCTGTCAGAAGGTTTATTATGAAATATGTAATATCAAATAACATTAACTTGTGTTTCCGAGGTTATGGACATCATCATGTATTGCCTTGAAGGATCTTTAGTTAAGAAGAAAGGTCTTCAGGAATGCTTTCCAGCCATCTGCAGGTAAGCTCTTCCCTCAAGAGTACTGCAAAGAAAATTGTAAGCTCACCAGAAAGATAAATTTCTTACTTGGAATGAAACAGTCTTTTGTGTGATATTTGCCCCTTAAAGCAGCAAATGTGAAGAGTGGTCACCTGTAAGCCTTTACAGGCTTTTAATTTACATTCACATCTGACAGATGTGGACCAGAAAAGCGTTAACAACTCTTTAAAGTTCAAGTATTTTAAAAGTCCAGAAAGATGAAAACATTGTGCAGTCTCTTGAAAATTTGTGTCCTGCTGCCCCTTCCTACATCCTGGCTGCTCCACTGGAACAGCTGCACTGTCTGACCAGGTTAATTGTACAGGTTTCTGTCAAAGGGTGTATAAATATCTTTGTTGCCGTTGTTGCAAAAATGATAATAACATTCTTGAGTAATAAGTTAGATTCACGTGTGCTTGAATGAGCTAGTTGACATCATCATGCAGGCTGCGGGGAAAAATATAAAAGGGGCAGGGGGATGTGACTAACATGGTGAGAGCAGAAAATAAGGATCTGGCTAGGAGTATCTGGGGGTCTAGTGGTGGGGGGTTGTTTCCAGATACCCCGTACAGCTGGCGGGCACTGTGTTGGCTTCCATAAACACCTTTCAGCCAGCTGCTGTCTGTTAGTACGCTGCCACCAGGCCAGGAGCAGCCAGTTTGAGGTAGGTGGCAGAAAAAGGTTTCCAGGTATGCTGAAGACACACGCTGGCCACACAGGCACTGCTGTCCTAGAGGCCCCAGCACCATGGGGGCTCCTGGTCCCTGGAGGTCTGGGTGCTGGGCGTCTCTCCCACTGGCAGCACTGGATGACATGCAGTTTGGGAGCAGGAACAGAAGCTGAAACAAGCTGAAAACAACAAGTGATAATTGCAGAAGTCACAGGGGAGGAGAAGGGTGGTGGTGGTGGTCCCCTGTGGTCGCATGTCCGTGTGGTCAGAGGGTGCCGACAGGCACGAGGGGCTCCCACTGACCCTGGCAGGGAGCTGAGCACAGGCAGGAGATCTTGTAGGCAGCTCCTGCTTTACTCCACAACTGGTACTCCTAATAGTAAAATGGGATTTAAGACGTGAACATTTACAGCATCCTTAGACTATGATAAATATCCCAGTCACACTATTAAACTAGTACAGCCGATAAATTAAAACATTCATCTCTCAACCATTACATTTTAATTTAATAAGCTATTAAAATATTGAATAGTTTCAAGAAAAGAGCTATTATCCTGTTGACAGATAAGATACTGATAGAGGTAGTCTTCTTTCTTCCTGATCCTTTAAAAGGCTTAATTTAACATATAAATGCAAGGGCAAGTGGAATTAACGCAAAAAATCTCCCTGTTTCTGTTGTACTTTTATAGTTATAAGTTATCTTAAAATTTTCTTAAATGACGAGTAATGTTTCCTGTTACATGTAGTTATAGCCACAGTAAAAATGATCCAGCACCCCCCTGATGTGATCATTCAGCCCAATGGAGATTTTCGTAAGATTTCAGCAAATCGTTGGATGTCTGGAGAGCCTCCAAGTGGAAGCATTTCAACGTAATCCTACCATTAATTCTTTTAATATCCTACTGCTCCTTTTGCTGCGCTGCATTGTGTGCACACCTGTTGTGACTAAACCATTCAGGTGTCTGACTCGTTTCACTAGGTGTGCAGGTCCTTTTTTCTCGTCGCCTTTAATAAGGCATTTCCACAGCGTTGTGCCATGACAAATACTTGTTTGGTGCCTGTGCTGCACCCTTGAAGTGACGTCCCTACTTCTAGTGGAACGGTAAAACCCACAGCTGTGAGCAGCGGTGTGCTGGGTTAAAGCCCCAGATTATCTTTCCTCTCCTTTATTCATCTTTCTTTTGCTGTTGTACAAACAGAGCAGTCGTGCTCCTAATTGCATCACTCAGTCCCCATGGGTTGTGATGAAGTAAATCCGTCACCGTGCAGCATTTTTTATTGCACATGGTTATGGTTTTCCCATAAGTGGTATTTTTTTTTATAGAAGATTGTCCTGCCTTTTAGCATCCTCTGTGCAAACTCATTTCTTATCAAAATAAGCTCTGCCCTCGCAGAGCTGTTTGGGACAGACGTCAGGCTGGTGCTCAGGCCCACACAGGAGCACCTTCAGGTTTGTTCCTCTCCATCCCTCCTGCTGCTGCACGGCCCGTGTTGCTGCCATCAGTGTTAGTAGTGACATTGCAGCGTGGCTGTCCACGGGCACGAGTGGGAGAGGCTGGTGAGCGAGACAAGGTCAGGGAGACAGCACCACGCTTGTCTTTATCCTCGTACACACTGGTTTCATTTGGAAAATGCGGGGAGAAGGACGCAAGCTCCAGCTCGTCCTTTAATTTGGAGGATTAGCTGGTACAAGCGATCGCAGCGCTGTTAATTTGGTTCCAGCAGGATTCCCCCCGCGTTAAATCGAGCTGTCTTTTGGCTGACTGAAGTTTCTCTGAAGAGCAGTAATGGAGCAGCACTCAGAGCAGGCTTTCCATTAAGATGCCAATGATGGATATGGAGGCACCAGCTAGGCTTGCAGAAATGACTCCGTAGTGTAGTCTAAATATATGCTGGCATATCATTCTCTATTGAACTCTACCATACAGAGGTTTAGAAAGGGAGGCAAAGGATTAAAATGTTTCAATCTAGGGGTGCTTGCAACAATACTGAGCTAACTAAATGAGAAAGAGCGGGGCTAAAGAGCTGACAACGGAACGTCAGTCTAAGGAGGAGGGGGTTTATATAAAATTAAGCTCAAAAATGTCTATTTCCTGGAAGCTTTTTTTTCCACAAATCCTCTGTTGTTACGGAGACTGATGGATTCTTCTCAAAGAGAAATCCTGACTCAGCTTTCTGTCTAAAGGGGCATTTAAATGCAGCAGGGAGAGAAATGCTGCGTGCTCCCACATCACAGCTGGTGTCTGCCGGGGGAGACCAGCCGACTGTGCCCACTCAGAAATGTAATAAAGGGGACATAAAACATCTCATGTAGAAACTTGGTTGTATTCTGTTTTACTCATGATGACAAGACGTGTGTATTTCTATGTAAGGTTGAAATAGCTTACAAGTAGCCCCCTCCCCGTTCACCTGAGGCACCACGTTAACTGTGTCGGTGACTGCAGTTTGGCATGAAATGGTGAAAAATGGGAAAGCTCTCCCATGCTATTCACTGTATAGGACATGCTATAGACCCTGTGGGTACCTGTTTGCCCACAGCATTAGCCTTTTTCTCCCCTATTTTTCATGACTGGCTCTTGCCTTTCCTGTTCCCTAGCTGCTTACCAACAGCTTTTGATTTTTTTTTCTAAGCACTCTTCCTTTTTTTTTTTTTTTTCTTAATAATAAATAAGAAGATCTTGCTGCTGTTACCATTAAGTAACAAACAAATGAGGTGTGTTGCTGCCCTGCCCACACGCTCTGTGACTGTGCAGGACATCATCCCTTGCCTACACAGGTTTTGTCTTTGCCTTGCCCTCCCGAGCTGGTGCTGCTCGCTGAGCTGCCGGCTCTTTCACAGCGGGCTCCTTCCCTTTGATCTGCCTCGAAGCCCAGCCACCGAGGTGCAGGCAGGGAGGTGCAAGGGGGATGCTCCTGGAGCTGGGGAGCAAAGCTGGAAGCTGCAGGCCTGGGACCAGGGGCGTCTGCAGGGCGGGTGGTCCTCGGGGTGCAGGAGGGCAGGGGTGCAGAAGTGCCTCTGAGCTAGGTCGCCTTGCCCCTTCTCTTGCACAAAAACGAATGATTTTCATTTCCTTGTGTTTGTTTGTTTGTTAACACGGTGTTTGGTGCTGTTTGCCTTCCCGAATCCATCCCGCGCTGCAGAAACAAGTGTAGCAGCCCTGTAAGAGCAGTTGCTATGGCACTCTGGGAATCCCTACGAACAAGGAGATGGATCATTGCGAGATTTGCTGTCTGAAGCCATAAATGTGGTCAGCAGCATATTTTTACAGGCCGATTCTAGCAAGCTCGGGCAGCTTTTGCTATAGTAAAATTTAACTGAAAAATTAGAATTAAAATTTAAGTGGAAATGCAGTTGACAGTTTTCATAGTTCTGTTCTTTCTTTGAGAAGATAGGCATAGATATCCCCAATTGTTTCAACTGGAAATAAGGATTCTGATTCTCTTGTGTTTCAAGATTGCAAAATCCAAGGAATATCTCTATTTTTTGTGCTTGGATTGATAGCATACACTCACATCGAACTTTAAGGACTCTCACATGCTTCTCAGCTCCCTTTCACCTGAATATTGTTGTATTAGAGGTAGTTTGATGACTTGTCCTTTTTTTTTTCTTTTTTTCTTTTAAATTTACATATTTTTCCCTTTGCTTCCTTGAACCTTTCTCACTTGATTTTCAAAGAAAAATGCTCTGAAATCGTTCAGGGTGTTGAGATTGTCTCATGTAACCCTTTGGCATCCAGCATTATTGTGGTGTGGAGCTGTAAACAACGCTTGCACGTGGATATTCAAGGAACTGGTGATTATTGCATAGATTATTCCCACACTCAACAGAATTGCTGTAACGCTGTTTAGTAAAAATAAAAAAATAAATCCGATAGGATTCTGCAGTAATGAGCCAAACATCAGTTGGGTTTGTTTGCTAAATGCCACATATGAAAACTGGCAGCTGATGGATTTTGAAATCAAATCTCTGTTCCAGCACTAATGTTAATTACCCAATGGCATTGCAAATTAATTTGAACATCATGCAGGCAGGTCAGATCTCACCTGTTACTTGTTATAATGTTCAATTCAGGTTCTACATGGTCAGCTATTACGAGCGGAGTCACAGAATAGCAGTTGGAGCTCGCCATGGTTCAGTGGCCCTCTACGACATCCGGACTGGGAAATGTCAGGTAAATAAATCATTGTGACTTCCTCCCCATAAAGTGTGGAAGTTATTGAAAGGAAAGAGCAGCGAGCTCTGCATCAGTTGACATGCTGAGCTGCTGGAACATTATGGATAATGCTAAGGGGATCAATAGTTTAATGAAGGACTCAAAGTATATAGAGCCCTACTGTCTTCATTCACTGGAACTGAATGGGTGCCACAGATGGGTTAATAATGAAAGCCTAAAGTTAGGTGATACCCTTGCTCTGAAAGAAATGAAAAATCTGATTTGAAAAGTTAAGCTTTATAGAAGCATGCTTATCTACGACAGAAGTCCCAAAGAAAATCTACTGGTTATTTCTTCCTAAAACTCCTCTCTGTGAAATGGCACGGTGCTTCCATCTGAGGTATTTCCACTTCTCTGATATTAAATAAGATACGTGTTCTCCTACCCCGCACCTAGGAGAGGATATGCGTGAGGATAACATTGAAATGAGCGCTTTGCTTGAATTTGCGTGGAATTACAAATGTTGAAGTAACAAAGCATTTTCAGAAAAGTTGATTGGTAGGACCCTTTATTATTCCTCGTGCTATGTGATCCACTATTTTTCCTCATTGAATTTCAGTAGTCATGTAAAACTTGGATAAAATACCTGTATTTTGAATCTGCCTTATTAGTTGGTTTTGTCATTGTTGGCTGTTTTTTAGTGTTTTGGGGAGAGTTTTTGTTCAGTTGGTTTGAGGATTTTTTAAATGCAAATGTAATTGTTGGGTGCAAATATGTTTTTTTGTTTCTAAACTTGGACTAAAAGGACTAGTCCTTAGTCCTTCTAAAATGTGCATTATAGACAAGGTAGCATAGATTTCTTTCTGCTAAATCTGCAGTGTCACTTAGCACTTTGCTGGCAGAACTGTGTGCCAGCAAAGGTACACATGGCTGGTTCATTTTCTGTTCTGAAATTTTGATTATTTCCCAAAACTAGTAGCTAACAACGTTGTACGTTTTGGTATTTTTTGTTTAGACAGCTGTCTGTGGAAGCTGAGCTGGCCAAATTTATTTCATAATAGCTATATAATGCAGGCAAAGAGTATCAGTGGACTGTTCTATCTTGTTTTAGATCATTGTTTGGATCATCATTTATTAATTTAACTACAAAATTACTCCACAAGAACTGCTTTATATTGATATATCAGATGTCACTGAGCATTTTTGCTGCCTTGCAGTCCTGTCATCAGCACCTGGCCAAGATTATGCCTTGCTGCACACAGCTCTCTGCGTTCCCGTTTCCAAATATACATGTTGCATTACTTTTTCTCCCAGCTATTCACCAAGCAGCATGACAAAGCAGTTAGTTGCTGAACATCTCCTACTGGCCATTAAGAGACACCGACCACAATTCCTTTCTGTGTGCATCATTGCACCGAAAATTGAGAGTGCAAAGTCCAGATAAGTCTGCGAAGTCTTGGCATCTCAAGCTAACAGCTAATTCCTGATCCTGCTGGAGAGGAGGGGGAAAAAAAGCACAACCATCCACATCCTCACATCTCTGTGTTTTCAGAGCACCAGGAGATGGGTGACAAAGCCCATTCTTCCATTTAGCATCAGTAGCATGCTACCAGCCTTGCATTTTTAACTTTGTCTCATTCATACTTCATCTACTGAACTGGCTCCAAGGTGAACAGAGGTGTTTGATAGCATGTGGAGTAATTAGGAAAGTTCTTTCTTGGCAGTGTGAATTCCAGATAGCTCTGTAAAGTGTTTTACACAATCTGGCAGTCTACAGGAGTTTTGCAGAAGACCAGAGTTCTTTTAAACTGAATTCTGTGTAATGACCACCAGCTCTCGTGAAGGTGATTGTCTTGATGGTTGCAACACTTTTATCTGATTTAGTGTCACTTCCATGTTAGTTGGCGTTTTTTTGTGTTTGGTTCCCGGAACTAACTCCAGATTTCTGCCAGTAAATTGTCTGAATAATTCACTGCCTTAATTTGATGTGTTAGTGAATATTCGCAGTACTTGTTTTCTTACGTTCTTAGTAAGCTTCCATGTAAGGTGTGGAGGGCAGAAGATGGTATGAAAGGCAAATTTGAACAGGATTCTTTGCAGATTTTATTATTCATAAGATCAGAGAAATCTGTTGAGGGCCACATATATTATTAGGGGGCAACGCCATCTATTGGATACAGATTTCTTATTCCAAACCCAATCGTTTAAGTTATTTCTCACAGTTACAGATTTCAGGCTGCTCAGAAGACATGAGATAAATTTAGGATTGTGTAGAAGATAATGTTGCAAAAAGCTCAACAATCTTTTGTTTTTACAAAAAGTTAAGCTTTTCAAAGTGCTTATCAAAATATTTTAATTGCTTAGGTATGCTTAAATTGAGCATGACTTAGAACAGTTATGTGGGAAGTGCCCTTTGGAATCAGGGTCCTGCTGTAAGGCAGAGCAAGAAGTCAGTCAGTCCACCCTGCTGTCTATCTTAAGGTCATTTTGTTTTTCCGTTTATAATGTTTATTGAAAGACAGTAATTACCAGAAGTTACAGGATTTTTTTTAAAGGCTTAATATTTGCTATTTATTTAAAAAAAAAAAGTCTTTGAATTTTCTTTTTCTGAAGCTGTAAAAATAATTTTGTATTTAGTAAATATGTTAGTGTTTTGAAAGTTTTGAAATTACCTCATGGTAATTCACATGTAACCCATTTTTAATCAGGGATAGGAAGAGGTGGGAGCAGCTCACTTTTCCCCTGACTTGCACTCATCATTAAGGGTGTACGTTAACTGAGCTTGGAGCCGAGATAAGCACAGGGGGAGAACAAGATGCGAGCATTGCAGGTGGGACCTCCTGGGGACACGAAGGCGTGCTCCTGCTGCAGCAGGTAGGAAGGGCTGGAGCAAACGGGCCTTCTTGGCACCCAGTGCTCCGAATGAAAGTCGGTTCCAGAATACCGACGGGTTAAAATATCAAGGGTTAGAAATCTGTTCTTCTATTCCCACCCCAGTGTAGGTATGGTTACTTAAGCCTCTGTACCAACATTGACCTTTAGTTTAAATAACCATTTCCTCTCCTTGGGTTTTGCCCTCCGGTATGTGCAGGCAGCCTTTGTTCTGTAAGGGGAGAAGAGCAGAGGGCTTTAAAACTCCATCACCCAAACGTTCTCTCCATTTTCCATCATCCTTAGGCAAAATATTCATTTTTTATTTATTCCAATCTTACTGCTTAGCTTCCCCAAATCTTTCTTTCTCACCTTTGTGGAAGCACACACATGCAGAGCTTCTACAAGCCTTCCGTGTGAGTGTTTTTCAAAACAACACCCCACGTTATGTCTCACGCTTCTGGCACGTGCCTGGTATGCCTGTGTGTGAAGAGGAGCTTCCCCTTCTTTTTAGTTTCTTTACTTATTCCTAGTACGTTTTGCCACGTTTTGTTTTCAAGTCCCGTAGGTAACTCCTCTCAGCTCAGGGCGTAGATCTCGGGTGGCCCTAACAGCCGGGGCTCAGGAACCTGCGGGTGGAAGAAGTGAATCTTTGAGCTCCCCGTAGCACCGAAGCCGACCTAAAACACCGCTCATTGCCTTCTGCAGCAGTTCCAGCAGGCACCAGCAGCCGTGAGTGCTGCAGAGCGCTCAGCAGTCACAGCTCGCTGTCGATGAGAGGATTTCAGTTGCAGCCCCAAGCCTGGCTCACGCCGGGAGGCCTGCAGGCGGTCTGCTTCCTCCTCAGCAGCTGAGGGCATGCGGCTGATGCCTGGCCTCACCAAACCCACTGCTGGGTTGTCGTTGCCAGCAACATTGTCAGCATTTCCCCCATCTCCATGCCATCGTGTCGTAGTGCTCCATGCCCGGTGCTCTCACAGGGCCTGGTCCTGGGGTGCTGCCTCAGCCCCTCATCCCCGGCAGCGTCGGGAAAGCTCTGGGAGAGCAGCAGCAGGACCAGGCAACACTGCTGACACCTACACAGCAGTGAATCCGGTACATCACAGCATATAAACGCACACTAACTCCAGCACAGCGCTGAGATCCGCTCCCCACACGTCTCCTGATCTCGCCGGGGGATCTCTCGCGGCCGCGGAGCTGCAGGGGCTGAGGCGGGCGCCGTGCCGGGAAGCCCCTCGGCCAGCGGGGCCGCGGCGCGCGTCTGCTCGCCCCCGCCTGCTGCTGATGTCCGCGCTGAATAATTCATGAAAATATAATCCGATAACTTACTGCTGCGCATACTGAAATAGTTACGGTGATGAAAATAAGGCTGAAGAGGTTGTTTCTTCGTTTCAGCCAGCCACGCTAAAAATAATAATCGTCGTTGCTTTTAAATCCGGTTGATGGCAAGATCCGAGTAGTGTGGCTTTTTTGTATCACTGTCACAGAATTAACACAGTTTACGCTTTGTAGAAAATTTCATAGTAATTATCATCAGCAGAACAAACTGCTATCCCAAATATGTGCCCTGCTAAATTTTATTTTTTACACTATAGGTGAAATAGGGCAGGAATTTTATCATCTCCTTGAAGAAAAAAGGCAAGCTTTTTAGCTGTAATAATGGAAAACAGAAGCATTTCATGTTTTGTTTTGTTGTTGTTGTTTTTTTTCCTTCCAGCATGTTTTTATTTTGTTTTCAAGAAAGATGGTTGTACATACCGACTGAGAAATTACATCTAATGATTAATAGAATGATGGATGTCAAGAATCACCTTTTTGAACAAATAATAAATCAACATTTATATATGATACTTTTTTTTTCCCGAGAAATTTACAATATTAGTATCACTTATTTAACAAAGTGTCAATTATTAATACTACCAGTAAAATGTTGCCTCAAAGCCAGTTATCTGCATTTCAGTATTTTGCGTTTGGTTTCCATCATTGTTATTGCAGATACGGATGCCTCTATTAACGTGTGATTTCTGCTTAATAATTTAAAAGATACATTATTAATTATCATACTTCAATTTTTTAAACTGTTCTACATTAAACTCTCATGTTCCAGTATCTATCTTATTCATTTCAGGAGGCTTGGATTTTAGTTTATTGCTAAGGCGTTGAATTGAAATGAAAATTGCAGGCACGTTTTGTTGTATCGTGAGCTTTCCAAATACGTATTTTTCGGTATCTATTTTTTTCTATAATTTAATATAGAGATTGGTCTCTCTCTCTCCCTCTCTCATTAAATTATTTATTAAACATTTTCTGAGCATTACTGTATATTCCCAACGCCTGACGTTAGGGCAACACGAAGTTTGCATTAATTTGGTTTTTAGGGTGCCTCGCTGCCCTAGCAGCAGCTCGTTGTGGGGAGCGGGGCCGGGCAGTGTCCTTCCCATGGCTGTATTGATTTGCCCTTCAGCTGTTTGCAGTGCATAGAGAACCCAGGGCCTTGTTGTTGATTATCTACACAATGTCTCGGTGAACATTATTGACCCATTGCCGCTTACTGCCTATGGCTCTTGATTTTTCACACCGTCTCCATGACACTCATAATAAAACATACTATCTTATTGCTACCCAACTCTGGAAGCCAACTGCTCTACCCTTAGAACAACAGCTGCCGCTCTAGAGAGCGTTTTATTTTATGTGGGGCGAAGAGTTGTGGCGATTTTAGGATTGTCTTTGTGCTCTGCTTCGAGGGGGACCCGTGTGTGGTGGCTGAGCTCCATCCTGCCAGGCGGCCGTTTACGCACAGAAAAAGCAGCTCGTTTGTTCCTGCATCTGGCATTGCACATCTCAGAGACAGGTTACGTGAGGCTGTATCAAAACTGCTCTTAATATGTTTGAATAATCAAAAAAAAAATGCCGGGAGGGTTTAAAAATATATATTATTATGAAAAGTGAGATGATACAAAACGTCAGGATTGCTTTTGAAATTTAAAATGCTGACATTAAATTCCAAACTAATTATGACAAATAGAAATATCAATCAGTTCAGCGTTTTAGCTAGTAAGTTACCAGATTTTTCCAAATTCATTAAATTACATTTTACTCTAAAATGGCTGTATCTTGGAGGAGATTATGGGGGTAAACACTTTGTAGCAGTGTCATCTGTTACAATAATATTATTTTACTTCAGATTATTGCTAATTGCCATTATGAGGGGATGTCTTTAATTTTGCATAAATAAAACTACTGAACAATAAAGTATTAAAATGCTTTAAGTTTAAATTATTTAAAACAGCTAAACTTTGGCACATTTTCAGAAAGAAATGTAGTCAGTTTTTACTGTTGAATCCATTCAGCGTTTTCCCTAGCTGGAGAATTAGTAGGTTTGTGATGAGAATATTTTTAAATCCTTCAAAAATGCTTTTTTCTGAGATAGATGATAGGATGTAAAGGATCTGGAGCAGGACCGAAGTTTTTCTGTCTTGCAGTGTGATGAGCTGCCTTCTGGGGGATGCAGAGCACCCTCGGCACCTAGGGGAGACCCAGCTTCCTTGTAAGAGCAGGTATTTTATTTTTTTTTAATAGTGCCTAGTACCACATCCATCAGCGTGGCATCAGCGGTCTCCAGAGCTGCATTTAGTATTTCAGCGTGTATTCATCACCAGCGATGTCTCTCTCAGGAAAGCGAGGTTGGAAGTGGAGGGAGCTGAGTGACGGATGGCTTCTGGGGTGGGAAGGGGGCGAAGCCTGGAGGGGTCCCTGCCACCACCAGGCCTGGCCTCCTGCACGAGGCAAGACTTCTCAGAAGTCTCTCCCCGTGAGGGTTTTGACTTCTGTAATCAAATGTGAATTTCAGTAAGCTAGCTGGATACTACCTCTTTTGTATAAAACTGCGTTGTTGACAGTGATTATACTATATAAATATTTCAGTAGTATCAATTTCGTATGAAACATTCCTCTCCTTGGGGAGGTTTACATCAAGCAGGTAAGCTTTGTAGTTAATATTACAGCTAATAACACGAGCTTTGCCCTGCTCTGCAACATCCATGTTGTTCTATCACTTGGTAGCAGCCTACTACTTGTAGTAGCTTGCTAACAGCCTTCCTACTGGGGCCAAGTGCAGGATGAGCTACGATGCAGTGCAGGCAGACGGGCCAGGTGCCTCTGGTGCAAGCGAAGAGGACAAAAAACCTTCCCACTGCTGAGGAGCTCTAAACCTCCCTGAGCAGAGCATGAAGACACACAGTCACAGGGTGGTTTGGGTTGAGGTGCTGGATGTGTCCCATGGGACATGCAACGGTGGCCTTGAGATGTATGACCAATTTTTCAGAAGTAATGCTGAACGATATTGCCAGTTCTCACAAAATTTGTTGAAGTTTTCTGAAGGCTTTCAAAGTATTTACTTATGCAGCTGTCTAATCAAAATGCCAGACAGCTTTTGCACAACTTGCTCAGTCTGACCATTAGCAAGCTTCCACAGTTTTCCTAAATGCATTCAGCAGCCAAAAGAGCTGATCAAGGGCTTTTGTTTGCTTTTTGTAGTTGTTTGTGTGTGTGTGTTAAGGTAGTGACTCGAAACACACCAGCAATTTTGTGCTTACAAGGGGTTTGTCTGGTGCAGCTTCTATTTCCATACCCTATCTAAACACTGTTCTGGCCGAGAAAATTTGAAATTGTCATTCTTGAAATTCACATTCTGCTTGCTCATGCGAATTTTGACAAATTTCCTCAAATTTCCATTTCTAGAGAACCCATAGCTATTTAGCTATTTCCCATAGCTAAAAGGGGAAATATATGGCTGAAATCAACTCTACGTTTTTCACAGGGAGGTTATATTCAGGTTGGAGATTACTCAAGCTGTTCTGAAAACTGAAAATCCCAAACAAAAACTGTTTACAGCCTTATTCTTGGCCTTAATTCTGTTTTGGAAAAAAAATCATAAAAAAGGGATGAATAAAAATAACAATTCTAAAAGAAAGGCTGCTAAGTAATTAGGCTAATGTAGGTATATTGTGTTTTTTGTTTTTGTTTTTGTTTTTTTTCCTTTAATTGTATAATCTCATCCCAGATTTATTCTGGATAATAGGGAGCTACCTACATTTAAATAGGCAAATATTTGCTGGAAATGATTCTGTTGTTTCTGCGGTTCTGTTCATTGTTATGCAGAGATTGTCCTTTTTAGGCTGACCTTTTATTTGTACAGCTTTAAGCCCGAGCGTGGTTCTTGGTTGTTGGAGCACAAGGGTGTGTTTATAACAATCCATGAAACACGGTCGCTGTAGCTCTTTGTCTGCTGACTTGCTCAGTAACAAAAAGATGGTGTGAAGTTGCTATCCACGGAAAGCAGGCTGTTTCAGGGGTTGTTTTTTTGAACAGTCAAAGCTTTTTAAGTGTATGCAGAGCTTCCTTTAACTGAGTCATAGTTATCAGGTATTGCAAAGGTTAAGCTTTATCAGCTGCACAAAAAAAAAAAGGTTGAGGTTTCATCAAAAACTTCCATCCTCACAACCTGTCGACCACAATTTGATGATGATTATTGATTATTTCACAGCCTTTCACTCACTCTGGCACTGCGGCCAGCCTTGATATACAGATAGGGCTTCAGTCCAGCTAAAATAAGACTCCATCTTGATAATGGACTGAGATGAGATACTGTTATTTGATAAAGATAATTGATGTTTCACAGTGAATTGGAAAACAGTTCTGAGTGCGCCAGATCTGTGGCTGCTCCATCTGCAAATGTGGCCATTGTTTACAAAACATAGCAAAAGCCATACAGGCAGGGCACTCGGTGACAGCGGGACTGCACAAAACGCAGCATTTTAGGGTGGGTGGCAGTTTCCAGCCAAAAATAAAACACTTCAACCAAGAAGCCAGATTTGTAATTCTGCAGTCAGGATGAAGGTTTTTGGACATGTATGTAGCCTACTTCTGATGAGACAGCCTGGAAATCTTGTTCCTTCTGCTTGGGATGTGCTTGGTAATTTATTTCAGGTGAATTAATATCATAAAGTGTTTTTTTTTTAATATATATACGTGACATTTGAATTAGGCAAAATGCTACATGAAGAAGATGACATTTGTCAAGGGAGAATAAGGCATAGTATACGTCTAGATTTCTTCATTCTCCTCGAGTTTTAGCTCCCTAATTTAGGACATAATGCATGCTTATGGCCTTCCAGAGATGCCTTTGTTGACTGCACATTCTCAGCCTCTGGTTTTGAATTGATTAAGGTATCACTCGTTGCAAGTTCTGTTCACCAAGTTCTTTTAGTCCTATTATAACCTTTGTAACCTCTAATTAAGCAATAGGAGATGGCAGGGAGTGGGGTTATCATGAGATAATGACACCCCAAGTGTGTTATGTGGCACAAGGTTCATCTGTGTGCTGCTAATCCTCTGGGGGAGTGATTATCTAATGATAAACGTACCACATTGCAGCTCATTGATACCGCGCCACTGTGCTCATGCCACTGTCGTCCTGACTGAATTACACTTCCCATTCCAAACGTCATTTTTTTCCATTGATTTTACAAACTGACAATTTTGAGGGTTTCTGAAGTGACTTACATACTGTGCAAAGTCATGACCCTGGAGTCATACTTTTTTTTTTTTTTTTTAATATATTTATGAAGAATATGAGAAAAAAGCATGCTATTTTTTGGTAGACTAAGAGCAGTCTCAGCAGGTTGGGTGCAATTAAAACCAAAGTTATCACCAGTATGCAACTGCGGTTCAACTTTTTCTTTCTTTAGAAGTGCATTACTATAGAAAAGAATGATGCTGTGTTCCTTTTTTCCCCCAAACTGAACACTAAATCAGTGGTAACAGACTGCAGAGATACATTTCAAGTAACTAGATTTTAGAATACGTGATTGTTATTGACTTTGGAATGATGGGAAAATATGAATGTCTGAAAGTTGCTTAATAATATTTTGCTCCTTGGAGTCTCTATCGCTATTTCAGAGCCAAAGCAGACTTAGAGTCACTGTTCATTAATTACAACCCTGATAACTCATATAAGTATTAACTCACCTGCATTCTTACTTTGGAGGCTGTTTTTTTTTTTCCTCCTTATGCGGGTAAGCAGCAGGCATTTCATCGAGTTTGTGTAAGGTACCTGCCTCAGAAGGATTCGTGCTGTCACTCATGAGACTTCTGAGAACATCTCTGCCCTTGACTGTAGGTGGCATCCAGAAACTTGGGGTCGATCTAATTATCTCTGTTTAAAGTTGCCAGGAAAATTCTTGCTGGGTCACAGAGACCAGTCCAAAATCGCCCAGTTAATTCATACCAACAAGCTATTTGGTGGTATTTCATTTCATTTAAAAACCTAAGTCTTAGAGTGTTGGGTGGAGAGGACAGGCTGTGACAGTGAGTACTTTTCGTTGTGCACTCTTCTTTCTGGCGTTGGGAAGCACGGGAATGGAGAGGGAGCACATTTCCAGCTGGTCTATTGCTGTGGTGATGGCTGTGTATTTTGATGTGTGATTTCTGAAAACTTTGCTACCATAAAGAAACCTTCTGTTTCGGTGACACCTTCGTTCCCGGTCCGGACACCGGCTGGTGCTTGTGGCCAGCTCTGTGTTAGCTGCGAACAGAGAGTGGTTTGGGAAAAGGCATGCAGGGAAAAGCACACAGTACGGGCAAGAAAACTGTAAACTGGTCTATTTCCATCGATTAAATCTTGCTTTCCCTTATAAATATTTACAATTGTATTTATAGAGATACTTGTAATTAATCATCACAGGCTGGTGTTGAAGTGAGCCCTGCTTCGTGCAACCCAGCTGCAGACCTGCAGCAGAACCATAAAGGGCTGGCCACAAAAACAAGCTGTTTGTGTCGCTGGATGATCTCATTCTGTAGGTTTCCCTTCCCTGTCCAGCCAGGCAGCCCTCTGCAAGCACTCCAGCTGTGCCCCCGTGGGGCTGAGCCCTGGGCAGGGGTCCCTGCAGCATCACATCGCAGCCCTGGCGGCTCCGCGGGGGATGCAGATGGGAGCTTGTGTGCGTGAGAGCCGTGTCTCTTACAGCGGGAGGTTAAAGGGAAGCCTGACTTCTGCTTGGGTTTATTTCAAAGCAAAATGTTTCTAAACATCAGCTCGAATCGATGCTGTTTGGTCTGGGTGCTCCGTTTGGCTCACTGCAGAATTAAAGCCGTGGCTTCGACAGGCAGAGCAGTAATTGGATTGTGCATAATATTGTTTTATTTCGGTACCTAGATGCCTTTGCAATTTTTTAATTCTTATACGAGGCAGAAAATTGTTTAATATTATATTTGGAATGAATAGTTGCTGATGCCTAATGGCTTGCTTTAGTTAAGTTTGCTGGGTAAATAAAAGGCAGCGCTCTGGATTGCAGTGTTTTATAGGCAGGAAGGGAGGGAGAGCCATCCTGCAGCCTGAACGTGTGCGTGCATTCGCTGACACTGTCACGCTGACGAGTTCAGATGAGCCCGGAAAACTTGTTAGTAGGAACACGCATTCTCAAATTGCAGATAAAAGATAATTACCGAGCATAGCCTTTTAATTTTGCAGGCCAAAACCCTTTTCTCAGTGGAAGCAGGAAGGGGAGGGAGTGGAAGCCGTCAGGCCGTGCAGCAGATCGCATTGTGCTGGAATAGGCACGTCGCACGTGTGCACCTAGTGCCGTGTACCTGGGCTCTGAAAACACACCCGTGTGGCCTGGCACGGCCACGAGCAGCCACGGCAGTGTGCGAGGGGGACTGGGAGTGCTCGACGCTTGGCTTAGTTTATAATCGGACTCACAAAAGCCGTGGCGAGGTTCACAAGGGAAAATCCATAGTAATGTAATACCAGGTAGTAATAAGTGCACTGCTGGCAAGTGGGGCAGAGATTTAAGGGGACATGCTTCAACTACAGCGGGACTTAAACGTACTTAACATTTTCACGTCCTCGTTGGTACAGCTGGCTTGTTCGAATGCAAGCCCTGCTCTTTTGTTCCTCTTACATTTTATTTCCAGCGTCAGGGAGCATTGCAGGGGAAGGAAACCGTCATGCTATCCTCTGTGTTACAGACACGTTTTCCCCACAGGCTGCAGCAGTTTTACCCTGAGCTGATCTTTCTAAACCTGCCTAATAGAGTTGAGGGATTTTACTCATTTTCATTATGACAGGAGATGGTCTTAGCCTATTAACAGCAAATCCAGCTACCTGAGGGATGCAATAACAAAATAAACATATTTTTTTTCAAGTTTCTCAAATGGCTTTTAAAAACAGTGTTAAATTATGCTGGTGGTAATTTAGGGGTGTGTTTTATGAGAATAGACTGTGCTGATACTCTCCTCTATGGGAAGCTGGTGAGGGTTTATCCAAGGCATGAATTTACAGCACAGTAACTCCACTGCATTAACTCTCCGCGTGGACATTGTTGATCTGCACCAAGTTGCCTCTGTGCATCACAGATAAATCTGCTTTGCACATATAAATATATTCATTAAGCTACAAGTAAAAAATGCAAACGGAGAGGCCTCACATTACAGCCTGCTAAGTGCACCATAAATTCATGCCGTAACTCCACTCTAACTTTGTAGCTTTGTAGCCAGGCAAAGTAATGAGGCCTCAGGAATCACAGAATTTGCTTTTTAGGTCACGGCGATCAGCAATACTAATTTTTCAAGAGTCATTTTTGTGTCTTTCTGTACTCTTTTCTAGTTGGGTTGGAGAGTGATTTAAAGGAGCTTGCATATTCTGCCTTTGGAGACATCTGGAGTTTACAAATACAGCAACATCCTGTTGGGAGAGGAAAGGCAGGGATGGACGTTAAGAGAGGACTGTAAATCCAAGAGCAGAAATCAGGAGAGCTTTCGAATAATCAAAGTTAGTAAAAATTAAATAAGAAATTGATTCAACACTAGCTTTTTGCTTAACTCTTATGCCTCAGCTGTTGGGTTCCAAAGTGGGGAGTCGACAATGTAATCAATTCCACTAAGGATTTTTTTTCCCTTTTTGAAGTGATACAATTCAGTCTACAAAAGTCAAATAGACTGGAAAAAGATATTAAATTTACCAACCATCCTCTGAGGCCACAAACCCCACGTTGAGTTTAGAGATTTGTTAAAACACTGAGTTAGTTGCATCTCTAGAAGCAGCAGCAGAAGGAAAGTATGCATAAAAATTTTACACCGAAATCTGTAAAGAAAATAAAGTTTATAAATTTATGTCTAATTTAGCTGTTCCATCCTACTCAGACATTAAAAGTCTAAAGGCTGAAGTCAGCCACAGCTCGGTCCCATCAGCAGCATCTTTTGTAAACAACACACGTGGTTGGAAGGTCTCATCCTAGCCTAGGATGTAAGCAAATTTTAATCTGTCTACCCTGGCCTAATATGTTTTTGTTTTGTTTTTTTTTCTGCCTTTTGATTTTGCCTGACCACAACATTCATGCTTGAAAACAAGCATAGCCCTTGTACTGCACTCAAAAGATAAAATAGGAAAATTGCAATTTGAGCATATTAGTACGTGTGTTTTAACAAAGTCTGCAGCCAGGACTTTGCAGCTAGTAGCAAGAGGGCAAAAAATGCTCAAAATGCATTAAATGGTCATGGTCAAACTGAGGTTTCCCCGTTTAGGGTTGCCTGTGACCAGCAAGCACATATTTGAACATGACTCACAGTAGATATACGGAACTGTTTAATATCATGTTGCAAACGCATTTTTTAACTGACCTCTTCCTCCAATCTAGACGTGACCTTCCAAATTTCCACTTGTTTTGAGAATCTTGATTTTGACGCTTTTGACTCTGGAAGAAAATGAGAATGGTAAAGATGGAACGAAAGCAGCTTCCCAGAGCTCTGCGATAGGTTGCAATTTGCCCAGGAACTGATAAAGATCTGGAAACACAGTCAGAAAATTAGAGTGAGGAGCAGCAAGAATCAGAAGGCTGCTTTCAAAAATCCTGGTGCGAGTTCCTTTTTTCCTCAGACTCTGCATGGCAGAAGGCACTTCTGGAAGGATAATTAAGTCCCCAGACCCTAGCGTTTTGGCAGGATATGCTGATCTTGTTAGCTTTTCCTACTCCATTTGAGTTGCTGAACACTTTAAACAAAAGTCTCAGGTCACTTGGGAACTATGGATTTGTGTGCTCTGCGAGTACATTGAAGGCTGTGAAGTCAAAGGTTAAAAATATTGCAGCGCTCCAAATATGAATGTGATATCTAAGCAGTTCTCTGTAAAACTTCGGTGAGTGGAGCTGGAAGGGAAGAGGCACGCCCTAACCGAGCTGTTTAAGGACAAGCACTGCGTGCCGAGCCCCAAGTCCCATCGTTAGCAGGGCTCCAGAAGATATTTCAGCCCAGCGCTGCCTTAGCAAGGAGCACTGTGACTAGAACGAGTGGGGGATTTATGGGAACATCGTGCCTGCTCGAAAACCTAGTGACAGCTGCTCGAATAGGAAATGTGCAAAATCTGGCTCGCTGACACCACGTCTGGCGTGTCACCTACGGAGCGCTAAGGGCTGGAGATGCTGCGTGCCCCAGCCGCTGCCCCTCCAGTTACAAACCCATTTATACAGCTATTCGCTTCAGGGCTGTGAGTTGCATTTTGCACGTTGGTTAGGTGAAGTCCATGTAATAAATGGCAAATCTATTCCATGTTGTGACTTTCTGGAAAGCGTTCAGTATTTTTTCTCCATGAGAAGTGCTCTCTGGCACTGGGACGTCAGCCCAAACTTCCTCACATCTATTGAGCCTCAGCCTTGAGGGACTTGAGGTTCGAGATCTAAAACTTTACAGGGCTTCACAGCAGCGAGCATGTGCAAGTCAAGAGGCCTGGTATTTAGCCAATATAATCTCTTTTCTAGGTTCCTATCTATATTTTGTATTTTTTTCCACAGACTGCTTGTAATTGATAATATACCTCTTTGAAGTAAGGATTTAAAATAATGTTTCATCTCACAAAATATTATTAACCTGGAGAAAATATTAAGCACTTTCTTCTCCCGTTTTCATTGGTATTCTGAGCATAATCAGAATTCTTATGTAAATTATTTTCCTGGAAGTTACAGCATAAAGTTCAGCCGATGAGCTGTTGAAAGCTCTTTTACAAGAATAATTGCCATGGAGATAAAAATTTCAATAACAATGCTGAGTGATCTGACACATCCTCATGCAAATGCTCTGAGATGCTACTGCATTGCCACCAACCTCTTGTGAAACCACCATGGCATTGGTTTCACAGTGTGCCCTGTGGGTTTTGATGGTGCCACATGAAACTCTGGAATTGAGAAGCACATTCCTGAAGTGAGAGCAGAAACCTGGTGTTTGCAGTTATCTGGGTGTTTGGGGAGGGGGCTGGATGGATCTGGGGGAGCCCCGTGCGTGTGCTGATCACAGTCACAGTTTCAGGGGATGCAAGGCTCGCTCTGGGCTCTTCTACAGAGCCGGTGAAATGGTCAGGCTGCACATTTTGGAACCGTTTCTCAACCATCCTGTAACACTTGGATGGGTGCAGCTGTCATCTAATTTTTTCTGGATTAAGTTCGGTCAAGAAAGAAGCTGCCTCATTTTCTGGTTGTCATTTGCCCAGGAAGTAAAAGCAAATTGTAATGAGGGAATCACAGCAGGAGAACCTCCTAACAAATGAGAAGCATATATTGACTGACAGCCGGCATGCCATTTCGGTGATAAATGTATTTTTATACACTGCTGTTCAAGGTCACTTTCTGCTCTCGTTGCATGCTGCCTGTCAGATCATGCCAGTCACATTTTCATACTGAGTAATAGTAATGGTTGATGCAAAATTCTATTAGTGTAAGATTAAAAATTAAGTTATATACGTTATTAAGTTAAACATTTTAATATATGTGCTTTGCCTTTATCTGGATGCTATTGAGAAGCCACTTGAAGGACAGGAAGAAAAATTAATTTGAAGATTTAAATATACTTTTTCTCAGTATAGTCCTG